>NC_079189.1:333930913-334543413 GCF_029499605.1 Hyla sarda | reverse complement strand
GTTTGTGGTGAATATCAGCTGCAATAAAGAATGCTTTGAGTATTATGTTTTTTTGCTGGAGTAAGGATATATTCAGACAGCAGGATTTATGCATGTGGATTCTGCCTCAAATTAAAGTCCAATAGACTTCTATGGGATTCTGCACTTCAACTCACGCTTCTGAATTTCCACATGTGGATTCAACACAAGCCAGAAATCCACCAAATAAATGCCGAAGCGGAATTGGTGCGGATGTGCCGAAATTCTGCTGTGTAAATAGACCCTTACTCTTCTACATGTCTCTTTGGGATTTGAGAAACAACAGTTACAAAATCAAACCTGTAAAAAAGAACTATAACTTATTTAAAGCATGTAAAAATGCTAAACAATAAAATAAGCATGTAAAGGAGCCTTAAAGGGGTACTCCGCTGGAAAAACATCTTATCCCCTATCCAAAGGATAGGGGATAAGATGTCTAATAGGGGGGCACCCCAGTCATCTGGTGCAGGGAGCAAACTCCTCTCCATGCCGGATGACTCGCAACCACAGCCGCCACGCCCCCTCCATTCAGGTCTATGGGGTGTGGTGGCTACTTACTAGCCGTCACCCCTTCCCATAGACATGAATGGAGGGGGCGTGGCGTGACGTCACGAACACAGAAGCTTCAAGCTACTGTGTTCCGGACACAGGCGCTTTCGGCCCAGATTGCGGGGGTCCCCAGGGGCAGAACCCCTGTGATCAGACATCTTATCTCCTATAGGGGATAAGATGTTTTCTGTCAGAGTACCCCTTTAACCATTTTGTATGTATTATTAACATTAATTTTTAGCAACTTTATTCAATAGTTAAAAAAAGGCACACACAATTTATCAGTATATGAAATTACCTTTATTTCTATGTTGGTCTGACAAAATGAGGTGATGCATGGCATTTAGAATCAGGCACAAATCTCTAAACGTTACATATTTTTTCTTTATTTTTTTAAAGAATGCAATTTTGTTTCATTTCTATATAGTTTAACTCTATACAAAATTCTGTAGACAAACGTTAAGCTTCAAAATGCAGTTTTTTTCTCCAATGTACAAAAAACAAATACATTTCTCAATCTAAAATCCGGGGGTGAAAAAAAAGGATACACTTGGCCATGCAGTGCACAACACATTGCATGTCCCTAATCCAAGGCAGATGGGTGCATTATTTACATGCTTAAAAAACTGTAAAATAATATGCAGATATAGTCAATCTATTAGTTCCCAACACAGAAGACACCGTGTCAATTCTACAATACCTGCATACAATTCTGTAAAGTCTTTTTCAGTTATTTTTTATTCCCCTCAAAGAAACTGAAAAAAATAAAAACTAGATACTAAATCTGTATATTTCAATATCCCTTTTGTGCATTTCAGGAGGTCACATTAGTAACAAACAGTCCAATGTTATAGGACAAATAGCTTCAGAACTGAATTTGTCAGGCACAGTGGTTGAAGGGGGAAGAATCCAGGATGTAGTTGACAAGGCACTATAGGCTTTTGCACAATAGTACACTAAAAATATGTATATATATTTCACAGACAAAATATGCAGTAGACTTCTATACTGGGGCATCTAAGGCCATTCAGCCTGATTTTTCTGATCTACTTTACATTGTGACTATCATACACACCTCTGTCACTCAACTACAACCTGTGTTAAGGCAATACAAAAAGAAAAAAACACTCTGGACGGCAACATGTTAAAAAAAAAAATGTTTTTCTTTTTTTTTTGTTTAAAGACAGACCAGTACATTTTTTAAGGGAAGACCAGTAAAATTATAGTCAAATTTTAATTCAGCTATTTGGCTGCCTTCCCGATTGTGACAACCACTGAAAAAGTTCAATTTAAAGATGGCGGAAAAGTGGAAAATAATATTGCTTCATGTTTGATATGCATAATAGACTGTTGACTACTGCACAATTAAAGGGGTACTCTGCCCCTAGATGTCTGATTGCGAGGGTCCCGCTGCTGGGAACCCCTGCAATCTCTCCTGCAGCACCACTTGTCATCTGGTGCACAGAGCGAACTTCGCTCCATGCCTGGCGATGCAGGGGCCGGAGGATCGTAACGTCACGGCCACACCCATGACAGCTGCCACGCCCCCACCCATAGATTTGCATTGAGGGGACGAGGCCGTAATGTCTAGGGGCGGAGTACTCTTTTAATAAAAGGGTACGGGAGGAGGAGGAGAAAGCAAGCTGAAGCCAAATAGAATAATATGGATCACAATAAAAGGGGCAACTGTGGGCATCAATGTAGTAACTGTTTTGCAATATTTAAAACACAAGCATACAAGAAAGATAGATACTGTAGCTTATTAGAAGGTGCTCAATAGAGTCATGTCAGTACAATTATGAGCAAAAAGACCAGGAGTAAGCAGCTGGGGAACAAAGCATATCTGTAGGCTGGGGCTTGATGCCAACTTTAGTCAAATGGCTGCAGCTTCTATAGAAATATGTTAGGTGTCACTTAATAAACAGCCTGGTTGACAAGGGTTGATACTTTTGGTAATGGTAATCAAAATCTCTGTGCATCCCTAGGCCAGTGTTTCCCAACCAGTGTGCTTCCAGCTGTTGCAAAACTCCAACTTCCAGCATGCCTGGACAGCCAGAGGCACACTGATTGGGAAACAATGCTTTAGGTTGAAGCAGGGGTACACACAGAATTCATTTTAACCCACTACAGGTAAAAATGTGCACCTGTGATTCCTATTGATGCTGCTGTGTGCCGAGGGTGTCCAGCCTAAGTATATATCCTATAAGAGGTGTTATAATAATCAATATAAAGAACAAACAGGAAGCCATGATATTTCACGGTATGTAATGCTTAAGACATAAGATAAAAGTAGTCAGTTGAGATATAGTACACAGATTTCTCAGTATGCAAACTAACCTCTGGACCAGACCATCAATAGTCAAGTTTAACATACAATGTGCACTATCAAGTATTAAAACACACTTCACAGACAAGGTAGACATTTTTTTTTTCTTTTATGCAATTCACCAAATTCCTTTAGTGTCCACGGAAAGAGACTAGAGAGTATGTAGTGTGTGTTTGAAAGGCAATAGGCTGTGTAGTCTGTTTGACATCACTGATCATTAAGACTGTGATAGTACTTACCTGCAAAGAACCACACAATTTCCTCATTTAACATTGTGTTGTGAATATAAGGCAGAATACATGTAAAAAGATAATTGTTGACTATTAAATTATTTAATCACTGCACCCATTACTGGGGAATATAATGCTATATTAAGCATATAGCCATGGCAGTGTGCCGCATTTAGCTCCACTCCCCGGTCAGCAGATCAGACCTTTAAAATGCATAGACTTACATAGCGAAAAGGTTGGATGTGATTGACAGTAGAGATGAGCGAACTTACAGTAAATTCGATTCGTCACAAACTTCTCGGCTCGGCAGTTGATGACTTATCCTGCGTAAATTAGTTCAGCCTTCAGGTGCTCCGGTGGGCTGGAAAAGGTGGATACATTCCTAGGAAAGAGTCTCCTAGGACTGTATCCACCTTTTCCAGCCCACGGGAGCACCTGAAAGCTGAACTAATTTATGCAGGAAAAGTCATCAACTGCCGAGCCGAGAAGTTCCTGACGAATCGAATTTACTGTAAGTTCGCTCATCTCTAATTGACAGTCAAGGAGTGAGGGGTGCACTGCCATAAACTTCCCCAGCTTAAACCTAGTGATCCCAGCAAGTCTTAGGAGTGAGACCCAGTGCAATGAACACTTTTGTCATGTTTGGTCAACACGTTCTTCATGTCAGTCTTAGTATGCCCTTATTTCTGAGGGATTAAATCTGACAATTTGAATTGTTATGTTTGATGACATGGCTGTCAGCAATCCCCAAAAGCATGTAGCAAACCTCGTCTGCCCCTGTCCCATAGGATTTACATTCTCCATCATGCAAGCTAAGCATGTCAATAGGCAGCTTTAGGGTACATTCATACATGGAGGATGAGCTGCAGACTTGATGCTGTGTTCAGTCATTTAGTTATATTGATATCTGCAGCAATTCCTGTATTTGGGTAAATGTACCCTTACTCTACTCAGACTGACTATAAGGCACTTAGAGGAGATCTGCTCCTCAGGAATGATGAGATGTTTTATACTAATACATGCTTTTTATTAATGATTAGAAGTGTCCACTGAACTGAACTGATAATTCTTGATACAGTGTGTATCAGCCGAATTATCTCAGCATAAATGGCCATCAGTGGTAAATATGGTGTTCTTCAAACCAGTCAATGTAGTGACTGCTTAATGTAATGCTAAAAAAGACACACACAACCTTATTTTAATAGCTTACATAGACCTTTCCCTCAGTTTATATATCTCATAATTTGACAAGAAAAATATAACCTTGTTGTGCTTTTTTGGGGGGATGGAGTGTCAGTCATTTGGGGGAGGGTCCCCTGATACTAGACAGGAGAAAATATACGGCATAACAGTCAGTAAAATATCTAAACAATGTTCTTTGTGTAATTAAAAATTGTTTGGTTCATACAAAGATATTACAACATAGAAAATGCCCCTCTGGAACATTTGCTATACAGGTCACCTGAATAGATTGTCCCTGCTCTTCCATGGGTGCACCAGAGTTATCAAGTTTTTGGAAGATTGTCAACGATAAGAAGAACCTGTTCCTCTGAAAAGTGCTTTCTACAAAGTAATCTTAGGTTGTTTCATAGGGTAGACAGAAGTGAAAAATATACACTTTGAACCAAGTCAAGAAGAAAAGCACTTGTTGAGATGGAACATGTTCCGGTTTCTATACTCTATTCAGGGTTCATTTCATTACTCATATAGATATGTGGTGAGCAAACCTGGCAGTGTAAGAGATAACTTACATTTCACTGTTCTTAGCTAAGCATTCATTTGTTTACACACATTTATAAAAAATAATAAAAAATACAACAGCTGTATACTCCTAGCAGGGTGTACTAGGCGCTGGCTTCTGGAGATGATCTACACTTGAAATGCATGTTAAATATGTAATCTTGCAGTTAAACAACAAACTGTAAGGTGCCACAGATAAGAGTGAAGTACTCACAACTCCACTAGGTCCACAATGAAACAAACAGAGAATAAAAACAGTAGTGGAGGGTTTACATGCATCCTTGTCCATGGAGGGTGTATCCAGTCCTCACACTTGGTGAACTGATAGACCTATTGTTTATGACTTGCAGTGGTGTAATAAATCCATGGAATGATACACAAGAATTCTCCTTGAAGTTGTCATCAAATCAAGGGTGCCCCAAAGACATTCCGACAGCACTCCACATTCTTGCTTGGAGGCACATCCATCTTCTGCATTTTCTTCAAAAGGTCAGAAGGGAGTTTCTCATAGGCAATTCTGTATTCATTATCAAAGGCCTCTGAAGAAATGATACCAAAGAATAAACATGTCAGGCTTCTGCTATAACATGAACCTTAAAGACAATCAAAAGTTGTCTGTTTACAAGTGTTTTTATTTTAACCTCTTAAAGCGTCTGTGTCATTATGACAAAAATAATTGCTGTCTAAGTGCTCAGACCCCCAGTGATTTCTAGTTTAGGTGAAGGAAGCATGTGGCTGAGTGATTTACTTCCCAGCTCCTGACAATCTCCATATCATTGCATGAGATGAGTCCCATTATAAGTCTATGGGGCTCATCTTGTGCAGTGAGGTGAAGACCACAGGGAGAAGGGGAGTGAAACGCATAACTGGGGGTCTGAACATTAAGACCCCAACCAACATTTTTTTTACATGTCCCTGCAACATACATACAGTTTTCTGTACAAGAAAAATTGCCTTTTTGGCACTTTTTATTTTTCAGCTGACCAAACTGACCAAATCAACACAACAATATGTAGGTTGTGTTTTCTATACATACCATTATTGGGCATGCAATGCATACAAATAGTGGAACATTGTAAATTGCATTGAATATCATTGATTATCTAATTCAGTTAAATCTAATACTCCATAACTTATATGGCCATTTACTACCATTGTTGTACATAATCTGCTCTTTCCCTTCCCGGAAATACTTTTACAAACGGTACTTACCGATATCAATGTTTTCTCGACCAAGAGCAACCAAAGACAGGTATAATATTTCTCTGTAAACGCTCCTATGTAAAAACAGATTACATTTATTTAAAAAAATAAATAAAAAATAAATGTGTGTGTATATATATATTATATACATATACACACACACACATACACACACACATCTACAGACAGACAGAGCGAAAGAGAGAGAGAGAGATAGATAGATAGAGATATAGAGTAAAATTATAAATACTAAATATGTGTTGCAAGCAGGAAGATACCCAAGTTTTTTACCTTTGTCTTTTGCCAGCTAAAGAAAATTTTTGCAGCAACAAGCCTATAGGCCTAAGTACATCATTGTGCTGGATGCTGAGAGTGATACTCTCAAGTAAGTGGCTGATATCTTGCAAGTCTTTTGGTATGGAAGCTCCTGTCTTTTTTATAGATTCTATATAAAGAAGAGTAGATACTTGTAAGTTAGTACAAAACCACTGGAAAGACAGCTTGGTGTTTCATCATGTTTATAATAGCGGTCTGTGAAATGCAGCCAGCCCCAAAAATTCTGAGTCATCTTAAGATATCTAATTCATTTCCATGCTCCAAAACAGTATGTCATTGGAACCACTGTGTTGGATGGTTTGTGATCTTAGTACACCTATTGGGCCCTGTGGATGTCCAGAGCATAGCAATACACTCCCTTATATGAACACACAAATAAAAAATATATATTTATTTTCACAGTCACGGCCGTAAATGTTGGCACCCCTGAAATTTTTCAAGAAATTATGTATTTCTCACAGAACAGGATTGCAGTAACACATGGTTTGCAATACATATGTTTATTCCCTTTGTGTGTATTTGAACTAAACCAAAAAAGGGAGGTAAAAAAGAAAATTGGACATAATGTCACACCAAACTCCAAAAATGGTCTGGACAAAATTATTGACACCCTTAATTTAATATTTGGTCGCACACCCTTTGGAAAAACTGAAATCAGTGGCTTCCTATAACCATCAATAAGCTTCTTACACCTCTCAGCTGGAATGTTGGACCACTCTTCCTTTGCAAACTGCTCCAGGTCTCTCTTATTGGAAGGGCGCCTTTTCCCAACAGCATTTTTAAGATCTCTCCACAGGTGTTCAATGGGATTTAGATCTGGACTCATTGCTGGCCACTTCAGAACTCTCCGGCACTTTGTTGCCATCCATTTCTGGGTGCTTTTTGACAAATGTTTGGGGTCATTGTCCTGCTGGAAGACCCAAGACCTCGGACACAAACCCAGCTTTCTGACACTGGGCTGTACAGTGTGACCAAAAAAATCTGTTGGTAATCCTCAGATTTCATGATGATTTGCACACATTCAAGGCACCCAGTGCTAGAGGAAGCAAAACAACCCCAAAACATCATTGAACCTCCACCATATTTCACTGTAGGTACTGTGTTCTTTTCTTTGTAGGCCTCCATTTTCGGTAAACAGTAGAATGATGTGCTTTACCAAAAAGCTCTATCTTGGTCTCATCTGTCCACAAGGCATTTTACCAGAAGGATTTTGACTTACTCAAGTTCATTTTGGCAAAATGTAGTCTTGCTTTTTTATATCTCTGTGTCAGCAGTGGGGTCCACCTGGGTCTTCTGCCATTGCGTTTAATTTAATTTAAATGTCGACAGATAGTTCGTGCTGACACTGATGCTCCCTGAGCCTACAAAACAGCTTGAATAACTTTGGAACTTGTTTGGGGATGCTTATTTACCATCCGGACTATCCTGCGCTGACACCTTTCATCAATTTTTCTCTTCCGTCCACGCCCAGGCAGATTAGCTACAGTGCCATGGGTTGCAAACTTCTTGATAATGTTGTGCACTGTGGACAAAGGCAAATCTAGATCTCTGGAGATGGACTTGTAACCTTGAGACTGTTGATATTTTTCCACAATTTTGGTTCTCAAGTCCTCAGACAGTTCTCTTCTCCTCTTTCTGTTGTCCATGCTAAGTGTGGCACACACAGACACACAATGCAAAGACTAAGTGAACTTCTCTCCTTTTTTTCTGCTTTCAGGTCTGATTTTTATATTGCCCACACCTGTGACTTGCCCCAGGTGAGTTTAAAGGAGCATCACATGCTTGAAACAATCTTATTTATCCACAATTTTTAAAGGGAGCCAATAATTTTGTCCAGCCCATTTTTGGAGTTTGGTGTGACATTATGTCCAATTAGCTTTTTTTCCTCCCTTATTTGGATTAGTTCCAATACAAACAAAGGGAATAAACATGTGTATAGCAAAACATGCTATATACTAACAACCTGTTAGTTTTTGAAATTATGCTGAGAAGCAATTAGATCATTGTGCAAGATTGTAGATGTGTACCATGTCTGTCTTCTACCGGAATTCACATAGCAAAACATGTGTTACTGCAATCCTTTTCTGTGAGAAACACTTAATTTTCTTGAAAAAATTCAGGGGTGCCAACATTTACAGCCAAGACTGTACAAATATATCTATCTATCTCCCCTTTATGACCAGGTCATTTTTCATCTTTGCACTTATGATTTTTTAGAAGGGGAGGAGAAAAAACTAAACGCTTTCAATTTTTCACCTACAGACCCATATGAGAGCTTGTTATTTGCGCCACTAATTGTACTTTGTAATGACATCATTTAACCACAAAATCTATGGCGGAAAAAAAAAAAAAAAATGTCTTTGTGGGGGCTTCCTATTTTAGGCAGTGCACTTTTTGGTAAAAATGACACCTTATCTTTATTCTGTAGGTCCATATGATTAAAATGATACCCAACTTATGTAGGTTTGATTTCGTTTTACTTATTTAAAAAAAAAAAAATAATAATAATAATAATAATTTTGTATGAAAATTAGCATGTTTAAAATTGTCCTCTTCTGACCTCCCCAACTTTTTTATTTTTCTGTATAAGGGGGATGTGTGCTAGCTCATTTTTTGCGCCATGATCTGTAGTTTTTATCGGTACCATTTCTGTTTTGATTGGACTTTTTGATCACTTTTTGAACAATTTTTTAGGGTATACAAAGTGACCAAAAAGATGCAATTTTGGACTCTGAGCTGTTTTTTTTTTTTGTTTGTTTTGTATATGCCATTAACTGTGCGGTTAAAGTAACATTATATTTTAATAGTTTAGACATTTACGCACACGACGATACCCCATTTTTTTTATGGGAAAAGGGGGGTGATTCAAACTTTTATTAGGAAAGGGGTTAATTCACATTTATTAATTTAAAAAAAAAAACTTTTTTACACTATTGTTTAATCCCCAGCAATAGCGTAACATGCAATCATTAGATTGCATATACTGAACAATGCTATGCCATAGCATAAGATAGCATTGATCAATATTATCGGTGCTTAATTGCTCCAGCCTGCCATGGCTGACTGGAGAATCACGGCACCGAACAGACAGCGAGGAGGCAGGTTTAGGGCTCTCCCGCCATCCTCTAAGCTGATTGGGACACCGCAGTGATCCCAATCAGCCCAATTCACCAGCAGGGATTGTTTTTTTATTTTTTTTATTTTAGACCTTGCAATCAACTTTGATCACAGCGTCTAAAGGGTTAATGTAGCGCGTCACCGAGATCAGTGATGTCCGCCATCAGCCACGCATCCCGGCGGCTACCCGTTGACTTAAATTGATCAGCAAATAAATCTGCAATAGTGGAAATTTGCTATAGATTTCCTAAAGCATGAAATCCGCAGTGGATTATGCATATGTGAACATTCCCTCAAAAAACAAAATCTGAAAATAAACTTCTTTATAGTTAAGAAGATGAATTCCTTAAGACTAACCAACTGATAATGGTCTACAGTATAGTACATTATAGGGGTGACCACTCATCTTACACTAATTATTTTTACCTAAGGTCCGCCATTTCATATAAAGGGCCTCTCCAGGATCTTGGTGGAGGTTGACATTATCCCATAACAACTGGATGTAAACAAGTTTGTTGTCTTGTGATAGTGATGACTGGGGCACCTACAAAATGTTAAAACAAAGTAACATTTTTTTCATAATTAAACTCAAGAGTGCAAAATTTGTTCATATCTATAAAAAATAATTAGATATTCATTATATTAACAAGCTGCTTTAAAGGCTTGCATTTTTGGTGTAGAAAACATGTCTCCATTAGGTAAAAGTTTTTCTTTTGCAGGTCAAATGTTTTCACATATATTGCAGGCTGCTGTCTGCTGTTCAGAAATGATGGCCACAACTTCAGCTCTAATCTCTCCCAAATGATTTTCTAAGCTCATTTGTGAGAATGAAACAGAGCAGCCTGCAATGGATGTGAAAACATGAAGGCTGCAGGACAAAAAAGACTTACTGGATTAATTTTTTTATACCAATATAAGTACAAAAATTTCCTTAAACGTTTGTTCAAAATGTTTAAGGTGGCATCACTAATAGGTAGCTAAGATTTAAAGGGAGCTTGTCAGTGGTTTCATGCTGCTTAAACCAAGACTCCCTTGTTGTAGTACAATATGATTTACTCAGCAATGCTGGAACATTTCCCAGCTAGGAGCAGGTTAGTAATAAAGGAGACTGCTCTTTGCCCACTTCTCTCAGCTTTGCTGGGCTTGATTGACTGGTTTTGCCCTATATCAAGGTAGCTAGTGTCTGCTTCATGCTGCCTGTGTGACTCGAGCAACATGAAACTGACAGGTTCACATTAATAGGAATGTTAGGACTTAACATACCTGTTCACCTCCATTGCAATGCTCTGATGTCAGGATTAGTCCGGGCAGATTGCTTGGTAAATCCAGTCTCCTAAAGTACCACACCAGGTTCCAGAATATAATCGGATGCTGATTTATAAAAGTGGATGTATAGATAACTTGCTCGCCCTCATTCTCCAGCAAAGACTCCAGCTCTTTACGCAAGACTAGAGGGCTAAGGTACGGGACTGAAACAGGGGGAGGGTTGTGTTTCTTTTCCAAAGGATCCTAAGAAAGGATGGAAAGGATATAAGGTATATTTAAAGTGACTATGGGCGTTTTTTCATATTTATTAGAAATAAAACTAATAAAATTATCTAGTCAGAATTGTCAAAAACAGAAGGAAAAGAAGGGTTTGGCAGGAAAGGGGAGGGTATGGAGGGAATATTCACCAGAACCCTACTATCTGTAAAAAGAAACAGTAAGCAACAATATAGTAACATCCACTAGAAAGAGCATCAAAAATAACCATAAGTGACATACCACCACTTCTTGCAGGCTGTTAGGTAAGCTGACAGTGGACACACCATGCAATGGCTTTTGGGGCAAGTCAATATTCTGGAGAGGTCCTCCCACACTGTGACTCCTTGTCAATGATGCAACTCTCTTTGTTGCACTGTCACTGTTCAAATGTTTCAGTTTGCCCTCATTGTGACTATCACTGTAATCGATAGATAATAAAAACGGATACAGATCATTGAAACCTAAACTAGATTAAAATAAATGCAAAGTCTCGGTCTACTGCATGTTTCCACTCTGTGTGGCCCTCTTAAATACAGTAACAGCTTATTTGCATGGATTGTATTTTAAAGAATACTGGTCTCTTTACAAAAAAAAAACAACAACTTTAGACATGTCATAGGAACATTCCAGAAGTTTTGATTGATGACGGGGTGATGATGACGGGGGGTGAAAATGATGGGGGTCTGAATGATGATGGGGGGGATGATGCATTTTGCACCCTAGGCTTATAGTCGAGTCAATAACTTTTCCTGGGTTTTTGGGATGAAATTAGGGGTCTCGGCTTATATTCAGGTTGGCTTATACTCGAGTATACATGGTAAATAACTATAAGAGGAATTTGTAGATCTAAAAATGTGGAGCAAGAAAAAAATATTACCTGTTATCTCCAGGCTTCCTGTCATGTGCTACTGCTATAAGTGGAGAAAGGGAGTCTGACAAGTCTATCAGGTCACTGCCAGGAGGGGTAAAGTTCTTTTGGTGCTGAGAAGTCTCAGTGGTCGTCTGATGGTTACTACTTAATAGGCTATCACCTGAGTTACTAGGCTTGAGAAAGAAACTGTAACAGAAGCAGAAAAGGCAAAAAATAAAGAAAAATAATATGGTCATAGTCTGTCATAGTAGGTTATGGCAAAAGCCTTTAATTATCTTAATAAGAGCTGTGCAATATTTTCTTATCTGTGCAGGGTCAACCCTTTAAGTTTCAGGTGACCTGTAGACCAGCCTGAGAATAAATATTTATAAAAAAAACATACCCCCAGAACACCCCTTTTTAGTGAATAGGACCACTGCCAGTAAGCTGCAAAATATTTCAATACTCACTTATTAACATAAAAAAAACAATGATGTGAACAGCCCATTAGAAATAAATGACTACCGAATCCATGTAATGAATCTTCATACCAAAAGTTTCACAAATTACAGCATACATTTTGTACATAAAAAAAAATAATTAACAAACCTTCCAGAACCACGCAGGTCCTTGAATTCAATGTTAAGAAAAGGCAGAAAGGTGACTTTACAGAAAGGACATGTGGTGTTTAAATTTGAGTCATCGGCAGTCCATCCCGCCATGATCTCTTCATCATAAACTAAAGCCTTACAGCCTTGGCACTGCGAGCAACTTGACATCAGTACCTGCAAACAGACAATGTAAGTTTTAACAACTAAGACATACCAATAAAAATTAGCATTTTTTCATAGTGAAAACCTTCATCATTTGGCACTGCTTTCCTTATAAAAACTTATGTAATGGCTTTGAAGGAAAAGACTAAATAGAAAGTGATAATAGACAAATTTGTCCATAAGGGTGAGGTCACGGTGTGTTTTTTTCTCCGTTTCAATGTTAGAGTACATTCACATGTACAGGATCTGCTGCATATTTTGTGCAGCTGATTTTGCTACCCATTAACTACTAAGGGTAGCAAAATCAGCTGCAAAATTATGCAGCAAAAATATGCAACAAATCCTGTACATGTGAACGTACCCTTGGGGTGTATTCACAGGTACAGTATCCTGTCAATGGGCTTTTTTTTTTAATCTCCTCTCCGCTGTACTCTGTTTTTGTCCATTGTGTTGAATTTGCTTTTAAAAAAAAAAAAAATAATTTAAGCAGAGAAAAGATGTAATAATGGATGTAGTAATTTAACATTGTCTATGGTGTTGTAAGTAACTCTGTTATACTATTCGTTATTGCTACTGAGCATGCTTAGGAAAAAAAAACGTAAAAAAATAACGGACATTAACAGAGATAAATAGATGTTAATGGTCAGTTATTTTATATGCAAGTTCTACAAAATATTTTACCATTTTAATTCTGTTAAAATCAGTTTCATATCCCTTATGAATGACCTCCGTTATATGTCAATAATGAACATTTCATTTTAAACAACGCTGATGTGAACAAAATCTTCAGTGTATAGAATTTGTGTGTTAAACACAAACAAAAACACCCACATTTTTGAACCTCTGAATCTACCCACATTTTTTTAAACATGGCTTGATATAGTATATCCCAAATGTATAGAAATTCACACAATAACATGAATATTAGAATGACAGATCATTTTTTACAAAGTTTGTTTTAATGCAATATAAATACTAAAACAATGCAAACCATGCAATGTGAATGTAGAAGAAGCCACGGGTTTGCTCACTTACTTCCATTGCACAGTTCTGAAAGATACTTGATAAGCTGGTATTTAGAGATGATCCATGCTCTGACTTCTCAGACTCCAACCCTTTTACACCTTTACCTGGTGTAGACTCACCTAAAAACACAACGTTGTTTATTGACATGATGTATTGAAAAATTCTGTTACTTTGACCCTGTTTCTTGTCAAGACACTAATGCAAGAGAATGCACTAAAAAGAGTAACTGACTTTTTAATGCTTTGCCATAACTTTGAACTACACATTTTGTAATACATCTTAGTACAGAATTTATTTTTTATTTTTTTGCCCATATCATGCGCACTCACTATCACCCTACAGTGCTACTTGTTTTATCCCAGCACGGCAGCAACCATGTGTTCCATTTACAACACAGACTGGTGATCACATGACCGACTGTTCTAATCTTCTAGTGCATAATGGTTAAAACAGGATGTCAGTACTAAGTCTCTCTTCCTGTGAGCTACAGGATGACATCACCATCTACCAGATCCTTCCTGCTAGATGCCAAACCCATCCCCAAAATTAGCACTGTTGCCTTGCAGCGCTGGTTTCCTAGTTTCAAATCCCACTGTGGAATATGTAGGTACTATATAAATAAATAATTATTATATAGTAGTTATAACATCTCACCTAAGGCTGTGTTCACACATTGTTCACAAAGTGCACAAATCATGATAAAAACTTTATAAAACATTTGTACTGCATTTTGGCCATTTTTGAAGCGATTTTCCAAAATTGCTTCAAAGTCAGCCTCAATGCAGTAAAAATATGTGAAAAATGCAGTAAAAATGTAACATGTTAGCACAGCCTAAAGACTTTAAATCTTCGTAAAACACCTGAATTGTGATCAAATTGCTTTCTCCTCATGGCAATATTTCTCTTAAAATTGCACTTTGAATAATAAACTGCATGTAGTGTGAACTGACACCAACCCACTTTTGAGTCTTATCAGTTCACCTGGGTGATCTCCAGCACTAGAAGCCTGAGAAGAGGAACAGGTGCAATGCTGAAACTATCGCCCCAAAGCCAGATGATTTAGGGGAAACGTAGGCTGCATTACATAACCAGTTCAGTAAAGGATATATATCCAAGATGGAGCTTATCCTATGCATGCTACAGCAACAAAAATTGGTAAGTACAAGGCATTTAAAAGAACTTCTACATTCTACATTCTCTGATATTAGCCTATGCTACATTACATAAGCAAAAAAAAAATTAAAATAAATGTTTCTCTAATTTACTAGTAAAATCTGTCTTCAGTGTGGCAGGGGTAAAGACAGATTGCCAACTCACTAAGAGACTACACTACATCTGCTACCCACAGAAGTCTATGGAGAGGTAAAGACAGATTGCCAACTCACTAAGAGACTACACTACATCTGCTACCCACAGAAGTCTATGGAGAGGTAAAGACAGATTGCCAACTCACTAAGAGACTACACTACATCTGCTACCCACAGAAGTTTATGGAGAGGTAAAGACAGATTATCAACTCACTAAGAGACTACACTACATCTGCTACCCACAGAAGTCTATGGAAAGAGGAGGCGGCACAGCTGGAGAGAGGCAGAAACATACAGGCACAGCTGCTTCGAATAACGGTTCTCTATCACCCCAGAGTTGAGAGAGAACACTTTGTCAGGTCTCCTATGCTACTCTATCAGAAGGTAGTATAAGATAAGGGAGAAGAGAGCAAAGATTATTCTGTGATTTTGTTAAAGCGAATCTGCCACGTTATAAACACTTGCTAAACTGGCAAAACATTGCAGTAGGGTCTAAAAGCATAATGCAGGCATACCTTTGGATGCTTTATTTCCATTAAAAAAATGTTTTAAACAGTCATGGGTGTCCCAGGACCACAACTCCTCAATTTGCTGACGCCACTGACCCACAGGGCTCAGTTACCCACAGTGGCCTTATGTAGTAGCCCCCCACATGCACAGGAAGTCTGTGAGCAATCCAGAAAATGGGGCAAGGGGCAACTACACAGGGCTGCCATGGTGAGTGCGGTGTGTCAACCACCAGCGTAACGTCAGTGAAGATAGATGTTGCAGCGACAGGACATAGCGGACTTCAGGTCATGCCACTCTAACATGCTTGGAGGGTTAAAAAAAAATACTTCTTTTAATGGAACTAAAATCTAGAAAGAAAGGTATGTCTAGATTATACTTTTAAGATCCTACTGCAATGTTTCACCAGTTTAACAAGTGTTTATAAAGTGACATATGCTGTTTTTTTGTATAGAAAGAGCTGTTTAAATGGGTCCAGGTTTTATACAAAGAGCAGACAGATTGATTGACAGCTCTCACAGTTTTACCCTTACAAAATGCTATATCATGAAAACAACAACAAACTTTTTTTTTTTTGACAAAATTGTTGCCAAAACCTTAGCCACCCCTACAATACCCCTATAATGCATTACCTACAATGCATTACATATTCCATTACAAAAACAACGCTATGTCAACTGAAAAAAGTTTAGGTTATTGCGCTAAAAGAAAAAGAAATGACCTAAAAAGCTTTTTAACCCCTTGAGCTAACAATAAAATATATAGATCTATAATGACATTACAAATATGTTTATTCAAACAGTTGTAATAGGAAAAGAATGCCCGTACTGTTAATGCCGCTCTGTTTACTTGTGCCACCACTGCTGCTGCTGCCCAGGCTGGTGTTGCTTTGATTCAAGCTGCTTACAGAAAGTCTCCGAAAGCCGTACTTGGAAGCAGAGTTGTCACCTATATCTTGGTTTTCAATGTTCAAAGGAAATTGATAATTATCTTTATTACCTTCTTCCTACATTAAGTAACAGGAAAGAGTATTGTTATAGTCACATTTATGTGGTTCGCTCACAGTCTTAGCACAACACTGATATAACGGCATATCAGTACTACTATAGGAAGTACAGGTATTATCTTGGAAGCATTTAGATGTGTGCAGGCCAGCAATCCATAGTAGTAATTAAAGCCAAGTACTTTACTTAGAACATAGTATTTTGAACTATGATCTTAATAAAGTATTCATCTTTAACTACTACTATGGGTCGCTGGACTTCACACATCTACATGCTGCCTAATCCTGGATCATGTTCCATAAACCCCCACAAATGTCCTCCATAGCATACTACATAACGGTAAAGTATTTGGATGATTTTTGTATCCATTAGCATTTTACATATTTGGATTCAGTATGCAGCATCTATTTTTTTCTAGAAAAACAGTTCCAATTTAAGTCTATGGGTTATGTGGCATCTAAGGCTGGGCTCACACCACGTTTTTGCAATACAGTACCCATATAAGGTTTTTGATGAAAAACGGATTCCTCAAAACCTGACTAAACTGTATCCAAACAGGTGTACAAATTTGAACCCGTATACGGTTCAAAACCATATATGGTTTGAAAAATGATATCCGGTTGCAGCAGTTTTTTAAGAAAAAAACGTATATGTTTTTAACTTTTCACAGTGCAAAACTTTCGGTGTGCACTGCGTATGTGCAGAGTTAAAAACTGTATGGTGAACACCGGATGGAACCATATGCACATATGGTTCTGTACGGTTCCCACTGACTTCCATGTTTTAAAAAAACCTATAAGGTTTCAATACAGTTTTTCACTGTAGGCTACGATTTTGGGTACTGGGAAAAAAAATGGACAAAACCGTACAGGATGCAAAACGGATACAAGCGGATGCATCGTTTAGCAAACGGTTTTCAATGGAGAGTCAGCGCATACGGTTTTCAATATGGTTCCGTACGGTTTTCAAATTGAATATGTATATGGGAACTGTATTGCAAAAACGTGGTGTGAACCCAGCCTAAGCAAATGAAGATAAGGTGCAACACAAGATAGCCCCATCGACTCAACTGTTGCTATTTCTATGAGAAAAAAACTCCAGCCCCCACCTTCTAAGACAAAGTGACGGTCCGCTCAGCCAATTATCAGCTTAGGAGAGTAAAGCTGAGGCCAGTGACTGATTGACCGGGCCATCACTTCTGACACCAGTTTGTCTCCGAAGGTGGGGTACCGAGTCCTCAGAGGTAAAAGATGGGCCCCATTGTGGAAATTATGGATAAGGGATAAGTTCTGCATAACTGGAGTACCCCTTTAAACACTAAAAATCTTTCTGCTTACACTATGTGGCATAGAACCATATGGGTTTTCTTTTCCTTGTAAATATACACAAATTAGTTATTTTTAAGTGATATTTACACAATGCTGTTACACCAAAGGGGCCTTTAAGAATTAAATGCACTAGGTACACCCAACCTAAAAAGACTAATGGCTAAATACAGTCTTATGAATTAACTGTATTGTTGAAACAACTGATATCTACTGTATAGTTTATTCATTTCCAGTCATGCTATTATAGTGTTTTTACTTGTTTTAAGCAACACTGACATGTATTTGGCAACTGGACAACAAAACACACTCTTAAAAAGGAACAGAGACCCCTCAGTGACTATCATTACAATGAAGCAGCTAATTTATGGAAACATATATCTTTAGGGTCAACCAAAAGCAAACCTTTTCTTCAAAATAGATTATGAACTTCACAAATAATATCACGAAAGGAAAGGATTCAATAACAGGGAAGGGCATTACAATCCTTTTTACTTATGTGTTCTGTCTAGTCATTTAACTAAAACTATATTTCTAGTGCTGGTTACTGTCCTTGTATGGCTGTGATAGCCAATAACACACCACTCACCTCATCATCAGAGTAGCTATATGCAGACGCCACTGCTCCCCACACTTTGCTGGCTACATTAGCGGCTTGCTTCATACTAGACTTTAGCACGTCCATTTTGGGCCCAGTCAAAAGGTTGTCAAACTTAAGTCCAGGAATGGAGTTTACCACTGAACCCAGTGAACCATGCTGACTGTTACGAACAAGTGCTGTTAGTGAGAGTGAACGTGCAGTTTGGGTTTTTTGGTGATGTTTTGGAGTTGTTGTAAATGTTTTGGACCTGGATACTGAGTTTTTCTGATTTTCACCCTGCAAGTCCGGGGGAGGGATGG
Organism: Hyla sarda; assembly: GCF_029499605.1. Classification (NCBI taxonomy): domain Eukaryota; kingdom Metazoa; phylum Chordata; class Amphibia; order Anura; family Hylidae; genus Hyla; species Hyla sarda. The sequence continues at coordinate 334,524,678 of NC_079189.1, read as the reverse complement.
AGTCAGTAGGCAGACTAGATCTCCTTTCTATTGTGCTTTGGCTAGGATTCCCACTTTCTTTAGCAGAATCCTTGCTTCTAAGTTCCATACTAGAAGATTTACTTCCAAGGGGGCTTTTCAGATTCATATAACTTTCAATTTCATCAGCTAGGTTACGTGCTACCACAGGGGAGATAGTTTTCTCCTCAGCAGGAGAGAGATCATCTTCCACAGATTCTGATGCCAGCAGTGATAATGGATCAAGCCCTTTCTCCACTCCTTCCCTTTCTAAAGTTTTGGGAAGTTCATAAAAACTATGTCTCCTGTTTGGTTCGTCTGTGTCCTTCACAGAAGAAGTCATTTCATTCTTGTTTTCACTGTTTATACACTCAGGTGATTCTGATGTAGCTTCCTCTTTAACAGTAGCTAAGGGGTCAAAAATTTCCTCACCCACATTCTCTGGAGTCTGCATGACAGGGATTTCTGGATCACAAGTCCGACTTTCAGCTTTTTGACTAGGAGCTGGGCTGTCTATAGCATCAAAACTAAATTCATTGCTAGTCTGTGGATGGGGTGGTGTCTTTGATAATGCTGCAGTAAGTATCTTGGCATCAGCTGCCATCTTCATAGCAATTTCATTAGTGGACATTTCAAGACTACCTTTCTTCAGCATCATGCCTGCACGACTGTCTGTACTAAAACTGCAGCTTCTCTCAGCAAACATCTTATGTCTCTTCTGGACCTTATCTCCTGACTTCTTAGCCTGAGCATCACTGATAAACACTGAATCATCTCCACAATCCTGAAAAGTGGGCAGAGGAATTGGTACATTTCCTGCAACAAGAAAGAACTTGATTAAACATAGGTAAAAGCTTCATACAGATAAGAATACATACTTGCACATATCATCGACTTTGTTTACGCAACTAAGTGAATGTAGCTTTTTACTAGAATGTTACATCATTTTAGATATTTTATTAGTAGTGTCATGATTTTTTTTTTTTCATAGACTTTACCAGCCCAACTCAACAGATGGCAAGGTTTTCAAAGTTCTCATAGCTAATAATGGAATGTATTGGGTGATCCAATAGGAAACACCAAAAGTGTTGCTCATATACTTTTATACTTTCTCAGCAAGAATTGTGATACTAGGGACATGGATGATCAGTTGAGCAGAGAATTTTACAATATTATTGCTCACCACTACTGCTTTTTCTTCCAGTAGCATCAAAGATTCCAGAGGGCACTTTAACAATGCTGCTTCCACACGGAGGAGATTCTGGTGACCTTCTAACCTCAGGGATTATCGATGGATTTTCACTTTGGCCATCAGAATTTACTGTTATGCAAATAAACGAACCGTAAGTCAATTCACTAATAATGCTGTATAACTATTAGAATGATATCATTAATACTACAATATATTATGGTTATCTAACAAAATAAGGCATGGCAACATACATGCTCTATGTCGCAAACATGTCTTGACAGTTTTCTATACCACTTGCACATAATCACAGAATATTTAACATTTAATCTGTATGATATTATATTGGATTAGGTCTACCTTGAAGGGGTACTCCAGGAAAAAAAAAAAAAAAAAGAGAAGACTTCTTCCAAAACCAGCACCACACCTGTCCTCAGTTCCATTGAAGTGAATGGAGCCAGGTTGTCATACCGCACACAACCTGAGGATCAGTGTTGTGCTGTTTTAAGAAAAAAATCAACTGTTTTTTATTTTATTTTATTTCTGTCAACTCTATAGATAATGCTTAGAGCCTAAAATGCAAGTCCAAAGTTTTAGGCCCAAGCGATCTTCAGCTCCGGCACGCAGGCCACACTAGGCCGTACAGTTACCAAGGCAACTGCACAATACTCAGCAAAATTCCGTGCAAGAGTCATTTAATCAGAAAAAGATTTGTGCACGGAACCTCGCTGAACATTGTACAGTTGCCTCAGCAGTATTGGCCTACGTCTCTTCACCCTGGAGCTGAAGATCACACAGGCCTGAAACTTTGGACTTTAAGAGGCTTTGCTGAACTGCAAGATACACCCCTCTTCACTCTCCCACTAGTCTCTGCCTTGACTGATTGATGTACTCAGCTTCCAGCACTGAACCCTGCCTGTCACAATCAGTCAAAGCCGGGAGAGGAGGGAGGTGCATCCTAAACCCTTTGACACTGGATCATTATCTAGAACTGACAGATTTCATTTAAATGGGCACTGTCATTAAAACTAATTTTTGCTATTTACCTTATGGTAAATAAAAAAATCTAAAGTACTTTGTTTAATAAAAAAAATGAGGTTTTCTATGTTTTATGTGGGTTTAAAAAATCTGCCACTAGGCGTCTCCCTACTTTTCCAGAGCACATTCCCCCCCCCCCCTCTCTTGCACAGACTTTGGACTCCTGCTGGCCTGACAGAAGTCCAAAATCAGGAAATGCAGTCTGGAGTGCTGAGGGTGTGTGTGCAGCCTTAGCCAATCATAGCTCATCTCACACTGAACTGCTCTGGGCTGTGTGAAGCAGAGTAAGGGAGAAAGTTCTCCCCTGTATAACTTTGGATAATGTCATGCCTGCTGGGGAACACCCCTTCCCGGTCTGTGAATCTGACTGAGACTGAGCAGAAAATACAGAGCAATATCAAGATAGAAAAATAAAAAATAAAAATAAAGGCAGGGGGTGGTTTATCCTGATGGGGCAGTGAACTGGGAAGATTATAACATTTTACAAGATCATGAGAGGTACTCTTTAAAAGGAAAATGGTCACCCATTTACCCACACTAAACCCAATACACCGGGTTATGGTGCGGGTGAACAGGAGACCGATGCGTGGTCCATACCTTCTGTCTGGCGCCCAGTCCCTCTGAAGAAAGGCTTCTTTCTTCTGTGAATTGTGCACTAGAGGCGGGCCCGCCGGCTGGATTTGAATACACATGGCGTTGGTCACGTTCACAGAAGAAAGAAGGCGATCTTCAGAGGGAACGGACGCCGGACAGAAGGTAAGTATATGAGCTATGGACCCAGCATCGGTCTCCTATTCACCTGCACTATAACCCGGTGTATTGGGGTTTAGTGTTGGTGAATGGGTGACCATTTTCCTTTAAGACACTATCCTTGTAACAGGAGCAAACTGAAGGAATAATGTAGACTGTCGAAGTAAATTCCATTGGAAAAAGTATGCAAATAACAAACTTTAAAAGCAGAAAGGTTATCTGTTCTATGTAAACAGATTTACCAGGAAGTTTCTTAAAATTTTTTATCCCTTAGAATATTTTTACTGTCTGATGTTCTTGTGCAACATTTGGTTATAAAATAATTTAAACACATTACATACACTTTTTGGCAAAACAAACTTATGAGTAGATTTTACACTCCAGCTAAAAAGATAATTAAATGGCTTACCTATTACATCAGCAGATTGGAGTGTGTTTCCATTTTGCACTGAATTGTGATTTAACTGTGAAGTATCAGTTTCTACTGTAGCTTTCGGCTCTTCATGAATTGAAGTGCTTTTTTTGGGAAGTTCATCTTTGGATCCTGGCACCTCATTGACCTGATCCCCTGCAGGACACATTCATTATGGGAATTATAATGTATTTTTTTTCTACTCAAACACAAATCCTCACATTCTAAAAATGTTTATAAATATACAGAGAGCATGTTGGGTTCCTGGTGCCTCACACACAAGTCCTGGTAAAATAAAAGTGAGGAGGTTCTGATGCCGAGGGGCCAAGAACTTGACAGCTTATCTTTAAGACGCCGATACACATATAAAAGTTAGCCAAACTAGCATATTATAGCCATTTCAGGCAACACTATTTGATAATTATTAACGATTAACGATGGACAGCAGACTTCCCAAAAAATTTTGTTGGATTTTGATTTGGTGACAGTCGACTGAAAAAACAAGTGTATGGTATGATTGGTTGAATTCATCCAGTCACTGGCCACTCTGCAGAAGATCACCAAGATTTACATGCAGATAGAATGAAGATGTTGATTCTTTTGGCAGAATTACACGCCAACTGCATTGCCATTAATGGTAATGTGCAGGTCCACACGGTCCTAGCTTCAAAGGAATTTTGTGGCAGCCACTCATCTCTGACCCGGAATATCTTCAGGCAGAGATTTCGCAATTTGAACATACCCTTACTGGGGTTGCTTCAAGGTAATATTACATGGTAACCATTAAAATCCATAGATAGAGATATGCTCTTTTACATCAGCTCCCTGCTCTAATGAAAAAGGAGATCCTGAGCATCTTTTTTCCTGGCACATCACTAATCTTTCTATGAGATATAGATGCACTTATAATGCAATGTTACACAAGTAAACAGTACAAATAAAGAACAAACAAAAAATTATCCAAACATGTCTCACACAAAGATCATTCTGTTAAACATGCCACACTAAATAATAATATTAAGAACATCTGATCTATCAGATTATAAAGTGAATGCTGAGGGTTGGGGTAAGGTTAGTAGCTCCAGGAGAATACCTGTACTAGAATGCTTATCAGTAGAATCAAGTCTGATTAGATCCCGCACGAAGACAACGTGCTCCCCAGAGTTAGCATCATTAGAATTATCCACGCCAAGATGGCTCACCATGTCCAAATCACTTCTACGTGCAGCACTCTGAGAAGCTGAAGAGACAACAAGGGTTAAAAGAAACATCCATGCAAAGGCAGCGTTTATTAATGCTAGAAGCAAAAATGTATTAAGTGATCACATTGTGGGGAAAAGCTGAAAAATAAAACTTAAAGCTGGTTTCTGAGGTAATGAAAATATGCAAAAAGTATGTATGCATGAAAATGATCACCAGGTGATAAACACCATTGTTCAGAAGTATTTATTTTTCATTATCGGTTTTGATGCTGCCATAGGTTGCAGAGGGTGGGATTACTACGTAACTACCGTTCCCATTTTAGTTCTTCCTTGTAACAGACAGTGCTTCAATTTATAACTGCCTGCATGTTTGTCTAATAAAGTATATTGCAGGGCTGCAGATACGCACGGTCTTTACATACCACATAGCTCCTCTCACCATGTTTACTGTACACTGCACAATCTACTGCCCAGCATGTGAAACATAATCCCTCAGGAAACAGAGAGGAAGGGGGAGAGACAGAGCCAGGGATGAGTAAAACAGAAGAGACATATGATGTGTGACCTCTCATTTACCAGGGAGGGGGAGAGGTGGAATAACCATAACCAGGAGTCAGAATATATGCTTCAAGGGAATGTAATGTACTCTTTGCCATACTTCACGTAAATATACTATCACAAAAGAGCCAGTATTCTGGCGCAATGTGTGCCAGGAAACTATCACATTATTTGTGCCACATTATCAGTTTTAGATGCCTTTGCATTTTGCTTGGTAGAAAAGGGGTGTTATCCTATTTTTCAAAAATAGCGTCATAATTCACATGTAACATTTTGGAGTAAAGTAGGACAACTAATTTTTAATCAAATATGCAGAGTAGGTACAGTGGTCAGCTACAGCCCTTATATGTAAAACTGCATGTAGTACAGAGTGGAGGCTAAAGGGTGCAAGACTCAGCAAGTCGCTAACCTGTGCCAAACTGGGGGGCTCGAAACTAATGTAAAGGTTCAGCAGGTGCAGAGAACATACATCAAGTAAAAAGAGGGTTGCATTAACTGCTGTTGATGTGAAAAGAGGTAGCTTTTATTAAGACTTCACATACAGTGATTCAAGTCTGGTATAGACAGCTAACAGGTGACAGCTGTTTCACACGTCAGGCATGCTTCCTCAGACCTGGTTGGGCTAAACTTAGACTAGACATTGTATAGATGTGCTGGTCAGTTTAATTACTGCAGGTTTGAATGGCGACATTTTTGCAGCGGATAATCTGCATCAGATTACATTGACCACAAAGGGGTCTGCTGTGGATTTTCTGCTCAAGCCCACAGCGGGAAATTTGTGGTATATACACTTAGGGTGTATCCACACACCGGATCTGCAGTGGATTTAAAGTTACAGATTTTACAAGGCAATAAAAAATACATAAGAACAGCCTTGTAAAATTTGCAGTTGTGGATCCACAATTGCAGATTTTACAACTTTAAATCCGCAGAACATCCTGTGTATGTGTGTGTCCCCTAGTCAGTCAGTATTTGTAAATCTTATCAGAATTCTAACATGATGTGCCACAGAAAAAATAGGGAGAAAGTATAATCCATTCATCGATATAGGACCCTTTGGCTGAATTATTTCTCCACACCTGAAAAAATTGGCTGCTGTAACTCTACCTCTTGCAAATGGAAGTACAAGTAAGAAGGCTGAGACCCTAGCTGGATGCCACAGGGGGGGAAAGAAAATGTGCTGTTTACAACTTCATATCCAATAAAAATTTGTAACTCAAGTAGAGATGGAAAACTGGGCAATACCATGTAACATCATTACAAAAAAGAACAACGTTTACAATTACAAACCATTTTACAGCTGTAAACATTAAAGAACCGGTAGCGCTAGGAGGAGTGTTGTGGCCCCTTTAAACAGCTGAAGGGAAGGGGTACAAGGAGTCAGTCCCCCATTGATTCAATATTGATGGCTTTTCTATGGTAAAGCTGAGAATTTTAAAAGATAAATCCTTAATAAACTACCTGAAAAGATGTACAAAGAATAGTTCAGTATTGGGGCTGCACGATATGGGAAAAATGTGCGATTGCGATTTTTGGCCTAAATATTGCGATTGCGATATAATAAACAAAATGGTGAAATCCCCCCCCATTTCATGTCCAATCGCCTCCATTTCACATCTACCAACCCATTTTATGCCCACCGCCTAAGTCACATTCTCCCCCCTTGTCACACACCCGTCACATTCTCCCCCTGTCACATTCTCCTCCCCCTTGTCACACACCCCTGTCACATTCTCCCCGTCACATTCTCCTCCCCCTTGTCACACACCCCTGTCACATTCTCCTCCCTTGTCACATTCTCCCCTTGTCACATTCTCCTTCCTTGTCACATCCCCCCCTTGCCACATTCTCCCCCCCCCTTGTCACATTCTCCTCCCCCTCGTCAAATTCCCCCCCCTTTTGTCACATTCCCCCTTGTCGTATTCCCCCCCCCCTTCTGTCGCATTCCCCCCCCCCCCCCCTCCTGTCACTCTCTTGTATTCTTGTACTGCAGTAATACACTGGGTTTCCCAGGCGGATTTCAAATCTTCCGCGGGACCCGGGAAACCTAGTGTATTACTGCAGTACAAGACCTTTCCCCATCAGCCAATCACTGGCTTGACACGTGACACCACTGCGGCCAGTGATTCGCTGAAAAGGGAAAGGTCTTACTGTACTAAGAAGAGAGGACACTCCGTAGTGCACGGAGACGAATCTGCAGGGACCGGGACATGTGAGCAGAAGGTTTTTTTATTTTTCTCCCTGCACCCTTAGCTCAGTGTTTTTCTAGCAGGGCGCCTCCAGCTGTTGTGAAACTACTACTCCCAGCATGCCCGGACAGCCTTTGCTGGTCCGGGCATGCTAAGAGTTGTAGTTTTGCAACAACTGGAGGCACCCTGGTTGGGTAACACTGACTTTTAGTATTTAAATTAGTTTTTACCTGCTCTGCCCAGCCCCCGCCATGGGAGCCCGAGCAGATAATCGCATGTTTTCCCGGGGGGCCGTATCGCAAAAAGCAAAAATCGCGATTCGATTGCTTTTACGATATATCGTGCAGCCCTATTCAGTATGAATACATTTTTTAAAGATGATTTCCCTTAAAGGGAACAGTAGTATTGAAAATACAGTCTCATATGCAGGCAACAGAGCAGAGGAGGAAACTGATGGGAAAAGATTATGTATAACTTGCATCACGTAAATTCCTATTCATACTGGGAAAGTTAGTTTAGTGAACGGTCCTAATAAATCACTGACAGCTCTTTCTATGCCCATCTATATACCGACAGCTATCAAACATCAAATAGTGACCGGCCACTTGCTACTAAATATTTTCCTATAAAACAATATAAATCAATCTGCTCAGCTCCCCCTGTTCTTTAAGATGAGGCCAGTAGACTGGTTTGCTTTTTTTAGTCTGACAAGTTCCCTTTTAACTTTTTTGTGCTATATCACTACTTTCCTGCAGCACTTTAAAGGGGAACTCCGGCAAAAAACATTTTATCCTTCGGATAGGGAAGAAGATTTTATCCTTCGGTGTTTATCATCCTTCGTGGGACCCCGACGATCTCCAGCGTGGGACCCCAGTCATCCGTGCATGGAATGAACTTCGTTCCATGCCAGATGACTGGCGACTACAGCCACCACACCCCCTTCATTCATGTCTATGGAAGGAGGCGTGGCAGCTATGTACTAGCAGTCAAGCCCCCTCCCATAGACATGGATGGAGGGGGCGTGGCGTGAAGTCCCCAACACGGAAGCTCCAAGATTCGGTGTTCTGGACGCCACGTCTGCCGGCACAGAAATTGCGGGGGTCCCCAGCGATCAGACATCTTATCACCTATCCTTTGGATAGGGGATAAGATGTTTTTCACCGGAGTACCCCTTTAACAACATAAAAAAGCAAGTGTGATCACCCAATGGAATAGATTAATTTAGCACCACCCTTGGGCACTGGAGAAAAAAAGCATACCAACTACTTTATTAGATGTAAGTAGTTATATGGTAAGTGCATGGTACAGTCTGGAAATCAAAATCTCCACAGCAATCTTGCAAATGCATAAAAAAGTTATACCTGGCATAAAATGAAATATCCACAGATTTATAGTTTTTATATCAGCCATAATTCACTTTCACACAAAATAATTTCACATAGACTCTTCTATTTGTAAACCATTTAACAGCAAATAAAACAATTCAACCAAATGTCAGTAAAATAGTAATAGTTTTGGCAAACAATGAGAGTTCTAAGAGTATATTCCTACTACAGAATTTCTGCTCACAGAATTGCGCAAGCATAGATTTCATCTGGTGTCCGCCGCTGAAATCCTTCGGCAGTAATACTGCACGGCCCTGCGCTATCACCATTGACAGTAATGCAGTGCATGCGTAATTCTGCTGAAAGAATGAACATTCATTCATTCTTTCAGCGGATCAATTTCAGCACCGGAATACACAAAATACAAAAAGTAGACATAGCCAGAAGGTACAGAATAATTTCAACATTTATCATATTAAAAATGTATATAAGAATGAACATGCAAACCATTAAGAAAGCACCTTACAGTCAGTACCTGGTATTGACAAAGCTTTGGGGACCAATTTTGCCTTCACTGGTTTTCGAAACTGAGATAAACCTTGTACCACATTCCGGACCTTTGTCCAAAGGAAATTCCCACTGCGTTTACTGCTTGGCCATGGACTCACCAGCACAACCTTCAACAATAATGCACACAGTCACACCAGCCTTACCACAACAAATATAAAGCCATGTCATTTATTTTACAAACAAGGGCCATTTAGTCATCACATCTTGTCATATGTTCCCTATGTAATAAAGAAAATGGTGCAGATTTTTACGGTTTTCTTACTAATTTGTAATTAACTGCTGAGTAAGCTAACCTGCCAACATAGCAGAAAAGGTTTTAGATTTGCTAAAAATATATACAGTAACAAGACATAAGTAACTACACATTGTAGTTTTGACTTGGACTAAATAAGATCATGTACAATCATAACAGGGTCACCTATATTATTACCTTTTCCATTTACAACCAGAATGATACATTTTTATTAGTAAAGTAGGCCACACAAATGTTACATACCTTGTTATAATAACCATACGTAATCGCATTGGGCTGAATTTTAGCATTTCTCATTTCAAATAGGACCTTTACAGCCAAAGCAGGGTTCTCCCATAGACCGCACAGCTGCATTACAACTCTGTAACACACCTATTGGAAAATAGCAAAAAGCTTCAAACGTATGCAAACCAAATTTAAAGGGGTATTCCAGGCAAAAACTTTTTTATATATATCAACTGGCTCCAGAAAGTTAAACAGATTTGTAAATTACTTCTGTTAAAAAATCTTAATCCTTCCAATAGTTATTAGCTTCTGAAATTTTCTAACTGCTCTATGATGATGTCACGTCCCGGGAGCTGTGCATGATGGGAAAATTTCCCCATAGGAACTGCACAGCTCCTGGGACATGAGTCATCAGAGAGCAGTTAGACAGAAAACTTCAGAAGCTACTAACTATTGGAAGGATTAAGATTTTTTAATAGAAGTAATTTACAAATCTGTTTAACTTTCCGGAGCCAGTTGATCTATATAAAAAGTTTTTGCCTGGAATACCCCTTTAACATTACAGTTAACTCTGAAGCCTACAACATAGCTAAAAGTGTCTCAGTTCCTAAACTGATATTAAATAACAAGCGTGGATTCATTATATCTACTAGGCAAGTCAAAATAGCCTTAGGGTGTATTTAACAATATAAGCAATATAGATACACAAAGATGACTTGTCAATATGACATTTTGCTGTGTGACTTTTAGGGTACGTTCACACATACAGGATCTGTTGCATATTTTGTGCAGCTGATTTTGCTACCCATTAAAGTTAATGAGTAGTAAAATCAGTTGCATAAAATATGCAGCAGATCGTGTATGAGCGAACGTACCCTTAGGGTAGGATCCGCAGCGTAATTTATATTGCGGATCCGTCAGTGACCTGACCCATAGTGTGCCTCCAGCTGTTGCCCCGCCTCACCCCGCCCCCTGGGTCACTATGGGTCGAGTCACCGGCGGATCCGCAACATAGAATATGCTACGGATCTGTTAAGTGTGACCTACCCTTATGGTGTGTTCACACATACAGTATCCTGCACAGATTTCATGCGCAGGATTTTCTACTGCAGATTTTAGTGTAAGCTAAATGACTGAGCAGAGTTTCAAATCTGCAGTTACAATTCCTGCGCAGGATACTGTACGTGTGAACGAGCCCTTAGGGTCTATTTACACATACAGTATCCTGTGCAGATTTGACATGCAGGATTTCCTACTGCAGATTTCAATGTAAACTAAATGATTGAAGACAGCTTCAAATCCTGTGCATCAAATATGAGCCCTAACAATGCTCCAGATTTATCACAGATTTATAATGCTGTTGCATACATTTTGTGCATCTTTTGATGCTTTTGACACATTTTGTACCCCCAATTGGTTGGCTCCATTTTATGACATGTCCCCACTTTCTGTGAAACCAAATTCCCATTCTACAAAAGTTTTTAAAAAGAAATAAACTAATAATATATATGGTGCAAGGCATTTATGATTAGTGTCTGAATTCTGGTACATTGGGCCAAATTTATAAATCTGTCTGAGGGCATAAACTGTCTGGTTGTGTTCACGGCAACCAATCACAGCTCAGCTTTCATTTTACCAAACCTAGTTAACATATGAAAGCATTGCTGTGATAGGTTGCTATGAGCAAAAGAGACAGTCTTTCTTTTAGACAGCTGCTTAAATCTGCAGTTATCAACTTGCCCATGCTCAGAGTTGCCTCATCCTACACCTGTACATACAGAAAATCTGGGAAGTTAGCTAGAGAACAGAAATATAAGCTTATTATGACTGTTCCAGAGGCCAGTATGAAAACGGAAAATACTCCAACAAATAAAAAAAAGAATATTTCTAATAAAACCCAGATTTAAATATTACACATTTCTCTAATGATACATTTCCTATAGTCAGCAAGACAGGAGCTTCTGCAACTATTATTTGTTGAATTAAAAGATTCATGGAAAAGCCATTTATAACATTGACAAATATATATCTCTATCTCAAGAGTAATCTAAAAGATGGTTTTGTATGTGTCGTCACCTCATCCAGTGGATCCACCTCAGTCTTCCTCATTTTTACCAAAGCCTCATAGGATTTCTGAAGTGCTCGAGTCTTTGAGTGAGAGACCTTGACGTACACCGGTAGACAGATGAACCACAGACTGAAACACTGGCTGAACAAGTTTTTGGGCCAACTATTCGCATTGGTGCTGTGCTTCCTGGCTAGTTTATGTGCAGTTTTAATCTCCTAGAATAAAAATACAATTTCATTCTACATTAGAATGTTTTATTACATGAGCCTGGTACATGTAATCTGAGTTTGACCATTAGTAACCTTAAAGGGGTACTCCGGTGAAAAACTTTTTTTTTTTTTTTTAAATCAACTGGTGCCAGAAAGTTAAATAGATTTGTAAATTACTTCTATTAAAACATCTTAATCCTTCCTGTACTTATTAGCTGCTGAATACTACAGAGGAAATTATTTTCTTTTTGAAACACAGTGCTCTCTGCTGACATCATGACCACAGTGCTCTCTGCTGACATCTCTGTCCATTTTAGGAACTGTCCAGAGTAAAAGGAAATCCCCATAGCAAACATATGCTGTTCTGGACAGTTCCTAAAATGGACATAGATGTCAGCAGAGAGCACTGTGCTCATGATGTCAGCAGACAGCTCTGTGTTCCAAAAAGAAAAGAATTTCCCCTGTAGTATTCAGCAGCTAATAAGTACAGGAAGGATGAAGATTTTTTTTAATAGAAGTAATTTACAAATATGTTTAACTTTCTGGCACCAGTTGATAAAAAAAAAAAAATAATAATTCCACCGGAGTACCCCTTTAAATAAACGCAAAGCTGTAAAACTGGCAAAGCTTTAAAGAAAGAAATTCATAAATTGAGAGTAAACTTGCCTGTTTGGTCCTTTTAGCAATAAAGGTAGGGCTGCTTGCCACTTTCTTTGCTTTTGGATTTCCATTGAAGGACAGATACTGCTCACGTGTCCGATCAAAAAGGGCATAGTCAAGCCTTGGAAAGCTTTTGTAGCTAAATGGCAAGATATACAAATTACCATCAGTGCACTTTTCTAAAAGGTGGAATTCACTTTATATACATGATATTAAAAGGGGTTATCCAGAAGCAAACGCTCCCAGTTGCCAATCCTCTTGGCTACTTCCTAGTTGCTGCTGACGTGTTGTCCCTGCAGCAAGTCATTGGCTGAGCAGGGCAGTTCCTACAGGGACAGGTGGGTATAGGTTCTTTTTAATTTTGTAACAAATGACATTTTCAATTTTTTATCCCCAGATAACCTCTTAAATCGCACCTATGCCTAAAATACATAAGATATACATAAATCCCAGAAAAGCCCATATAAGCTAGTTTAAAGGAGCATTCCAGCAGTGAAAACATGTTGGGACCTTCCCTGACCCATACATGGAGCGGGTGTGTCGGCACCAGGCCAAGCATTGTCCATAGGCAAGCCAGAGACATTTGGGTATCTCTGGGGCTCCAATTAAAAAAAATGTATGGAGCACGTGCCAACACAATGGAGAGAGCCAGAGCCCCATTTTGGAGATTCAGGGGCCCCCCACATCAGACACTTATCACCTATCCTATGGACAGGGGCTACATTTTTTTTAAGGTGCTGGAATACCATTTTAAAGACCAAACAAGGAGAAGTTTGTAAGGGTCACTTTACGTGGGCAGATAATTGCCTGTTATAAGAACCAATCGTCAACATTGCAAGTTGGCTGGCACCAGTTAAAGGGCCATTTACACTGGACAATTGTCACAATGTGAACAGCTGCAAGAATGATCATTCATAACTTACAATCATTTGTGCAGACTTTTATTATTATTTTGTGTTGCAGGACAAAAACCTCCTTATATGGGGGACAAATTATCATATTAACTGTTGCACAAAAGATATTTGTCAAATAAGTGTTTGTCTGCTATAATAATAGTAAATGAACAGCCTGTGTAAATGGCCTTCAAGGACCAAGAATGATTTCTGTATTCACCCTTAAAGGGGATGGCAAGGAATAGAAAAATAGAGCTAATTTCTTCCACAAACTGGCACCATGGGGGAGATTTATCATTGCCTTTAGAACATTTTGTTTTGTCTATTTTTTTCCGCTATTCAGGCGCTAGCGGGCTTTTTAGCAACTTTCTCGTGTCTTTGATTATAGATACTTTTTCCTTTTCTGCCTAAATGTAGACCATTTTATTTATGACCATGCAGTGGTCACGTATTTATTATTTGCGACTTTCCTGAAAAGTTGCTATTTCTCAGGCAAATAATTATTTGTTGCTATGCTACACCACCACACAGTAAACGTAACAAAAAGTTCTACGTCTCGCACATCCAGGGCCGGTGCTCAGTCACAGATCTGACTCGTTCTTATAGATCTGAGCGCGGTCGGGCTGTCCATGCACACTAGCATACAAGGGCCTGATACTAGTATCAGGCCCTTGTATGCAGCCAGGGCCGCCGTCAGGGGGGTACAGCCCGTACTCCAGTAAAGGGGCCCAGGCCCCCGCTGCACCCCCCTGCAGCTGCCGCCGCCCGCTTCTCTCCCCTGCCGTCCTGGGGTCCTCCCTAGTCCAACCACCACCGCCGCCGCTGCCCCATTGCCTCCCCCATCTCCGGTTTTATAATTACCTGTTCACGGGGTCCACACTACTTCTGGCTCCGGGGGCGCACTGACAGTGACGTCGCGTTGAGGACGTCACTTGTCATTGCGCTACGCAGCCCGCAGGACGACGCAGAAGCCAGAAGTAGCACAGGCCCCGGGAACAGGTAATTATAAAACCGGGGATGGTGGAGGCAATGGGGCAGCGTCGGCGTCGGCATCAGAGGCAGCAGTGAAGATCGTCACTAATCTTCGCTGCTGCTTCTAGGAGTTTCAAAACTGCAACTCCCAGCATGCCCAGACAGCCTTTGGCTGTCTAGACATGCTAGGAGTTGTAGTTTCACAACATCTGGAGGGCAACAGTTTGGAGACCACTGTGCAGTGGTCTCCAATCAGTTTTCTTCCCGATGTTGCAAAACTAGAACTCTCAGCATGCCCAGATAGTCCAGGAATGCTGGGAGTTGTAGTTCTGTAACATCTGGCCCTGCAGATGTTGCCGAACTACAACTCCCAGCATGCCTAGGCAGTCTGGGCATGCTTGAAGTTTTGCAACATCTGGAGGGCCACAGTTTGGAGAGCACTACACAGTGGTCTCCAATCTGTTCTCCTCCAGTTGTTGCAAAACTACAACTCCCAGCATTCCCTTCGGCTGTCTGGGCATGCTGGGAGTTGTAGTTTTGCAACAACTGGAGGCACACTGTCTGGGAAACATTATCTGTTTTCTAACTCAGTGTTTCCCAACCCGTGTGCCTCCAGCTGTTGCAAAACTATAACTCCCAGCATGCACTGACAAACCATGCATGCTGGGAGTTTTAGTTTTGCAACAGCTGGAGGCACACGGGTTGGGAAACACTGAGTTATGTAACAAACTCTGTGTTTTGCAACCAGTGTGCTTCAAGCTGTTGCTTAACTACCACCCCCAGCTTGCATGGACAGTCAGAGGGCATGCTGAAAGTCATAGTAGTGTGCCTCCAGCTGTTGCATAACTACAAGTCCCAGCATGCCCTTCTGTCACTGCATGCTGAGAATTGTAGTTTTGCAACAGCTGAGGTTTGCCCGGCTATGCGCTGACAAGTACTTGCCAGTGCATGTCCAGTATTTGTGGGCGTTTTTGCATACCAACGCTCAACCCGTGGTGTACCCCTATGGGTACATGTACCACGGGTTGAGAACCCAGGCCTCTGGTTGTTGGTCTGACTCTTCCTTAGAAAAGGTGTACGTTAGACAACTTTTCACGCTATAGGAGAGCTGCACCTTATTCATCATTACGCTGCACATTATTGATGAATAAGGCGCACGCTAGTCAAAGTATAGACAAAAAAAAAGGTGGAAATTTGATCTAAAATAGACAATTATTGATAAATCTCCCCCTATGTCTGTTCACAGGTTGTGTGTGATGCTACAACTTGGCTCCATTAACTTCAATGGAACTGAGCTGAAATATCACACACAACCTGAGTACAGTTGCAGTGCTGTTCTGAAAAAAAAAAAAAAAAATCAGCTCTGTCTTTCTATGCCTGAATACCCGCATTTCCGCATCCTAAAAGCCATAACCTTTAAATGAGTACCGTAATTTGAAAAAACATTCTGAGAAGTCATAGACATTTCAAAAGTTTTGAGTACTCAGGGTTTGAGCATTTAGACCCCAACCAATCACTAAGCACGTTCTCTCCCTGCTCTAAATATTTTCATAATTTAAGGCTATCCGCACATCTGGATCCCATAGACAGAGATAAGCACTCAACCATGCATTTTTCTTACGACAAGGTGCTTTTTTATATAAAGTAGTCATGATGTGGCCACCTTTTCAATGTAGAGTCATTCGCACACTCAAAAAAAACTTTATTTTATGGGTTATTACATCTATGTCAATGCTTGATATTCATGTTATCAGATGCAGGTACGCTTCAATCCACATATTTATATCCAATACTGTAAAGTCAGCAAATCAAGGTGAGTATTTGCATATGGCTTTTAGTATTTATCCTCGATATCCCAAAACACTGTATATATAACCATAAGTAGCAGACTTTTGGGATGCAATGCCCTTCCTCTGGCTATAGAAGACATAACTGAGCTTGCTAAGTAAGAATTGGAATAGAAGACTCAAAGTGGCCAAGATAGAGGACGTCAGGGACCTAGATACAGCATGTCCTGGGGTCCCAGTCATCTTCCCACTTTTGGGGCCTGACATGTCACACTGCGCTTAGCTAATTGACGGCTGCAGTAATGTCCCGCCTTGGCACGTTATAGGCTGACCGGCAGTGTCAGGTTACAGGCTGGGCCCGTTACAGTTTGCAAAGTGAGGCAAAAGATCCAGCTCTTCGTAAGCTGGATTTACTTTGCCTTTCTGGATTCTTGTGCTGTGCTCCGGCTCACTGAGCTGCGAGGCAGGGATCAATTTGCAAAGTGAGGTTAATTCCTTACCTATATTTTGGAGCTGGATCAGGACCATCCTCTGGTAGCGGCTCAGGTGGCATTATAAATACCGTGTGCTCACTTTTCTGAGACTCATCCAGCTCTATCAAACGGGTGTCCTCTGGGAATTCCTGGTCTACCTGTCAGGCAGAAAATTATGTCAATTAACAGTGTAAAAAAGATGAAAAGAAAGAAAATCAATCTCATTTAAAATTCGTGCTAAAGTGGAGATAGTGACACATACCTTGTCTCCCTTTTCATTCCCTTTGTCAGGAAAAAGCTGAAAACAAAACAGAGAATTATGCATGTTAATGATATAAAAATATGGGAGTTCCACAACTACAAAACTAACTTGTTTTCCTTATATTGTACTGCATTATATTCTACAGTTGCATTCACCAGCTTACACATTCTCATGCTCCCTGCTTTCTCAGTATGGAGCATGTTCTGATAATTTACATTCCCTGAATTGTAGTTTCTATTATTGAAATACAGTAAAAAATGCAGTAAAACTAACTCTCAAAGAATGCAGTGGCACACAGAGAAGTGCATTGTAGTAACTCAGCTTAACTGCTAGGAGTGTGTCTATTTAAAAGCTATTACAGATTCTAAAAACAACCAGCATAACTAAGACTGCAGCTATGTAAGCTAGACAAGTTAAGTATTGTATTTAAAAAGTTACTCAACTTTTATACAAAAACACAATCTTTTGACATACTGTCAGATAAACAAGAATCTTACCACTTGGTTAGATAATCAATTAAGATACTGTATACAACTACAGTCTCTGTACAAGAACCCAACATCCAATGGTCAATACAGAACATAAAAAGGTTAAGAATTGTTGTCAGTTTATTATAAAACATACATTTTATTCTGAATTCTGAAACAGCAAAAGACACACCAAAAAAATCAGGGCCAACCCAAAATATGATGGTTAAAGAATACAGCAGATTTATAGTTGTGTACATTTTCATCTCCTTACAAGAGTAGGTGTATACATGCAGATACATGGCAGCCAGTGATCATTGGTCAGCCCACTGCATACTTTGTAAACTTCATTGGCTAAATGGTACAATATTTTTTATTTATTTTGCATTAACAGTACAGCTAACCTGTCACTATGCTATGCTGCCCTTACTTAGTACAGTATAGTATCATGACTATCATCTACACAATCTTCCATTAACTTTGTATTATGTGGCATTTTTTTTTCTTTTAATACCTTTTCAATGCAGTCATCAAAAAAAGCCAGGCTGGTGTCTTTGTCACTAACAAAGCTGCACTCTTCAATGAAACGGATGAAGATCTGTGTTGTCATTAAGGGTGTGTAAAACTTCATGTAAGCACGATCCCTACTTCTCAGAAAACCTGCAATAATAGATAGAAAATGTACAATTAACAACCTAGTTCCAAGTCTCCAACAAGTGCTTGTATGTAAACTATCTATACAAACAAAATCTACAAAAGACTTGGCAGACATAAGCGCCCAAATAACTCTACAAAAAAATCGGGGAAAAAAATGGTTAAATGTTATAAATGAAGACACCTCACATATTCTGGGTTATATACCTTGACGATCAAAGAGAGATTCTGCAGCAGTGGCCTTCTTTGATGGCGCCTCTGTGATGGGCTTCAAGAAAGTCCTGTAGCCTTTTAGTATTGATGCCATGAAACGGAGAAATGCCTCTTGAATCTCTATTTCAAGCTCCCTCATTTTCTTTTGCCAGGAGAAGTCAGCTTCGATGGGAGTCATTTCTATTGCACTCTCCTGAGTTTGTCGGTGGACTGAAAAAAATAGCATGCTTTTTTTCGAGAAACAGTGTGATAATATGATACTATACAGAAATGTTTAGAGCTGGGAACATGAAGTGCACTTTCAGTATAAGCAAATAAAATGTTCAGAGGTTTTGTTTTGGTAAAACAGATATATTGCCTCATACGTTCCAATCCAACCAAACCATGTGCAAGTTGGATTGGAACAATTTAGCTTGAAATTAAAGCACAAAATGATGGAAAGCAACAATTTACCTGTCAACAGCTGGGGATGGAGCTTTTTTAGAATACTGAGGAGGCTCTTAACTGGTTTCTTTGGAAGTTGTTTCCAGCTTAAGTTTCTCTTATCCTCTGACCTGTAAAAATAACACAAACATAAGTCAAATAACAGATTTAATGCCAACCTGGACTGAACAAATTACTGACCAGTTCTTTATCTGTTACTTAGCCAGTTTAGGATTCACTTACAGCTTGAAGCAACACATGACAGGAAAAAACTCATACACTACATAGTACTGTGTCTGCCTTGTAACAGTACATATGTAAGTAAAGACATCTATGATTTTTCTTCCTCCTATAATATATACTCATTTAATTACATACTTTTTCACCCAAAAGCATTGTTTCTTTTATAGTTTGAAATAGTAGCAGGAGTAAAGCACTTACATGTAGATCATACGAGTATCCAAGTCAACGCAGACTACATCCTGGGGAGGGTCAGACAGGTCAAAGTATCGGGAATCTACTCCAACAATAAAAGGGAGTGGGGCATTGAGCACTCCTGCCAGAGATAATGGGCACAGAGGGACATAAGGGCACTGCCACTGAAAAGGAAATATCATCTGCAAACAAAAAGTAAAACCCATATTTAGAAACAATGCAAAACTCATCATATCCATGATCACAAAACATTAACCAAACTTGGGAAAGGGGGGAAAAATAAGCAATGATTTATTATTTTGACAAAAAAACCTCTCAAATTCACTATAAAATCAGCATTACTGTAGAAGTCTGGAAATTGTTTTCACACCAAAGCCAATTAAGCAGATCACTGACCAAATTCAAAATCCGTAATACGGACATCAAAAAAAGATTGAAAAACTTACAGCTACAACGGCCTCTGCTACTCCAGTCAGAACTGCTGGCCTAAGGGAGTGCAAAAGTATCTTGCTTTCTAGGAGGACAAAATGCAACAACGTAGCACAGTTTTCTGGTCCCAAGCTCATTAGTAAGGTACTAAAGTTTGCACCGCTACAAAGGTGAAAGAAAAAGAGAAAATTATCTTAAAACATCTTACACTTCTGTATAATCAAATCATATCCAAAATTAAATACCACAAACTATACCTATACAAAATATAACCTTTTAGGGTAGTTTCTAACCTAATGATAAGAGTTTTTTTTATAAATTATTTTATATGTCGGGAACACATTATGACTTGGTTTGCACGT
The DNA here is from genome assembly GCF_029499605.1 of Hyla sarda. NCBI lineage: Eukaryota > Metazoa > Chordata > Amphibia > Anura > Hylidae > Hyla > Hyla sarda. Next base: position 334,504,663 of record NC_079189.1, on the reverse strand, counting down.
GCTTCAGAGGTCTATCACAGATTCCACGAAAAATTCCATGACAGAACTGTGCTGCCTGTAGTTCTATAATGTTTGGTAATATACCATCCACCTTTACAGAAACCCATTAAACCTTATTAAAATCAATAGGGTCCATCGAGCATCATCTGTGTCCTTCACGTTAAAGATCCAGTGCTGATGATATTTTGTTATTGTGCTTCTATTGTACATCATATAATACAGGGTTATTCAAAAAGGATGGTGCAAAATTATAGCCTCAATATCCATAACTAAGAGAACATGACACATTGATTAACATGAAAAGAAATACTATCTGCCCAAGTTTTATGGGGGGGGGGGGGGGGGGGGAATTAAAGGGTTACTCTGGTGAAAAACAATTTTTTTTAATCAGCTAGTGTAAATTACTTCTATATAAAAATCTTAACCTTCCAGTACTTATCAGATGGTATGCTCCACAGGAATTTCCTTTCTTCTTAAATTTATTTTTCTGTCTGACCACAGTGCTCTCTGCTGACACCTGTCTGTGTCTCAGGAACTGTCCAGAGCAGGATAGGTTTGCTATGGGGCTTTGCTTCTGCTCTTTACAGTTCCTGAGACAGATAGAGGTGTCAGCAGAGAACACTGTGGTCAACCAGGAAAAAAAAAAAAAAAAAAGAACTTCCTGTGGAGCATACAGCAGCTGATAGGTAATAGAAGGATTAAGATTCTTATATAGAAGTAATTTACAAATCTGCTCAACGTTCTGGCACCAGTTAATTAAAAAAAGTAGATTTTTTATGCTTACCGTAAAATCTTTCTCGGAGGATCCATTGGGGGACACAGACCGTGGGTATATGCTCTTGCCGCTAGGAGGCGCTGACACTAGGCAAACAAAAAAGGTTCGGCTCCTCCCAGCAGGCTATACCCTGCCTACTGGCCCTGAGCTCATCAGTTTAGTCTCAAAGCAATAGGAGGCAACTGACAAAAAAAGAGAAAAAAAAACAGCAAAAGTCCGAGAGAAACAGACAAAAGAAACACACTGAATCATCTCTCGGACAGAACAAACGAAAAACTCTACCGAAACTGTGGGTGGGCGCTGTGTCCCCCAATGGATCCTCCAAGAAAGATTTTACAGTAAGCATAAAAAATCTACTTTTCTCGGTCGGAAACCATTGGGGGACCCAGACCGTGGGACGTACCAAAGCAGTCCCCAGGGTGGGGAGAAAAATACTCAACCCAAAATCAAGCAGAGGAGGATGCTACTGCCGCCTGCAACACCTTGCGGCAAAAACTAGCATCAGCCGACGCAAAAGTATGTACTTGATATAACTTTGCAAATGTATGCAAGGACGACCAGGTGGCCGCCTTACTTGCAGGGCCGAAGCCCTATTACGGAGAGCCCAAGAAGCCCCAACAGAATGCGTGGAATGCGCCGTCACCCCAAAGGGTGGCTCCTTGGCCTTGGGCAGTACGATTCTGAAATGGCCGAGCTAATCCACCGAGCAATGGTTGTCTTGGAAGCCGGAAGACCCTTACGACTACCCTCAGGAATCATGAAAAAGGAGTCCCCCTGGCGAAAAGAGGAGGTGACCAACAGATAAATCCGAACTGCCCGGACCACGTCAAGGGTGTGAAGAGAACGTTCCTTGGCATTGGAAGGAGAAGGACAAAAGGAAGGAAGAACGATCTCCTCGTTGACATGAAAAGAGGAAACTACCTTGCGCAGGAAGGAGGGAGGTGGGCAGAATACCACCCTATCCTGATGAAGCACCAAAAGTGGGGAACGGCAGGAAAGTGACGCCAGTTCCGTGACCCTCCGGATAGACGTGATGGCAATGAGAAAAGCGACCTTCCACGAGAGAATACGAAGGGAGGTATTCCTAAGGGGCTCAAAAGGTAGGGGAGGATGGAGATCCCCCGGCTGCGAAGGATGGCAACGACCTCCGCCATGACCTTGGTAAAGACCCTGGGAGCCATGGCTAGACCAACGGGAGCGCCAAAAACTGAAAATGACCCTCCGGCACCGCGAAATGAAGGAAACGCTGATGCGCTGGGAAGATCGGAATGTGGAGATAGGCGTCTCTGATATCCACCGAAGAAAGAAACTCGCCCTGGTCCATGGAGGCCACCACAGACCGGAGGGACTCCATCCAAAAAAGACGGAGGCGCAGATGGCGATTGAGCAACTTAAGGTCCAGAATGGGACGGACCAAACCCTCTTTTTTGGGAACGACAAAGAGATTCGAATAGAACCCTGATCCACGTTCCAACAGTGGAACCGGCACTATCACTCCCTGGGAGAGGAGAGAATGCAGAGCAGTCTGAAAAGCCGCCGCCAAGGAAGGGGACTGAGGAGGGCGGGATTGAAAGAAACGGTGTCTTGGGAGAGAAGAGAATTCCATGCGGTAGCCTCCTGAAATAACATCTCGCACCCAGGCATCCTCGACATGAGACAGCCATATGTTCTGGAAAAGAGACAGCCGCCCTCCCACCCAACGTGGGTGGGGGCGCCCCTTCAGGAAGAGGCAGGCTTACGGGTACCCGATTTGGCAGCAAAACCTCCAGATTGGTTGCCCGACTTCCATGATGGACGTGCCCTGAAAGAGGGTGCTCTATGAGGAGGAGGCTGTGCCTGCTTGGAGGGACGACCTGGAGCCGTTGACCGAAAGGACTGAAAAGAAGTCGACTTCCGGCGGGGCTCCGAGCGCCGAGACCTGTTCTGTGGAAGCAGAGAACTCTTACCTCCCGTAGCTTCAGAAATAATTTCATCCAAACGTTTTCCGAAGAGGCGGGAACCCGAGAAGGGTAGTTCCACCAGAGACCTCTTCGACGCAGCGTCGGCGTCCCACGCTTTCAACCACATGGCGCGACGAATCGCAACCAAGTTGGCCGAGGCAAATGCCAAGCAGCGAGCGGATTCCAAAGTGGCTGAACAAAGGAAATCGCCCGCTTGGGAGAGCTAGAGAGCCACTTCTGACAGTTCTTCCCTGGAAATTCCAGCAAGGGCCCCCTGGCGGAGCTGGGAAGCCCAAACCAACACCGCCTTGGCCACCCAAGTGGAGGCAAAAGTGGGGAGTAATGAGAACCCAACGGCTTCGAATGCGGACTTCGCTAGATTTTCCATTTTCTTGTCCGCCGGATCCTTAAGAGACCCTGCATCCGCAAGGGGCAGCGTAGTGGACTTGGACAGTCGGGAGACCGCGGAACAGTCCACTTTGTGACTAGGTCCTGAGGGAAGGGAAAACGTGTTTGCACCTTCTTGATTCCCTGAAAACGCCTCACAGGGTGTTTCCAAGCAGTGTCCAGCACTGCGTCAAACTCTGCATGAGAGCTAAACGCCTTGGGAGCACGCCGTGATCGGCGAAAGGAGACTTCTGGATCAGGATCCGAAGCTCCGGGTTCCTCCTGATGAAAGATGTCCCTTATGGCTGACACTAAACCGTCCACCACATCGGACTTTGTAGAGTAATCCTCATGATCCAAGACCGAATCTGAACCTTCTTCCACTGCTTCCCCCAAGAAATGGGAGTCCGCGGAGGCAACCCTTGCCGGGGGAGAGGGAGACCTAGGATGAGAGGACGGGGACCTAGAACGCCGACCCGGATAACGAACCCTCGAAGCTGGGGTACGCCCTAGGGCCGGCGAGGGGGAGCAAGACCTGTGAAACGAGGGGCCGCCCTGGGCCTGCTCCCGTGAGGAGCCAGAGGGAGCTACCTTAGCACGCTTAGAAGCGCAAAAAAAAAAAAACGGTTCCGGGGAAACAGAGCGTGAGCCCCTAGAGCTTCACAGGGATGACCTTTCCAAGGCCGAAGCCACCGACTTGGAGACCATAGCCAATTCAGAAATCGACCGGGAAAGGGAAGAAACCCACTCTGGAGGGGGGGGGGGGGGGCAGTTCCCACGCATTCCGCTGAAGCCTCAGGGGCTCCAGAAACGGACAGCGAAGACAGTTTGGAGGAGCAGGCGTAACAGGAAGATTCAGTAGAACCCACTGGAAATTTGGACTTACAACCCACACATGCATAGTAGGTGACTAGAGCCGTCGCCTGTCTGGGCGGTGGGTCGGGTCTGGGGTCGGACATAGCTGGTTGCTAGGGACAGCAGAAAAAAAACTAGAGCAATCTCACCTGGTCTGTGTCCCATTTCTGGTTAAGCAGAGGCAGTCCCCCGTATCTCCTGCCTGAGGTAACCAGAAGGAGAGAGAGAGAGAGAGAAAGAAAAAGAGAGAGCAGGGAGGAGGAGCCAGCCACCAGCAGCAAAAAGCAGGCCGCCTCCCAGAAGCAGCCTATTGGCTGAAAATGACCCCTGAGTGCGGCCGTTGGCGGGAAGGGGTTAACGGTGCATTTGTAAATTATGTTCCGTGCCCCTTAGCCGCATATGGGGGAACAGGTAGCGCCATGCTCCTGAACCCCCACCTAAAAACAGTGAAAAAATAAAATGAATGAAAGAAACTAAACACAGTCCCCAACTATAAAATAAGAAAAAGAGAAGACCAGGTCTGGAGAAATCCAGACCTGTGTCTTGCCTCCTAGGACACTAAGCTTAAACTGATGAGCTCAGGGACAGTAGGCGGGGTATAGCCTGCCGGGAAGAGCCGAACTTTTTTTTGTTTGCCTAGTGTCAGCACCTCCTAGCGGCAAGAGCATATACCCATTGTCTGTGTCCCCCAATGGTTTCCGACCGAGAAAAAAAATATTTTTTCACCGGAGTACCCATTTAATAATGAGTGCAGATTTTTGCATCTGGTAACCACGTTGCCCTAGAATAGCACAACAAGAAAAAAGTCATTGCAGATAACAGAAAAATAGCGCGAAATCTAATAATTTGAGCGTAGGTTAATTAACAAAATAAACACACATTGTGAAAGCCATTTTTAAGCTGCACTTCAGTTGATAAATTAACCCCCATATATATATTTGTATATATTATCGGTCTAGGTGAGATGTTGGACCTAAAGAGTGCTAAAACTTCTGAAATCTCTTTAACAGGTCAGGCCAACGTACTGGTAACACTAAACAAGCAATACAATGACCACTAACCTCAAAGGCAAAGGTGTTGACACAGGCTGGGAGAGAACCAGAGCATCATGCGCAGAGAGCTGTGTAAAGGGACAAAGGAATAAAGTATTAAATAAAATACTGGCTTTAAAAGAAAGAAATCTCATTCTCTGCCATGTAGCTTCTTTGCATAGTCTAGTAACTATAAACACTTCAATAACTGTAAATTGTCCTGTGTAAATGAGGTTAAATAAACCACACTGCAATTAATAATATACAGTATTGCTTTACACATCAGCTAATAATGCTACAAATTTAAACAGCATTGAATAAAAGGCAATAGAAATATACCAGCACAGAAGGATTGTGGATGCCCAAGTATCCTTCAGGAGCATGTCTTCTCTAAACAACACAGATTTACCTCAAGAGTCTCGAGATCAGGAAATGTAGCAGAGGTCCCATAGACACACCCTCGCAAAGACATGCTCCTGAAGGGTAAGGGTTATTTTAACTCTACTACGTTTTTAGTTGACATGTAAGTCCCATGTATACCAAGTTTCCATGAAATATCTCCAGCCATTTGGAAGTTATGCTGAAAGATACATACATAGTGAGATGCCAAACCCAGTAATGAAATTCTGGCCATGTACTTAAGGTGTCCATACACTTTAGACATTGGGAGAGATGACATTGGGAGAGATGACGTCTGGGAGCAGAAGGGTTGGGACTGTTGGATTTTAACTGACCAGCCCTATTGTGCTGAAGAGATAAACCACCAGAGCTGTCTGGATGAGGATGTCCAACTTTTGTGTGTATGAAGAGGTTTTGAGAGATTTGTATTTGAAAGTCTATGGCCACCCTAAGAGAAAACCTCGGACAGTCAATACATAGCACAGATAATAAACACAACATGAACATGTAGCTATTATAAAATGTGTTGTACGAGCAGCATTACCAACAATTTGCTATTCTAATAGAAGAGGTATAAACAATGACTTGTTACCTGAACCAGGATTCTTGGCCTCTGAGGTGATGGGAAGGGAACATTGTGCATGAAGTGGGATATATGTCTAATGAAACAAAACCACATAAAAAACACACATTAAAACACATGTAAACACTTACTACAATAGAGTTTTCATCATAACAACAAGGACAGACAGAAAGTGGAAGTGTTGTCTACCACCATCAGATTCCAATTACCATTTTTTTTTATGTAGGTTTGGGTTTCACACACTAAACCCAACATAGTCCACGCGATACAAGCAAAGAACACGGGGATGTAACATGTATAAGAGCCCATTAAAATTAAAATTGCATTCATACTAACTGGGTTTCTGATGGACCAGGGGTGCACAACCTGGAGGAAACGACAGACCTGAGATGCTGTTCTGTACAGCCCTGAGGACAAAAGCATGCTTTGTCTGTATCCTTATAGTTCAGTAAGAAACAGCTGTCTTGACATCTGCATTTTACTGATGGCACTGTTATGATGGGCACTGTATGGCTGGCACTCTAGGGATGTATTTTAAACACCCTAAAGGGGCAGTCCAGACAAAACTGTATCTGTGTTATCATTTATGCCTTGCATATAACCATCAGTTTTATATGGCTTGCTCCTTTAAAGGGGTACATATCTGATGCCCAGAAAGGAGAAGACAAGCTGTAGAGGGACTAGTTTTGTGATTTTTTCCATGTTAGTTAATTGGAATTGTTAAATGCCTAGTGGTTTATGTGGCTCCAATAAACTACTATAGGAAAAGCCACATGCATGTGCAATCACATGGAATAGTCTTTTCTAAAGTGCAGAACAGGAGACCCCATTCTCCTTATGTGTGGGAGTCAAAAAAAGCTAAACCAAGTCAATCAGACATTTTGGACATTTAAACAGCTGCTGAATATGCCATTCAAATGGGGAATACCAGTTTATTGTGGCCCTTGGAATTGGTATAATCGGACATTGTGGCCGTCCAAAAAGTTGTGCACCCCTGTGATAGATGCACTATATGACAGCATACTGACACAACAGTAATACAGACTAGACTGATAATGACTCAACACAATGAAACCAAATAACAATACAAGACATACTTTTCAATGGGAAGGGTGTGTGGGCCAGATACGGAGAGCTTGTAGATGAACATTAAAAATTTGCGGAACGTCTCAAAAAAAGGCCAGTGGGAGAGCAGGCAGATACATTTGTTGGTGTTGATAATTTTAGAGGTCAGCACTTTTTTCTCAACTGCTGTAAGGAGCCCTAGCTGGATCATCTGTTTCTCAGACAGCATTTCCCGGGGGTAAGGTTCATAGAATTGAATAGCAGCACCATATACCTAATGTAAAAGAACAAGTCATTTAAAAAAAAAAAACTATTATCTGTTCTACATACACAGACAACACATTAACTCAGTGAAAACATTTTTACACAACTAAATGAATGCAGAACATTTGGAAAAGCTGCACTTGTTTTTAGATGAGTAATGATATTAAACAATACATATGATGAATATATCCTGGGCCTCACAAAAATTAACTACAGTAAAACTGGCTAAAATCCCAAGAAAGTTGAACAAAACTTTACTTCTAACTGTTTCCTTTAATAATTTTAAAGAAAATTGAAATTAAGAAAAGAAATTTAAATGAAATGTTAACACAACAGAAAATGTATTCTTGCCTAAAAAAAGGAGATTTTTTAACACTTACCGTAAAGGATCGAAGGATCCATTGGGGGACACAGACCATGGGTGTATGCTGCTGTCTCTAGGAGGTATGACACTATGGCAACAAAGAAGTTGGCTCCTCCCAGCGGGATATACTGGCCTCCAGGCCCTGAGCTAATCAGTTTTAGTACCAGAGCAATAGGAGAGGACCGACAGGTCAAGGAAAAAACACGAACTGTCCGAGAACCAGAAGAAAAAAGATATAACTGAACACACCCTCTGACAGAGAACCAAAGAGAAACCCAAAAGGGCGGGAGCTGTGTCCCCCAATGGATCCTTTGAGAAAGAGATTTTATGGTAAGTGTTAAAAAATCTCCATTTCTCTATCGGCTCCATTGGGGGACACAGACCGTGGGACGTACCAAAGCAGTCCCTTGGGTGGGCAGATAATCAGTCAGGCAGACGGCTGTTCCACTGTCGCCTGCAGCAGTTTACGGCCAGACTAGCATCAGCCGATGCGAAGGTATGAACCCAGTAGAACCTCAAGAAAGTGTGCAAAGACGACCAAGTAGCTGCCTGGCAAATCTGCGAGGCCGAGGCTTTGTTTTGGAGAGCCCAGGATGCCCCAACAGAAACGGGTAGAATGAGCCACAACACTGAAGGGAGGAATCTTCCCCCTACACCGAGAAGTGGTGGCCTTGAAAGCAGGTTGTCCCTTACGACGACCTTCCGTAAGGACTAAAAAGGAATCGCACTGACGAAACAAAGAAGAGATAGAGGTAATACCTAACAGCCCGAACCACATCCAGTTTGTGGAGTAAATGCTCCATAGAATGAGAAGGAGCAGGACAAAAGGACGGAAGAACAATGTCCTCATTGAGATGAAAGGCCGAAACAACCTTAGGCAAAAAAGAAGGATCTGGCTGGAGGACAACCTTGTCCTAGTGAAGCACCAGAAACTGAGAACGGCAGGAGAGAGCTGCCAATTCAGACACTCTCCGAATGGAGATGATAACAACAAGAAACGCCACTTTCCAAGAAAGGAGGCGCAGGGACACCTCGCCAAGGGGTTTAAAAGGTTCACCTTGGAGTACCCCCAGAAGCAGATTCAAGTCCCAAGGGGGAGAAAGTGACCGATAAGGAGGGGCAGCATGCGCCACTCCTTGAAGGAAGGTCCGGACATGAGAATTAGAAGCCAGAGGACGCTGGAAAAGAATAGAAAAGGCCAAAACCTGACCCTTAAGGGAACTGACAGACAACCCCAGTTCCAATCCCGACTGCAAGAAGGAGAGAAGACGGGGGAAAGAAAAAGTAACAGGAGACAAGACCTGAGCTTCACACAAACGAAAATAAGACTGCCAGGTACGGTGGTAAATTTTTGCCGAGGAGGGCTTGCGAGCCCTGAGCATAGTGCGAATGACTTAGGAACCGCTCTCAAAACCGCGGTCTCAACCGCCACGCCGTCAAATGCAGCGGCTGTAAATCGGGGTGGCAAAGAGGACCCCGAGACAGCAGGTCTGATCGAAGTGGAAGTCGCAGTGGAGTTTCATCCAAGAGCCTGACCACGTCGGCGTACCACGACCTATGGGGCCAATCTGGAGCTACCAGTATGGCGGGAACGTCCTCCGCTTTGAGCTTCCTCAGAACCCTGGGAAGGAGCGGAAGGGGAGGGAACAGATAGGGAAGAGCCAGGGGGTCCACGGCTAGAGGCAGGGGGTCCCGGAACTTTGACACAAATGGAAGGATCTTCCGCTTGTGCCGACGAGGTCCACGTCTGGAATGCCCCAGAGGTCGCAGATCTGTGCGAAGACTTCTGGATGCAGGGACCACTCTCCAGGGTTGGCTGAGGACCGGCTGAGGAAGTCCGCTTCCCAGTTGAGCACACTCCAAATGGCCGGAACCTTATTTTCTGCCCAGATGAAAACCTGTCACCTCGGCCATGGCTGCCGAGCAGCGAGTGCCGCCTTGACTGGACGCGGACAGGGCGGGACTGAAGCAGGGACTCCCAAAGATGAAGACAAAGAAGAATCGCCCTCAGTTCCAAGATGTTTATCGGAAGAAGGGCTTCCCGGGGAGACCAGAGGCCTTGAACCCTCCAGTCCCTGAACACACCGCCCCAGCCAGACAGACTGGCATCCGTTGTAACTACCTGCCAGTGGAGGGGAAGAAATGATCGCCCTTGAAGAAGAAGGGGGGAGCGGAGCCACCAGAGCAGAGACTGACGGATCCGATGAGGGAGAGTAATCTTGCGATCGAGAGACAGAGGAGATCTGTCTCATCGAGAGAGAACCGCGAGTTGAAGGGGACGGTAATGAAACTGGGCAAAGGGTACGGCTTCCATTACCATCCGACCCAAGAATTCCAAGCAATTGCGGATGGAAACTGGGGCCTGGGCCCGAAGAGAGCGGACTCCTGACAGGAGCGTCAGACGTTTGTCAGTGGGAAGGCAAGTTCGGGCAGAGGCAGAGTTGACTTGAAGTCCCAAGAAAAATCAGAGACTGGGCGGGAGAGGACAGACTTGTCCCGGTTGACCATCCACCCGAAACGATTCAGGGTCTAGAGAGCGAGATCCACATTCCCTAGAGTATGGACTCTGGTGGGAACTTTGATGATAAGGTCGTACAGGTAAGGGATCATTGAGACTCCTCTCGACTGCAACAGGGCTATTACTGGCGCAAGGATTTTGGAAAAGACCCGAGGAGCCGAAGCCAGATCAAAGGGGAGGGCTATGAATTGAAAATGCCCCTCCAGAACTGCAAAGCGGAGGTACCGCTGATGGCCGGGAAATATTGGAACATGGAGGTAGGCATCCTTGATGACCAACGAAGAAAGAAACTCCCCTTGTTCCATGAATGCCACTACCGGAGAGATTCCATTCGGAAGTGGCGGAGAAGATGATGGTGAGATGCTTGAGGTCCAGAATCGGTCGCACAGAACCGCCTTCCTTGGGGACCACAAAAAAATTGGAATAAAAACCCAGAAAACATTCCCCTGGAGGAACGGAGACATTGACTCCCTGAGCAGAGACTGGAGGGCCTCCCGAAACTGCTTCGCCAGAGAAGGAGACTGGGGGGCTCGGGACTTCCTGAATGTGTGTGGTCCAGATGTCTCGAAAAAGTAAGAGACGACCTCCCACTCGAGAAAAATCTGCGGGTGGGGGCTTCACTACATGCGGAAGTGGGATTGCGTTTACCCGATTTGGACGCGCCCGCCCAGACCCCTTATTGGGGCCAAAAGTCCGAAAGGACCAAAAGGAAGGGGACTTCCTCTGGGAAGAAAAGCGAGCCTTATTTTGAGGCAAGAAGTAACTCTTACCCCCATCGCCTCAGAGATAATCTCGTCAAGGCGCTTGTCACAAAGAAGGGTACCAATAAAAGGAAATTTGGCAAGAGACCTTTTGGAGGCTGCATCCGCATCCCACGCCCTAAGCCACATGGAGCGGCGGAGGGCCGCTAGGAGACCCACAGCAAGGCAGCACAATGGACTGACTGCATGGAAGCTGTGCACAGAAAGTCCCCAGCTTTAGAGCATTGGAGAACCAGGGCAAAATAGATCATCTGGGGGGGGGGGAACACCACACCGAAAGGGCCTTGGACACCCATGCAGAGGCGAAGGTGGGAAGCAGAGAAGAGCCTGCTGCTTCAAAGGCAAACTTCACTAAGGACTCCGCCTTCTTGTCTGTCGAGTCCTTGAAGGCAGCCGCATCTTCTAGCGGCAGTGTAGTAGCCTTAGAGAGGCGGGAAATTGGTAGATCCACCGAGAGAGGGGAAACCACCTTAGAGGCAAGGCCCTTGGCGAATGGGTAACGCACTTGAACCCTCTTCATTCCCGGGAACATCTTGTCTGGATGTCTCCATGCAGATTCCAGAAGGATGTGAACTTCAGCGAGAGAGCTGAACCTTTGAGGTGCTGGTTTAGCACGATTAAAGGATACTTCAGGAGACACGTCCGAAGATCCTGGGTCCTCTAAGTGAAAGGTGTCTCTTATGGCCGCAACCAATGAGTTCACCATTTCAACTGTATCCGAGCGGTCCTCTGAGTGAGATGCCTCATCGCCAGTTCACCAGGAGAATGTGAACGAGTGGAGGCAGTCCTGGAGGGGGGGGGGGTGACCCTGACCGGGTACGCGGCTCTGGCTAGGCAGAGCGGCGATTCCAGGAACATCCTCTGGAGGAGCGACGTCTGTGACCAGATGACATGGGGGGCGAAACCCACGTCTACCTGAAGACTCAATGTAAGAGAGTCAGAAGAAGCACCCCTAGTACGCTTGTGAGAGCGTGAGGCTTGTGGAGAAGAGGAGCGGGACCCTCCAGAGGGCCCGCAGGGCAGACCTCTTCAAGGCAGACACCACGTCACGGGAGGCCTCAGCCACCGAACGGGAGACTTAAGTCAAGTCAGCCATACACTGGGATAGGAAGAAACCCAGGCTGGAGGAGCGGCCGAATCCACCGGAACTGTAACATTCGGGTGAGCTAGGGGGTCTGGGGGAGCAGTGGAGCAGGCAGAGCCAGTGGGCTCAGCAGAAACAGGCATTTTGGAATTACATGTCATACAGACAAAATAGGAGATTAACAGTCCAGTTGTCTGTTTAGAGGGAGGAACAGATTTGTGTCCCCTGTGGCAGTAAAGTTTTAACCTCAACACTGTAACACTCTGTCCCTGCTGTGAAGAAACTCTGCTCTATCAGAGAGGAGAACAGGCTAGCCAATAGCTGGAGAGGGGCGTTCCTGGAGCAGGGGCACTGTCTGATTGGCCCCTGCCACCTGCATCGCGCGCACAGCACTGATTGGAGGGCGATTCGCGCCTCCAGTAAGCTCCGGCGGCCCTGTGGGCAGAGCTATAGCTCCCCGGCCGCCGAGAAGAATAATAGAAATGGCGCCCGCTCCTTGCCCCGAACTCACATGTCAGCCGCATATGCGCCCGCGGGGAAGTGAGCAGGCGAAACACATATCCGCCAGTAGCCGTCTGCTGCCGAAATTGAAAGTAAGTCGGCGCTTCATGCGCCCGAACAGTACAAGCGCTGCGGCTGTCATCCGCATAGTAAGCGCCGCGGCTGTCAGCCGCATAGTATAACACACACACACGTGCATAATAATAAAGTAAACCATTCATTCCCAATATGCCATTGCTCGCCCCTTATTTAGAATAAAAGATAGAGCCCCTAACACAGGCCAGCCCCTTGGATCCTGAAAGGTGGGCCAAAAAATGAGAGTCTCCAGAGGTTGCAAGTCAGCATCTAAAGGGAGAAGAAGATATACTCACCTCAGTCAGAAGAACTTACCTAATGGAGTCTTCTTTTAGGTCAGCATTCTGTTACCTGCATCACACCGAGCTACCATGTGGGAGCGAGGCGAGCAGGGAATAGGGGGACCCGGACCTATGAGGTACAACCCCAGGCGCTGACCGTTGGCGAGAGGGGGTGAACAGCGCATATACGCAATACCTGTGCCCCCTCAATCACAATGGGGAAACAGTGAGTCGCAGTTCCTAAGTCCCCACCTGAAAACATGAAAGAAAACGGAATAAAACACATTCCCTAACTAGGAAAATAATAACACAGAAGACCTGGTCTGGAGAATTCCAGACCATGTCCACCTCCTTTCAGACACTAAGCTAAAACTGATTAGCTCAGGGCCTGGAGGCGGGTATATCCTGCTGGGAGGAGCCAACTTCTTTGTTGCCATAGTGTCATACCTCCTAGAGACAGCAGCATACACCAACGGTCTGTGTCCCCCAATGGAGCAGATAGAGAAAATATCAATTAGTGCAAGTGCCATGAATTGAAGGACACCTGAGCAAAAGACAGGATGAACCACATTTACGTCGAGAGCTCCACCAAATGCACCACACCTTTATTAACCCCTTAAGGACGCAGGACGTAAATGTACGTCCTGGTGAGGTGGTACTTAACGCACCAGGACGTACATTTACGTCCTAAGCATAACCGCGGGCATCGGAGCGATGCCCGTGTCATGCGCGGCTGATCCCGGCTGCTGATCGCAGCCAGGGACCCGCCGGCAATGGCCGACGCCCGCGATCTCGCGGGCGTCCGCCATTAACCCCTCAGGTGCCGGGATCAATACAGATCCCGGCATCTGCGGCAGTTCGCGATTTAAATGAACGATCGGATCGCCCGCAGCGCTGCTGCGGGGATCCGATCATTCATAACGCCGCACGGAGGTCCCCTCTCCTTCCTCCGTGCGGCTCCCGGCGTCTCCTGCTCTGGTCTGTGATCGAGCAGACCAGAGCAGAAGATGACCGATAATACTGATCTGTTCTATGTCCTATACATAGTACAGATCAGTATTAGCAATCATGGTATTGCTATGAATAGTCCCCTATGGGGACTATTCAAGTGTAAAAAAAAAAATGTAAAAAAATGTAAAAGTAAAAAAAAAAAATGAAAAATCCCCTCCCCCAATAAAAAAGTAAAACGTCCGTTTTTTCCTATTTTACCCCCAAAAAGCGTAAAAAACATTTTTTATAGACATATTTGGTATCGCCGCGTGCGTAAATGTCCGAACTATTAAAATAAAATGGTAATGATCCCGTACGGTGAACGGCGTGAACGAAAAAAAATTTAAAAAATCCAAAATTCCTACTTTTTTAATACATTTTATTAAAAAAAAATTATAAAAAATATATTAAAAGTTTTTTATATGCAAATGTGGTATCAAAAAAAAGTACAGATCATGGTGCAAAAAATGAGCCCCCATACCGCCGCTTATACGGAAAAATAAAAAAGTTAGAGGTCATCAAAATAAAGGGATTATAAACGTACTAATTTGGTTAAAAAGTTTGTGATTTTTTTTAAGCGCAACAATAATATAAAAGTATATAATAATGGGTATCATTTTAATCGTATTGACCCTCAGAATAAAGAACACATGTCATTTTTACCATAAATTGTACGGCGTGAAAACAAAACCTTCCAAAATTAGCAAAATTGCATTTTTCGTTTTAATTTCCCCACAAAAATAGTGTTTTTTGGTTGCGCCATACATTTTATGATATAATGAGTGATGTCATTACAAAGGACAACTGGTCACGCAAAAAACAAGCCCTCATACTTGTCTGTGGATGAAAATATAAAAGAGTTATGATTTTTAGAAGGCGAGGAGGAAAAAATGAAAACGTAAAAATTAAATTGTCTGAGTCCTTAAGGCCAAAATGGGCTGAGTCCTTAAGGGGTTAAAGGGGTTATCAAGAAAAAAAAATGTTTATATATCAACTGGCTCCAGAAAGTTAAACAGATTTGTAAATTACTTCTATTAAAAAATCTTCATCCTTTCAGTACTTATGAGCTTCTGAAGTTAAGGTTGTTCTTCTCTGTCTAAGTGCTCTCTGATGACACCTGTCTCGGGAAACGCCCAGTTTAGAAGCAAATCCTCATAGCAAACTTCTTCTAAACTGGGCGTTTCCCGAGACAGGTGTCATCAGAGAGCACTTAGACAGAAAAGAACGACCTTAACTTCAGAAGCTCATAAGTACTGAAAGGATGAAGATTTTTTAATAGAAGTAATTTACAAATCTGTTTAACTTTCTGGAGCCACTTGATATATATATAAAAAAGTTTTTTCCTGGAATATCCCTTTAAAGGCTATAAAACAAAACATTTTTATTATAAAAAAAAAAAAAGAATATATGTTTTGCTTTGCTATATATATATATATATATATATATATATATATATATATATATATATATATATATATAAAAATTATATATCAAAGCAAAACAGCAGCACACCGACTTAGATGAAAGCGTGTCAGGCTTTATTCATCAGATGCCACGACGTTTCAACCGTCTCTCACGGTCTTTGTCAAGGCTTGACAAAGACCGTGAGAGATGGTTGAAACGTCGTGGCATCTGATGAATAAAGCCTGACACTCTTTCATCTAAGTCGGTGTGCTGCTGTTTTGCTTTGCTACCTGTTTGTGGGGGCTCTTGACCTGGGCCCGACCAGCTTGCACCTGCGGACAGCCCGGGAGTGCGGTCCTTTTTGTTGAAATATATATATATATATTTTCTTACATTTACTTGCACAGCCACTGCAGCATGCTGTATGAGTTCTATTTTCTCCCTATACTTTTAAACAGACTATACTATTCTCTCCTGCCTTGTCTCTGCTCTCCTTTCCTTCTCCAGCCTGTGGAAGCTGTGCTTTAAACTTTCTCTCCCCAAATACTGTCCAAGTCAGTGTAATAGGTGTCCATAGCCTTTTAATGTTAAAGAGGTTACTCCAAGCAGTGTACTCAGCTTTCTTTGTTTGTTGCATCATGAGTGAAAAGAGCAGCATACAAGCATATGCACTTCCATTCTATCCCCTTGGGGTACAAGGGACCCTCATTTTAGTGATAAGGGGGAGGCTGTGGTCAAGCCTCCACTGATCAGATATTTATCAATGTAGATAGTTGAATAGTGGACAATCCAAGATTTATACTTACCAAGTGCAAAATTATTTTCGCAAAATATCTGTTCTTCTAATCTGAGGTAGTTAAAAGCACATGCACTTATACAGCTTGTATTGAGCTCAATATGAGCTAGATTACAGGGCTGTCTGGGCAAAACAAAAATTTGCCCCATGGCTGTGGGTGTTGTAAAATTCATAAAAAAGCTATACTGGCCACCTCTGCAGCTGCTGCTGTATGAACACTCCCGGTCTTTTTGGTTGCTGTGATATCACCACTCCTTTGGGACCTGCTAGCTCAACCAATAAGTGGTTGCAACAGTGTTCCACTTCAATCACCGACTGGCTGAGAATGGAAGGTCCTGTGGGATCAGATTAACACGGATCCCAGCAGAAGTGGAAACCAGCAGGGAGCCGGGAACATTTCTTGCGGTAGCTGTATTAGACCAAAGGAGTGGAGTATAGCTTGTTTATTATTTTCACACTAACTTCAGCCATGAAGAAAAATTTAGTTTTGCCCAGACAAACCCTTTAAACTGTATGAAATGAGCCTCCTGCTGTGGTGGCTTCAGGTCATCACTATGACAATGGCAAGGCAAGTAGGGGAAGTGATTCAGTAGCAGGTCCCACAGATCCAGTATCTGTTGGTCACATTCTTTGCTTCTATGATAACTAAAGCACTGTATGTTTATGTAATAACGCCAATGGCAGAATCTAACCAATTGATGTCCAGCTATAGAACCCTTAAAACCAGATCTTTAGCTTGCCATTAATTTTACAAATTGTAAAATGCATTTGCATGTAAAGTTATGCAAAATCCGTCTGACATGATGGTAGGGTCTTAATGTAAGCTAGATAAAAACTATACTACAGAACCTTTTCTCCTAGAAATATTTCACATGATACAAACAGTATCATGCAAGCAGGGCTGTGGAGTCGGAGTCGAGGAGTCTGAGTCGGACAAAATTTTGGGTACCTGGAGTCGGCAAACAATGCACAGACTCCGACAAAATTTAGATTGGAATAAAAAATAAAAAAAGCAGGTTTAAATTGTCCCAATTCACAAAAAGTTATAATTAATGACTTCTCTGCTTTAAGAATAAAAACCAATGCATGCAGTGCCTCACGTAACCGCAAAACAAACACGTTAAGTGACCGTGAAGAAGCATGCTTTTCATGTGCTTCACTATATGGCAGGCAACGCACAATTAGGAGCGGCAATACTTTCCATAGTGTTGTGTTCTGCTGTTACAGGGAACCCATGGGTAACCTAGCCTCTCACTGATAAGGGATTAAGTAAATATGTTTTTTGCAGGACTAGAGACACTTGTCAAAGTGAAGGGAATGGAGGGTCAATAGTTCAAGACTGAAGCTGTAAACCATTACAAAAACTGCTGCCATTCAGCTAAGGCTATAAAAACTTGTAAACTCGATTATTAGCTTAAAGGGGTACTCCGTCCCTAGACATCTTATCCCCTATCCAAAGGATAGGGGATAAGATGTCAGATCGCCAGGGTCCCGATGCTGGGGACCCCCCGGGATTGGCGCTGCGGCACCGCGCGAGTTCGCTCTGTGCGTAATGACGGGCGATACAGGGGCCGGAGCATCGTTACGTCCGCCCCTCGTGATGTCACGGCCAGCCCCCTCAATACTAGTCTATGGGAGGGGGCGTGGCGGTAGTCACGCCCCCTGCCATAGACTTGCATTAAGGGGGCGGGCCTTGATGTCACGAGGGGCGGAGCCATGACATCACGCTGCTCCGTCCCCTGTATCGCCCATCATTACACACAGAGCGAACCTGCTCTGTGTAGTAATGAAAGAGCAGTGCCGCAGCGGCGATCCCGGGGGTCCCCAGCAGCGGGACCCCGGCGATCTGACATCTTATCCCCTATCCTTTGGATAGGGGATAAGATGTCTAGGGGCGGAGTACCCCTTTAAACCTTAAACATGACTATGGGATTCTACTAGGGAAATCATGTTTTATAATAAATGCCCCTTCCTGGATCCTCCCACTGCCCTATCTTCAGCAGCAGATCAGCACACAAACTGTTCAATACAGTAGACTGTTGGCTTCCAAGCCAGTAGTCCTGTGGTAATGACATGTATGTTGCCTTTCTTTCCTTCAAGGAATGTATAAAATACATTCGCATATTAATACAGAGGAGTCGGAGTCGGGGATTCTGAGTCGGAAGTACAGAAAACTTCGGAGTCGGAACATCTATCTACCGACTCCACAGCCCTGCATGCAAGGAAAAAAAAAAAAAAAGAAAAACTCCAAAAATACCTTTTCAGCATTAGAGCCAGTTAGGACAAATGTGGAAAACACAGGGAGGGGGTACTTTATTTTAGGAGCCCAACATTCAATTGTGGCTCCCATTGGAAGGCAGAAAAGAGGCACAGAGTCAGGTAGATGAAATGATTCATAATTTTCTTCTGGATATCTGAAGATCATATCTGCAAATAAAGAAAAAAAAAAGCAAACAATAGTCATTTTTCATGCAGGTGATCATTCACCATTACTTTTTCGTCCTGAAAACCTTCGAAGCCACTGGTACCATACCTCATTTTACCAACACAAAATACCTTTTGTGTTTGTATACAATTTTCTAATATTTCTCAGAGCTTTCAAAACCTTTGCTCCAGTCACTGGTGTCAGCCTTCATTATTTACTAACATGGCACACAAGTTTGTCCTGGTCAAGTAATGGAAAAACAGGCAAATGGCATCTTACAAGGTATAGCTCTCATAACTGTACTGGATAAGTATCCAGTCCATCACTTCACCAGGACAGCTTTTCATTCACTGGAGTTAGACAATGAAGACTTCTACTGACGACAAGCAGTGATCTAAAAATGATTGGGAAATTACATACAAAATACATTAGAAACTGGTAACCCCATTTAAACAATATTTTCCTCAAGTACTGTATATGCTAGCACAAATTTTTTTGTTGGCCTTGCTTCTAAATATTCAACACAGAAATTCTTTCTAAAAAAAAAAAAAAAAATTCTGACATGGTTTTATGAAGCTAGACATGAAATACTTACCAGCATTATATGCAATAGCGTTTGATGCTGGAACAGACTTCTTGTAACAAAGGAATACACTAGACCCCCACTGTAAAAGAAAAACATAAAAATGTAAAGTATTAATTTAAACAAGAATTTACCTATTCCATTAGCTAAGGCTCAGTTCACACCATAACGGAAGCTGTAAAGTGGTGACATATCCATTGTAAAACAGCTCCAAATAGTACTAGCAGACCTTCCTAACATGTAATGGAGACTGCCAGAGATCTGTCAAAGTTTTATTCATTTTGACAGAAAGGAAAGTGATGCATGCATCGATATTGTTGCCATTGGTAAAGGCATAAAATGCTCAAGGAATTTTCATTACCGAAGTCTTTAAACCTGTTCTCAAAAATAGTAGTAATGAGCCAATGTAAAATTTGAAAGGATTTTGTGTTTTCAACTTTAAGAAACCGTAAAAAAAAAAAAAAGTTTCACAGTAGGGCTGGGCGGTATGACCAAATATGTGTATCACAATATTTTTGTAACTTATGGTGGTTCCAAGGTATATAACGGTATTTCCCCCCCCCCCTCCCAAAATTCACTATTAGCCCAGCACTGCACTGTCCCCATCGGGGTACTACTCACGTCACCCGCAAGCGCTGCCCTCCACGTCCTCCTGTCTGTTGCGGCCGCCGACGCTGACACTCTATAGCTGTATCCCTATGCCCGGGCTGCAAAAGGTAAACAAAAATAAACTAACGCATGTTCCTACGTTGGCCTTACGCTCTTCCTGGGGACGTGAACGTTGGACAGCCGTCAGCCTATCACCGGTCGCAGCGATGTTCCACCTCGGCCAGTGATAGGCTGAGCCCACTGTCATGTAAGAAGCCGGCTTCTTACATCACAGTGCGCTCAACCCATCACCGGCCGAGGCGGAACATCGCTGCAGCTGGTGATAGGCTGACGGCTCTCCGACGTTCCATTCCCTAGGAAGCTGGTCCGGACCAACAGGGAAGGTGAGTTAAAGTTAATTTTGTTTACCTTTTGCAACCCGGGCATAGGGATACAGCTATAGAGTGTCAGCGCCGGCGGCCGAAACAAACAGGAGGACGAGGAGGGCAACGCTTGCAGGTGATATGTGATTAGTTCCCCGATGGGGACAGCGCAGCGCTGGGCTGATATTTAATTGGGGGGGGGGGGGGGGCAGAACAGCGCTCGCTGGTCACATATGATTAGTTCAGCGCTCGGCTGATAATTCATTGCGGTATGGGGAAAAATACATATCGTGCAGCACAAAAATTTCGGTATTTGGTATGAACTGGTATACCGACCAGCCCTATTTCACAGCATGATAACAACCCAAGGCATCAAGTGAATATTCAACAGACCATACAGTTATGGCATATCATAACCGATAAGCAATACATGTTAAAGGAAAGGTTACCTCAGAAAATGACCTAGTGTTTAAATCAGGTTTTTATATAAAACATATTTTTATTTTTCTATTGATATTCTAATATAATCCTGATATCTTTAAGTTTTCATTTTGTCCACTAGGCCTAAGACTAAGGCGAGACTTCCTGTTATGTCTGTGTTGATAAGGAGAAGACTGCTGGAAAGTGATAACTACAACATTACAGTAAAAGCTAATAGCAGTAGATAGGTAAGACAATAGGTGAAGCTTAGAGCTCAGCCTTCCGCTTCCTGTGGAATGACTACTTTAAAGGTCCGAGAACAAGCCCCGACACAATTCTCAATCATGAGAATGAGACCGATCATGACTATTGTTGCCCATGTCCATTGGGCTTGCTGTAAAGCATATCTCTAAATGCTGTTAAAAACAACTTAGGCAAGATGGCAGCCCCAACAATAATGTACAAAAAATTTAAATGAAAAGAATTACAAAATCGAAAAATAAAAACAGATAAGAAAAAAAAGAAAATTGTTCTAATTGGTAAAGAAAAGAAATCAAGGGGATAGTAAAAAGATTAAAATAAATTTTGAAGTGAAAAAATATATTTTTTGAATTATTATATCCAACCATAAACAGTGTGTTCAGAAAGTGTACAGACCAATATATTTTTTCACATTTATGTTATCTTGTGACCTTGCTAAAATAAAATAAAAAAGTAAAGAGCCCCCATCATTTTGCACTCAATACCCCTTAGAATTGAGGCCACAATCTTCTTTTCACATGTGTTTTTTTTTTTGCAATCTTTTTCATATGTCTTTTACTGAGGAAATGCTTCTTTCTGGCCTGTCTGTTACTAAAGCCCAGATTAGTGGAGAGATGATGTAGTGATGGTTGACCTTTTTGGATGTTTCTCCCATCTGCGCACAGGATCTTTGCAGCTCAGCCAGATTAACCATTGGGTTCTTGGTCATCTATGTTACCATGGTCCTTCTTCCCCAAATCCTTAGTTTGGTGGGAATTTTTTTTTACCTATTTTTATTGATGCATACGGCAAAACAAATCCAGAGAAGCCAACGCTGGCAGCACACGCGTTCCGGCACAAAGCCCTTTACAACTGCACAAGGCTTTGTGCCGGAACGCGTGAGCTGCCAGAGATGCATTCTCTGGATTTGTTTTGCTGTATGCATCAATAAAAAGAGAGAAAAAAAAAGTTTTTTCAATACATAAGTCAATGCTGGGATTTTTTGATTCACTACTATTGCTTCTATCCACGGGCAACAAAATAACCTACAGTGCCGACCTTCTACCCACCTAAAACTAAGCTGAAGCTTCTGTACAGATCATTTCCCAGTAATGCCTTTCTTCTCTGCACATACAGGAGTAGAGTGAAGTGACACCAGTAGATAAGACATCATTCAAAATAGCTAAAGCTCAGCTTTAGGATTGTCCTCTGTAAAGGTCAGAGGGAAGTGTTTCTAATTCATATGAACGGGACAGTTTCAGTCTTTTGTGATCTATAGTCCATAGGTCCAACCATAAAGTGTGTCACTAAATGCTGTTAAAAACAGCTCAGGTAGCATGGCTGCCACCTCCTCCTTAATTGTGAACAAATTTTGACATTTAAAAAATTATAATAAAATTAAAACAGATTGGAAAAAAAAAACACCATGTTTTAGTAGTAGTTCTGTCTCTAATCAGGGAAAAAAATCTAGGTGATACATTCCATTTAAATGCCCATTAAACCCCAGCTACCAATGGATAGTTTTCTTTGAAGGTTGAAGGGGTACTTCAGTGGAATTTTTTTTTTTTTAAATCAACTGGTTCTAGAAAGTTAAACAGATTTGTAAATTACTTCTATTAGAAAATCTTTATCCTCCAGTACTTATCAGCTGCTGCATACAACAGAGGAAGTTTTTTGTTCTTTTCATTTTTGACCACAGTGCTCTCTGTTGACACCTCTGTCTGTGTCAGGGACTGTCCAGAGTACAAGCAAATCCCCATAGCAAACCTCTCCTGCTCCGGACAGTTCCTGAGATGGACAGAGGTGTCAGCAGAGAGCACTGTGGTCAGACTGAAAAGAACAACTCACTTCCTCTAGACCATACAGTAGCTGATATGTACTGGAAGGGTTAACATTTTTAAATATAAGTAATCTACAAATCTGTTTAACTTTCTGGAACCAGTTGATTTAAAAAATAAAAATAAAAAAAATTTCCACCAGAGTACCCCATTAAAATTTTTATATATGCAGATACTGAAAGGGTTAAAGGGGTACTCCGGTGGAAAACTATTTATTTCAAATCAACTAGCTCCATAAAGTTATAGATTTGTAAATGACTTCTATTAAAAAATATTAATCATTCATTCTGTATACTACAGAGGAAGTTGAATAGTTATTTTTAGTCTGACCACAGTGCTCTCTACTGACACCTGTGTCCATGTCAGGAACTGTCCAGAGTAGGAGAAAATCACCATAACTTCTCCTGCTCTGGACAGTTCCTGACATGGACAGAGGTGTCAGCGGAGAGCACTGTAGTCAGACTAAAAAGAACTACTCAACTTCCTCTGGAGCATACAGCAGCTGCTTTGTAATGGAAGGATGAATATTTTTTAATAGAAGTAATTTACAAATCTATATAAAGTAGAGAAAGATAGTGGCAATTGCACCTAACGGTCTATTAAAAGGATGCAATAAATTCAATAATAGAGGTCCCACAAATGTCCAAAAAAAATAGTGGTAGTCCATGTACATAAAAAATGTCCTGCGTAACAGTGGTGCCTGGACAGAAACAATGCAATTCAAATAATGCTAGTAACAAAGAAAAAGGGTCCGGCAACTCACAGTAAGACGGTAGCTGCTAATTGACATGAGGTCCGTCCATGGGGTAGGGAAGAGTGAGGGAAGCTCAGGAGGCCTCCTGAGCTTCCCTGATTCTTCCCTACCCCATGAACAGACCTCATGTCGATTAGCAGCTAGCATCTTACTGTGAGTTGCCACACCCTTTTTCTTTGTTACTAGCATAATTTACAAATCTGCTTAACCCCTTGGGGACAGAGCCCATTATGACCCTAAGGACGGGAGCATTTTTTGCAAATCTGACCACTGCCATTTTAAGAATTAATAACTCTGGGATGCTTTAACTTATAAATTTGATTCCGAGACAGTTTTTTCGTGACATATTCTACTTTATGGTAGTGGTAAATTTTCGTCGATACCTGCATCATTTCTTGGTGAAAAATTCAAAAATTTGATGAAAAGTTTGAAAATTTTGCATTTTTCTAACTTTGAAGCTCTCTGCTTGTAAGGAAAATAGACATTCCAAATAAATTATATATTGATTCACATATACAATATGTCTACTTTTTGTTTGCATCATAAAGTTGACATGTTTTTACTTTTGGAAGACATCAGAGGGCTTCAAAGTTCAGCAGCAATTTTCCAATTTTTCACAAAAATTTTCAAAATCTGAATTTTTCAGGGACCAGTTCAGGTTTGAAGTGAATTTGAAGGGTCTTCATATTAGAAATACCCCATAAATGACCCCATTATAAAAACTGCACACCTCAAAGTATTCAAAATGACATTCAGTAAGTTTGTTAACCCTTTAGATGTTTCACAGGAATAGCAGCAAAGTGAAGGAGAAAATTAAAAATCTTCATTTTTTTCGCATGTTCTTGTAGACCCAGTTTTTGAATTTTTACAAGGGGTAAAAGGAGAAAATTCTCTCAAAATTTTGGAAATACCTCATGTGTATGTAAAGTGTTCGGTGGGCTCAGCAGAGGGCTCAGAAGAGAAGGAGCGACAATGGGATTTTGGAGAGTGAGTTTTTCTGAAATGGTTTTTGGGGGGCATGTCACATTTAGGAAGCCCCTATGGTGCCAGGACAGCAAAAAAATAAATAAATAAATAAATAAATAAACACATGGCACACTATTATGGAAACTACACTCCTCAAGGAACGTAACAAGGGTTATGGTGAGTCTTAACACCCCACAGATGCTTGACACTTTTTGTTAAAGTTGGGGTCACTGAGACATGGCTGGACTCCTCGCATGACTGGGCTGTCAATCTGCAGGGGTTTACATTGTTTCGCAAGGATAGAATGAACAGAAAAGGTGGTGGAGTCTGTCTGTATGTAAGAAGTGGTATGAAAGTCAGTGTGAACGATGCCATAGTGTGTGATGATTCTGAGGAGGTGGAATCACTGTGGGTAGAATTACAAAAGGAGGGAAATACTGAAAAAATAATATTTGGGGTAATCTACAGACCCCCTAATATCACTGAAGAGATAGAAGTTCGGCTTCATAAACAAATAGAGAGGGCCGCCCGGGCAGGTACAGTGGTAATAATGGGAGATTTTAACTATCCAGATATAGATTGGGGTCCGGGGTTGGCTAAAACTACAAAGGGGCGACAATTCCTAAATTTATTGCAGGATAATTTTATGGGCCAGTTTGTGGAGGACCCAACAAGAAGTGATGCCTTGTTGGATCTGATCATTTCCAACAACGCAGAGCTGGTTGGTAATGTAACTGTGAGGGAAAACCTTGGTAATAGTGACCACAATATAGTTACTTTTGACTTAAAATGTAGAAAACAAAGACAGACGGGGAAAGCAAAAACATATAACTTTAAAAAGGCAAACTTCCCTGGGCTGAGGGCTGCACTACAGGACATAGACTGGGGGGAGGTGTTCTCAAATACTGATACAGAAGGTAAATGGGACATCTTTAAATTAACTCTAAATAACTATACAGCTAAATATATACCAAAGGGGAACAAATATAAACGATTGAAACTAAATCCTACATGGCTGACACATGATGTTAAAAGAGCAATAAACAGCAAAAAAATAGCCTTCAAAAAATACAAATCTGATGGGTCAGCGATAACATTTAAACAGTACAAAGAGCTTAATAAAATCTGTAAAAATGTAATAAAAACAGCAAAAATTCAAAATGAGAGACAGGTGGCCAAAGAAAGCAAAACTAATCCTAAATATTTTTTTAGATATATAAATGCAAAAAAACCAAGGACAGAGCATGTAGGACCCCTTAATAATGATAATGGGGAGGTTGTCACAGGCGATCAATAGAAGGCGGAGCTACTGAATGGGTTCTTTAGTTCTGTATACACTATGGAAGAAGGAGCTGACATTGGCCAGGTCAGTGCTGGTAACACATCATGTAATGTACTGAACTGGCTTAATGTAGAGATGGTACAAGGTAAGTTAAGTGATATAAATGTAAGCAAATCCCCAGGACCGGATGGACTACACCCAAGAGTTCTTAGAGAGGTAAGTTCAGTAATATCTGTACCCCTGTTCATGATATTTAGAGATTCTCTGGTGTCTGGTATTGTGCCAAGGGACTGGCGCAAGGCGAATGTGGTGCCAATCTTCAAAAAGGGCTCTAGGTCTTCCCCAGGAAATTATAGACCGGTAAGTTTAACGTGCATTGTGGGTAAATTGTTTGAAGGACTTATAAGGGATTACATACAGGAATACATAGGGGATAATTGTATTATAAGTGATAGCCAGCATGGGTTTACTAAGGATAGAAGTTGTCAAACCAATCTAATTTGCTTTTATGAAGAGGTGAGTAGAAGCCTTGACAGAGGAATGGCTGTGGATATAGTGTTTCTGGATTTTGCTAAAGCATTTGATACTGTCCCTCATAGACGTCTGACAGGTAAGTTAAGGTCTTTGGGTTTGGAAATTTTAGTTTGTAACTGGATTGAACACTGGCTCATGGATCGTACCCAGAGAGTGGTGGTCAATGATTCGTACTCTGATTGGTCCCCGGTTATTAGTGGTGTACCCCAAGGTTCAGTACTGGGCCCGCTGCTGTTTAATTTATTTATCAATGATATAGAGGATGGTATTAACAGCTCTGTTTCTATCTTTGCAGATGACACCAAGCTTTGTAGCACAGTACAGTCTATAGAGGATGTGCATAAGTTACAAGATGACTTGCATAGACTAAGTGTCTGGGCATCCACTTGGCAAATGAGGTTCAATGTGGATAAATGTAAAGTTATGCATCTGGGTACTAATAACCTGCATGCATCGTATGTCTTAGGGGGGATTAAACTGGCAGAGTCACTGGTAGAGAAGGATCTGGGTGTACTTGTAGATCACAGACTACAGAATAGCATGCAATGTCAGGCTGCTGCTTCCAAAGCCGGCAGGATATTGTCATGTATCAAAAGAGGCATGGACTCAAGGGACAGGGACATAATACTCCCCCTTTATAAAGCATTGGTACGGCCTCACCTGGAATATGCTGTTCAGTTTTGGTCACCTGTCCATAAAAGGGACACTGCGGAGTTGGAAAGGGTGCAGAGACGCGCGACTAAACTAATATGGGGCATGGAACATCTTAGCTATGAGGAGCGATTAAAGGAGTTACAATTGTTTAGTCTTGAGAAGAGACGTTTAAGGGGGGATATGATAAACGTATATAAGTATATTAATGGCCCATACAAAAAATATGGAGAAAAACTGTTCCAGGTTAAACCCCCCCAAAGGACGAGGGGGCACTCCCTCCGTCTGGAGAAAAAAAAGTTTAGTCTCAAGGGGCGACACGCCTTCTTTACCGTGAGGACTGTGAATTTATGGAACGGTCTACCTCAGGAACTGGTCACAGCAGGAACAATTAACAGCTTTAAAACAGGATTAGATACATTCCTGGAACAAAATAAGATTAATGCTTATGAAGAAATATAAAATCTCATCCCTTCCCCAATATCGCGCCACACCCCTACCCCTTAATTCCCTGGTTGAACTTGATGGACATATGTCTTTTTTCGACCGTACTAACTATGTAACTATGTAACTATGTAACTATGTGTAAATGAAAAAAAAAATTTTTTTCACTAAAATGCTGGTTTTCCCCCAAATTTTACTTTTTTACAAGGGGTAATAGGAGAAAATACCCCCCAAAATTTGTAACCCCATTTCTTCTGAGTATGGAAAAACCCACGTGTGGATGTCAAGTGCACTGTGAGTGCACTACAATGCTCGGAAGAGAAGGAGCGCCATTGAGCTTTTAGAGAGAGAATTTGTTTGGAATAGAAGTCGGGGGCCATGTGTGTTTACAAAGCCCCCCGTGGTGCCAGAACAGTGGACCCCCCCCCCCCACATGTGACCCCATTTTGCAAACTACACACCTCACAAAATGTAATAAGGGGTACAGTGAGCATTTACACCCTACTGGCGTTTGACAGACCTTTGGAACAGTGGGCTGGGCAAACGAAAAATTACATTTTTCATTTTCACGGACCACTTTTCCAAAAATCTGTCAGACACCTGTGGGGCGTGAATGCTCACTGTACCCCTTATGACATTCCGTCAGGGGTGTAGTTTCTAAAATGGGGTCAAATGTAGGGGAGGTTCCTTGTTCTGGTACTATGGGGGCTTTGTAAACACACGTGGCCTTCAATTCCGGACAAATTTTCTCTCCAAAAGCCCAATGGCGCTCCTTCTCTTCTGAGCATTGTAGTTCGCCAGTAGAGCACTTTACATCCACATATGGGGTATTTATATACTAAGAAAAGGGGTTACAAATTTTGGGAGGCTTTTTTTCCTATTTTCCTTTGTGAAAATGAAAAATTTTGGATAACACCAGCATTTTAGTGAATTTTTATTTTCCCATTTAACTTTAATAAAAAATCGTCAAACACCTGTGGGGTGTTAAAGTTCACTATACCCCTTGTTACGTGCCATGAGGGGTGTTTCCAAAATGGGGTCGCATGTGGGTATTTAATTAGGCCTCAAATGTACATAGTGCGCTCTCACTCCTGAGCCTTGTTATGCGCCCGCAGAGCATTTTACGGCCACATATGGGGCATTTCCGTACTCGGGAGAAATTGCGTTACCAATTTTTGGGGTCTTTTTTTTTCCTTTTACCTCTTGTGAAAATAAAAAGTAAAGGGCAACACCAGCATGTTAGTGTAAAAAATTTTTTTTACACTAACAGGCTGGTGTAGACCCCAACTTCACCTTTTCATAAGAGGTAAAAGGAGAAAAAGCCCCCCAAAAATTGTAGTGCAATTTCTCCCGAGTACGGAAATACCTCATATGTGGCCCTAAACTGTTTCCTTGAAATACGACAGGGCTCCGAAGTGAGAGAGCGCCATGTGCATTTGAGGACTAAATTAGGGATTGCAGAGGGGTGGACATAGGGGTATTCTACGCCAGTGATTCCCAAACAGGGTGCCTCCAGCTGTTGCTAAACTCCCAGCATGCCTGGACAGTCAGTGGCTGTCCGGAAATGCTGGGAGTTGTTGTTTTGCAACAGCTGGAGGCTCCCTTTTGGAAACACTGCTGTACAATACGTTTTTAATTTTTATTTGGGGGGGGGGGCAGTGTAAGGGGTGTATATGTAGTGTTTTACCCTTTATTATGTGTTAGTGTAGTGTTTTTAGGGTACATTCGCACTGGCGGAGGTTTACAGTGAGCTTACCGATACGAGCTTGCGCTGCGGCGAAAAATTTGTCGCAGCTCATACTTGAAGCAGGAAACTTACTGTTAACCTGCCCGTGTGAATGTACCCTGTACATTCTCACATGGGGGGGGGGCAAACCTCCAGCTGTTTCAAAAGTACAACTCCCAGCATGCACTGACAGACCGTGAATGCTGGGAGTTGTACTTTTGCAACAGCTGGAGGCACACTGGTTGGAAAACCTTCAGTTAGTTACCTAACTCAGTATTTTCCAACCAGTGTCCCTCCAGCTATTGCAAAACTACAACTCCCAGCATGTACTGATCGCCGAGGTGCATGCTGGGAGATGTAGTTATGCAACAGCTGGAGGTACGCAACTACAACTCCCAGCATGCCAAGACAGCTGTTTGGGCATGCTGGGATTTGCAGTTTTGCAACATCTGGAGGGCTACAGTTTAGAGGCCACTGCACAGTGATCTCCAAACTGTGGACCGAGATGTTGCAAAACTACAAATCCCAGCATGCCCAGACAGCAAACTGCTATGTGGGCGTGCTGGGAGTTGTAGTTTTGCTAGATCTAGAGGGCCACAGTTCACTGCACAGTGATATCCAAACTGTAGCCCTCCAGCTGTTGCAAAACTACAAATCCCAGCATGACAGCTTGTCTGGGCATGCTGAGAGCTGTAGTTTTGCAACATCTGGAGTGCAACAGTGTAGAGAACACTGTATAGTGGTCTCAAACTGTAGCCCTCTAGATGTTGCTAGGCAACTTACCGGCTTCAGTCGGATCCAGGGAGCCAGCCGCACGACATGCCGCCCGCCGATCTCCGACATCGATCGTCGCCCGCAGTGTAAGTGGACTTCGTCGCTGGTCCCCTTCGGTTTCCCCGTTCATTGTGGGTGGGCAGAATGGGGAAAACGAAAGTTAAACCCCCCCCCCCCCCCGATCGCTTCTACACGCCCAATAGCAGGGATAGGAGGGGTGACACCCCTTCCCCCTCATTCCTATCCCTTCAGGGGGATTGTCGGTGTCTTGGACAATCGCGATCCCCCCTATTTTCCGGGTCACCATAGACCCGTATGACCCGGAATAGCCGCAAATCGCAAATGTGAATTTGCCGACGTGGGGGGCAGTCTGATGAGCCCCCCCCTGGGCATTTGCGCGGGGTGCCTGCTGATTGATATCAGCAGTCACCCTGGTCCGGTCCCCGCCTGGCAGGGACAAAATTCCCACAGGCGTATGCATACCCCCTTCGTCCTTAAAGGGGTAGTCCAGTGGTGAAAAACTTATCCCCTATCCTAAGGATAGGGGATAAGTTTGAGATTGCGGGGGGTCCGACCGCTGGGGCCCCCTGCGATCTCTCTGTACAGGGCCCCGGCTCTCCGGCCAGATAGCGGGTGTCGACCCCCACACGAAGCGGCGGCCGACACGCCCCCTCAATACATCTCAATGGCAGAGCCGGCTCTGCCATAGAGAGTTGTATTGAGGGGGCGTGTCGGCCGCCGCTTCGTGCGGAGGTCGACACGCCCCCTTCCCGCGGGCTCTCGGGGCTCCATACAGGAGATCGCAGGGGGCCCCAGCGGTCGGACCCCCCGCAATCTGCAACTTATCCCCTATCCTTAAGATAGGGGATAAGTTGTTCACCACCGAGTCACCATTGGACTACTCCTTTAAGTACCAGGACAGAAGGGCGTTCATAATATAGTGTCTGTACCTGTGTGTGACGGTTTTCTCACAATTCTTATGTGATTTTCACCCCAGTATTTTTTTTTTTAACAGCATACAAAATGACTGTTGTCTCAGATTTTTTCCAGGTTGCAATGCGGCCGAGACCTGACTCACTAGTCAGCTGATGACAGGGAGCCTGTCTGCTTCAATGGGTGGAGGGATCGCTTGGTGGGAGAGAGATCAATCTGCAAATAATGCAACAGCTGTAAGCACCCTGATTGAAAACCACAGGTCTTTTGAATGGATGCAGCTCATTTATGTTCCAATGGGTGGGGTGGCTGATGTGTGGGAGGGAGGAAAATGGAATTATGAGATTTGTAGGCAAAGAAGAAAACTCAAAAAGGAAATACCAGTTCACAAAAAGCTAGCCACAAATCTCACAAAATAGATATAGCAATAAGATAATACAGAAGCAATCCTCATAGACTTTCTCAATCTAAAGGCTGAGTGTGTGGCGGATTTAAACCATCTATCCGCCACACACTCAGAGTAAGGAAATACCCCATAAATGGCAGTAAAGCACTATGCGGGTGCAAAACAGGGCTTAGGAGCGAGACAGCACCGATGAGATTTGAGGCCTAAAGTGGTGATTTGCACTGCAATGGTTGAGGTTCTGACATAAAATCTAAAAAAAAAAAAAAAACACAGCCAAGTGACCACAATTTTGAAACTACACCCCTCAAGGAAGGTAACAAGAGGTAGAGTGAGAACTTACACCTCGCAGGTTTTTTGAACAGTGGGCCGTAAAATGAAAACATTTTATTTTTTACACTAAAATGATGGGGTTACCCAATTTTTTATCATTTTCCCAAGGGGTGACTGGAGAAATTGGGTTACAAATTTTGGAGGGCTTTTTCTCCTGACTATGGAAACACATCCACATAAGGGGTAACGTGCTGGGCGGGTGCACAACAAGACTCAAGTCACAGAGGTCTGTGTGCATTTGAGGCCTATGGCATATCAGTAGCTGACGGTTACATACATTCAGAGGAAGATACAAAAAAGAAACACCCACATGTGACAACATTACAGAAAGTAACCCCCCCCCCCCCCCCCCCCCAAGAATGGGTATAGGGGCAAGGAGGACATTTTGAACGCACGGGTGTTTCCTAAATTCATTTTCCAGGAATGGATGAAGGGTAGCTTTTGAAAATAGCATGTGACTCCGAATTGTCGCCTGGAAATACGAGAGAGCTCATGAGTGAGAACTCTTGGCATTTGAGGCCAATATTTGTTATGGACCTAACAGTTACATATACTCAGAGGAAAATACAAGAAAGGAACACCCACATGTGAGCATATTACAAACAGTACACCCCCTACGGAAGGTGTATAGGGGTGAAGTGGACATTTGGAACGGACGGGTGTTCCCTAAATTTATTTCCCAGGAATGGATGAAGTGTAGTTTGGGGGTAATGAAAATTGCAGTTTTACTACTGATATGTCAATTATTTTCCCAGAATGATGAATCACAGTATAGCCAAAAGTAAAAATCATGCCTGCCCCAAACCCTATGATCTGAATCATCATTCTGGGAATGTGATGTGAGTGGCAGTCCCTATTCTGTTACCTCAAATGCGCAACCCGCTCAGGTGGGGAAAGATGGCTGCGCATTTGAGGCAACTTGCAAAGCCCCAATGCTGTTGACTCTGTGACCCAGTGTGGCGACAATGTACTCTGGACTTGTACATTGGGGTAAAATTATGGGAAATTAAGATGAGGGAAAAGGATTAAAAATGTAGTACTAAAGGATTAAAAATGTAGTACTCCATGGAAGTGTGATACTCCCCGAAGCAATCTCTAACGCAGGGGCCCCGGATGATTGGGGCAAGTGTCGCATTGAGTGGTGGTGTCCTTCCCTATCCCCCTCTTGCGACACACACTGCATTTTTTCTGGGATTGTCCCTTCTTTCCAGCGTGGGGGACCTCACCTGGAAAGTGTTGGCCTGAGATGATCCGGGGACCCACAGTTCTAGAGGTGCTCTGGCCCACTCTTTGGCGGTCACCAAAGATCAGGACCTTTAGGACTTCCTCTTGGAACTGCAGGTATGTCCCTGGGTTGCCAGCATACTGGGACAGTACAAAAGAGTTGTACATGGCAATCGTTACCATGTATACTAAAGCTTTTTTGTACCATGTCAGTGTTTTCCACATGGTATTATATGGCTTGAGGGCATGATCAGAGAAATAAACTCCCCCCATATACCGATTCCAGAATACAAGCGCGCTTGAGGACCGGTCCCACGGTACCTTGCACAGGAACAGGGGTGCTGCCGTTTCCCAGGAATTGTGGTCAGCATAAGGACATCCCTCTTATCCTTATACCTGACCAGCAACAGGTTTTAATGGGTAAGGGCACGGGACTCCCCACGGGGATAGGAGTCTGGAGGGGATAGGTTGGGAGGCCTCTTTGATTCTTCCGGACTGTCCCACAAGCTGACATGGATCTGGCGGCGAGGGATGTGAACAGAGGGATACTAGTATAAAAGTTATCCACGTAAAGGTGGTAACCCTTATCTAGCAATGGGTGCAAAAGGCCCCAAACGATTTTTCCACTAACACCCAGAGTGGGGGGACATTCTGGGGGTTCAATACAGGAATCTCGTCCCTCATACACCATAAACTTGCAAGTGTACCCTGAGGTACTCTCGCAAAGTTTATACATCTTCACACTATACCTCGCCCACTTGGATGGGATGTATTGCCGGAAGCGGAATATCCCCTTAAAGCTGATGAAAGACTCCTCAATAGAGACCTCCCTTCCAGGGACATAGGGCTCCGAAAAAAACATTTTGGGGGGGGGGGGGGGGGGGTTGGGGCATGGCGCATTATCAGCATAATGCAAACCTTTCCGATTGGCATGGAACCGGATATGTGCCATGGCCATACTGTAGAGTGGGGTCTGGTAGAGGATGTCCCCACTCCAGTATTGCCTGACACTGTTTTTGTTTTACTAGGCCCATAGGAAGCACGGGGCCCCAAAAGGTACTCGTTCTGCCTGCATCGACTGGGAACCAGCAAATGGGCCTAGCCAAAACTGAGCCCGGGTTTGCGCCAGGGGGACTCATACTAGCATGGGACACATGGTCAGGAGTAGATGGGGGTTTGTGGGCTCGCAAGCCTTGGTGGCTTATCACTAGATGAAGAAGACGAGAAAGATCAAAATCAAAATCAAAATGTGGGGTCTTCCTCGCCCTCAATTGTGCTTTCAGGCAAGTAAGGCATATGCTTCCTCCGCTGAAAATGCCCTGCGGGCCATTTCCCTACATTAATGGGGGGGGGGGGGGGGGAGAGTGTATGTGTGTGTAGGGGGGAAAACTTTATTGGTGTGTGTGGTGTGGTGCAATAATGCCTGCCCTAACCCGCCCTAACCCACTACCCAACAGAAAAAATATAAAATAAAACTAAACTTAAAAAAAAACTAAAATGGACTTCTAGCGCAAAAAACCCTGTGCCGAAAAAAAGCTTTACCTAATCAGTGGTATGCGCACTGATTAGCGCTTGGTGGTGGCAGGGGGCGCAGAAGTCAGAGGGGGTCCGGCCGCTCAGTCCAGAACAGTGGCTGGTGGCACATACACAGACTCCCACATAAAAAAAACTAAAATTTTAATAATGCTTAAACCCCCAAAAGCACCCGTCTGAACCCAAAAAAAATCAGCTGATCAGTAATAAATCACTGTCAGCGGTGAGGGCAGGCTGCACACACTGGTACGGTCCATCCACACAACACTGGCTGCTGCTGGGGGCACGGTCCGCCGCTTATAATCCCCGAAAAAGCACCTGCACCACAAAAAACTGCTGATCATTATTCCAAAACTGATCAGCGTTTCTGGGCGATGACCGCTCTTTTATACGGAAGAGGGTCCGGCCACACGATTAGCAGAAAAAAAAGAAAAAGTTTTGCGCCCAAGAGACCCAAAAAAAGGCTTGGGGCAGACCGCAGTGACCCTGCAGGGCTCGGGTCAACCAGTTAAAGGTGCTGCAGACCTGCAGAAACATGCAGTGATGGTACGCTGCATAATCTAAAACTGACCCTAAATCTAATGTGCCAGGGGGCACAAAAACGGTGCCAAGGGGCACTTATTTTTTACTGAGGGGGAGAATCAGCACTGGGCTACGTCATGCTCACCAGATGAAAAGCAAATGGTGGGCAGAACGGAGCAGCAAGCGCCTCATCCCTCCCCATACTGCTGTGATTGGTGCGGTCATTCTGACCACCCAATCATGGCTGTTCTAGGGGGATGGCAACACTGCCACCTCCCAGTACAGTATGGAAGGTGATTGGTGGTGTATAATACACCACCGATCACCTTTTTTTTCTGATGCCTGCTGAATGATGTTTACAAGCAGAAATGGCTGCATTGGGCAAATAAAAATACATGAAGACTAATTTTCAAACAGTCCTGTTCACTGATGAGTGCCATGCAACCCTGGATGGAGTGGTGGATGGTAGGTGGAATGCAACCCTGTTCAAACAAGGCTGCAACATCAGCAAGGCGGTGGTGGAGTCCTGTTTTGGGCCAGAATCATGGGAAGAGAGCTGGTCGGCCCCTTAAGGGTCCCCGAAGGTGTAAAGATGACCACTGAAAAGTATGTGGAGTTTCTGACTGGCCACTTTCTTCCCTGGTGCAGAATGAAGAACTATGCTTTCCCTAATAAAATCATCTTCGTGCATGACAATGCACCAACTGCATCAATGGCAGCTATAAGGTTAAAAGGAGAGAAAATCATGGTGTGGCCTCCATCCTCCCCTGACCTCAATCCTATTGAGTCCCTCTGTAGCATCCTCAAGAAAAAGATCTATGAGGGTGGGAGGCAGTTTACATCCAAACAGCAGCTCTGAGAGGCTATTCTGATATCTTTCAAACAAATTCAAAAAGAAACTATCCAAAAACTCACAAGTTCAATGGATGTAAGACTCGTGAAGCTGCTATCAGATAAGGGGTCCTATGTTAAAATGTAATGTGACCTGTTAAAATGTTGTTAAAAGTTTGATTGAAATGGCTTTTGATTTTAGTAAAAATGCAAAAAACACAACAAATGACAATTTTCAGTTCTTTACAACCTATAAAGTGTTTTGAAACTTACTGTGCAGAATAATTTGGAACAGTGCATTGTAGGTTTATGTTTAAAAAAAATACTGTTATCATTAAGAGGTTTGTTCAATAAAATTTGAATTGTACTCTTAATAGTTGATAACATAAGAATTATGCTGACTATTATTTACATCAATTATTTACATAAATGAGAAAAATATCGTTTGCATAATAATTTGGAACAGGGTGTACTGCTGTGGCCAGTGTTTGGCTGAGCAGTTATTTTCTATGTGCCATGATACAAGCAAGAGGGGATTGGCAGAAGTGAATTTTTTTTTAAATTTTTTTATATCCACTTAAAATGTTTATTAACGTTCTTAAACCTGTTAGGGTGCCTAAACCACTAGGGTGGTGCAGTTGATGCTACAATACATTGTAAAACTTTAAATGGCCAGAAACAAAGTTATCACCAGTCACAACAGTCACCTTCCCTTTTTGGAATGGACTTTGCTCCTGAGCCAATGCAATATTTCATTCTCTATATCTTGATGTATGACAAATGTTGGAAAAAAAAAGTTGAGAGTTTGTTGAACTGTCAACGTTTGAAATCTTTATTTTCATAATCATAAATCTAACAGATACCTCATTACTAGTAACTAAATATTGTTTTAACAATGCGCTATTTATTCTCTATACATAAACTCTAGTTATAAAGTTTCACTTATGGCTGGTACTGTTCCTCCAATTGAATAGGTTTTCTTACCATTCCAGCATTGAGGTTTTTTTCAATCTTACAGAAGGTGTGAGGTGGAGTTTCTCCTTTGTTAGTGATGATCACACAGATGTCTGTAACTGCTAAAGAGTTTTGAGTACGATCTGGCGCTGCCCGCCGATAGGTGATGAATATTCTCGAGGAGCTTGTTGAGCTGTTATTGACATTAGCACAACGTCCGTATGGTGTTGCTTGAATGGTTTCACAGCCAGACATAAGGCGTTCTTTTCCTTCATACAACACTCTAGAAGAAGAATAGAAGTAAGAGTAAGTATAGTCAGACAAAACTAAAATTCTGAAAATACAAGTCATAAGATACAAAGAATGTATAAGGATATAAGATACAAAGCACGTCTAAGGACGTAACTGGTTTCTGCATACAGTTTACCATAAGCCTAACAACAGTTAATACAAGATTCATTGCTTGCAGTTGATCGTGAAACTCAAGGTGAAAACTAAAACATTCTGCTCCGTGATGTAAGTGAAATTTGTGGTCTTCCAAAAGAAAAAATAAGAAATAATTCCCTGCAAATCCCTTATGATTGGGACAATAAAAAGTGATATTCTCTTTTGCAAACCCTGCCATATCTGTGAGACATGGCAGGTACTTTTTAGCAACTGTATGCTACAGAGGAAATTCTTTTCTTTTTGAATTTCTTTTTTTGTCTTGTCCACAGCACTGTCTGCTGACACCTGATGCCCGTATCAGGAACTGTCCAGAGCAGGAGAAAATCCTCATAGCAAACCTATGCTGCTCTGGACAGTTTGTGACACGGACAGAGGTGTCAGCAGAGAGCACTGCGGACAAGACAAGAAAGAAATCCAAAAAGCAAAGAATTTCCTCAGTAGCATATAGCTGGTAATAGGTACTGGAAGGATAAAGATTTTTTAATAGAAGTAATTTACAAATCTGTTTAATTTTCTGGCACAAGTTCATTTAAAAAAAAAAAAAAAAAAAAGTTTTCCACCGGAGTACCCCTTTAAGTTCTCTTCACTGCCTGTAAGTGTGTGTTAGGGTACTGACTTAACCACTTAATGACATAGGGAGTAAATGTATGTCCTGGTACTTAACGCATCAGGACTTACATCTACGTCTTATACATGACGCGAGCACTGGAATGGTGCTCGCATTAAGCATGGCAGGTCCCAACTGCTTTCAGCAGCCATGGACCCGCCGGTAATGGCGGACATCAGTGATCGAGTTTATGTTCGACCTTAACCCCTCAGATGCCGTGATGAATACAGCTCATGGAATCTGTGGCAATTTAACATTTTAAATGGATGATCAGATCGCCCACGGCATTGCCGCAGGGGATCCGATCATCCAAAATGGCAGACAAAGGTCCCCCCAAAGACCAGCAGTCCCTTTCCAGCAGACCAGAGAAGTAGATTGCTGATAACCCTGATCAGCGCTATGCATATGCATAGCACTGATCAGTATCTGAAAACTAAAGATTGCAAAAATTAGTCCCCATTGGGGTCATAAAAAGTGTAAAAAAAATATATATATATTATATATATATATATATATATATATATATATATATATATATATATATATATATAGTAAAAAAAAAAAAAAAAAAAAAGTTTCAAGTGAAAATGCCTCTGCTCCCACAAAAAATTTTTATGGCCCCTTGTTCCAATTTTACCCCAAAAAGTGTAAAATAAATAATTATAAAACATATTTAATATCACTACGTGCATAAATGTCCGCTGCTTGCATAAATCATAATGATCCCATATGGTGAATGATGTAAGCATTTAAAAAAAAATCAATAATTGCTACTTTTTTGTCACATCATATTCCGATAAAAAATGTTTATAAAAAAAATGCATATTATGTCGTGGTAGCGATAAAAACTACAAATCACGGCACAAAAAAAAATTGCCCTCATTCATCCCTTTATACAAAAAAATGTGAAGGTTATAGGTGGTCAAATTAGGGCAATTTTAAACATACTTAAAAAAAAAAAAAAAAAGTTCACTCAATCTAAAAGCTGAGTGTGTGACGGATAGATGGTTTAAATAATTAAATGGAGCCAGTTAAACATAAAAACATTTAATAATACTAAACAGTAAAATCTGGAGAGAGTGGATTATCAATCACTGTTAAAATTACATCCACAGGGCCCTTGCGGTCATATGGATAATAGACATACAGAGGGTCAAAAAAGTATTTAGTCAGCCACCAATTGTGCAAGTTCTCCCACTTAAAAAGATGAGAGGCCTGTAATGTTCATCATAGGTTATACCTCAACTATGAGAGACATAAAGAGAAAAAAAATCCATAAAATCACATTGTCTGATTTTTAAAAAATGTACGGTATTTGCAAATTAGGATATATCCTTCATCTACAATTATTTGCACGCTAATCCCCACTGAACTATACATTCTTTGAACATGTCATGGTGCACCATAGAATCCAAGACAAAGTCATCCATCCAAACTGACAAACTAGGCAAGAAGAAAATGAATCAAAAAAGCAACCAAGGGGCTCATGGTAACTCTGAAGCTTGGCCCAGATTTATCAAACCATGTGAGAGAAAAAAAATGGAATGATTTTCGCACAGCGACCAATCACAGCTCAGCTAACCAGCTCTGGTAAAGTGAAAGCTAAGCTGCGATTGGTTTCTATGGGAAAATTACTTCATTTTTACTCTCACACAATTTGATAAATCTGGGCAAAGGAGTCTATTCGAATTCCAGATCATAACAGTAGCAAAAGGTCCAAGTGGGTAAATACTTATGCAAGGCACTGTATATTTACAAACACACACCATACACATTTACACACGTGCACACATACACACAAAAAAAGCTCACAACCATGGGGAAGATGACTTGGCAGCATCCCAGTCCTTGCCTATATACAATACATGGTTTCCAGGATACAGGGGTTAAGGGTCTCCAAACAGCAGGTGCGTACTTAATTACTCTGGATCACAGCCATGTGACATGGGAGGATGGGAAAGGTGATAACAAAAATGACTCACATGTATCCCTATTAATGAGAATGTGAACTGGTGAGAAGAGATTTGGGAGTAATGATACAGTGATTGTTATTTACACAGAAAAGCCAATGTCCGGTTTATGCAATACATGTTTAGGCAA
Source organism: Hyla sarda (assembly GCF_029499605.1). Classification (NCBI taxonomy): domain Eukaryota; kingdom Metazoa; phylum Chordata; class Amphibia; order Anura; family Hylidae; genus Hyla; species Hyla sarda. The sequence goes on along the minus strand of NC_079189.1, from coordinate 334,465,095 downwards.
GGTTAGGCACAGGCAATAAATTTGACACTCACTCACTTTGTACAAGATACTTCCCATGTGTCTTATTTACCCAACATATCCTCAAAAATGGACAAACATCTTTCATTCACACCTGTTTGCCATCATACAGCACATTTTTCTCCTATTTTAAAGTGCAACTTCAGTGATGGCTTGGACGGCAGGATGTTTGCAAAAATTTTCGCACCACAGCCCAAGACTACAGTGTTTAATCTACAGATTATGTGGAAGTCACAGGCAAGTCTACAGGATTTCTGCCAAATTCATAAATTGAATGCCGTATTCTTTCTACCTCACTCATTGCTGCCACTTCAGAATTCTCCATGGTTTTGTTCCCATCCATTTCTGGGTGCTTTTTGACATATGTTTGGGGTCATTGTCCTGCTGACCCAAGATCTCGGACGCAAACCCAGCTTTCTTACACTGGGCTGTACAGTGCAACCCAAATTCCATTTGTAATCCTCAGATTTCATGATGCCTTGCACACATTCAAGGCCCCCAGTGCCAGAGGAAGAAAAACAACCCATCATTGAACCTCCACCATATTTCACTGTAGGTACTGTGTTCTTTTCTTTGTAGGCCTCATTCCATATTTGGTAAACAGTAGAATGATGTGCTTTACCAAGAAGCTCTATCTTGGTCTCAACTGTCCACAAGACGTTTTCCCAGAAGGATTTTGGCTAACTCAAGTTCATTTCGCGGTGCGGTGGGGGCGGTGCGGGGGGCAGGGCATTATTGGCTTATCGGCAAAATCGTGATCATCGGCCGATAATATCGGCCATACCAATAATCGGTCGATCCCTAGTTGACACCTTTCATCAAATTTTTCTCTTCCGTCCACGCCCAGGGAGATTAGCTACAGTGCCATGGGTTGCAAATTTCTTGATAATGCTGCGCATTATGGACAAAGGCAAATCTAGACCTCTGGAGATGGCCTTGTAATCTTGAGATTGTTGCTATTTTTCAGCAAATTTTGGTTCTGAAGTCCTCAGACAGTTCTCTTCTCCTCTTTCTGTTGTCCATGCTTAGTGTGGCACACACAGACACACAATGCAAAGACTACGTGAACTTCTCTCCTTTTTATGTTTTCAGGTGTGATTTTTATATTGCCAACACCTGTTACTTTCCCCTGGTAAGTTTAACCCCTTAAGCACTCAGCCCATTTGGGCCTTAACCCCTTAAGGACTCAGGGTTTTTCAGTTTTTGCACTTTCATTTTTTCCTCCTTACCTTTTAAAAATCATAACCCTTTCAATTTTCCACCTAAAAATCAATTTTTTTCGATTTTTGTTTTGATCGGACTTTTTGATCACTTTTTATTCATTTTTTAATGGTATAAAAAGTGACCAAAATTCCGCTTTTTTGGACTTGGGAATTTTTTTGCGCGTACGCCATCGACCGTGCGGTTTAATTAATGATCTATTTTTATAGTTCGGACATGTACACACGCGGTGATACCACATATGTTTATTTTTTTTTTATTTACACTGTTTTATCTTTTTTATGGGAAAAGGGGGGTGATTCAAACTTTTATTAGGGAAGGGGTTAAATGACCTTTATTAACACTTTTTTTTGCAGTGTTATAGGTCCCATAGGGAACTATAACACTGCACACACTGATCTCTCATACTGATCACTGGCGTGTATTAACACGCCTGTGATCAGTGTTATCGGCGCTTGACTGCTCCTGCCTGGATCTCAGGCACGGAGCAGTCATTCATCGATCGGACACTGAGGAGGCAGGTAAGGGCCCTGTAAGCTGTTTGGGATGCAGCGATTTCACCGCGGCGGTCCCGAACAGCCCGACTGAGCAGCCGGGATACTTTCACTTTCACTTCAGACGCGGCGGTCAGCTTTGATCGCCGCGTCTGAAGGGTTAATACAGGGCATCACCGCATTGGTGATGTCCTGTATTAGCCGACCCGATATGACGCGGGGTTAAGGACTGTCGGAGTTAAGGACTCAGACCATTTTATTTTTACGTTTTTTCCTTCTTGCCTTCTAACTAACTTATAACTCTCTTATATTTTCATCCACAGACTAGTATGAGGGCTTGTTTTTTGCGCAACCAGTTGTCCTTTGTAATGACATCACTTATTTTACCATAAAATGTATGGCGCAACCAAAAAAATACTATTTGTGTGGGGAAATTGATAAGAAAACTTAGCAAATTTTGGTAGATTTAGTTTTCATGATGTATACTTTACGGTAAAATAGACCCATTTTCTTTATTCTGTGGGTCAATACGATAAAAATGATACCCATGATTACATACTTTTCTATTATTATAACGCTTAAAAAATTTTTTTAACCATATTAGTGTGTTTAAAATCCCTCCATTTTGCAGTCCTATAACTTTTTTATTTATCCGTATAAGCAGCGGTATGAGGGCTCATTTTTTGCACCGTGATCTGTGATTTTATTTTATACCACATTTGCATATATAAAACTTTTAATACATTTTTTTATCAATTTTATTTGGACTAAGAGGTTATAAAAAGCAGCAATTTTGCATACGCCCTGCATCCCCGATCCTTAAGGACTCAGGGCTTACCTGTACGTCCTAAGCCAGGTCCCGGTGTTTAAAAAGGGGTTACGCCGTGATCCCGCATCACCCCGGGTCGGTACCGGCTGCTAGTCATAGCCGGGACCCTGGGCTAACAGCGCACGGCACCGATCATTGTGCCGCACGCTATTAACCCTTCAGACGCGGCGATCAAAGTTGACCGCCGCGTCTGAAAGTGAAAGTAAACGCTTCCCGGCAGCTCAGTCGGGCTGATCGGGACATCGCGATAAAATCGCGATGTTCCGATCAGCTGGGGCGCAGACGGAGGTCTCCTTACCTTTCTCCGTGGCGTCCGATCGGGGTTTGATTGCTTCCAGCCTGAGCTACAGGCTTGAGCAATCGAGCCCCTATCTCACTGATCCGTGCAAAGCTATGGCTTTGCAGGGATCAGCATAAGAGATCAGTGTGTGCAGTGCTATAGCTCCCTATGGGAGCTATAGCACTGCAAAGAAAAAGTGAAAAAAAAAAAAAAAGTTAAAGGTCATTTAACCCCTTTCCTAATAAAAGTTTGAATCCCCCCCCTTTTCCCATAAAAAAAAAAAAAAAAATGTGTAAATAAAAATAAACCTATGTGGTATCGCCGCGTGCGGAAATGTCTGAACTATAAAAATATATTGTTAATTAAATCGCACGGTCAATGACGTATGCGCAAAAAAATTCCATAGTCCAAAATAGCGTATTTTTGGTCACTGTTTATATCATGAAAAAAATGAATAAAAAGCAATCAAAAAGTTTGATCCATACAAAAATGGTAATGATAAAAACCTCAGAACACGGCGCAAAAAATGAGCCTTCATACCGTCCCGTATGCGGAAAAATAAAAAAAGTTATAGGGGTTAGAAGATGAGAATTTTTAACATAGAAATTTTCCTGCATGTCGTTATGATTTTTTTCCGAAGTACGACAATATCCAACCTATATAAGTAGGGGATCATTTTAACCGTATGGACTTACAGAATAAAGATAAGGTGTTATTTTTTGCCAAAAAATGCACTGCATAGAAACGGAAGCCCCCAAAAGTTACAAAATGAAATTTTTTCTTCAATTTTGCCGCACAAGGAATTTTTTTTCTGTTTTGCCGTGGATTTTTGGGTAAAATGACTAATGTCACTGCAAAGTAGAATTGGTTACGCAAAAAATAAGCCGTAATATGGAATTTTATGTGCAAAATTTTAAGCGTTATGATTTTTAGAAGGTAATGAGGAAAAAATGAAAATACAAAAACAGAAAAACGCTGAGTCCTTAAGGTGAAAATAGGCTGAGTCCCTAAGGGGTTAAAGTTCGGGTATTTACGCACGCGGCTATACCAAATATGTTTATTAAAAAATAATTGTTTTACACTTTTTGTGGGTAAAATGGGGAAAAAAGGACAATTTAAATTTTTATTGTGTGAGGGGATTTTTCACATTCTTTTTACTTTTATTTTTAATTTTACTTTTATTTTTACACTTTAAGGACATCTGCAGTGCTGGGCAAAAAAACTTTTTTTTACCTCATTTAATAGGTCTTTGAAAGACCTTTCCAACGATGTCTCCCCCATCAAAATTGGCCCAGTCTTTCTCCCGTTATCAGCACATGAATTACGGAGAAGTGAAAATAAAACTACATCTCCCATCATGCCTTGTGCTTACTTCCTGTAAGCTGCTGCCCTCCCCCTGTTCTATCCCCCCGAGCAAATTATTATATTGTAACGCCCACATCTCCCTTCCCTATGCATACACCCTCCCCTTCTGCTCATCTCCCCCTCCCCATGCTGGCTCCTGTCCAGTGATGAAGCAGCTGCCTCCGTGCTCACTGTAGTAAAAATGGTAAAAAAAACATAATTGTTTGTCTATAAAACTGTCCTGATAGGGGTCCCTCCCTCTTTTTCACAACTACAACTCCAAGCATGCCCAGTTATTTTATATGCTGTTCGGGCATGCTGGGAATTCCAGTGGTGCCTCCAGCTGTTGCAAGACTACAAATCCCAGCATGCCCTGTCAGCTTTCTGCTGTTTGAGTGTATAAAGGAGTTGTAGTTCACCAACACCTCTACTGTATCAGGAGACTCCTGGGAGTTGTAGTTCACCAACACCTCTATTGTATCTCTGTAGTCTCCTGGGAGTTGTAGTTCACCAACACCTCTATTGTACCTCTGTAGTCTCCTGGGTGTTGTAGTTCACCAACACCTCTATTGTATCAGGAGTCTTCTGGGAGTTGTAGTTCACCAACACCTCTATTGTATCTCTGTAGTCTCCTGGGTGTTGTAGTTCACCAACACCTATATTGTATCTCTGTAGTCTCCAGGGGGTTGTAGTTCATCAACACCTATATTGTATCTCTGTAGTCTCCTGGGAGTTGTAGTTCACCAACACCTATATTGTATCTCTGTAGTCTCCTGGGAGTTGTAGTTCACCAACACCTCTATTGTATCTCTGTAGTCTCCTGGGGGTTGTAGTTCACCAACACCTATATTGTATCTCTGTAGTCTCCTGGGAGTTGTAGTTCACCAACACCTATATTGTATCTCTGTAGTCTCCTGGCTGGGAGTTGTAGTTCACCAACACCTATATTGTATCTCTGTAGTCTCCTGGGGGTTGTAGTTCACCAACACCTATATTGTATCTCTGTAGTCTCCAGGGGGTTGTAGTTCATCAACACCTATATTGTATCTCTGTAGTCTCCTGGGAGTTGTAGTTCACCAACACCTATATTGTATCTCTGTAGTCTCCTGGGGGTTGTAGTTCACCAACACCTATATTGTATCTCTGTAGTCTCCAGGGGGTTGTAGTTCATCAACACCTATATTGTATCTCTGTAGTCTCCTGGGAGTTGTAGTTCACCAACACCTCTATTGTATCTCTGTAGTCTCCTGGGGGTTGTAGTTCACCAACACCTATATTGTATCTCTGTAGTCTCCTGGGAGTTGTAGTTCACTAACACCTATATTGTATCTCTGTAGTCTCCTGGCTGGGAGTTGTAGTTCACCAACACCTATATTGTATCTCTGTAGTCTCCTGGGGGTTGTAGTTCACCAACACCTGTATTGTATCTCTGTAGTCTCCTGGGAGTTATATGTCACCAACACCTCTATTGTATCTCTGTAATCTCCTGGGAGTTGTAGTTCATACACCAGTGTTTCCCAACCAGGGTGCCTCCAGATGTTGCAAAACTACTACTCCCAGCATTCCCTGGTTGGGAAACACTGGCATAAACACACACATAACAGGGACTACAACTCCCAGCATGTGTCATTCAGTAGTCCCCCTCCCCCCATCTCACACACAGAATCATCTCCAGTATGATATTTATTCCCTGTAGTCTATACACCACCAGCCCGTGCAGTGTAATATGTATCCTTCACACACACGTCCTCCCCTCCCCCCTCCCTGCTCTGTGGTTTGCTCTGTGTTTCCCCCATGAAAACTTGAAACCTCCCCGTGATAAGTGAGGTCCTGTGTAGACAGAGCAGGGGAGGGGGGAGGAGCTGTGGACGTCCTCATTCTCCCCCTGCTTGAATCTTACAGATAGGGGCGTTTCTGAGGATGAGCCTATGGCTGCCTCAGAAAGCACCCGCTCATGCATATGCATAAGCAGGGAGGACCCGACGGAGGCTAGGGGGGGAGCACAAACACTGCTGGGAGGAAGAGATCTCCGTCCCCAAGATGGCGGCTGCAATGTAATGATTAGGGGACGGACGCAGGACTACTGGGCTATGCTGGCAACTCTAATATCTCAGAAACGGCTGCATATAGGTAAATAGGACTAATTGACTGAATTGTGTAACTTTTGTTTGGGGAACATTTGGGCAGGGATTTTTGACCACTACAGTTGTCCTTTAATAGTCCCCATAGGGGACCATGTATAGCAATCATTCAATTGCTAATACTGTTCAGTGCTATGCATAGGGCATAGCACTGATCAGTGTTATCGGTCTCAGACCAGAGCAGAAGACCAGTGGAAGGCAGCGGAGCCAGATGAGGGGACCTCTGTCTGCCGTTCTGGTGATCCACGATCGCGCGGATGTCTGCCATTACTGGCAAGTCCCTGTTTTCAGAAACATCTGTACATTGGAAATATCTTTAATTTCACAGAATGCATCATTTTAGATCCATTTATCTTTGTGGTAAAACATCTTTGAGGGGTTCATTTAATAATATGTTCTATTAAATTCTATGAAACAGAGGCAGCCAGCGCACACATTGTATAGTAAAAACGGCAACATTTCCAACATTGGGATTAAAGTCGATTAAAGCTCACAGCTTCAGAGAACAGTCCTCCCTGAAAACCAACTTGGCCGAAAACAGATAATTTCCCCATAGAGTTGTTAGTATCTTCCACTACTTCAATAGCTTTATTGATATACGATGGGACATGATACCTTCTGAGGTGTTTGAATTAAGTAAACATTGTACACCGCTCAAAAAAATAAAGGGAACACTATGATAACACATCCTAGATCTGAATGAATGCACTAATCGTATGAAATACTTTCGTCTTTACATAGTTGAATGTGCTGACAACAAAATCACACAACAATTATCAATGGAAATAATAAGAAGGGGTTGACAGTACACGACTCGATGTCTGTGCCCCTTCTTAGCAAATGGGGAAACAGTGAACGCTATGTTCCTGAGACCCCACCTGAAAAGGGAAAAATAAAGGGAGAGAAAATTCTAACAAACATCCATAAACTGAAAAATAAGAAAAATAAGCGACCAGGTCTGGAGACTTGCGTCTGCCTCCTACAGACACTAAGCTTAACCCCTTAAGGACCGGGGTTTTTTCCGTTTTTGCATTTTCTTGTTTTGCTCCTTGCCTTTAAAAAATCATAACGCTTTCAATTTTGCACCTAAAAATCCATATGATGGCTTATTTTTTGCGCCACCAATTCTACTTTGTAATGACGTCAGTCATTTTGCCCAAAAATCTACGGTGAAACGGAAAAAAAAATCATTGTGCGCCAAAATTGAAAAAAAAAACACGCTGTTTTGTAACTTTTGGGGGCTTCCGCTTCTACGTAGTACATTTTTCGATAAAAATGACACCTTATCTTTATTCTGTAGGTCCATACGATTAAAATGATACCCTACTTATATAGGTTTGATTTTGTCATACTTCTGGAAAAAATAACAACTACATGCAGGAAAATTAATACGTTTAAAATTGTCATCTTCTGACCCCTATAACTTTTTTATTTTTCCATGTATGGGGCGGTATGAGGGCTCATTTTTTGCGCCGTGATCTGGTTTTTAACGGTACCATTTTTGCATTGATAGGACTTATTGATCGCTTTTTATTCATTTTTAAATTATCTAAAAAGTGACCAAAAATGCACTATTTTGGACTTTGGAATTTTTTTGCACGCACGCCATTGACCGAGCGGTTTAATTAAGGATATATTTTTATAATTCGGACATTTCCGCACGCGGTGATACCATATATGTTTATTTTTATTTACACTTTTTTTTATGGGAAAAGGGGGGTGATTCAAACTTTTAATAGGGGAGGGGTTAAATGATATTTATTCACTTTTTTTTTCACTTTTTTTTGCAGTGTTATAGCTCCCATAGGGACCTATAACACCGCACACACTGATATTTATCATTGATCACTGGTTTCTCATAAGAAACCAGTGATCGATGATTCTGCCGCATGACTGCTCATGCCTGGATCTCAGGCACTGAGCAGTCATTCGGCGATCGGACAGCGAGGAGGCAGATAGGGGCCCTCCCGCTGTCCTGTAAGCTGTTCGGGATGCCGCGATTTCACCGTGGCTATCCCGAACAGCCCACTGAGTTAACCGGCATGGTTTCACTGTCGCTTTTAGCCACGCGGCTAAAGGGTTAATAGCGCGCGGCGCCGCGATCGGCGCTGCGCGCTATTAGCGGCGGGTCCCGGCTTCACTATGACGCTGAGCCTGCCGTGATATGATGCGGGGTTACCGTGTAACCCCGCGTTATATCACGGGAGCAGGACCAAGGACGTACCAGTACGTCCTTGGTCCTTAAGGGGTTAAAGGGGTTCTCCGGTGCTTACACATCTTATCCCCTATCCAAAGGATAGGGGATAAGATGCCTGATCGCGGGAGTGCCGCCGCTGGGGACCCCCGGGATCATGCACGCGGCACCCCGTTTGTAATCAGTCCCCACCCCGTTTGTAATCAGTCCCCGTGTGACGTCATGCTCCGCCCCTCAATGCAAGCCTACGGGAGGGGGCGTGACAGCAATCACGCCCCCTCCCATAAGTTTGCATTGAGGGGCAGAGCGTGATGTCACACGCCGACGGCCTTGTGGTCGTCGGTAATCAGACCCGGAGGGAACACGCTGCGGGAACTGATTACAAACGGGGTGCCGCGTGCATGATCCCGGGGGTCCCCAGCGGCAGGACTCCCACGATCAGGCATCTTATCCCCTATCCTTTGGATAGGGGATAAGATGTGTAAGCACCGGAGAACCCCTATAAACTGATTAGCTCAGGTGCCTGTAGGCGGGTATACCCTGCTGGGAGGGGCAGACTTTTCTTGTTACCATAGTGTCAAGCCTCCTAGTGACAGCAGCATATATCCAAGGTCTGTGTCCCCCAATGGAGCCGATTGAGAAATGAAGATTTAGAATTTTCTCCTCCACTTTGCTGCTATTCCTGTGAAACACCTAAAGGGTTAACAAACTTTCAGAATGTCATTTTGAATACTTTGAGGGGTGAAGTTTTCATATAGGGGGTCATTTATGGGGGATTTCTAACATAAAGACCCTCAAATTCACTTCAAAACTGAACTGGTCCCTGAAAAATTCAGATTTTGAAATTTACGTAAAAAATTGGAACATTGCTGCTGAACTTTGAAGCCCTCTGATGTCTTTAAAAAGTAAAAATATGTCAACTTTATGATGCAAACATAAACTAGACATATTGTGCAAAAAATGCTCTGGTACTTAAGGTCATAATGGGCTTTCTCCTTAAAGGGTCACTCTCATTAAAAATAATTTTTGCAATTGCACTCCTTATGGTAAATGAAAAATATTTCTAATATACTTTGTTTACAAAAAATGAAGTTTTCTATGTTTTATTTGTGCTCAAAAAAGCTCAAGAGCACATTTTCCCCCAACTCATAGACAGACTTTGGACCAAAGTTCAAACACAGGAAGTGCCGCCTGGAGTGCTGAAGGGGGGGGGGGGGTTGTCCAGAATCATCCAATCATAGCTCCTCTCACACATAACTGCCATATGCTGTTGGTTGGACACCCCCCTCAGCACTCCAGGCGGCACTTCCTATGTTTGGACTTTGGTCCAAAGTCTGTCTATGAGTTGGGGGAAAATGTGCTCTTGAGCTTTTTTTAAGCACAAATAAAACATAGAAAACTTCATTTTTTTTAAACAAAGTTTATTAGAAATATTTTTCGTTTACCATAAGGAGTGCAATAGCAAAAATTAGTTTTAATGAGAGTGCCCATTTAAGGGGTTAATGAGTTGGTGTTAGGACATAAAAATGATAAGATCAGTACAAAACTACCTTGCACGACTGGCTTTAAAACTTTTTTGCGCGTGAAATCAACATCTGCACTTTTTTTCCCTTTTAAGCATAAATTCGGATTAGGCCTAAGTTCGTCCGCACTTCATATGACCATATCCAGGACTTCTCCCGAGCTTCCTCTATACACATGAACTCACTACCCCGAAACATCTGTTTCTCACCCACCATCAAAACCTTCAAGAATAGTCTGAAGACTATTTAAGCAAGCCTACGACCTTCAATAATCCTACTGTCACTGCGCTATAATTGCCAATTCCCAACCTGCTCACAGATAACCAGCTGTCCCCCTCACCTACTCTTTGCTTACACTCTCCATATAGATTGTAAGCCCTTGTGGCCAGGGCCCTCTTCCCCTCTGTGTAAATCAGCAAGTTAATCTGTGTAATATTCACTGACCCTTTGTTAGTGTAATGTACTGTCACCATTATTTTATGTAAAGTGCCCTGGAACCGAGGGTACTATATAAAATAAAAATAAATATTCAATAATAATACCAGACACTATGTTGAATTTATAGGTTTCAGCCTGCTTTCTCTCCTTCCTTGTTATCCTACCCTAACATGATGTCCAGTATTTCATGGGCAGCTAGAGCTAGTGCCATCTCTATCTACTGGGAGAATGGTGTGATCGTAAATATACAGCAGGAGAGGCTGAACCACTCGGCTGATTTCTTAAAGGGGCACTCCTGTGGAAAACTGGTGCCAGAAAATTAAACAGATTTGTAAATTAATTCTATTAAAAAATCTTAATCCTTGGTGCCAATCCATGGTGCCAGAACAGCGGAATTTTTTGAACTGTAGGCTGTGCAAATGAAAAATTTACTTTTTCATTTTCACGGACCACTTTTCCAAAAATCTGTCAGACACCTGGGTGTAAATGCTCACTGTAACCCTTATTACATTCCTTGAGGGGTGTAGTTTCCAAAATTGGGTCGCATGTCCAGTGTTCTGGCACCATGGGAGTTTTGTAAACACACATGGCATACAATTCCAGCCAAATTCTCTCTCAAAAAGCCCAATGGCGCTCCTTCTCTTCTGAGCCCTGAAGTGCGCCCGCAGAGCACTTTACATCCACATATGGGGTATTTCGATACTCAGAGAAAATGGTGTTACAAATTTTGGGGGGCTTTTTCTCCTATTACCCCTTGTGAAAATAAAAACTTTGGGGTAACCCCAGCATTTTAGTGAAAAAAAAAAATTCTGATTTTTCATTTTCATGTCCAACTTTAACAAAAATTTGTCAAACACCTGTGGGGTGTTAACGCTCACTATATCCCTTGTTACATTCCGTGAGGGGTGAAGTTTCCAAAATGGGGTCACATGTGGGTGATTTTTTTTTGCGTTTATGTCAGAACCGCTGTAACTATCAGCCACCCCTGTGCAAATCACCAATTTAGACCTCAAATGTACATGGTGAGCTCTCACTCCTGAGCCTTGCTGTGCCCCCGCAGAGCACTTTACACCCACATATGAGGTATTTACGTACTCAGGAGAAATTACGTTAAAAAATTTCTGTGGTAAAAAGGAAAAGTATGGGTCAACACCAGCATGTTAGTGTAAAAAAAATTTGTAGACCCCAACTTTACCTATTCATACAAGTAAGAGGAGAAAAAGCCCCCCAAAATTAGGCAATTTTTTGTTAGGCAATATACGGAAATACCCCATATATGCACCTAAACTGTTGTTTTGAAATACAACAGGGCTCCCGATTTGTACCCTGACAGACTGTGCATGCTGGGAGTTGTAGTTATGCAACAGCTGGAGGCACACTGGTTGGGAAACACTAATTTAAGTAACAGACTACCGCAGTGTTTCCGCACCAGTGCACCTCCAGCTGTTGCATGTCAATGCATGCTGGGAGTTGTAGTTTTGCAACAGCTGGAGGCACACAGGTTGGGAAACACTGAGTTAGGAAACAGACAGTGTTTCCCAACCAGTGTGCCTCCAGTTGTTGCAAAACTGCAACTCCCAGCATGCCCGGAGAGCTGAAGGACATGCTGGGAGTTGTAGTTTTGCAACATCTGGAAGTGCACAGTTTGGAGACCACTATACAGTGGTCTCCAAACTGTAGCCCTCCAGATGTTGCAAAACTACAACTCCCACCATGCCCAGACAGCCTTTGGCTATCTGGGCATGCTGGGAGTTGTAGATGTGAAACTACAATGCAGCAGTGAAGATCACTTACCATTTTTTCACTGCTGCATTCTGCTGCCGCCGGTCCCCTGCTGTCTGCCGCCGTTCCCCGCCGCCGCCATCTTTACCCCGCTCTGCCCGGAAGTCCAGAGCGGGCAGAGCGGGTATCTAAACTTTGACCCCCCGTCTCTGACAGCTCAAATCATCCATATTTTCGAGACCCGATAAGCCCAGAAAAGTCGTAATTCGCTGGTCAGAATATCAGCAGTCATCTCGCTCCGATCACTGCGTCCCGAGACGCGGTGATCAAGAAACGCAGTACCGTAAATGTACGGCGCTGTGCGCGAAGTGACACTTAGCAGCGCCCTCATCGTTAAGGGGTTAAGCAAAATGGCTTAAAGGGAAACTCTGATACACAAGTTCTTATCCCCTGTCCCAGCAGTCTGACCCCTTCCCCCCACCCCCACCCCCGCTGTCTGTCACCCTTGCCCTCCTCATAAATCGAGTGACCCCCACTCCGTAAATCGATTAAAATCGAGCACTGTACAATGCGGTGGCCGAAACACCCCCTCCATATATCTCTATGAGAGAGCTGGAGATACAGCAATTGTTTGGGGGGGGGGGGGATGTGTCGGCCACTGCTTTGTGAGGTGGCCAACAGTAACGAGTGCACGCAGCGGAGGCCGCTCTGTACTTGAGGAGAGCCGGGGTGCTGGGCAGGAGATTGCTGGGGTCCCAACGGTCAGACTCCCCACAATCAGACACTTGTCCCCTATTCTGTGGATAGGGGATAAGAACTTATGTACCGGAGTTCCCCTTTAGGGACAACAGTGTGAAGGTAACCTTAAAAGGGGTACTCCGCTGGAAAACTTAATTTTTTTAATTTTTTTTATATCAACTGGTTCCAGAAAGTTTAACAGATTTGTAAATTATATAGAACAGCAAATGACATGTTTCAGGTCATGTGACCCTTAATCAGATGCAGGGTTCTAGTGCGGATGAACTGGATTAAAATGATGTATTATTCACCTGGATCCGAATCTTAGAGATGCGTGCTATATTAGCCCCCCATTGCAAATAGGTTAATTAATCCCCTCTGCACAATGTAGGCTTCCCTGCCTTTGTCCTCTCTGCTCCAATATGCCCAACCACCTCAAAAATATTCATAGACTCTTCACCCATGTAAGTGCAAGGTTGGTGGGCATATCGGAGCAGAGAGTAAGTTTTGCTCCGCTCCTGACACTCGATCACCGCCTGCACATCTGCGCTGTCGTGATCGTGAATGGACGTATATATAACTCCATTTGCAGCAAGTCACTGGAAAATTGACACACACATATATATATATATATATATATATATATATATATATATATATGTGTCAATTTGCCGGAAGGGGTTAAATTTACCCAGCAGATGATACAGCCGATAGAGCTCTGACAGTTATACTACAGAACTAAAAGATATGCTGTACTTGGTTAAAAGCCAATAACAGCTCTAGCTTGGCAGAGGAAGTCTTGCAATGAAACAAAGCAAAAGCTTTCTCGATGAACACTACAGCACCAGAAAGGATCTGTGTGTTTGTTCCACAGGAAACGCCGTTTTGTTTTCAATGTTTTAATGATGAGGAGATAGCATGCACGGAACACTTATCTTAAAGCGTAACAGCACTTTCAGGTAACTTTTCAGAATAAGCTGTTCATGTGGCAGAGCATTACTTTTGGCCATTACATGACTTGTATCTGCCATTATTTACCAGTATCTCTGTAGTGGCAGCATTCAATACATTATAGAAGAAATTTGAGCAGGGTAAAATGTAAATCCACTGTTGGGATGAAATAGAACACTTACTAAAAGCTACTGCATCTTTGTCTCTTTCTGCTTTTATCAGCCTCCAGAAGCTTGCTCCTTCTGTCCTCTTCACAGCAGGTATATTTAGAGGATTTGTGTAACATATAATGCTAGGTTTGGGTCACACGTGCCGTATTTCGCTCCTGCATATTTTAGCAAAATCAGCTGCACAGAATACACAGCAACATATACAGCAAAATACGGCACCTATGACACTGCCCTAAATGAAAGTCTGTCAGCTTTATGCTGCCAACTCACAGGGAGCATGAAATCCTGACAGTTTCCCTCAACCAAAACAAACAAGATTTACTCCGAAACACATGCATCTTCTTATACACATAGCATGCTCAATGAAGCTGAGCCATTACTCCCTCATCTCCCAAGTCCACATCTTGGTTTATTAATATCGGGGTGCATTCACATTCCGTATAGACGGATGTAAAAAACGTATCATACAATCAGATGAAATCTGATGCCCTAAATTAAAGCTGGATGTCTCCAAAAAACATATCGTAATTGAATTGTAGTAAGATTTTACCCATTTTAGTCAGATTTTCGTAATATATATGTGCTTCTGCGCATAACAAAAAAAATCGGATACATGTAAACTGATGAAATCGTACACTGATATGATTTAATTTACATAGACAGTAATGTTATAAAAATCGAATACGATTCAGATCATTTTTTAAATCTGGACGAAATATCGTGGTCAGCCGTCAATTTTCCACCCAGCTAAAAATCTGATGAAAACATAAATGGATCAAAGCAAGTGCATGTGTTTGACATGCATATTCAATGGAGATCAATGGACACGTGTAGATATAGGATCCTGTACGATTCGTAGGTTAAAAATAATGCAGACATGTCAGATGAAAACATTGTGCTGTTAACATGCCCTTAAGAGTAAAACTAAACCAAAATTAAGACTAAAATGCCACAATGTTTCAGAGTAAATCTAGCTGTCAGTGATGAGGGAGTCTGTGAGGATTTCATGCAGCCTATGGATCAGACAGCATAAGTCTGCTGACAACCTTTGTTTCAAAATAAATATTAAAACCCAATTTTGTATGAATGGCCCGCTGATTTTTATCCATGAAGAAATTGAGCTATGAGCATCTTTGGTTTTTGCACGTTAATGGTTTTTTGCACGTTTGCACCTTGAGTTAAACAATACATTTTGCCTTGTCAAGGGCTTGAGGTTAACCTTGAGCCCTTGACAAAGCCAGTACACCTGCAAAACGTCGGGGAGGGATTTTTTTTAATTGCAGTGTTTATACACAGCAGAGATGGTTATAGGTAGCCTGGTACAGAAGAGAATAACATGGATTAGTAGTCATTATTACTAATTAAGTGTGCTGCCAAGGCTCACCAACCCCTGTAGGGGAGTTATAATGCCACTTTTATCCCGCATAACACAGATACTGTGTTTTTAGTTCATCACTGTCTACCTCTTTTCCCTTGTGCTAACAGGGATGCAATTCACCCCTCCCCATCTCGCAGAGTCATATGGGTTCTCTGCTCTCTCTAACATACAGTCTGCATAAACCCACTCCTTGCAAACAACTGTATACTAAGATGGAGTACAGTATGTTTGATCAGCCTTTTTGAAGTACTGAATGCTTTATTACCTCAGTCCAAAAGGTGTCTATAGCCTTTAAAGACTATGATGTGTTAATTAGCACCTATCACTTGCAGTTTTTCATATTCATTGGTTACTGCCCCCTGATTACAATCCCCCCCACCTTTATTTTATTTTTGTTTGTTTTTTACCTACTTTTATGGTCTCTTGCCAGTGCTCACTCTCAGTGAGCTCCGCAGTGTAGGAAGGGGCCTTCCCCGGCAGGCGCTGAGTCATCAAAAGCTCTGCCGGAGAATATTCTGCCCTCATCTATACAGAACTGGCTCTTTGCATGCAGCGATACCAATTATGTTTATTTATTCATTCATTTAAAAAAAAATAATAATCTTAGTAAAATGGGGAAAAAATGGAGTGATTTTATTTCTATTAAGGCAGGAGCTTATTCACTTTTTTAAAACTTTTTATTACTTTGGCTGCCATCTTGACTAATCAGACCCCCCACCCCCCAAGGTTTGATGAGTCTCATAAAGCCCGTAAATACTTTAGATGCTGTAATCAGTACTGATCAGAGCATCTGAAGAGTTAATGGCAAACATTAGCATGACAGGAGATGCAGTGATTGTGGAACCATGCAATGTACATGTACATTGCTGTGCCCTCTAGGGGGTTAAAGCCCATCTTAAAGGGGTGTTCCAGGCCAAAACTTTTTTTTATATATCAACTGGCTCCGGAAAGTTAAACAGATTTGTAAATTACTTCTATTAAAAAATCTTAATCCTTCCAATAGTTATTAGCTTCTAAAGTTGAGTTGATGTTTTCTGTCTAACTGCTCTCTGATGACTCACGTCCCGGGAGCTGTGCAGTTCCTATGGGGATATTCTCCCATCATGCACAGCTCCTGGGACGTGACATCATCATTGAGCAGTTAGACAGAAAACTTCAGAAGCTAATAACTATTGGAAGGATTAAGATTTTTTTAATAGAAGTAATTTACAAATCTGTTTAACTTTCCGGAGCCAGTTGATATATAAAAAAAAGTTTTTGCCTGGATAACCCCTTTAAACATATAGACATAGATGACATTAGATACAGAATACATGTCAAATAAGCATAAGACAACCCATTAATATTAAGAAGCCAACATACTGGACTAAAACCAAACATTTCTCATTTCATTCCTACATTTCATGTATGACTATATATTGTTTCACTGATTTCTTGTCAAATGAAGCGCAAGTTTTTGAACCTTTGCTCTGAAATATGCATATGCAATAACTCCCAATCTTCTTAAGTAAATGGAGGGCATGGCTGGTATAAATACTTGGCAGTGCTTTTAAAGGAATTTGGCCAGATTTCCTCCTGGTATATTAAGAGCAGGATAAACTGAACTCTTCCTCTGACTTGGAAGTGCACGCTGTAAAGTACTAATGACAAGTCTTAATCCATTACATCTGCCGAAAGGAATTTAATGCTGAAGCATGGTGGAAGTCTTATCAGGGAGCTCCCAATACACATGGGCCAGCAAGCAACTCCCTGCACAGTCTCCAAGCTGCTTACAACATAGAGATGCCTTTTACAAGACAGAAGATGTTATCATGTGTTTGTTGGAGAATTATATATATATATATATATATATATATATATATATATATATATATATATATATATTATATATATTATATATATATATATAATATATATATTATATATATATATATATATAATATATATATATATATATATATATATATATATGTGAACAGCTGAATTACACTTGACAGTTTGGCTAGGTTCACACTATGGAATTTCCGCCTACAATTTCGCTTTGAAATCGCAGGCAGAAATTCCGCTTACTAAAATATAGTGTATAGTGAATGGTTTTCCGTTCACAAATTCACACTTCGGAATTTGTGAAGCGGAATTTGTGAAGCAGAATTTGTGAATGGAAAATCCGCTTGAAAATTTCCGCCTGAAGAATGGCATTGCTCTTTCTTCAGGCAGAAATACTTGCGGAACACATTGCAGTCTATTGGCGACTGCAGTGTCGCATGGTCCTAGCGCCGACTGATTCAGTCGGCGCTGGCCACACTTGGAGTCTCCGGGCGGAAATTTTCTGCCAGGAGATTCCGCAGTGTGAACCTAGCCTTTAGGTGCTAAGAATACATTGCCTAACAAAAAGATAAAGTTCACAATGGTTGTCAGGAAGTTTATCCCTGGGAACCAGTCCTATTAACATTACACAGGCCTTTAACTCATAACAGTATTGCCAATAACCTGAAATCTAAAACTGTTTAAATGGTGCCTTTTTTTTGTTCCATTTTATAGTGGTGTGAACACAAGCTAAAGAGGCTTCTAACATTTCATTAAAGCTATAATCACACAGTGGGTTAAACTTCTCAGTTAGGGCCCATTCAGACAGCGGAATATCCACCCAAATCCGGCGCCAAGACCACTCAGACATACGCTGTCTCAATAGACGGCAATGCATAATGGAGAAGAATCCGCTAAAAGAATGAATTAGTTAAAGGGGTATTCCAGGAAAAAACTTTTTTCTTAATATCAACTGGCTCCAGAAAGTTAAACAGATTTGTAAATTACTTCTATTAAAAAATCTTAATCCTTCCAATAATTATCAGCTGCTGAAGTTGAGTTGTTCTTTTCTGTCCAGCAACAGTGCTCTCTGCTGACATCTCTGCTTGTCTCGGGAACTGGACAGAATAGGAGAGGTTTGCTATGGGGATTTGCTTCTACTCTGGACAGTTCCCGAGACAGGAGTCATCAGAGAGCACTTAGAAAAGAACAACTCAACTTCAGCAGTTCATAAGTACTGAAAGGATTCAGATTTTTTAATAGAAGTAATTTACAAATCTGTTTAACTTTCTGGAGCCAGGTGACATTTAAAAAAAAAAGTTTTTTCCTGGATTACCCCTTTAATTCTTTCAGCGGAGTCCGGAATGTGTATTCCTATGGCAGAATCCGATTTAAAACAATGGGAGGCTGGTGCACCAGAATTTCCGAGTGGAATTTTTCCGCTGCATTGCGCAGATTCTGCCATGTGATTGGGTCCTTTATACTGCGCCAAAATTCTATTGCACAACATGTAAGCCATATTTATAATAGTTTTACAAAAGAAAAAAATGCTTCCACACACCATCCAAGTCAGAGTTGCACACTAAGGTCCGGTTCACATGTAGCGGTCGCAGCACGGATGAGGCCACAGCCGCACTATAAGCAAGTGAAACAGCGGTTTAAGGCACAGCCATTAAAGGAGTAGTTCAGTCCTGAAAAACATATCAACTATCCCCTATATGATAGGGGATATGTTTCAGATCACAGGAGGGTCCGACCCCTGGCCCCCCTGCGATCTCCTGTATGGGGCCCCCGCAGCCCCCACGAAGCGGTGGCTGACACGCCCCCTCAATACAACTCTATGGCAGAGCCGGAGCACTGCCTTCTGCAATCTCTGGCTCTGCCATAGCGGTGTATTGATAGGGGGATAAGTTTTTCAGGACTGGACTACTCCTTTAACAAGAAAATGGCTTGCAGTTCAATGGAAAATTTAAACCGACATTGTGGCTGCAGCCTCATTCACAATGCAATGGCTACGTGTGAACCCAGCCAAACCAGGGTTAAAAGAAGGTACATAAGGTTAAAAGGAGGTGTTTGGGGTTAAATACTACTGATGTCACACACTGTACCCCCTGAATATAATATCACCATACACTGTGCCCACTGAAGATAATACAGTACCACCACACACTGGGCTCCTTGAAAAAAAAAAAAATCAGTACCATCCACTGTTTTCTACCAAAATATCTCTATTTCTCACCAACAAAAGTCTTCAGCTTTCCTTTATTCGTAACTCCAGCGTACGGTGATCTCTCCATACTCCCCTAAACAAACTCTCCTGCTGCTAGTATACTAAAGTAAAAAATAAAGAAAATGTATTGCAGTACATGTTTGGGTACTGCAATAAACTTCACCCCTTAACCCTCTAATAACTAATACATTGTTCTCTCCTCTTAATTCTAACACACATAGCTCCCCTATTAATTACAGTGTATTATGCTGCACTCAATAGAACAATATTGGATCCTTAGTTCAGAAACAAAGATTCCTGGAAGTGCTGTGCAAACAACTGACCATGGATGACATAACAGGTGAGGTTATCAACTCCTCACAAAGACATATGGTGGTGCTACACGTAAAAGATTAATCAATCTTCAGTATAAATCAAGATAAGAAGGACAAAGCACTCACCAGCAGAAATCTTCAGCTTTCCTTTATTCGTTACTTAAAGGGGTACTCCCGTGGAAAACTATGTTTTTTAATTCAACTGGTGCCAGAAAGTTAAACAGATTTTTAAATTACTTCTATTAAAAAATCTTAGTCTTTCCAGTACATTTTAGGGGCTGTATACTACAGAGGAAATGCTTTTCTTTTTGGATTTCTCTTCTGTCATGACCACAGTGCTCTCTGCTGACCTCTGCTGCTCAGAGCAGGAGAAAATCCCCATAGCAAACATATGCTGCTCTGGTCAGTTCCTAAAATGGACAGCAGAGGTCAGCAGAGAGCACTGTGGTCGTGACAGAAGAGAAATCCAAAAAGAAAAGCATATCCTCTGTAGTATACAGCCCCTAAAAAGTACTGGAAAGACTAAGATTTTTTAATAGAAGTAATTTACAAATCTGTTTAACTTTCTGGTACCAGTGTTCCACGGGAGTACCCCTTTAAGTGTACTAAAATCGGGCAAGTTCATGTAGGGGAATGAGGAGAGATTACCGTAATGAAGTTATGAATAAAGGAAAGCTGAAGATCTCTGCTGGTATCTTTATACTGAAGTATTTGATACTTACCTGTCCTGCTCGAGCAATGTCCTCTGCAGACCTCAGTTGCTGTTCTGGGCTTTACTAGTCAAACTTGGAAAAGGCAGCAGGCAGGCAGCGATGAACGGCTGGAAGCTGTGAGGTATGGGAGATGGGCCCCGGCACTTTTGTCAGGCAGCACAAGAGGTCATCTCAGCTGCTACATCTATATAGTAAACTGGGTAGTTTATCAAATAAACTACCGAGTTTACTATATTGATGAAGTGATTGAGGTGACAGGCAGGAAAGTGTAATTGCAGTGTCAGTAGCCCGGGAACACAAAGAGTGGAGGTCTGGACAGCTGGTGGCTACAGTCCGTGGCTCTCCAGTTAACTACCACTGGCATATTGTTTAAGTTTAATCATCCAATGAAATCTCGATTCTCTCAATGTTTTGTCTCAAAGTAGAAAATAATGAACATGGTCTACATAGGTCTTTACACTGGACAGAATTGTGTTGCATATTAGACAGGTTTCTGCCACATGTCAACTAATCTAACAGACACATTTATGAAACAGGTTTTGTAGCCTCTAACACTTATCCAATGGTGCTGTATTTCAATGAGATTAGCTCTATCTTTCTATCCCTGGATAACCCCTTTAACAACTATATCAGTGTCAGCAGTTTATGTGAATTGCAGCCGACAGATTACCTTTATACTCATTAATAGTATAATACAGAGATTCGTTTTCTGTATTGAAACAAATACATGGAACAAATTGACAATACAAACAGGAGAACTCACCCAACATCTATGAGTGGTGCCTTCCCTTTCTCGCGTTTGTAACAAATAAACAGCTCTGGACTCTTTATACTGCCATGATTTAGATTTGCCTGGAGACTGGTTGGCGTGAGTTCAATACAGGTGTATCCCTCTGGTACTGCCTCACCAGCTGTCCGGTTGATGATGACAAGATCTGTAATTGGAGATTTGGGACGAGCTGATTTGGTCTCCAAACGGGCCACATCATGGTCCAGAAGTTTAGAGGTATCTGTCAGTCCTGCCACTACAAAGTAATCTGCTACACGGGGACCTTTATCTTCCATCCTATTTGCAGATGGCAACCTACAATAGAAGAAAAGATTTAATTTAACAAATCAAGCTTTCTGTTAGAATATAAGGTAATCCTCTAATAAGTATCAAGATATAAACAAATTATTAGTCTTAGTAAGGTTGTACAGAGAAAAGTAAATAAAAGTGTGCTAATGAGATATATTAGAGATTAACACATGTAACTACTGACAATAAATTATTTATATATAAATCATATGAATATTAATTTAGTCATACTTGTACAGGGATAACAAAAACTATTCAGCTAACTGCTCACTTCAATCCACAATAATTCTAACTGTATAGGATACCAGAATTTCCGCTATTGAGAACATCTGATCACTGGTGGTCACTTTCAATTATGAAAGTTAAAATACTGCATATTATCAGAGAGAGTCCTGTATTAGTGTAGCACCATCACCACTGACTGAAGCAGATAGGAGGGGTGAGTGTTATTTTAGCTTGAACTCTTTAAAGGGGTACTCTGGTGAAAAAAAATTTTTTTCTTTTTTAAATCAACTGGTGTCAGAAAGTTAAACATATTTGTAAATTACTTCTATTAAAAATATTAATCCTTCCAGTACTTATTAGCTGCTGAATGCTACAGAGGAAATTCCTTTCTTTTTGGAACACTGATGACATCACGAGCACAGTGCTCTCTGCTGACATCTCTGTCCATTTTAGCAACCATGCATAGCAGATGTCTGCTAAGGGCAGCATGGTGGCTCAGTGGTTAGCACTGCTGCCTTGCAGTGCTGGGGCCTTGGGTTCAAATCCCACTAAGGACAACATTAAATAAAGACTTAGTATTATAATAACGTCAGCAGAGAGCAGTGTGTTTGTGATGTCATCAGAGAGCATTCCAAAAAGAAAATAATTTTCTCTGTAGTATTCAGCAGCTAATAAATACAGGAAGGATTAAGATTTTTTAATAGAAGTAATTTACAAATATGTTTAACTTTCTGGCACAAGTTGATTTAAAAAAAAAGGAAAAAAAAAAAAAAAAAAAAGTTTTTCCACCGGAGTACCCCTTTAAAGAGAAAATGACCATGGTTGAGTTGAAGCTCCATTGTATCTTCAAATGGGCACTGTCAGAATCAAAAACTATTTATATTATACATCTTGGCAAAACATCAACCTTTCTAATATACTTTATAGGAAAATGTTATTTACTTTTTATAGAAAATCATGGCTTATAAAATCATGGCTTTGTTCAAGCTGAAGCAAAAGGCATGGACAAAGTCCAGTAAGTGAGGGTGGGCTAGGACTCCGCTGTGCTCTCTCCTGTCTCATAGGACTCCGCTGTGCTCTCTCCTGTCTCATAGGACTCCGCTGTGCTCTCTCCTGTCTCATAGGACTCCGCTGTGCTCTCTCCTGTCTCATAGGACTCCGCTGTGCTCTCTCCTGTCTCATAGGACTCCGCTGTGCTCTCTCCTGTCTCATAGGACTCCGCTGTGCTCTCTCCTGTCTCATAGGACTCCGCTGTGCTCTCTCCTGTCTCATAGGACTCCGCTGTGCTCTCTCCTGTCTCATAGGACTCCGCTGTGCTCTCTCCTGTCTCATAGGACTCCGCTGTGCTCTCTCCTGTCTCATAGGACTCCGCTGTGCTCTCTCCTGTCTCATAGGACTCCGCTGTGCTCTCTCCTGTCTCATAGGACTCCGCTGTGCTCTCTCCTGTCTCATAGGACTCCGCTGTGCTCTCTCCTGTCTCATAGGACTCCGCTGTGCTCTCTCCTGTCTCATAGGACTCCGCTGTGCTCTCTCCTGTCTCATAGGACTCCGCTGTGCTCTCTCCTGTCTCATAGGACTCCGCTGTGCTCTCTCCTGTCTCATAGGACTCCGCTGTGCTCTCTCCTGTCTCATAGGACTCCGCTGTGCTCTCTCCTGTCTCATAGGACTCCGCTGTGCTCTCTCCTGTCTCATAGGACTCCGCTGTGCTCTCTCCTGTCTCCTAGGACTCCGCTGTGCTCTCTCCTGTCTCCTAGGACTCCGCTGTGCTCTCTCCTGTCTCATAGGACTCCGCTGTGCTCTCTCCTGTCTCATAGGACTCACTTACTGGCCCACTATGTCCATGCCTGTGCTTCAGCTTAGACAAAGCCATGATTTTAAAAGTCATGTTTTCTATAAAAAATATAAAATTTTTCTTATGAAGTATATTAGAAAGGTTCATGTTTTGCCAAGATGCACAACATCTAACATTTTTTTTGCATCTGACAGTGCCCATTTAACATGAGAAGATATTAAAAGGAACCTGTCATCACTTTCATGCTGCCTGAGCCATGAATTATCAGGGCCATCTCCGGTGGCTTATCCCCCACCCACCAGCCCTGATAGATCAAGAGAGATCTATCAATCAATGTTGGTGGGGTGGGGAGAAGTCACTGGGAATCGCCCTGATAACTCGTGGCTCAGGCAGCATGAAAGTGATGACAGGTTCCCTTTAAAAATTCCTGTTTCTATATCAGGAAGAGGAAGATTTAATCAGCATGTTATACTACTGGCCATGGCCATTTATAGCATTATGGATGTGAGGGCATTACTACATTTTGGTATCAGGGTCACCTTAACACCATATCACTGGAAGTATAAAGCATGTTATATCTTCAAAAAGGCTTGTTCCCCATTTAATATACAGCATGGCTCAACCTCTCCTGTAGTACTTGAAGTTTGATTTTGACCTAAAAATGTTCTGAACTCGTCACTTTCAGGTCATGTGGCAACAGTTTCTTACAAAACAGCATTCACAGACAGTGTAAGAACCTGCACAGATTTTAGGGCATGCTGCAGATTTTCAATCCTCACATAGTTGCAGAGGAACACTTCCTAAACATTTATTTAAACATTACCTTGTATACAACATGACATGTAATTCTGCACTAACACAATACATAATTAGTTTTTTTGCCTCAAAGTCTTTACATGTTATGTTACTATGCCATTTATCTGGTATGGACACACCCAAGCCAGGATTTCTAAAGCACAGAAAAAACACCATCTGATGTCAATGACCAACTCTATTGCATGGAATGGAATCTATGAGTGATTGGGATATAATTGCTTCTTTTTCCCCCTCCCCCATCTATCTAACTGTAGAGTTCTTTATAAGAATCTAGCAGGGCCGGCCCTACCATGGGTCCCGGAGGGGCCATGGTCCCAGGCGGCACGTTTTAGGGGCAGCACTCTTGTGCCGCTGTGCTGCCCTCAGCCCCCCATCCCACGGCCTCCATCAGGGGGGTACAGCAAGTACCTCCTGGCAGCAGCCAGAGCACAGAACTAGAAGACCGCTGTGTAAACAGCGGTCTCCTGCTTCTGTATACCTACGGTGAGTGATTGATCACTCGCAAGAGGCCGGAACTTCCTCTGTGCTCCGGTGCACGAGTGACGTCATCAGATGCCGGAGCACAGAGGAAGAGTAAAGAAGATGTCTGAGGGAGCCGCGGGGAAAGAAAAAAGAAGAGCCACAGGAGGTAAGTATGTGGGGCGGGCCGGGGGGGGGGGGCTGTTGGGGAACATCTGCCTTAGGCTGGGTTCACACCATGTTTTTTGTAATACAGTTCCCGTATACGTTTTCAATTTGAAAACCGTACGGAACCGTATTGAAAACCGTATGCATTGACTCCCCATTGAAAACCGTTTGCCAAAAGATGGATCCGGTTGTGCCCGTTTTGCATCCTGTACAGTTTTGTAAATTTTTTTCCCACACCCAAAACTGTAGCTTACCACGGTTTTTGGTCCAGGTAAAAACCGTATACTTTTTTTTTTTTTTTTTTTTTAACATAGGAGTCAATGGGAACCGCAGAGTTTTTTTCTTGGAATTTCAATCAAACAAGTGAAACTTTATTGATAATGGAGTGAGAAGTTAAAAACGTATACTTTCCTTCCTTAAAAAATTGATGAAACCGACATCATTTTTCAAACTGTATACGGTTGTCAGCCATATACGGATTAAAATTTGTACACACATTTTGATACAGTTTAGTCAGGTTTTGAGGAATCCGTTTATCAAAAACCTGATACGGGAACTGTTCTGCAAAAACGTGGTGTGAACCCAGCCCTACTAGTGTGTGTGTGTGTGTGTGGGGGGGGGGTGGGGGAACAGCTGCCTACCCAATGTGTGTGTGTGTGTGGGGGAACAGCTGACACCTAACCTTTTGTGGGGGAACCGCTGACGTCTAACTTATTGTGGGGGAACATAATTTCTCTCTTGGACCCAGGCAGCACAATGTTTTGGAATCTAGGCATGTGATGTGTACAGTTTACACATGAAAATGCTTGGTGGTTTGGATAGGCCTGTTCACATCATGTTTGGCTATCCTTTTGTTTGTTTCATTTATTTCACATTGATCTATTTAAGGTGTATTCCGCACATAGACATCATATCCTGCAATCTTCGTGATGCACCCTGCATTCTGTGTAAGGCTGCTGCTCCAGTCTCAAAAACCTGAGTTTCCGGGACTGGAGAAGTGACATCACGCCCAGCGGCGGGCCCCCCGCGATCAGACTTCTTATCCCTTGGATATATGTTTGTCTATTTCTTGACATATTTTAGCTGTATAATGTGCAAAAGGGGGCCCTACACCTTATTAATAAAAAAGATGACATGTAGTTGGTGTTCTAGTTATTTTGTCTAACTTCTGTAAAATGCGTATCAATGTAATAGTAGAGCTTGGCGGTATCCAAAAATGTGTATCACGGTATTTTTGTAAGTTATGGCAGTTCCACGGTATTTCCTGTGACCCGTGGGCGCTGCTTCTCTAAACCCCCCCCCCCCCCCCCCCCCGGTTTATCAGCCCAGCGCTGCGCTGTCCCCCACATCGGGGAACTAATCATATGTCACCTCGTCCTCTTGTGAGTTGTGGGCCACCGGCGCTGGAAATCTGTACCGTACTACATATTCCTTGTGCCCGGGCTGCAAAAATAAATAAAACATTTTTACTTTAACTCACCTTCCCACGTTGCTCCGGTAATGGCGTAACGCTGGGGATGGGAACATCACAGAGCAGTCAGCCTCGGTGAAAGGCTGAGCGCACTGTCATGTAAGGAGCTGGCCGACGACGGGGGAACGTAGAAAGGTGAGTTAAAGTTCATTTTGTTTATTTTTGCATCCCAGGCACAAGGAATATGTAGTACAGCACAGATTTCCAGCACTGGCGGTCCGCAACTCACAGGAGGACGAGGTGACATATGATTAGTTCCCCGAGGTGGGGGACAGCGCAGCGCTGGGCTGATAAACCGGGGAAGGGGGGGGGGGGGAGAAGCAGAACAGCTCCTGCTGTATACCGCCCAGCACTATAATAGTACTGCCCGAAGAAAAAAAGATAACATGTCAGTTTTACCATGCGATCAAAGGAATGAAGAGAATCCCAAGCCCAAGTTTTTTTCTCTCTTTTAATTTCATCACACAAAAGTTATGGAGGAACAAAAAACTAAAATTGGTCACCAAGAAGAAAAATAAATAAATAAATAAATAAAACTAAAGAGGAAACAGTGTTCAGCTGATATCAATAAACAAGGTATTAATAAAATACATCATGAATATTTCATAGGAGTTAATAACCTCAACATTATGTGTACTAGCAGAATGATGAGCACTGACTGACAAGACAATACAATATTCAGACGGAAGATAAAACATCAGCTCTGATATATTGATGCTATACATACAGAATACTGTAAAAAATATTACCCCCATACAGAAAACCTCTCAAAAATTCAATACGAAGTTGTCTTCTACAAGGATGGTCTTCTTAAAGGAAATCTGTCAGTAGTATCACCCGCAGTATACCTGTTACAGGTTTGTAGTGCAGGTGATGCTGACTAAAAACGGTACTCACATTGTGTAGATTAGCCCAGCCGTTCCGGCACAAATTGTGTGTGTGTGTGTGTGTATATAATATAAATATATATATATATATATATATATATATATATATATATATATATATATAGTATATTAGAGTAGTCGTATTAGTCCAGTTATGCAGATGCAAATCATAAAATGTTGCAGTATCTTGTAATGCCTTTTTTATTGGACTAACAGAATTTTGTAGAGACAAGCTTTCGGGATTCCTCCCTTTATCAAGTCCAAAGCAAATCTAAGCTCACAAACAGAAGACACAGGTTACACCTCACAAATATTCAGGGGTTAAGACAATAGATGTGGAGAATTCACACTAAGATGGGTCATAAATTGTCCAGCTATAGGAACAAGACTAAATAAATAAAAATGAGAAAAAAGGGGGAGGGAGGGGGAGCAGGGGAGACACTGATAATTAAAGGGGTAGTCCAGTGGTGAAAAACTTATCCCCTATCCTAGGGATAGGGGATAAGTTTGAGATCGCGGGGGGTCCGACCACTGGGGCCCCCTGCGATCTCTCTGTACGGGGGCCAGGCTCTCCGGCCAGATAGCGGGTGTCGACCACCACACGAAGCGGCGGCCGACACGCCCCCTCAATGCATCGCTATGGCAGAGTCGGAGATTGCCGAAGGCAGCGCTCCGGCTCTGCCATAGAGTTGTATTGAGGGGGTGTGTCGGCCGACGCTTCGTGCGCAGGTCGACACGCCCCCTTCCCGCGGGCTATCGGGGCCCCGTACAGTAGATCGCGGGGGGCCCCAGCGGTCGGACCCCCTGCGATCTGAAACTTATCCCCCTATCCTTAGGATAGGGGATAAGTTGTTCACCACTGGATATCTCCTTTAAGCAGGACAAAGTGAGATGCAAAACAGAATCCAGTACAGGTTAAAAGAAGTTTTGATAATGAGATAAGAAGCTCAAATCCACATTGAGTCCCCTGTTTTTGAGTCAAAAAACGGTATCATTTTGGCTTCAAATGTCTTTCTCTCATGTGTTTTTTTAAATACCCTCTCAGTATCCTGATTGTAAGGTAATGTATGGAGTGGTCTGTTTGGGTAAAGTGATGTCCAACTGGGGTGCAGTAGTCATTTTTTTTATGGCAGTTGATGGAATGTCTGTGTAGATTCATCCTTTCGTTGAGTTTCCGGCTGGTTTCACCAATGTAGCATCCCATGTCACACTTGGTGCATTGTACCATGTAGACCACATTTGGGGATGTGCAGGAGTATAGTCCC
Source organism: Hyla sarda (assembly GCF_029499605.1). Lineage (NCBI taxonomy): Eukaryota > Metazoa > Chordata > Amphibia > Anura > Hylidae > Hyla > Hyla sarda. The sequence continues at coordinate 334,436,430 of NC_079189.1, read as the reverse complement.
CTAATTCCATTAACTGCCATGAAGAAAATGACTACTGCACCCCATTTTGCAGTAGTAATTTTCAATTAAAGGGGTACTCCGGCCCTGAGACATCTTATCCCCTATCCAAAGGATAGGGGATAAGATGTCTCACCATGGGGGTCCCGCCGCTGGGGACCCCCGCAGTCTTGTATTCGCCACCCACCTGCTTGAGCTACATGCCGCGGTGCCAGCTCACAAACAGCCGGGTGGCGACCACAGGGCTGTTCGTGAGCTGGCACCACGACATGCAGCTCAAACAGGTGGGTGGCGAATACAAGATTGCGGGGGTCCCCAGCCGTGAGACATTTTATCCCCTATCCTTTGGATAGGGGATAAGATGTCTCAGGGCCGGAGTACCCCTTTAAGGAGAAACAACGAAGATGAACTGGTGAGTCGCCGACTGTATTATTTCTCTTTGCATCATATTTGCATTCAATATTCAGCAAATGTTGAGATGGAAAAAACAAAAACAAAAACAAAAAAAAGGATCAAAGTGTTTGTTGACTTCCAACATGCCTGCTCCTTTTGCTTTCAAGGGAGATAAGCCATAAGAAGAAGTGTATACGCTTATTGCTCTTTTCACATTGAGAACTCGTGGACACTCAAGCGTGTATGAGTATGGGTGGATCATTAGGAGTAGCTGTCAGCTAAACAAATATTGAAGGTGTAGAGAAGCTTTATGACCGTATACTTTAGGTATTAAATAGAGCGTGGTGTAAATTATATGAGACAGAAGAATATGGCACTCAGGTGATCACTTCCATTACCTACAATATAGTACAACAACCACTAAAATAGTGCACGATCTACATTCCTGTCACTGAATCTCTTCTACTACTAGTCCCTGATCCTCTTCTCCCTTGACGTTATTCAGTCAGGTGATCCAGCCTTCTAGGAAGCTCAGGTGATAAACAAGGATTTACGGCCACAAGGTATATGAACATCTGATTTTGTTAGTATATGTACCCACTGTATTGTAAAGTTCTGCAGAATATATTGACACCATTATTATTATTATTATTATTATTATTATTATTATTATTAAAGAGTACTTCCCATGATCTTGTTAAATGTTATAATCCTCCCAGTTCCCCGCCCCCGTCATGATAAACCCCCCTGCTTTTATTTATTATTTTTATAATTTATTAGTTTTTTACCTTGATATTGCTCTGTATTTTCTGCTCAGTCAGATTCACACACAGGGAAGGGGTGTTCCCCAGCAGGTGTGACATCATCTGAAGTCATACGGGGGAGAACTTCCTCCCTCACTCTGCTATACACAGCCCAGAGCAGTTCAGTGTGAGATGAGCTATGATTGGATAAGGCTGCCCACACACCCCTCGGCAATCTAAACTGCATTTCCTGATTTTGGACTTCTGCCAGGCTGTGCAATAAATGGGGGGGGGGGGGGTATGTGCTCTGGACAAGTAGGGAGACACCTAGCGGCAGCTATTTTAACCACAAATAAAACATAGAAAATCTTTTTTTTTTTTTTTTTTTAAACAAAGTACATTAGAAAGATTTTTTATTTACCATAAGGAGTGCAATAGCAAAAAAAATTTTTATGACAGTGCCCATTTAAAAGGGGTATTACAAGTTGAATTGCTTAATTTGCTGGAACCCCTGCCATAACAAGAACGGGGACCTGAGTCTGCGTTTAAAAGTGGTACTCCAGTGTAAACCATTTTTTTTTTAAAATCAACTGGTACCAGAAAGTTAAACAGATTTGTAAATGACTTCTATTTAAAAATCTTAATCCTTCCAGTACTTATCAACTTGTGTATGCTCCACGGGAAGTTCTTTTCTTTTTGAAGTTCTTTTCTGTCTTACCACAGTGCTCTCTGCTGACACCTCTGTCCATGTCAAGAACTGCCCAGAGCAGGGTTTGTTATGGGGATTTGCTCCTGCTCTGGACAGTTCTGGAAGGATTAAGATTTTTAAATAGAAGTAATTTACAAATCTGTTTAAAGGTGTACTCCAGGCCAAAACTTTTTTTTATATATCAACTGGCTCCGGAAAGTTAAACAGATTTGTAAATTACTTCTATTAAAAAATCTTAATCATTCCAATAGTTATTAGCTTCTGAAGTTGAGTTGTTGTTTTCTGTCTAACTGCTCTCTGATGATATTCTCCCATCATGCACAGCTCCCGGGACGTGACATCATCATTGAGCAGTTAGACAGAAAACTTCAGAAGCTAATAACTATTGGAAGGATTAAGATTTTTTTAATAGAAGTAATTTACAAATCTGTTTAACTTTCCGGAGCCAGTTGATATATATAAAAAAAGGTTTTGCCTGGAATACCCCTTTAACTTTCTGGCATCAGTTGATCTGATCTGAAAAATTGTTTTCCACTGGAGTACCCCTTTAAATGGAGCTGTGAGTCATACAAGCAAACCACTACTCCATTTGTTCTCTATGGGAGCTGCTGGAGATAGCTGAGTTATGTACTCTGCTATCTCCGGCAGCTCTCCAGGCAACGTATGGTGCAGAGGCATTTGTACGACTGGACGCTCCATTCAAAACAAACAATCAATCGTGTCCTCATTCTCAAGATTGTGAGGATTTGACTTGGAATATATTTATATACACATTATATATATATATATATATATATATATATATATATTACAGTGGTTCGTCAACATAGGATGGTAATCCGTTCCAAATGAACCAATGTTAGTTGAAACCATCGTATGTTGAGGCATCCGTGCAATGTAAAGTATAGGACAGTGGTCTCCAACCTGCGGACCTCCAGATGTTGCCGGGCATGCTGGGAGTTGTAGTTTTGCAACATCTGGAGGACCACAGGTTGAAGACCACTGGTATGGGAGGTTTTACAGTACTCACCTGTCCCCGCCGCTCACCCCTCCCCTGGATGTCGCCCTCCATCACTGTTGCTGCGTCCCCGGACCATCTCTGCTGCATCTCTTCATCGCCGTCATCACGTCGCTGCGCACGCCGCTCCTATTGGATGACGGGACGGCGTGCCCGATGACGACGATGGAGAGCGCCGGCGATGCAGGGGATCCTGAAGAGGACGGTCCGGAGCGCCGGTACAGGTGAGTGACACACACCGGGCACAGTAAACTGCTATCCGGCGGCATCTGAAGCAGTCTACGCTGCCGGATAGCCGTTTATGTGATGGCCCCGACATAAAAAAAGCATTGTATGTTGATGCTGCCTTCAACATGCGATGGCCTCTGAGAAGCCATCGCATGTTTAAATTATCATATGTCGGGGCCATCATAGGTCGGGGGGGGGGGGGGGGGGTCACTGTATATATTATTTACACACATACATATATTATATATATATATATATATATATATATATATATATATATATATATATATATATATTTGTGATCGGGGCTCCATACGTGTACTAGTGACAGGAAAGATTGCCTACATACCTATACAAGATCTTACCCTAGCATAGCGGTCTGAGTTGTGCCATAACCGCGCAATGAGGGCACGTCTATAGAGGGCAAAAAGCAACCATGCTAGGATGAATACAATTCCTGAAATAAAACATCCTACATCCAGCATCAATCTTCACATACCCGAAGTAGACTATACCTAATGTGCTGAAAGAGTAGCCCTGACCAACTAGTGACTACTAGAGGTGGTAACCATACCTTTGAAACCGTGGTAGTAACGTCCATCTGTAAAGAATCAACCTGAGAATAACCTTCCCTGCCAAATACTAACTGAACTATACCTATTACCATCCCTACTTGTGACATTACTTCAAATGGACACGGAAAGGCTAACTTCATGGCAGGTCTGACAAGCACCAATCCCCTGCTATTTAAGAGGCAAAAACTAAACTGACAGGTAAATGACAAGAAATACCTATCTACCTGATAGATCGTGTGGGTCATGTCGCATGACAAGGTTCACGAAGGCACCTTACCTGATTGAGACTGTAACAGACATACCTAACTAGCCACTGTACTGACCCAACTGGACTTGGAAGTGATGACCCATTGCAGATGACAGCTCCCTGCGAGAGCAACGTATCTGTAGACGTGACCAGTGTTTAGATGAACCATCATGTCTGTAGACCTGACAGGTCTTTGTGACACCGTCGTGCCTGAACCCGTCACAGGTCCCCGCGGAACCATCGAGCCTGTAGACATGACAGGTCTTTGTGAAATCATTGTGCCTGTAAACGTCACAGGTCTTTGTAAACCACTTTTTTTTTTCTCAAATACGTAAGTGTGAAATGTCATATTGAGATTGTATACTATCTGAAACGTGTCAGATTACCTACATAACCATGTCAAATCAATTGCTCTGAAATGAGACAGCAGCAACCATGATTCAATCCCCGATCCTAAAGAAATGAGTCATGAAACTGTGTATTAAATGCAGAATATATCTGCAACTAAATGCTGGCCCTCCTTAAAAGAGAACGTGCAATTATGCCAGATAGTTGAATCTGTGTACTATAACGAAATTATAACGTCATCGAGAAATACAACAGACGAGGTTGTATCTGACCTGAAAATGTGTCAGGTCATAACAAATATAACACACGACAAAATTGCTCTGAAAACGAGTCAGTAGCAACTGGCATTACCCCTTTTAACCTGAAGAGGAGTCAGGCAACAGGGTAACAACATGAGTATTCATGACAAGATACCTGTATGAAGCTGGCGTGTTGTTCTGAAGGCGTGTCAGTAACAAAAATGGCCAATTGTGTCCAATACCCTAAGCAAAGGATCTACCTCCCCTGTGTGCACCACATGAAACATGTTAACCGTATGTGCGGCATAACCTGCTAACAGTATACCCAACTACAAGTCGCTACTCAATATGTTATTGCTCTGAGACATGTCTAACAATAACCTATGTGGTGCATCCCCCCCTGCAGACGTAGGAGGTTTAAGAATATGTGCTCGATATATCTGCAATGAATGTAAGCACCATATGAATACTGTAATCGTGTCTTGTAAATATATGTACAGCCAGAGGTGCAACTGCTATTCAACACTAGGAACGAATGCACATAACCTACCCGCATACAACTATGGTAGTATGCAACAAATGCTGTGTACTGGTGCATGTATCATACACAAGCTGGGAGCGTAAGTACCGCGAAAACGTAAGGAACGTTATGAATTTATGCTCTAACATCATTATGAGTACCTCATACATGCCTAGAAAATAAAGTGTAAACATATATCTAAAAAGATAGACAACGTGCAACTATGCCGGATAGTTGAATATGTCTACTATAAGTAACTGATAACGTGGTCATGAAATACCACGGAGGAGGCTGTATCTGTCCCCTGAGAACGTCTCAGGTCGTGACAATGAACCACAATATAATTGCTCTGAAAATTTGTCGGTAGCAACCGACATTAACTCCTTAAGCTGAATGAGTCAGGCAAATAAGGAAACATCCTAACAAAGCTGTATAACCTTTCCGTATAAACATTATGCACGAATATGCAGTATGAAAGCTATGAGCATGAGTACAGTAAAGCTACGGGAGCATATGTGTACTGTAGACTCTAAGGATGGAAATGCAGAAAAACTATTACCCATGTGCAGTACAACAAAATAAAGCTATGGACGTAACCAGACTATGAGCGTAACGTGCAACTATGCCAGATAGTTGAATCTGTGTACTATAACGAAATGATAACGTAATCGAGAAATACAACAGACGAGGTTGTATCTGACCTGAAAACGTGTCAGGTCATAACAAATACACCAACGACAAAATTGCTCTGAATACGAGTCAGTAGCAACCGACATTACCCCTTAACCTGAAGAGGAGTCAGGCCACAGGTTAACATTGTGACTATTCCTGAAATTGGTTGCTCTGAATGTGAGTCAGTAACAACCGCGATTCAACCCCTGAAGGAACGAGTCAGGTGACCGGGTATTGAACAGCCGATTAGTGCCACTAAAATGATGACCACCCTTGAACGAGTACCTGTGCCGGATAGTTGAATATGTGTTCTATAACTAACTGATAACTTAGTCGTGAAATACAACAGAGGAGGTTGTATCTGACCTGAGAACTTGCAGGACATGACAATAAACAACAATGCGATTGCTCTGAACGAGTCAGTAGCAACCAACATTGACCCCTTAACCTGAAGAGGAGTCAGGCAATAGGGCTACATCTTGACAAACATGAGTGAATTTTCCGTATAAAAGACTATGCACGAATACACAGAATGAATGCTATGAACATACGTACAGTAAAAGCTACGGGAGCATGTGTGTAGTGTAGACGCTATGGATGAACATGCAGAATACATACCATTACCCATGTACAGTAAACGCTATGGATGTTAGTGCAGATAACATAACAGAATGAATGCTACATGTACGCAGAATAAGTACTACAACGTGTCAGCATAATAATTACTACCATCGTATGTACAGAATGAATGCTACGAATGTCCGTGTAGTGTATTGCTACAATTCTATGTGCAATATACATGACGTGAACATGTCTGTGGTATGAATACAACGAGTGTGTATGTGGTATAAATGCTATGAGAGTATAGTGATATGATACTATGAGCAGTATAATGCTATGAGTATACTTGCGATATCAATGCTAAGAGCGTATGTGCCTGATGTAGGCCATGTGTATGTGCAGTATAAACGCTACAAGTACATGTGCAGTATAAGCGTCGAGCATATGTGCTACGAATTAATATGTGGTATGACGCTATGAGGTATGAGTACTATGAGCAGTATAATGCTGTGAACATGCTATGAGCGCGTGGCCACAACTGCACGAAACAGCATGTCACTATGTGTGAGAACCATAGGAAACCTGCGTGTATGAATGCGGTGAACATGTGACCAACAAAACCATGACCGTGTAACCAATATAACTGCCATGAGTGTATGAACCCTGCATGTATGAATGCGGTGAACGTGTGAACAACTAAACCATAACCGTGTGACCGATGTAACTGCCATGAGCGTATGAAACCTGCGTGTATGAATGCGATGAACGTGTGAACAACTAAACCATAACCGTGTGACCGATGTAACTGCCATGAGCGTATGAAACCTGCGTGTATGAATGCGGTGAACGCGTGAACAACAAAACCATGACCGTGCAACCAATACAACCGCCATGAGCGTATGAACCGTATGAACCCTGCGGTGAACATGTGAACAACTTAAGAACCGTGAGAGTGTGACCACTATAACTGCCATGAGTGTATGAACCGTATAATTGCTATAGGCAGTATACTGCCGTAACCAGTATGAAATACCATTAACATATGAACCGAATGATACTTTGAGCGTATGAACCAGTGATAATTACGAGGTGTTTGATTGCCATGAACGTAACATGGTAGAAAGAACGTAAGACCGTGAACATGCCAAGAATATGTGAACAGCATTAATGCCAAGTTTGTGGACCGTGTAAAACACCAGTGAGTGAGAGAATAACCATGAGGTGAACAGCATAAACGAGTTTGCCCAGTATAAATGCTGTGAATGTATCGTCAGTGGGTATATGTACCGTATATAATGATATTAGCACATGAAACTGTATACATACTAAGCGCGTACGAGCAGTGTGCCATAAGCGTATGAATTAACCATGAGAGTACGGACAATAAGAAACTCATGGAGTTATCAAACCGTGAAGATGCTCTACTCGTGTGCACCTTGTACCAGTAATGCGTGTATGCCCATAATAAACCAAGTGTATGAACCGTACGGATACCATGATCGTGCAAATAACACTGTGTATACTATGATTTATTTGGATGTAGCCTATGTTATATCTCTACAGAGCATTGCACCCTACTATATACTATATTGAAACAAGACAGTCTACAGAGCACTGTATCACCACACACAGCATATGCTACCCTGCAACGTGATCCTCTGCAGAGTATTGCACCACACCAAACAGTAAATGACACCCTGTGTTGCAACGAGACCCTTCGCAGAGCACTGCACCACACTGGACATGCTAACTGTAACGACCCTATGCAGAGCATTGCACTATGCCCTATATAATATGTTGTATTGAAACCATCCCATCTGCAGAGCATTGCACTAACTGTATAAAGTTTGTTTATAATGAGACCATCTGCAGAGTATAGCACTATACTGTATATAGTATATATTATATTGTAACAAGACCATCTGCAGAGCATTGCACCTTAACTATATATCATGTATACTATATTGTAATGAGACCATCTGCAGAGCATTGCACCTTAACTGTATATCATGTATACTATATTGTAACGAGACCATCTGCAGATTATTGCACCATAACTGTATATCATGTATACTATATTGTAACGAGACCATCTGCAGAGCACTGCACTATTCCGTTATACAGTACATGTTATATTGTAACGAGACCCTTTGCAGAGCATTACACTGTACCGTATACTGCAAGGGCACCGTATACCCCGCAGAGCACCGCACCACACAGCAAAAGTTATATTGAAACGACTCTTTGCAGAGCATTGCACCACACTGTATACAGCAAACTTTATATTGAAACAACCCTCCGCAGAGCATTACACTATACTTTAGATTAACGATAGCAGACAAGCTGACAGGACCGCCTAACGAGGACTGGGCAGCTGCCGCAACCTGTCCCAAGGGCATAGACAATTGTAGTTGTGTGGGTGGTGGGCGGTCCACATGTCGCCATGAGGCAGCTAGCGGGCTGCGCAAAATGATGAGGCCGCACCACCCCCAGCACCGATTTAACTCACCTGCTTGCCGCTCCTGGCCCCCCCTACCGCTGCGGGCAGAGCCAGCCTGAACCATACCTGCCCAATATTACCTTATAATCAGAGTGAGACACAGCATCCCCAGATAAGACAGCGGAGCTGCCAGGAATGCCGCGCCTGCACCACCCCAGACCCATGATCAGCGAGGCCTCCGCACCGTGAGCAGCAGCTCTGAAGATTTTTGTGGGAGATTCAAACACCAGCCACAGGAAGCAGAGATTCCACAAACGACACGTGCTCCGCCCCTGTAGGAGAGGGGAAAGTTATATACACACGCCCCCACCTGTTCCCAATGAGCCCCACCTGGAAGTGCAGGGAGCGATAATTACTTCCGCCCCTCTCACAAATGCAGCCCATCAGGCTTTATACATACACACACACACACACACACACACACACACACACACACACACACACACACACACACACACACACACACACAGTCATGGTCGTAAATGTTTGCACCCCTGAAATTTTTCTAGAAATAGAAGTATTTCTCACAGAAAAGGATTGCAGTAACACATGTTTTGCTATACACATGTTTATTCCCTTTGTGTGTATTGGAACTAAACCAAAAAAGGGAGGAAAAAAAGCAAATTTGACATAATGTCACACCAAACTCCAAAAATGGGCTGGACAAAATTATTGGCACCCTTAACTTAATATTTGGTTGCACACCCTTTGGAAAAAATAACTGAAATCAGTCACTTCCTATAACCATCAATAAGCTTCTTACACCTCTCAGCCGGAATGTTGGACCACTCTTCCTTTGCAAACTGCAAACAGGTCTCTCTTATTGGAAGGGCGCCTTTTCCCAACAGCAATTTTAAGATCTCTCCATAGGTGCTCAATGGGATTTAGATCTGGACTCATTGCTGGCCACTTCAGAACTCTCCAGCGCTTTGTTGCCATCCATTTCTGGGTGCTTTTTGACGTATGTTTGGGGTAATTGTCCTGCTGGAAGACCCAAGATCTCGGATGCAAACCCAGTTTTCTGACACTGGGCTGTACAGTTTGACCAAAAATCCATTGATAATCCTCAGATTTCATGATGCCTTGAACACATTCAAGGCACCAAGTGCCAGAGGCAGCAGAACAACCCAAAACATCATTGAACCTCCACCATATTTCACTGTAGGTACTGTGTTCTATTCTTTGTAGGCCTCATTCCGTTTCCGGTAAACAGTAGAATGATGTGCTTTAACAATAAGCTCTATCTTGGTCTCATCTTTCCACAAGACATTTTCCCAGAAGGATTTTGGCTTACTCAAGCTCATTTTGGCAAAATGTAGTCTTGCTTTTTTATGTCTCTGTGTCAGCAGTGGGGTCCTCCTTGGTCTCCTGCGATAGCGTTTCATTTCATTTAAATGTCGACAGTTCACGCTGACACTGATGCTCCCTGAGCCTGCAGGACAGCTTTAAAGGGGTTATCCAGGAAAAAAAAATTTTTTTTTTTATTTATCATCAAGTTGAACAGATTTATAAATTACTTCTATTTAAAAAATCTTAATCCTTTCAGTACTTTTTAGCTGCTGAAGTTGAGTTGTTCTTTTGTGCTCTCTGATGACACCTGTCCAGAGTAGAAGCAAATCCCCATAGCAAACCTATTCTACTCTGTGCAGTTCCCGAGACAAGCAGAGATGTCAGCAGAGAGCACTATGGCCAGACAGAAAAAAAACAAGTCAACTTCAGCAGCTGATAATTATTGGAAGGATTAAGATTTTTTAATAGAAGTAATTTACAAATCTGTTTAACTTTCTGGAGCCAGTTGATATATAAGTTTTTTCCTGGAATATCCCTTTAATATCTTTGGAACTTGTTTGAGGCTGCTTATCCACCATCCGGACTATCCTGCATTGACACCTTTCATCATTTTTTCTCTTCTGTCCATGCTCAGGGAGATTAGCTACAGTGCCATAGGTTGTAAAACTCTTAATAATGTTGCACACTGTGGACAAAGGCAAATCTTGATCTCTGGAGATGGACTTTTTTCCATAATTTTGGATCTCAAGTCCTTAGACAGTTCTCTTCTCTTTCAGACACACAATGCAAAGACTAAGTGAACTTATCTCCTTTTTATCTGCTTTCAGGTGTGATTTTTATATTGCCTACACCTGTTACTTGCCACAGGTGAGTTTAAAGGAGCATCACATGCTTGAAACTATCTTATTTTTTCACAATTTTGAAAGGGTGCCAATAACTTTGTCCAGACCATTTTTGGAGTTTGGTGTGATATTTAGATTTTTTTCCTCCCTTTTTTGGTTTATTTCCAATACACAAAAAGAGAATAAACATGTGTATAGCAAAACACGTGTTACTGCAATCATTTTCTGTGAGAAATACTTCATTTTCTTGAAAAATTTCAGGGGTGCCAACATTTACAACCATGACTGTATATATATATATATATATATATATATATATATATATATATATATATATATATATATATATATATATATATACATACACACACATACACATACATACACACACACACACACACGGTGGGAAATGAAACAAAACAAAAATTCTAACTTTCTGAAAAAAGTTTATAAGAAAAAAAAAATGTCTGATCGCAGGGTCGGACCGCTGTGACCTCCCATACAGGGAAACAGCAACGCCCCCTCTATACAGCTCTATGGGATGGCAGGGATGCACGAACGCTGCATCTCCACCTCTCTCATAAAGATACATGGAGGGAGTGTGTCGGCTGCGGCGTCATTCTGCAGCCGACACGCCTCCTGCAAGGGAGAGCCGCGGCTCTGCCATGGCTCACGTCACCGCTCCATCTGCTTAGGGAGCAGAGCGGTGGCACGAGCAATCATTCAAGCCATTGGGGCGGGGCCACGGCCGCAGCGAACGGAGCTGGTAAGTGAAAGTCCCCACCCAGGGAACTACTTGCCGGGCGGCCGGGGAGACTTTAACTTAATATCTTCACCATCCCTGGGGGCACAAACGTCCCCTGGGGATGGTGAGGATAATGATTTTAGCATATATAAAGCATTGCCAAACATTATATATGCCAAAATCTGCTGATTGGTTCCCTTTAACTTCAATGGGTAGCAAAATATGCAGAAGATCCTGTACGTGTGAACATACCCGGAATGGGAAACTTTTAGAAGTTTTTATACTGCCCAGACAGCATGAAGCAGTACCAGGCTCCCTTACTACCACAAACTATAATCTGCTATAAAACACTAAGGCTAGGTTCACACTGCGGAATCTCCAGGCAGATCATTTCCGCCCGGAGATTCCGAGTGTGGCCAGCGCTGACTGAATCAGTCGGTGCTAGGACCGCGCGGACACTGCAGTCTCCAATAGACTACAATGTGTTCCGCGCGGATTTCCGCCTGAAGAAAGAGCACCGCCTTTTTTCAGGCGGAAATTTCTAAGCGGATTTTCTAAGCGGATTTTCCGCTTCACAAATTCCGAAGTGTGAATTTGTGAATGGAAACCCATTCACTACACTAGACATTTTAGCAAGCGGAATTTCGGACGTAAATTTTACGACTGAATTTCTGTTGGAAATTCCGTAGTTTGAACCTAGCCTAAAGGCTGAGTTAACACTGCAGAATTTCTGCCGGAGATCGAGCCGGCGGTGTTAGCACCGAGCAGACTGCATTGCTGCCCCCATAGACTGTAATTCATTTCTGGATGAATCTTTTGGGAGATCTGCTCAGAAATGCATTGCCATCTATGGGGACGGCAATGTAGTCCGCACGGTCCTAGTGCCGCCGGCTTGATCTCCGGCAGAAACTCTGCCCAGAAATTCCACAGTGTGAACCTAGCCTAGGTTCACACTACGGAAATTCCACCTGCAATTTCGCTTTGAAATTGCAGGCAGAAATTCCGCTTACTAAAATGTTTAGTGTAATGAATGGTTTTCCGTTCACAAATTCACACTTCAGAATTTGAGAACGGAAAATCTGCTTGAAAATTTTCGCCTGAAAAATGGCTTTGCTCATTCTTCAGGCGGAAATACTCGCGGAACACATTGCAGTCTATTGGAGATTGTAGTGTCCGCACGGTCCTAGCGCCGACTGATTCAGTTGGAGCTGGCCGTACTCGGAATCTCCAGGCGGAAATTTTATGCCCGGAAATTCCGCAGTGTGAACCTAGCCTAAGGGTCTATTCACACGGCAAAATTTCCTCAAGTAGAATTCCGCTTGAGGAATTCCTCCTCAAATGAAAGCCCAATACAATTCTATGGGAGTCCACACTTCCATTCACACTTGAGCAATATGTCTGCTTGGATTCCGCACCAATTCAGCACAAAATCCTCACAAGCGGAATTGGGGCGGATAAGTGGAAATTCTGTCGTGTGAACAGACCAAGATTGTAGAGGAATCATAGCGTAAAAAAAAAAAAAAACAGCAGGGAATGGGGCACCAAGCTCCCGCACTGCCCCAGGCTTGACTGATAGAGCTCTGCATGAAACTTACGAGTGGTTCCCTTTAAAGGCTTCTAGCTATGTAACCATTTCCATATGAATAAAGAAGAAAAGGATACGATGTGATATATCAAATAAAAAACAACAACAAAGCCGAAGCAAAACCCATGCACTGATACAGTACCTGGTGTGTCCGAGCCCTCACAGCTGATAGACTGTGTACACTGTACATGGCGGACTGTAAGCGGACACCTGTTACCCAGTGCTATGTCAGGTAACCTGATCTCCGCCAACACACAGCCGCATTGCATTACCTGCACACAAAGAACAGCACTACACGCTATTACAGATTTGTCATTTGGCACAATGTCTGCTATGGAATATTTTCTGTCATTTTACATAGGACTGCAGGTAATCTGATTATTTAGTCATTTGTATTACTAGGCAGACAGCCAATATTTCTTACAGAGTCATGGGAAAACCATACTATAGCATGTAGTAATAGGTGTTCATAGCTTAGTCATGCATCCTTATTTTCTGAAGAGTGAGAGGAGTCCCTGCCCAGGAATGTCCTGACAGTACTCCACAACACCGCTCACCATAAACAATACAGCCTGAAAGAGTTCGGCTCTGCTACATGACACCAGGGAGGGCAGGTGCCACTTGTTGCACTTACAGGCGTCAGTTCTGGTGAGACGTGTAGGGCGCGTTACCGCTGTACACACTGTATAATGCTATATGGAGATGTCCAGGTAATGGAAAGTTTCCCAGTGCACTGACATCACAGCCTGCCCCCTCACTACGCCCCGGGTTCAATCCCAGCCCTCCCCTTGTCTGCACTTACCTGGGCCACAGGGCGAGACGCAAGTCGTAAAAGTCTCCTTGGAAAGGGTTTACATTACAGTACCACACAGCTAGTATCCCCTGACACCACGGCCGTCATCCGTACTACTGGCGCCATGATCTTCACTTCAGACCGGAGAATACTTCCGGGCTTAGCCCCGGTGACTGCCTCCCTATTGCTCCCTGCTGGCCAGTCCTGGTTACTGTAGTATATAGTTCCCCTTTGACTTTCTGACTTAGAAACGTCAGGTGACAGGAGAGTCACGTGACACGGGAGGCCCGAGCGGGCGTATGGAAAGACAGAGAAGGAAGGGAACTTGGGTTGGAGCGAGATACTGGGGCAGTGTTTCCCAACCAGCGTGCCTCCAGCTGTTGCAAAACTACAACTCTCAGCATGCCCGGACAGCCAAAGGCTGTCCGGGCATGCTGAGAGTTGTAGTTTTGCAACAGCTGGAGGCACGCTGGTTGGGAAACACTAGTCTGGTGCTTCAGTGCTGGTAGTGTTCCCCTATCTGTTGTTAGACAGTCCTAAACTACAAGTGGACATTGGCAGCTGCTTAGTAGAGGAGTGTTCACACACAGCTTTTTGTGGCAGTTTTTCCAGTTAGTTATTTTGTGCAGGGCTAGAAGTAAAGCCAGCAGAAAGGAGAAGTAGAAGTATTTCCTTATATTTCCTATTCTTTTTTAATTCACTTTGGTTCCAAAAAACTCAATAATAATAAAAAAAAAGCTGTGTGTATAAACTGCCCTAACAAACCTTCCTATACTGACCATTAAAGGGGTACTCCCGTGGAAAACCTTTTTTTTTTTTAAATCAACTGGTGCCAGAAAGTTAAGCAGATTTGTAAATTACTTCTATTAAAAAAAATCTTAATCCTTCCAGTACTTATTAGCTGCTGAATACTACACAGGAAATGGTTTTCTTTAAGGAAACACAGCTCTCTGCTGACATCATGACCACAGTGCTCTCTGCTGACATCTCTGTCCATTTTAGGAACTGTCCAGAGTAGGAGAAAATCCCCATAGCAAACATATGCTGCTGTGGACAGTTCCTAATATGGACAGAGATGTCAGCAGAGAGCACTGTGCTCGTGATGTCAGCAGAGAGCACTGTGTTCCAAAAAGAAAACTATTTCCTCTGTAGTATTCAGCAGCTAATAAGTACTGGAAGGAATAAGATTTTTTAATAGAAGTCATTTATAAATCTGTTTAACTTTCTGGCACCAGTTGATTAAAAAAAAAGTTTTCCACGGGAGTACCCCTTTAACCCTCTTTGCTCCCCCCTCCACAGTGATGATGTGTCTAGATATCGCCACAAGTTGGAAATGTCCGAACTAGTACAATACGTTGTTACCAAACTCATAGACAATAAAAAAAATAAAAAAACACCAGATTTCTTGCTGTTTGTTGGTCGCCTCACATTCCATAAAACATTAAAGAAGTGTCTTGTGGAAAAAAAGCCAATCCCCTATACGCAGGACAGGTGATAAGATTTTTTAGATAGTGGGGGTCCGACCACTGGGCCCCCTGCGATCTCCTGTATGGAGTCCCGGCTCTCCTCCACAGTGTTGCATCATGACCCCTGTCCGAAGCGGGGGCCGCCACACCCCCTCCATATAGCTCTATGGGAGAGCGGTTATCTTGCTCCGCTGTGGAGGAGAGCCAGGATTCCATACAGGAGATCGCAGGGGGTCCGATGGGATCTACAACTTATCCCCTATCCTGCATATCCTTGCATTTTTTTGTTCTTTCCTCCTTGCATTTTAAAAGCCATAAGTCTTCAATTTTTAACCCCTTGGGGACGGAGCCCATTATGACCCTAAGGACGGGAGCATTTTTTGCAAATCTGACCACTGTCACTTTAAGCATTAATAACTCTGGGATGCTTTTACTTATAAATTTGATTCCGAGATTGTTTTTTCGTGACATATTCTACTTTATGTTAGTGGTAAATTTTCGGCGATATTTGCATCCTTTCTTGGGGGAAAATTCCAAAATTTCATGAAAAATTTGAAAATTTTGCATTTTTCTAACTTTGAAGCTCTCTGCTTATAAGGAATATGGATATTCCAAATAAATTATATATTTATTCACATATACAATATGTCTACTTTATGTTTGCATCATAAAATTGATGAGTTTTTACTTTTGGAAGACACCAGAGGGCTTCAAAGTTCAGCAACAATTTTCCAATTTTTCTCCAAATTTTCAAAATCGGAATTTTTCAGGGACCAGTTCAGGTTTGAAGTGGATTTGAAGGGCCATCCTATTAGAAATACCCCACAAATGACCCCATTATAAAAACTGCACCCCTCAAAGTATTCAAAATGACATTCAGTAAGTGTGTTAACCCTTTAGGTGTTTCACAGGAATAGCAGCAAAGTGAAGGAGAAAATTCAAAATCTTAATTTTTTACACTGGCATGTTCTTGTAGACCCAGTTTTTGAATTTTTACAAGGGGTAAAAGGAAAAAAATCCTCTCAAAATTTGTAACCCAATTTCTCTCGAGTAAGAAAATACCTCATATGTGTATGTCAAGTGTTCGGCGGGCGCAGTAGAGGGCTCAGAAGCGAAGGAGCAACAATGGGATTTAGGAGAGTGAGTTTTGCTGAAATGGTTTTTGGGGGGCATGTCCCATTTAGGAAGCCCCTATGGTGCCAGGACAGCAACCCCCCCCCCCCCCCACATCGCACACTATTATGGAAACGACACCCCTCAAGGAACGTAACAAGGGGTACAGTGAGCCTTAACACCCCACAGGTGTTTGACAACTTTTTGTTAAAGTTGTATGTGTAAATGAAAAAAAAAAAATTCCACTAAAATGCTGTTTTTTCCACAAATTTTACTTTTTTTTACAAAGGGTAATACTAGAAAATGCCCCCCAGAATTTGTAACCCCATTTCTTCTGAGTATGGAAATACCCCATGTTTGGACATCAAGTGCTCTGCTGGCGCACTACAATGCTCAGAAGAGAAGGAGCGCCATTGGGCTTTTGGAGAGATAATTTGTTTGGAATGGAAGTCGAGGGCCATGTGCATTTACAAAGCCCCCCGTGGTGCCAGAACAGTGGACCCCCCCACATGTGACCCCATTTTGGAAACTACACCCCTCACGGAATGTAATAAGGGGTACAGTGAGCATTTACACCCCACTGGCGTTTGACAGATCTTTGGAACAGTGGGCTGTGCAAACAAAAGTATTACATTTTTCATTTTCACGGACCACTGTTCCAAAAATCTGTCAGACACCTGTGGGGTGTAAATGCTCACTGCACCCCTTATTACATTCCGTGAGGGATGTAGTTTCCAAAATGGGGTCGCATGTGGGTATTTATTTTTTTGGGTTTATGTCAGAACCGCTGTAAAATCAGCCACCCCTGTGCAAATCACCAATTTCGGCCTCAAATGTACATAGTGCGCTCTCACTCCTGAGCCTTGTTGTGCGCCCGCAGAGCATTTTACGCCTACATATGGGGTATTTCCGTACTCAGGAGAAATTGCGTTAAAATTTTGGGGGTCTTTTTTTCCTTTTACCTCTTGTGAAAATAAAAAGTAAAGGGCAACACCAGCATGTTAGTGTAAAAATGTTTTTTTTTTCACTAACAGGCTGGTGTAGACCCCAACTTTTCCTTTTCATAAGGGGTAAAAGGAGAAAAAGCCCCCCAAAATTTGTAGTGTAATTTCTCCCGAGTACGGAAATACCCCATATGTGGCCCTAAACTGTTTCCTTGAAATATGACAGGGCTCCGAAGTGAGAGAGCGCCATGCGCATTTGAGGACTAAATTAGGGATTGCATAGGGGTGGGCATAGGGGTATTCTATTCCAGTGATTCCCAAACAGGGTGCCTCAAGCTGTTGCTAAACTCCCAGCATGCCTGGACAGTCAGTGGCTGTCCGGAAATGCTGGGAGTTGTTGTTTTGCAACAGCTGGAGGCTCCATTTTGGAAACACTGACATTTTTCATTTTTATTGGGGGGGGGGGGGGCAGTGTAAGGGGTGTATATGTAGTGTTTTACTCTTTATTATGTGTTAGTGTAGTGTAGTGTTTTTAGGGTACAGTCACACTGGCGGGTTACGGTGAGTTTCCCGCTAGGAATTTGCGCTGCGGCGAAAAATTTGCCGCAGCTCGTACTTGAAGCAGTAAACTTGCTGTAAACCCGCCCGTGTGAATGTACTCTGTACGTTAACATGGGGGGGGGGGCAAACCTCCAGCTGTTTCAAAACTACAACTCCCAGCATGTGCTGACTGACCGTGCATGCTGGGAGTTGGAGTTTTGCAACAGCTGGAGGCACACTGGTTGGAAAACCTTCAGTTAGGTTCTGTTACCTAACTCAGTATTTTCCAACCAGTGAGCCTCCAGCTGTTGCAAAACTACAACTCCCAGCATGCACGGTCTGTCAGTACATGCTGGGAGTTGTAGTTTTGCAACAGCTGGAGGCACACTGGTTTGAAAACCTTCAGTTAGGTTCTGTTACCTAACTCAGTATTTTCCAACCAGTGGGCCTCCAGCTGTTGCAAAACTACAACTCCCAGCATGCACGGTCTGTCAGTACATGCTGGGAGTTGTAGTTTTGCAACAGCTGGAGGAACACTGGATGGAAAACCTTCAGTTAAGTTCTGTTACCTAACTCAGTATTTTCCAACCAGTGTGCCTCCAACTGTTGCAAAACTACAATTCCCAGCATGTACTGCTCACAGAAGGGCATGCTGGGAGATGTAGTTATGCAACAGCTGGATGTACGCAACTACAACTCCCAGCATGCTGAGACAGCTGTTTTCTGTGTGGGCATGCTGGAATTTGTAGTTTTTCAACATCTGGAGTGCTACAATTTAGAGACCACTGAACAGTGATCTCCAAACTGTGGACCTCCAGATGTTGCAAAACTACAACTCCCAGCATGCCCAGACAGCAAACAGCTGTGTGGGCATGCTAGGAGTTGTAGTTTTGCAAGATCTAGAGGGCAGTATAGAGATCACTGTGCAGTGGTCTCTAAACTGCAGACCTCCAGCTGTTGCAAAACTACAAATTCCAGCATGCCCACACAGCAAACAGCTGTCTATACATGCTGGGAGTTGTAGTTTTGCAACATCTGGAGGGCTACAGTCTAGAGACCACTATAGTGGTCTCAAACTGTAGCCCTCTAGATGTTGCTAGGCAACTACTCACCGGCTTCCGTCGCATCCAGGGAGCCGTCCTCTTCTGCCGCACGCCGCCTGCGCCGATCTCCGTCGCCGCCCGCCGATCGCCGTCGCTCCGCTGCCTCCGGACGGGTAAGTGGACTCCGGCGCCGCTCCTCTTCGTTTTCCCCGTTCTGCCCCGCCTATTGTGGGAGGGCAGGACGGGGAAAACGAAAGTAAACCCCTCCGCCCCAGATCTGCTATTGGTGGTCGCGTCTAGACCAACAATAGCAGGGATAGGAGGGAGGTGGCACCCATGCCACCTCCCTCCTATCGCTTTAGGGGGATCGTGGGTGTCTTAGACACCCGCGATCCCCCTTCTATTCCGGGTCACCGGGTCACCATAGACCCGTAATGGCCCGGAATCGGCGCAAATCGCAAGTGTGAATTCACTTGCGATTTGCGCCGATCGCCGACATGGGGGGGGGTCTAATGACCCCCCTGGGCATTTGCACGGGGTGCCTGCTGATAGATATCAGCAGTCACCCCGGCCCGGTCCCCGCCCGGCGTGCACCGGGGACCGAAATTCCCACGGGCATATGGATACGCCCTTCGTCCCTAACAGGTTAATCTACAGACCGATATGAGGGCTTGTGTTTTTTTTTTGTGGGACTAAATGTACTTTGTAATGACATCACACATTTTACCATTATTTGTGGGGCAAAACTGATCAAACAAGCACAATTTTCCAACATTTGGTGGGTTTTCGTTTCTACACAGTGTACTTTACATGTTATATTTATTCTGTAGGTCAATGCAGTTACATTGGTATCCAATTATTATAGGTTTTGTTTTATTTTACTACTTTTAATAAAAAATATAACTTTTTGTAAGTAAATAAGTATGCCATTATTTTTCAGCGTATTTACTGGTGCATATTTTCCTTCCCATTGAAGTCAATGAGTTGGAAATACACAGCAAGTGTGCCTCCCTAAACCAACTGGTGCCACAAAGTTAAAACTCTGGAGGAAATATTTTTTTTTCAAATCAACTGGTGCCAGAAAGTTAAACAGATTTGTAAATTACTTCTGTTTAAGAATATTTATCCTTCCATTACTTATCAGCTGCTGTATGCTCCAGAGGAAGTTGTGTAGTTCTTTCCAGTCTGACCACAGTGCTCTCTGCTGACACCTCTGTCCATGTCAGGAACTGTCTGGAGCAGGAGAGGTTTGCTATGGGGATTTGCTACTACTCTGGACAGAGGTGGCAGCAGTGAGCACTGTGGTCAGACAGAAAAAAACTACACAACTTCCTCTGGAGCATACAGCAGCTGATAAGTACTGGAAGGATTAAGATTCTTAAACAGAGGTAATTAAAAAATCTGTTTAACTTTCTGGCCCCAGTTGATTTGGAAAAAAAAATTCTCTGGAGTTTCCTTTTAAATAATCCTCTTCTGACCCCTATTACACTTATTTTTCTGTATATGGGGGCTGTATAATGGCTCATTTCTTGCACAGTGATCTGTGGTTATCAATACCATTTTTGTTTAGATGGGACTTTTTGATCACTTATTCTTTTTTCTTCTGGTATGCGAAGTGACTAAAAATCATCAGCTCCAGGATTTGGAATTTTTTAACATTTATGCCATTCACCATACGGTTTTATTAATGTTATATCTTAACCTCTTAAGGATGCAGGGCTGTACACCCTGCGCCCGCTCCCCTGCTATGACGCAGGCTCACGAGCTGACCTCACGTCATAGCCAGGTGGCTGGCTCCTTACATGACAGTGCGCTCAGCCTATCACCGACCGAGGCGGGACATCGGTGACATTCCCATCCCCAGCGTGAGGCCGTTACTGGAGTGACGACGGGGGAATGTAGAAAGGTGAGTTAAAGTTTATTTTGTTTATCTTTGCAGCTCGGGCACAAGGAATATGTAGTACAGTACAGATTTCCAGGAGGACGAGGTGACATATGATTAGTTCCCCGATGTGGGGGACAGCGCAGGGCTGGGCTGATAAACTGGGGGGGGTTAGAGGAGCAGGGCCCACATGTCACATGATTGGGGGGTGGAAAGTACCATTAAATACTGTGGAACCGCCATAACTTACAAAAATACTGTGATTTTTGGTCATACCACCCAGCTCTAGATTAGATCATGATAGGTACTCTTTAAGGAGTTAATATGGACATTTCTGCATGCAGCGATACCACATATGTTTATGTTTATTTTTGTGTGCATTACTTATTTGAAAAAATGGAAAAGGGGGGTTATTTAACCTGTTAAGGACCCATGACGTACCGGTGCGTCATACCCGCACATATGCCCAGGGGGGGTCATCAGACCTCCTATATCAGACCTCCCCATGTCAGACCTCCACATGCGATTTGCCGCGATACCGGTGATGCGGGTCACGTGTGACCCGCTGACCCGGAGATACATGCTGATCGAGGGTGTAGGATACACCCCCAATCACCTCCATATCTATGGGGAGGTGACAATTTTGTTACCCCAACACCCCATCACCCCCCACCCAGGATCGCTGCTATCGTCCGGCTAATAGCAGCCAGCATGGGAGGGGTTAATGACTTCTTCTTGCCGCTCTGCCGGCTCACTGAGTTCATTCAGCGGGCAGAGCTGCAAGAAGGAGCCAGAGACACCCTCTGCTGTGATCGGAGCCCCTCACAGAAGAAGATCCCCCTTAGAGCAGGAACAGAATACAGAAAAGGGAAAGATAGGAGTAAAAAAAAGTAAAAGTTTATAAAAAAAAATAAAATAAAATAAAATCCCCCCCCCCCCGACCCCCTAATAGGTCCCCAAGGGTCCTCCACACTTTTTTCAGCATGACTCGGGCCCTATTAGTGAGGCCGGTCATCGATCACTTTGGGGCCAAATTTTTGGAGGCCTACGTACCGCTCAGGGAGTTCGCGGTAGATGAGTCTCTTATCAGTTTTAAGAGGAGACTCATATTCCGCCAGTATATTCCCTCAAAGCGGGTGCGGTATGGTGTGAAGCTCAACCTCCAGGTACACTTACAAGTTTAGAGTATATGAGGGACGAGATTCCCGTATTGAACCCCCATAATGTTCCCCCACTCTGGGTGTTAGCGGGAAAATCGTTTGGGACCTTGTGCACCCATTGCTTGATAAGGGTTACCACCTTTACGTGGACAACTTTTATACCAGCATCCCTCTCTTCACATCCCTTGCCGCCAGATCCACGTCCGCTTGTGGGACCGTGCAGAAAAACCAGAGAGGCCGCCCTCTAAATTTGATCCAGACACCTATGCCCAAGGGTGAGTCCTGTGCCCTTACCCATGAAAACCTGTTGCTGGTCAAGGATAAGAGGGATGTCCTTATGCTGACCACTATTCATGGTAACGGCAGCTCACCTGTCCCTGTGCGAGGTACCACAACACTGGTCCTCAAGCCCGATTGTATTCTGGACTACAACTGGTATATGGGGGGAGTTGATCTTTCTGATCAAGTCCTCAAGCCATACATGGCCATGCGGAAAACACGGATATGGTACAAAAAAATTGCGGTCTACATGGTACAGGTTGCCATGTACAACAATTTTGTACAGTACCAGTATGCTGGCAACACAGGAACATACCTTCAGTTCCAAGAAGAAGTCCTAAAGGTCCTGATCTTTGCTGACTGGGAAAGAGCAGGCCGGAGTTCCCAAGGAACTGAAGTTATAGGTGCCAGGATCGTCCCAGGCCAACACTTTCTAGGTGAAGTCCCCCACACTGGAAAGAAGGGACGAGCCCAGAAAAGATGCAGAGCGTGTTACCAGAGGGGGATACGGAAGGACACCACCACTCAATGTGACACTTGCCCCGATCATCCGGGCCTCTGCATTAAGGATTGCTCCAGGGAGTACAAAATTTTCCCTTCTCATTTAAATTTTCCATAACTTGACCCCAGTGTACCAAGTCCAGAGTACATTCCAAGTTTTAACCCCATAAAACCAGAAAATTGCCCAAAAGACTCTTTTATAATAAAAAAACAAAACCTGATAAGACCTCTGGGGGTATTTTTTCAAAAATGGGTCATGGGTCACTGAGTCACTATCATCGGGGACTTTTTTATGTTGCCTCAAATGTGCAGCGCTCTCTCTCCACCTGAGCAGGGTGCGTATTTGAGGCAACAGGTTAGGGACGGCCACACACATCACATTCCCAGAATGATGATCCAGAGCATAGGGTTTGGTGTGGGCATATTTTTTTGTTTTGGCTATGCTCTGGGTCATCATTCTGGGAACAAAACCTTTTTTTATGATTTTACGTCCCACTGTACCCCACTTTAGTTATTTAGTGTACCCCATGTAACGCCCCTTGAGGGGGGTCCCACTGTTCTGGATCCATAGGCAGCTATGCAGAAGCTCAAGGCCCTTGAATGCAATCCTGCTCCTCAGAGAATGGTGTGCACCCGCAGAGCTGCTAACATCCAGATATGAGGTATGTCTTTACTCCAAAGAAATGTACTTACAAATTTATGGTGATATTTTCTTCCGTTACCACTTGTGAAAATGAAAAGTTCGGGGTAACCCCAGCATTTTAGTGTAAAAAAAAATCAAATTTTTCCTTTTCGCATCCCACTTAAAGGAGTACTCCGGTGCGCACTTTTTTCCTTTTATCCCGTCCAGGCTGCAAAATAAAAGAAAACACACTTTCCCTTACCTGCCACCGAGCCCCCGTAGCTCCGGTACACTCTGGTACAGGTGTTCGGTACCCAGGCTGTATTCTTCTTACTTCCTGTTAGCCCGGCACGTCACACGGAGCTTCAGCCTATCACCGGCCGAGGCGGGACATCGCTGCGGCCGGTGATAGGCTGAAGCTCCGTGTGACATGCCGGGCTAACAGGAAGTAAGAAGAATACAGCCCGGGGACCGAACACCTGTACCGGAGTGTACCGGAGCTCCGGGGGCTCGTTGGCAGGTAAGAGACAGTGTGTTTTCTTTTATTTTGCAGCCCGGACGGGATAAAAGGAAAAAAGTGCGCGCCGGAGTACTCCTTTAATGAACATTTATCAAATACCTGTGATAGATTTATATGTGTATGTTACGCCGAGCGCTCCGGGTCCCTGCTCCTCGCCGGAGCGCTCGCGGCGTTCCTCTCTCTGCAGCGCCCTGGTCAGACCCGCTGACCGGGAGCGCTGCGCTGACACTGCCGGCGGGGATGTGATTCGCATAGCGGGACGCGCCCGCTCGCGAATCGCATCGCAAGTCACTCACCTGTCCCGGTCCTCGGATTTCTCGTCCTGGCGCGTGCGGCTCCGCTCCTTAGGGCGCACGAGCCAGCTCTCTAAGATTTAAAGGGCCAGTGCACCAATGATTGGTGCCTGGCCCAATCAGTCTAATTAGCCTCCACCTGCTCCTTGTCTATTTAACTTCATTTCCCCTTAACTTCCTTGCCGGATCTTGTTGCCATTGTGCCTGGAGAAAGCGTTTATTGTGTTTGCCATTACTGTGTTCCTGACCTCTTGCTATATCCATTGACTACGAACCTTGCCGCCTGCCCCGACCTTCTGCTACGTCTGACCTTGCCTCTGTCTAGTCCTTCTGTCCCACGCCTTCTCAGCAGTCAGCGAGGTTGAGCCGTTGCCGGTGGATACGACCTGGTTGCTACCGCCGCAGCAAGACCATCCCGCTTTGCGGCGGGCTCTGGTGAATACCAGTAGCAACCTAGAACCGGTCCACCGACACGGTCCACGCCAATCCCTCGTTAACACAGAGGATCCACATCCAGCCTGCCGAATCCTAACAGTAGATCCGGCCATGGATCCCGCTGAGGTCCCGCTGCCAGTTGTCACTGACCTTACCACGGTGGTCGCCCAGCAGTCGCAACAGATAGAGCAACTTGGACAACAGTTCACCCAACAAGGACAGCAGCAGTCGCAGTTGACCGCCATGCTACAGCAACTTCTGCCACAGCTACAGCAGCAACCATCTCCTCCGCCAGCTCCTGCACCTCCTCCGCAGCGAGTGCCCGCTCCTGGCCTCCGCTTGTCCCTGCCGGACAAATTTGATGGGGACTCTAGACTTTGCCGTGGTTTCCTGTCACAATGTTCCCTACATTTGGAGATGTTGTCGGACCAATTTCCTACAGAACGGTCGAAGGTGGCTTTCGTGGTCAGTCTCCTGTCTGGGAAGGCCCTGTCATGGGCCACACCGCTCTGGGACCGCAATGATCCTGTCACTGCCTCCATACAGTCCTTTTTCGCTGAGATTCGAAGTGTCTTCGAGGAACCAGCCCGAGCTTCCTCTGCCGAGACTGCCCTGCTGAACCTGGTCCAGGGTAATTCTTCAGTAGGCGAGTACGCCATCCAATTTCCTACTCTCGCCTCCGAATTATCTTGGAATAACGAGGCCCTCTGCGCGACCTTTAAAAAAGGCCTATCCAGTAACATCAAAGATGTGCTGGCCGCACGAGAAATTCCTGCCAACCTGCATGAACTTATCCATTTGGCCACCCGCATTGACATGCGTTTTTCTGAAAGACACCAGGAGCTCCGCCAGGAAAAAGACCTTAATCTCTGGGCACCTCTCTCACAGTATCCTATGCAATCTACCCCTGTGCCTCCCGCCGAGGAGGCTATGCAAGTGGATCGGTCTCGCCGCAGAGATAAAAATCTATGTCTGTACTGCACTAGTACCGAACATTTCTTGGTGGATTGCCCTATTCATCCTCCACGTCTGGGAAATGCACGCACGCACGCACCCAGCTCACGTGGGAGTGGCGTCTCTTGGTCTGAAGTCTGCTTCACCACGTCTCACTGTGCCCGTACGGATTTCTCCTTCTGCCAACTCCTCCTTCTCAGCTGTGGCCTTCTTGGACTCTGGTTCTGCAGGAAATTTCATTTTGGCCTCTTTTGTTAATAAGTTCAACATCCCTGTGACCCGTCTCGCCAAGCCGCTCTACATTTCCTCGGTCAACGGAGTGAAATTGGACTGCACTGTGCGTTACCGCACAGAACCCCTGCTCATGAGCATTGGACTGCATCACGAAAAAATTGAACTTTTTGTTTTGCCCAACTGCACCTCTAAAGTCCTTTTCGTCTGCCATGGCTCCAACGCCACTCTCCTACCCTTGATTGGACCACCGGGGAGATCAAGAGCTGGGGTGCTTCTTGCCACAAAAAATGCCTCACATCTGCTTTCAGTCCTGCCAGTCAAACCCCTATGTCTCCTCCTATACCTGGTCTCCCCAAGGCCTATCAGGACTATGCCGTGCCTCCTCATAGCCCCCGTCCTGGTAACACTCTGCCTCGTGCCAAGCCT
Organism: Hyla sarda; assembly: GCF_029499605.1. Taxonomy (NCBI): domain Eukaryota; kingdom Metazoa; phylum Chordata; class Amphibia; order Anura; family Hylidae; genus Hyla; species Hyla sarda. The sequence goes on along the minus strand of NC_079189.1, from coordinate 334,410,013 downwards.
CACCCTCTGCCCCCTATCCCCATTCCCACTCCTTCTGAACTGTCTGCCATTGATGAGCATACCCAGGACTTCACTGTCCCCCAGAAGGAGACTCTTCAATCGCTCCCAATGTCCTCGTCCCATGTGGAGCGACATCCGGACAAAAAGAGGGGGAGACCTAAGGGGGGGGGGGGGGTACTGTTACGGGGTGGTTCCCTGCTCCACCCCGAAGCGCTCGTGGCGTTCCTCTCTCTGCAGCGCCCCGGTCAGACCCGCTGACCGGGAGCGCTGCACTGACACTGCCGGCGGGGATGTGATTCGCATAGCGGGACGCGCCCGCTCGCGAATCGCATCGCAAGTCACTCACCTGTCCCGGTCCTCGGCTTTCTCGTCCTGTCGCGTGCAGCTCCGCTCCTTAGGGCGCACGAGCCAGCTCTCTAAGATTTAAAGGGCCAGTGCACCAATGATTGGTGCCTGGCCCAATCAGTCTAATTAGCCTCCACCTGCTCCCTGTCTATTTAACTTCATTTCCCCTTAACTTCCTTGCCGGATCTTGTTGCCATTGTGCCTGGAGAAAGCGTTTATTGTGTTTGCCATTACTGTGTTCCTGACCTCTTGCTATATCCATTGACTATGAACCTTGCCGTCTGCCCCGACCTTCTGCTACGTCTGACCTTGCCTCTGTCTAGTCCTTCTGTCCCACGCCTTCTCAGCAGTCAGCGAGGTTGAGCCGTTGCCGGTGGATACGACCTGTTTGCTACCGCCGCAGCAAGACCATCCCGCTTTGCGGCGGGCTCTGGTGAATACCAGTAGCAACCTAGAACCGGTCCACCGAAACGGTCCACGCCAATCCCTCGCTGACACAGAGGATCCACATCCAGCCTGCCGAATCCTAACAGTGTATATATAAATTTTATATACTGTATATGTAAAATGCCCATTTAGGATGAAGACTCCACATTTCTGTTACTTGTCCACACCTCCCCATCTGCCCCTCCCCTCTCTGCTCACTTCATCTGGCCCCCACCATTGTCTGAAGACTTTGAACAAAGAAAGCCTGGGAAAGACTCAGGAGTGGCATGCCTTTCCCCCTAGTAGGGGGTGGGAACTTATGTTAATTACAAAGGTGATATAAACTTGAACGATTTGAAATAAAGGCTCAGTGGAAAGCACACAGGGAACGCAGAAGGACAATGGCTTTGTCTGAATTTATTTCTCTATGCTTCGGTAGATACATTCTGTATACGGATTTGTCCAGGAGTAAGATAGCTACAAGAACGCTGAGTTAAACCCCCCACACCTGTAACGATTGTTATGTTCCTTGAGGGGTGTAGTTTTCAAAATAGTATGCCATCTGGGTTATTTTTTTTTGCTGTTCTGCCATCATTGGGGCTTCCTAAATGCAACATGCCCCCCCCCCCCCTTTCAGCAAAATTTGCAAATGTGATTCCTTCTCTTCTAAGCATTGTAGTGCGCCAGCAGAGCTATTTACTTCCACACATGGGGTATTTCCATACTCAGAAAAGATGGGGTTACACATTTTGGGGGCATTTCTCCTATTACCCCTTGTAAAAATGTAAAATTTGGGGGAAAAACTGCATTTTAGTGAAAAATGTAAATAAAAAATTATTTACACATCCAAAGTTGTCAAACACCTGAGGGGTGTTAAGGTTCACTGGACCCCTTGTTACGTTCCTTGAGGGGTGTAGTTTCCAAAATAGTATGTCATGTGTTTTTTTTTTCTTTGTTTTTTTTTGCTGTCCTGGCACCATAGGGCTTCCTAAATGTGACATGCCCCCCAAAAACCATTTCAGCAAAATTTGCTTTCCAAAAGCCAAATGTGACTCGAAGTCCACACATGGGGTATTTCCATACTCAGAAGAGATGGGGTTAGAAATTTTGGGGGGCATTTTCTCCTATTACCCCTTGTAAAAAATTCAAATCTGGGTGAAAACTAGCATTTTAGTGAAAAAAATAAAATAATTTACTAATCCAACTTTATCGAAAAGTCGTCAAACACCTGTGGGGTGTTAAGGCTCACTGGACCCCTGGACCCCTTGTTACGTTCCTTGAGGGGTCAACACCAAATATCAGAGGCCAAAATATAAATTTAGAAAAGCAGATATAACTTTATTGAAAATAACATGTAAAAACACATAAAAAACACATAGAGGATGGCAAGATGGTGGCACAGGAGAAAGATGGGAGGACGAGAGGAGCTGTTATATCCAGGAAAGGTGTGCATCACAAACACTGTATATTGCATATAGATGGTGAATATATAATGGATGCTGGCCAGGTATGAAGAATGATTAACCACATGGGGAAGTACATAAATACATGGCAGACATACTGAACATGCACAGGTACAAGTAAAAACATGTAACACAAAAACCATTTAACAATGAACATGCACTTAGTTTGGATACCTCTAACCTCCACCATGAACGCAGGTTTTCTCACACTGCTTTGTCAGGGGGCATGACTAATGGGCAGAGAGGACGGTATATATGCAGTATATGGACCAATCATGGCACCTCATTTTTATCCCTCCTTATTCATTAATTAGATACCTGTGTGTAAATATATACGTCATGTCCGGCATCAGTCCGTGGAGAGGATGTTTACAATGTCAGGGTAATGTCCGGGTACGGAGCCGAAGATCCAATCATGTGATCAGTGACATGAGTGGACGTCACTGACGTTCGTGTGGTAGGGCCTTGGGGGTGTAGTGTAGTTGGGGTGTTGCTTCAGTAGATGAGGGGTTAATTTAACCCCTGTCACTCGTGACGCCAGGGTGAGGGTTAATACGCTGAGGTAAATCTTCGGCCTATCGCCACCCTTCCCAGAAACTGTTACGCTGAGCGCTTTGGGTCCCCGCTCCTCCCCGGAGCGCTCGCAGCTTCCTCTCATTCGCAGCGCCCCGTTCAGACCTGCTGACCGGGTGCGCTGCGATATTACTCCCAGCCGGGATGCGATTCACAACGCGGGACGTGCCCGCTCGCGATGCGCATCCCGGCTCCCGTACCTGACCCGTTCTCCGTCTGTGTTGTCCCGGCGCGCGCCGGGTCTCTGCGATTTAAAGGGCCACTGCGCCACTGATTGGCGCAGCAGGCCTAATCAGTATCTTCACCTGTGCACTCCCTACTTATACCTCACTTCCCCTGCACTCCCTTGCCGGATCTTGTTGCCATTGTGCCAGTGAAAGCGTTTCCTTGTGTGTTCCTAGCCTGTGTTCCAGACCTCCTGCCGTTGCCCCTGACTACGATCCTTGCTGCCTGCCCTGACCTTCTGCTACGTCCGACCTTGCTCTTGTCTACTCCCTTGTACCGCGCTTATCTCAGCAGTCAGAGAGGTTGAGCCGTTGCCGGTGGATACGACCTGGTTGCTACCGCCGCTGCAAGACCATCCCGCTTTGCGGCGGGCTCTGGTGAAGACCAGTAGCAACTTAGAACCGGTCCACCGACACGATCCACGCCAATCCCTCTCTGGCACAGAGGATCCACCTCCAGCCAGCCGAATCGTGACAGTAGATCCGGCCATGGATCCCGCTGAGGTCCCACTGCCAGTTGTCGCCGACCTCACCACGGTGATCGCCCAGCAGTCGCAACAGATAGCGCAACAAGGCCACCAGCTGTCTCAACTGACCGTGATGCTACAGCAGCTACTACCACAGCTTCAGCAATCATCTCCTCCGCTAGCTCCTGCACCTCCTCCGCAGCGAGTGGCCGCTTCCAGCCTCCGATTATCCTTGCCGGATAAATTTGATGGGGACTCTAAGTTTTGCCGTGGTTTTCTTTCGCAATGTTCCCTGCATTTGGAGATGATGTCGGACCAGTTTCCAACTGAAAGGTCTAAGGTGGCTTTCGTAGTCAGCCTTCTGTCTGGGAAAGCCCTGTCATGGGCCACACCGCTCTGGGACCGCAATGATCCTGTCACTGCCTCTGTACACTCCTTCTTCACGGAGATTCGAAGTGTCTTTGAGGAACCTGCCCGAGCCTCTTCTGCCGAGACTGCCCTGCTGAACCTGGTCCAGGGTAATTCTTCTGTTGGCGAGTACGCCATCCAGTTCCGTACTCTTGCCTCCGAATTATCCTGGAATAACGAGGCCCTCTGCGCGACCTTTAAAAAAGGCCTATCCAGTAACATTAAAGATGTGCTGGCCGCACGAGAAATTCCTGCTAACCTACATGAACTTATTCATCTTGCCACCCGCATTGACATGCGTTTTTCCGAAAGGCGTCAGGAGCTCCGCCAGGATATGGACTTTGTTCGCACGAGGCGGTTTCTCTCCCCGGCTCCTCTGGTCCTCTGCAATCCATTCCTGTGCCTCCCGCCGGGGAGGCTATGCAAGTTGACCGGTCTCGCTTGACACCTCAAGAGAGGACACGACGCCGCATGGAGAACCTTTGCCTGTACTGTGCCGGTACCGAACATTTCTTGAAGGATTGTCCTATCTGTCCTCCTCGCCAGGAAAGACGCACGCTGACTCCGCACAAAGGTGAGACAGCTCTTGATGTGAACTCTGCTTCCCCACGTCTTACTGTGCCTGTGCGGATGTCTTCTTCTACCTTCTCCTTCTCTGCTACGGCCTTCTTGGATTCCGGATCTGCAGGAAATTTTATTTTGGCCTCTCTCATCAACAGGTTCAACATCCCGGTGACCAGTCTCGCCCGACCCCTCTACATCAACTCTGTTAACAATGAAAGATTGGACTGTACCGTGCGTTACCGCACGGAACCTCTCTTAATGTGCATCGGACCCCATCACGAAAAAATTGAATTTTTGGTCCTCTCTAACTGCACTTCAGAGATTCTTCTTGGATTACCGTGGCTTCAACGCCATTCCCCAACCCTTGATTGGACCACAGGGGAAATCAAGAACTGGGGTACTTCTTGCCACAAGGACTGTCTTAAACCGGCTCCCAGTACTCACAGTCGTGACCCTGTTGTTCCTCCGGTATCTGGTCTTCCTAAGGCCTATCTGGACTATGCTGATGTTTTTTGCAAGAAACAAGCAGAGACTTTGCCTCCTCACAGGCCTTATGACTGTCCTATTGACCTCCTCCCGGGTACTACTCCACCCCGGGGCAGAATCTATCCTCTGTCTGCTCCAGAAACCCAAGCCATGTCGGAATACATCCAGGAGAACTTAAAAAAGGGGTTTATCCGCAAGTCCTCCTCTCCTGCCGGAGCTGGATTTTTTTTTGTCTCCAAAAAAGATGGCTCCTTACGCCCTTGCATTGATTACCGCGGACTTAATAAAATCACGGTAAAAAAACGCTACCCCCTACCTCTTATCTCGGAACTCTTTGACCGCCTACAAGGCGCCCACATCTTTACCAAGCTGGACTTAAGAGGTGCTTATAATCTCATCCGCATCAGGGAGGGGGACGAATGGAACTGCATTTAACACCAGAGATGGACACTTTGAGTATCTGGTCATGCCCTTCGGCCTTTGCAACGCCCCTGCCGTCTTCCAAGACTTTGTAAATAAAATTTTTCGTGATCTTCTATATATCTGTGTTGTGGTTTACCTGGACGATATTCTGATTTTTTCTGCCAACTTGGAAGAACACCGCCAGCATGTCCGCATGGTTCTTCAGAGACTTCGGGACAATCAACTTTATGCCAAAATGGAAAAATGTCTCTTTGAATGTCAGTCTCTTCCTTTCCTAGGATACTTAGTCTCTGGCCAGGGACTACAAATGGACCCAGATAAACTATCTGCCGTATTAGATTGGCCACGCCCCTCCGGACTCCGTGCTATCCAACGTTTTTTGGGGTTCGCCAATTATTACAGACAATTTATTCCACACTTTTCTACTATTGTGGCTCCTATCGTGGCTCTAACCAAGAAAAATGCCAATCCTAAGTCCTGGTCTCCTCAAGCGGAAGATGCATTTAAACATCTCAAGTCTGCCTTTTTTTCTGCTCCCGTACTCTCCAGACCTGACCCATCTAATCCCTTCTTATTGGAGGTAGACGCCTCCTCAGTGGGAGCTGGAGCAGTTCTTCTACAAAGAAATTCTTCCGGGCATGCTGTTACTTGTGTTTTTTTTTCTAGGACCTTCTCTCCGGCGGAGAAAAACTACTCCATTGGTGATCGTGAATTACTGGCCATAAAATTGGCGCTTGAGGAGTGGAGGCACCTGCTGGAGGGATCCAAATATCCAGTTATTATTTACACTGATCACAAGAATCTCTCTTATCTCCAGTCTGCCCAACGTCTGAACCCTCGCCAGGCTAGGTGGTCGTTGTTCTTTGCCCGTTTTAACTTTGAAATCCATTTTTGCCCTGCTGACAAGAACATTAGGGCCGATGCCCTCTCTCGTTCTTCAGATGCCTCTGAAGTGGAAGCCTCTCCGCAACATTCCTCCGGACTGTCTGATCTCCACTTCTCCAGCTTCCATCAGACAAACTCCTCCAGGGAAGACCTTCGTTTCTCCACGCCAGCGCCTCGGGATTCTCAAGTGGGGACACTCCTCCCACCTCGCAGGCCATGCGGGCATCAAAAAATCCGTTCAACTCATCTCTCGATTATATTGGTGGCCTACTCTGGAGACTGACGTTGTTGATTTCGTGCGGGCCTGTACTGTCTGTGCCCGGGATAAGACTCCTCGCCAGAAGCCTGCTGGTCTCCTTCATCCTCTGCCTGTTCCTGAACAACCTTGGTCACAGATTGGTATGGACTTTATTACTGACTTGCCCTTATCCCGTGGCAACACAGTTGTTTGGGTGGTCGTTGATCGATTTTCCAAGATGGCACATTATATCCCTCTTCCAGGCCTTCCTTCAGCGCCTCAGTTGGCAAAGCAATTTTTTACACACATTTTTCGCCTTCACGGGTTGCCCACGCATATCGTCTTGGATAGAGGCGTTCAATTCGTGTCTAAATTCTGGAGGGCCCTCTGTAAGCAGCTCAAGATCAAATTAAACTTCTCTTCTTCTTATCATCCCCAATCCAATGGGCAAGTAGAAAGAATTAATCAGGTCCTGGGTGACTATTTACGACATTTTGTTTCCTCCCGCCAGGATGACTGGGCAGATCTTCTACCATGGGCCGAATTCTCATACAACTTCAGAGTCTCCGAATCTTCTGCTAAATCCCCATTTTTCGTGGTGTACGGCCGTGACCCTCTTCCTCCCCTCCCCACTCCCATGCCCTCTGGTTTGCCCGCTGTTGATGAAGTGACTCGAGATCTTTCCACCATATGGAAAGAAACCCAAAATTCTCTTTTACAGGCTTCATCCGGATGAAAAAATTTGCTGATAAAAAAAGAAGAACTCCCCCCATTTTTGCTCCCGGAGACAAGGTATGGCTCTCCGCTAAGTATGTCCGCTTTCGTGTCCCCAGTTATAAACTGGGACCACGCTATCTTGGTCCTTTCAAAATCTTGAGCCAGATCAACCCTGTCTCTTACAAACTCCTTCTTCCTCCTTCTCTCTGTATTCCCAATGCCTTCCATGTCTCTCTCCTTAAACCACTCATCCTTAACCGCTTCTCTCCCAAAGTTGTCTCTCCCACTCCTGTTTCCGGTTCGTCTGACGTCTTCTCGGTGAAGGAGATTCTAGCATCCAAGACAGTCAGAGGTAAAAGATTCTTCTTGGTTGACTGGGAGAATTGTGGCCCAGAGGAGAGATCTTGGGAACCTGAGGACAACATCCTAGACAAAAGTCTTATCCTCAGGTTCTCAGGCTCCAAGAAGAGGGGGAGACCGAAGGGGGGGGTAATGTTACGCCGAGTGCTCCGGGTCCCCGCTCCTCCCCGGAGCGCTCGCAGCATCCTCTCATGCGCAGCGCCCCGTTCAGACCTGCTGACCGGGTGCGCTGCGATATTACTCTCAGCCGGGATGCGATTCACGACGCGGGACGTGCCCGCTCGCGATGCGCATCCCGGCTCCCATACCTGACCCGTTCTCCGTCTGTGTTGTCCCAGCGCGCGCGGCCCCGCTCCTTAGGGCGCGCGCGCCGGGTCTCTGCGATTTAAAGGGCCACTGCGCCACTGATTGGCGCAGCAGGCCTAATCAGTATCTTCACCTGTGCACTCCCTACTTATACCTCACTTCCCCTGCACTCCCTTGCCGGATCTTGTTGCCATTGTGCCAGTGAAAGCGTTTCCTTGTGTGTTCCTAGCCTGTGTTCCAGACCTCCTGCCGTTGCCCCTGACTACGATCCTTGCTGCCTGCCCTGACCTTCTGCTACGTCCGACCTTGCTCTTGTCTACTCCCTTGTACCGCGCTTATCTCAGCAGTCAGAGAGGTTAAGCCGTTGCCGGTGGATACGACCTGGTTGCTACCGCCGCTGCAAGACCATCCCGCTTTGCGGCGGGCTCTGGTAAATACCAGTAGCAACTTAGAACCGGTCCACCGACACGGTCCACGCCAATCCCTCTCTGGCACAGAGGATCCACCTCCAGCCAGTCGTGACAGAAACGATAGGTACGTGCTTAAATGAATAAACGTCCACAATAGAGATGAACTTGAACTTGTATAAACTTTACTGAGGTACTTGCGGTACATCCAATTAACAGCAACAGTCTTAGCAGTACAGTCTCTATGTAGTACGGCAGTGATTGACAGATGCCCGGACCATTAGCTTATCCAAGAGGTTATTAGAATTAGGGATGATGCAGAGATCTGTCCGGATTTAGGGGTCTGTTTAGGTCCGGTGATCTTGCAGACTTAAGAGGGATTGAAATAACTCACAGTTCTGCAAGGCTTGGGCCTAGTCACTGCTGACGACAGCTGCGCAGATCCTCCTCTATCAGCTTTAGTTTCTAGCTTCTAAGACATTTTAATTAAGCTTACTACACATCGTAAGCTTATTATACAATTAGGCAGCTATCTGACATTTAGTTGCTAGCTCCTAAAACATTTTGCCTTAGCTCTCTAAACATTTTATGAGGCTAACTAGACATTAGTACAGCTCTCCATACATTTAGCTTCAAGCTGACTAAACATTTTTTATTATCTCACACATTTTTTCTTTTTGCCAACATTAAGTTACCTGTTAGTACACGAAAGGTATACTGGCTAGCCGGAAGCTAGGTCACAGTAAGATTGGCCGCTAGGGTCTATCGGCTACACGCTACTTACCCCTAGAACACTTCAAAATAACCTACCTAGGTTACCTTTAGAACTACGTGTTTAATTCTATACTCGCAAGAGTACCTACTGGCCAGGTAGAGCATCTCACACACGTAATGCAGAGAAGAGAAATATGAGTGTACCTAACAGTGGCAGGAATTGGGATATCAATAGGCTACAATTCCTAAGTGCTTGTTTGAATGTGAGAGATATTTAGTTTTTAGTGTATGTACTGAAATAGACTGAAGTAGCACATTTAAGGGAGTAGTCTAGAGTACTATGTGTGCAAGTACTATCTTAAGGGTAATTTTCCCTATTATTTCTGTTGAGACAGGTGCTAGCGATTGGCGACAGCAATAATACTACCCTCGGAGGAGCCGAGGTGTCACCTATTGAGTAACTACTAAAACACCTTTGAGCATTTTTATACCATTGCATCTACATTTTTGTGTTTGGTGTACACGTGCATATAGCGGGCAATTTTCTGTGTACAACCTTTACTTACTTTTTATGTACACAGACATGAAGCTATTTTTCTTGTGTACAAGAACCATATACATTTTTATTATACATTTACTAACACTCCAACAAGGTTCAGGCGCATACACCTGATAAGTGCAACATTTAGCAGAGAGTCCCATAAATATAGGATTATATACATGGAATGGGCGTGTAAGGATCTGCAGTCCACCTACACTAAGAGTTCATGGGAAAATATACAAATTGGCGTGTAAGGATCAGCACCCCACCTACACTAAGAGTTCATGGGAAGGGAAGGGAAAACACGGCCGGGTACAGTCCTTATGAATCTCCTACTGGCTAGGAGTCTCTTGACTTAATAGTCAGGCACAAAGCTAAGTGGTTACATTGCTGAACTTTGAACTGGAACAATCTTAGCACAGTCCTGCTAGGCACATTTCTTGAACTTGGTTGCTGTAAAACAAAAGTGGTTAATAAAACAAAAAGACATTACTTTGAAGTCTTTTAGAGGATATTCTTCCTCACTCTTGTTGTGCCTCTCCTGGTTCCTCTGTACCTCCCAACATCAGGGGCAGGTATGGCATTAACATAGCTCTGCCACACCACATTGGTGAGGGTGAAGCGGTTGATGGTAAGATTCAAAGAGGCTATAGGCTTACTAGCCGGAATCGAAGTGGGGCAATAGGGCTTGAGCACCATCTCCAAACTAGGATGGACCCATGACCCTTTTCGTCGGTACCCCAGGAACAGGCGAACTCTCATGGCTCCGAGAGGGCCTAGGTACTGATTTTGGTGGCCGCAACTTTGGCCTAATTTCCTGATCCTGTGCAGGACTTGGCTCTTGGCTGGACACAGAAGGTGATGAACTTGGCTCTTTGCTGTACACAGAAGATGATCTTTGCTGTTGAAGCTCCTCCTCCTTGGGTACGTTGATGGAGGCTTTAGGAGCGGACCATTTCAACCTCAAGTTAAAGGGATCGGACTCCCAATCAGTTGATGGGAAATACTTGAAAGGAAGCTGTGTTGGGGCAGTTGGTCTTGTGACCGCAGCAGCCCATTCCCCTCGAATGCTCTGGACGGGGGTGTACTCTTCAATTTCACCCACCTCCAGGGTGTAAAACTTCTTGTGTAGATATGGCCTTTGTACTGCTCGCCAGTTTACGAGGATGGTCTGCCCAGTGTGGCAGTCAAGAAGTGTCCCATAACCTCTGACCTTGTCGAACTTGGCCACAGTTGCTCTTCTTCTTTCCAATGGCTCCTCCCCTTCTCGGGGGTGATCCCATCTGCGTATGTACAATGCCTCCATTTCAGTGGTATTTTCTTGATACTGCACCTTTTCTTCATGAGGCAAATGCACGTGCTTAGGGGCATACAATTCTTTGTGTCGGGCCTTTATTTTTTCCATCAATTCGGCCAGCTCGGCTTCTTGACGGGCCCTTTCTCTTTGTGCAGTTGGGATTAGTGGGAGTGGCTTCCCAGGTATTGGCTGAAGTACCTTGTGCATATATTCGATCGGCTCCGGCTCATCTCCAAACACTCATTGCGGCAATTTCAATGAGCATGGTCGTGCACTTGGCAAAGCAGATAGAGGTATTTTAGCTTCAGGGCTGGAGGAGGAAGAATAGGCCGCCTCTGGCGGGGTACTCACTGCAGACTCCTCCGATGGAATCTCGGCCCACGAGCCCCAAGTTCTGTGGTGAGGGGACAGTCTCACCGGCGATGCACCTCCAGGTGTCCCTGCGCTCTCCACTGGAGGTGTCTCTGGCCAATCGTCGTCATCATCAAGCAGTGGGGGAAGATTGCAGGCCCCCTCTTCATCTAATGACAACCGCTGCAGACGGTCAGCAAGTTCTTGGAAAAGTCGGGCTGCGACTGCCACAACTTTCTGCTGTTCTGGAGCCATTTTGCCATCTTCACTACGTGGAATGCTGCTCTCCGCCATGTCTGTACTCTCCGGCTCCCTGTGCAGACTGAAGAGGTTGCTGTTGGTGGTGTCTTTTATAGTGTGCTTCCCCAAAATGGCGGCCGTCAGGAAGGACGTCATCGGTGCAGCCCCAACTTCCGGTCCCTCCAGAGACGACTCCTGTATCTCCAAGTTCCCTTTCGGCTGTGATACAGCAACTTGGCAGCCACGCCCAGGGGCGGGGCGTGGCACTTCGTGGGCCTTCTTCATGTGCTTTTCCGGCAGCAGTTTAGCTCCGCCTGTACTGACCGGACAAGAGGATCGCAGCATGAACTCATTGCGCAGTTTACACATCTTAGTTGCAGATAAATTTTCGCCTCCCCCTTACTTTTCTCGTGGCCCCCTTGTATGGCGCACCATGGACACCACTCCTGTACACAACAACACGGTTCACAGCACATGAATAAAGTTTGTTGCTTGGGGGGAGTACACTTTCATTAGTGGCAACAGTAGTAGGCACACACCCAAATCCTGTTCGTGCGATGCCAAAAAGGCTTTGTGGTAGGGCCTTGGGGGTGTAGTGTAGTTGGGGTGTTGCTTCAGTATATGAGGGGTTAATTTAACCCCTGTCACTCATGATGCCATGGTGAGGGTTAATACACTGAGGTAAATCTTCGGCCTATCGCCACCCTTCCTAGAAACGATAGGTGCGTGCTTAAATGAATGAAGGTCCACAATAGGGATGAACTTGAACTTGCATAAACTTTACTGAAGTACTTGCGGTACATCCAATAAACAGCAACAGTCTTAGTAATACAGTCTCTATACAGCTCAGCAATGATTGACAGATGCTGCGGACCATTGACTTATCCAAGGATTAATAGAATTAGGATTTGTGTAGAGATCCGTCTGGATTTAGGGGTCTGTTTAGGTCCGGTGATCTTGCGAAGTTAACAGGGATTGAGATAACTCACAGTTTTGTATGGATGGCCGTTGCCGCAAGGCTTGGGCCTAGTCACTGCGGAAGATAGCTGCGCAGATCTGTCCTCATCAGCAGCGCAGGAACAAGAGAGCGATTAATGGCCGCCGCTCCCTTATATGGGCAGGGATTGGTCCATGTCAGCTGTCACTCACCGTTACAAGGCATGGTGGGTGAACACGTCACTGGGACCTCCCAAGGTCCTAAAGCAAAACCACCTGATCACATGACCCGCAGGTCCTGTTACGTTACAAACAGGTAGACAATTCAATATATACACTTTTTATACTTATAACTGTATAAATATCAGATAGAACTACTATACATTTAGTGGCTATGTGAGAGGTGACAAGGGGAAGACTAGAAAAGAGGGACCCCAACGTCCTAGGGACTCTGACTATGGGGATCTCTACATAGGTAACGTATAAAATACGGTACCGGGACACCACACATTTTTGTTAGGTCATTCGTCATGCGGTATAAATTACCTGGTGATACCTGGGTGATACCAAATTTATATACTTTTTAAATATTTTAAGTACATTTATAGCTTAAAAACTATTTTTGTAAAAAAAAATCATGTTTGTAAGTTGCAGTATTATGTGAGCTATACATTTTTTATTTTTTCACTGGCGCATATGTGTGAGGACTGTGTCTCGGACATGTTGATGTTTTTGGGGGGACTATTTTTGGGTGTGTTTTTGAACGTATAATAAATATATATATATATATATATTTTTTTTAAATACTATCATCTATACTCCACTAAATTATGCCTATGTCTGTCAGTTCTACACAGACAGGCATAGAATAGCAGATCAGACTCTACTTTTGGTAGAAGCTGATCAGCTTCTGTTGCCATGACAAAGGAGGCCATTGTCACGCCTCTGATCACCATGGCAACTATCGTCACTCTGCTTTAACTTTGCAGAGTGTCGATCGGGAACAGATCTCTCCCTCTGTAACCCTAATAGATGCTGCGGTCACAGTGACTGCAGCGCCTACAGGGTTAACTCAGGAGAGGGGGAAGGAGGAGACACTCGCAATATCCCTGTCGCCGGGGACCGCTGTGATTGGTCTCTGGCCGGCTTCAGGGACACTCGGCTGTGCATAACAGCCGACCTCAGTAAATTGTCACAGCACCCGGCAGAGCTGTGACAGTTTAAAATTATCAAGTAAATGTATGCGGTGATGCAGGACACTCTGGAATAATACAAATTTGACAGAAATATAGTTTGAAGCTCTCATGTGCAGGAGTAAGTATAGCCTTTTTTTTTTTTATTAATAAGAATGTTTTAAATGGGGTGGCACAGGAGTTAAGGTTTAGAAGTAGAGGGAAATGAGGGGCAGAAATAGGGGTCCTGAAAGACAAGGAAGGGAGGGCAATCCTAAACAGTGTATATGAATCATCCATAAATGATAATAGTAGGCTAGTTTAACATTAAATTGTCTATAGTTTTTACTATGCACTCAAAAATGTAAATTAGTTTAAAAAAAGCTACTAATAAACACACATGAGTGTTAGAAAGGTGAAGAAGAGTAGATAGGATTTGCCCATATGTTATGGTTATGTCCGAAGATAAGAAAATATTCAGAGGCCACGAGATAACTAAAGAGAAAGTTAGGATAAATATAAAATTCTCTCTTCAAATAATGGCCCTGAAAGACATGACATCAGAAGGTTCTAGAAGAAGATGGTGCTATCAAAAATGTTGTTTATAGCTAGACTGACAATTATGAGATTTTGTATGACAGAAGCTGCCCCTGGGACACAGATGTGGAGATGCCTGGTAGATCAACCTAAAAAGTTATTTTTTAGCTTATGCTTTTCAAAGTGAGAAGCAAAGAAAATAGAAAAAAAATAATTTAGGAAAGCAGAAGTGGACGGAGGCGGGGAAGCTCTGTATACGGGCTCCCACCTTTATTGTGCAGGGGATATTAGCAACGGTGAATTTGTACAGCCTGGATCTCCGCAACCGGACCACCAAACCATAAAATACCTCTTGTTATACCTCTTTTAATCAGGTTCACCCAACTATAGCCCTGTGTATTGGGTTTAGTGTGGAATACCAAGGTATCAGTTTCTCTTTAACCTTTAGTACTGCGATCAGTAGCAATCATGGCACTTAAAAACCGCAATGACAGGCCCCCTGTCAAATCGGCACCCCTGCAACATATATGTGGGGGTCTCATCGGTTTGAATGGCCAGTGGAGGTCTCCTTATCTGTGAGGGTCCTGGGTCTGATCTATTGATAGAACTGCTGAGGCAGGCTCTATCAATAGATCACCAATAACACCAAATAATGATATGCAATAGCATAACATTATTCAGTTTTAGCAATCTGAATACTGGATGTCAAAGTCCCCTATAGGGACTTAATTTTTTTAAATTAATTTAATGAAAAAAGTTTCTTAAAATATAGATAACCCCCTCGCTTATAAAAACAAAAAAAAAAAAACTCCCCCCCCCTTTTCTTTACATTTTTTTTTAAACACACACACATTTGGTATCGCCACATGCGGAAATGTCCAGACTATTGAAAAATAATGTTCATGATCAATTTAATAAAAAGTAAAATATGCGCAATAGTGATACCTATAAAAACTGCAGATCACAGTGCAAAAATTATCTCACAAAGCCCTGTATATGGAAAAATTAAAAAGTTATAGAGCAGGGGTACTCATCTACTTTTAGTGAGGGTCCGCTTATCCAGGTCTGCCATCCGGTGAAGGTCCGAGCTGAACGCTCAGGCCTGGTTCACAAATAGCGGCCTCAGTGCCATGAAGGAAAGAGCAAATGAGCAACTGAAGTGTGGAGGATGTATGACCTGAACACTGTCACACACTATACCCCTGAATATAATACTGCCGCACACTGTGCCCCTGAATATAAAACTGCCCCACACTGTACCCCTGGTATATTAATGCCACACACTGTACCAAAGAAAATAATTCTGCCAAACACTGTACCCCCTGAATATAATACTGCCAAACACTGGGCCCCTGGTATATTACTGCCACATACTATGTCCCTGCAATATCAATGCCACACGTTATTCTCCTGCAATATTACTGCCACATTCTATGCCCCCAAATACATTTTCAAAAAACCCTATACCGATTAATTGTACCTCTGTGCCCAAAATAATTAATGCCACTGTGCCCCCAGAATTAATGATGCCACTGTGCCCCAGAGTTATTTATGCCATTGTGCCCCCAGAATTAAGTATGCCACTGTGCCAGGGCATTAATGATGCCACTGTGCCCCCAGAATTAATTATGCCACTATGTCCCCAGAATTAAGGATGCCACTGTGCCCCCAGAATTAATGATTCCACTGTGCTGCACATAATTAATGATGCCACTGTGCCACCAGAATTAGTGTGGCCACCGGGCTCCCAGAATGAATGATGCCGCTGTGCTGCACAGAATTAATGATGCCGCTGTGCCCCCAGAATTAGTGATGCCACTGTGCCCCCAGAATTTATGATGCCGCTATACCCCCAAAATGAATGATGCCACTGTGACCCCAGAATTAATGATGCCACTGTGCCCCCAGAATTAATGATGCCACTGTGCTGCACAAAATTAATGATGCCACTGTGCCCCCAGAATTAATGATGCCACTGTGCTGCACAAAATTAATGATGCCACTGTGCCCCCAGAATTAATGATGTGGCTGTGCTGCACAGAATTAATGATGCCGCTGTGCCCCCAGAATTAGGGATGTCACTGTGCCCCCAGAATTAATGATGCCACTATACCCCCAAAATGAATGATGCCACTGTGCCCCCAGAATTAATTATGCCACTATGCCCCCAGTATTAAGGATGCCACTGTGCCCCCAGAATTAATGATGCCACTGTGCTGCACAAAATTAATGATGCCACTGTGACCTCAGAATTAATGATGACACTGTGCTGCACAAAATTAATGGTGCCACTGTGCCCCCAGAATTAGTGATGCAACTGAGCCCACAGAATTAATGATGTGGCTGTGCTGCACAGAATTAATGATGCCGCTGTGCCCCCAGAATTAGTGATGCCACTGTGCCCCCAGAATTAATGATCCCGTTGTGCCCCCAAAATTAATGATCCCACTGTGCCCCCAGAATTAATGATGCCGCTGTGCCCCCAGAATTAATGATGCCACTGTGCCCCAGAATTAATTATGCCACTATGCCCCCAGAATGAAGGATGCCACTGTGCCCCTACATGAACTTTGCCACTGTAACTCTCCAGCTGTTGCAAATTACAACTCCCATCATCCACAGACAGAAGGTCATGATGGGAGCTGTAGTTCTACAAAAACTGGAGAATCACAGATGAGGGAGCACAAATTTGTACCGGAGAGCTTGGCTCTTGTCCCAGGTCCCGTTCTGCTCCGCTGCTCTGGCCTCTTCTAGTCAGGTCTGGCCAGAGTGGATGATGCAGGCAGTGCTAGTCGCGCTGCCTGCATCATAGGAGAAGCGCCGGGAAGCCAGTCAAGGAACACAGTGTTCCCTCGCTCCAGGCCGTGGCTATTTATTTGTATCGGTGTCTTAAAGACACCTATACAAATGAATGAGGGGAGATCCGGCCAGATGACTGGCGACCGTGGTCCGGATGTGGACTGCGGAGGTTAAAAGCAGTACAATAATAAAAAGCATGTAACACAGGGGTTTAATTGCTTTAATTGTATTGACCTACAGAATAAAGAGAACATGTTAGTTTTACCGTAAACTGCACTTGGTAAAAATCAAACCCCTCAAAAGTTGTAAAATTGTGATTTTCTTTGTACCATACATTTTAACAAAAAACAAGCATGGCTCTGTGGATGAGTTGTGGGCTGTGTCCTCAAAGGGTTAAAATAAATTGAGTATGTGCCAAAATACATCTGTATTTTGGGACTGTTTTTGGCACATATTTTGGGACCTAAGGGGAAAATTACTGATGGTTTTGCATTTCACATATTTGAGCAATCACTGATTTTCGCAAAATTGAAACTTTTCCAGTATTTTGCGCAAACCAGTTTTCTGGTAAAAGCATTCTGGAAAAATTCCCTTTTACATTTTTATGCATAGATTTTTGTTTGTAATTGAAAAAAATTTAAATGTGCATGCAAAATAAAATACGCCGGGAAGTTTTATGTACTGGAAACTTAGCTTAACTGTCCCAAAAATTTCTAATTTACAAAGAAAAACGTATTAAAAAAAAAAAACAGGCCTAAAAAATGTCTATGAATTTCAATTTTTTTGTCTGAAAGAATGGACATTTTTTGCGCAATATAATATGGACCAAAAAATTATTGTGTGCACATAGCCTCACATAAAAACATAAAGTGGAACTAAACAGTCATAGGATGCATAAAGTGAAACTAAATGGTCTCGAGATGTGGCAAATATATCACAGTTGCTCATGTTGATTGATATATGCATTTTAAGACTTGTGCTTTAAACATTGTGGTGGAAAATACACAAGGATATCTGCAAGAATTTTTTTTAGCAGGGGTATTCTTTTAAATTTAAACTAAATGAATTTTACTATTTTACTGTTTTTTCATCCCACTAAAGGGCTGTAAGTTGCGATGTTTGGTCACTTCTAGAATTCATATACTTAGTACTCCAAAACATTATTCAATGTAAAACTGGCATGATTGGCCCAATGCATATGTGTCTGGGGTCTCCTGACTTTGGCCCTACAGATGATGGGGAAAGAAGGATCAGGCATGTGAAATTTCAACGCTATCAGGCATGTTAGATTTCAACGTGTCATACTTATTGTAGGCCCCAAAAATGAATCACTATGTTTAATAGAATAATAGCATGATGTGTCCGCCATGTTGTATGTTCTAAATTGACCACAGTGTATTCTAAAGAGAAGAATACTTGCTGTCTATTTAGATATTTATGGTTGTTAAGATAAGACAGATGAGAGGGCTAGTTAGCCAGTCTTGTGAATGTTATTCTGACTAACAATTAATTATAGACTAGACAGAGAGAGATTCACACGTCTATGTGGAAGAGACCTACATGGTATTCTTATCTCTCCAAAAAATTTGGATGTCTAGGTGGGCCCCAAGATGTCTATGAGAATCCAGGTTTTAATTATTTATATGTAAAAAAAAATCTCAGAATTTTTAATTATGGCTCCATACTGTTCCATAGTGTGGAATGTGGGTTTAAGACCAGTTATTGACAGTTAACCCTTAATGGTAAAGATGCTAATTCTTTATGCAATAACATCCCCTAGCTTATGGCTAGTTGACATTACACCAACAGGAAAGGCATTATGGGTGATATGCTCAATGCATTCTGAGTATTATAGTGATGTCATAGTCATTACCATATGTACACACCCAACCTACATTCATTGGGGAATTCCAATTTAGGAGAGTGTGTCTAACTAATTAAAAAGTCTGGTAAACCAGATTTTAGGGACTGTAGAGAACACACAAAGACACAGGAAAAAGGTCCAACAAGGTGGAAAAGCCATGTGAGATCCCAGAAAGCCGGACTGATCACACAGTACCAGACCAATGGCTATCCATGATGATGAGATGGACCATTCAGCGTTCCTAAGAGCAGAATCGAGGTTCTTACATAGACTTGTTAAGAGACACAAAAATGGTGTTCCATTTAACTAAGACCAATTTGGATAATGTGGATGGAATTATGCCATTTAGATTATAGTTTTAGGATATTGTGAGACTTCATTCTACCTGCAGAAGAATCAGGACTCATAATCTATCAAAGCATTAAATAATTGCTTGGACATTTATAGAATTCCTACTCGCCAAGCTAAGTGTTATAAGTATATTTCCCACACAGGAAACTTGTTTCAAGTTCTTCCTTCTAAAATATAGTCTAGCGCGATCATAAAACCCTGCTATTTGTCTTAATAGTCTTACCAAAGTCATGTATAGAAAAATAGTCCAGAATGGGGCGGAAGTATGCTTCCATGTTTATATCCTTAGATGGATTTGCTCATTCTTGGAATCATGTGTAACGCCGAGCGCTCCAGGTCCCGCTGCATCCCTGGAGCGCTCGTGGCATCCTTCTGCTTGCAGTGCTCCGGTCGGCACCGCTGACCGCGAGCGCTGCTCCTCTGTCACCGGAGGTGACGCGATCCGTGGGACGGGACGTGCCCGCTCACGGATCGCGTCCCATGTCACTTACCAGCCGCATCCCCCTTCACTTCCATCCCGGCGCACGCGGCCCCGCTCTATAGGGCACGTGCGCCAGCTCTATGAAATTTAAAGGGCCAGTGCACCACTAATTGGAAAAAATTGCAAAACATATAAAAACCCACTTCCCCTTCCTTGCCGGATCTTGTTGCCCTAGTGCCCTGAGAAAGCGTTTTGTGTGTATTCCTAGCCTGTGTATCCAGAGCCTTTGCCGTTGCCCCCTGACTACGAACCTTTGCCGCCTGCCTTGACCTCTTGCTACATCCGACCTTGCCTTCGCCTTGCCCTTGTGTACCGCACCTATCTCAGCTGTCAGTGAGGTCGAGTCGCTATCAGGGGATACGACCTGGGAGTTACTGCCACAGCAAGTCCATCTCGCCTTGCGGCGGGCTCTGGTGAAAACCAGTAACTTCTTAGAACCGGTCCCCTGGTACGGCCCCAGTCATCGCCTCACTGACACAGAGGATCCACTACCCGTATCCTACCCACATACCAGTCCGGTTCCTGACATCATGTGATTAGCACTTGGTTAGAAGGGGGCAGGGAGTGTATTTAGCATTCCATATTGATGATGTCTATGATTAGATATTGCCCATCTTGATATCATAAGGTTTCCTCTGAACACAGTGATATGCAACCTTTTTATTATATGATATTCCTAACCTAGTAGCTTTTGATTTATTGTAACAAGTTACTTACTACTCACATGTATTGTTCTACAATATGTAGTCAATTAACAAGCTTGTAATGTTTACTAATATTTCTAATTGATATTCCTTTGCATATATCATTGTGTTTATTACTCATTTATGTTTATCATTTTATAACCAATAAATCTGCATACTTTATAATACCTGTGTATTATTGTATATTGCAAAACTACATCCTTAAATGGGCACTGTCACCAACTTTATTTTTTGATATGTTGTAGTACTTATGTACTACAACAAATCTGTAATATATATTCATTATTTATTTTTTCATTTTCAGGGTGAATTTTACATTTGAAAACGGCCACTAGGGGTCTCCCTCCTAGTGGCCGGCTGCAGCACGGCGTGACGTCACACCTGAATTCGGAACGATTGCGGCCGGGCAATCGGTCTTAATTCATTTACACTGCGCTCGCTCCCTGCCTGTCAATCAGACAGGCAGGAGCGAGCACATTGGCTCCCCGGCCACTGGCTGAGAGGCCACTCCTCCCGCACATGTCCCGCCGCCGCTGCACGCCCGCTGCTGGACTCTGCAGTATCAGTAAGTAGGTTAATTTATGATTATTTATTCATTTATGAGTATGTTTAGTGGAGTTGGTGGTTATAATGGGGGGTTGGAGGAGAGTGGGGTTCCGGGTTTCAGAACGGGAAGGGGGGGGGGTTGTGTGTGATCGCACTGACTTATGGTTCATCTACACAGGGTGCCTCGAGCTGTTTCACTACTACGACTCCCAGCATGCCCTGACAGCCAATCCTTCCCGACTCCAAATATGGCATCAGAATAAATCCCTGGATCAACGTTCTGACCCTATAAATCTAATATACATAATGGCGCTTGTAGTCCGCTGCAGGCATCCTCCATTGTATGCATTTTTGTGCTGGGGATCGCCCCTAGCAGCGGACTACAAGGGCAGGATCTGCTCCCCCAGTATAGATGCACAGCTGCATTTGGGGTTGAGCACCTCCAGCCATTTGAGACCACGTTTTTTGTTGTTGTTTAAAAATGTATAATTGGAGGGGTGTAAACTCCATGTGTTAATGCGCCTTGAACATTTTCCAGACAGCATTAAGGTTGCACCTGTGAGGCCATGCACCTATATCAGCCAACTTGGGTGGGGCTTGTAGCCTGTCTCTACCTCCTCCCATTGTATGTGTGCTTAGTCACACTGGAGGGAACTGGGAGCAGGCTGCATGTCGGCCTAGTGCTACTGTAATTGCCCACTGGCCCCTGGTTTTTGCTTATTACGCACAGGTAGGTTAGCGTTAGGTCCCGCGCCATTTAAGAAACCTTGGCGTTGCTGTGCGGGCTCTGGTGTGTCCTTCATATAAGGATACATTGGCGAATGTCTCAATTTTAACATCAGTGTTGAGGGATGGCCAATGTCATTGTATACATCTACCACAGTAGTGCACCTAAATTTCTGTACTGTATTATTCTAATTGTTACACATCCACACTGTTTATCTGGTGTAGGATTCTATTGTGGCGCTTGTAGTCAGCTGCAGGCATCCTCCATTGTATGCATTTTTGTGCTGGGGATCGCCCCTAGCAGTGGACTACAAGGGCAGGATCTGCTCCCCCACTATAGATGCACAGCTGCATTTGGGGTTGAGCACCTCCAGTCATTTGAGACCACGTTTTTTGTTGTTGTTTTAAAAATTTATACTTGGAGGTGTGTAAACTCCATATGTTAATGTGCCTTGAACATTTTCCAGGCAGCATTAAGGTTGCACCTGTGAGGCCATGCACCTATATCAGCCAACCTGGGTGGGGCTTGTAGCCTGTCTCTCCCTCCTCCCATTGTATGTGTGCTTAGTCACACTGGAGGGAACTGGGAGCAGGCTGCATGTTGGCCTAGTGCTACTGTAATTGCCCACTGGCCCCTGGTTTTTGCTTATTACGCACAGGTAGGTTAGTGTTAGGTCCCGCGCCATTTGAGAAACCTTGGCGTTGGTGTGCGGGCTCTGGTGTGTCCTTCATATAAGGATACACTGGCGAATGTCTCAATTTACCACAGTGGTGCACCTAAATTTCTGTATTGTATTAATATACATAACCAGCAATGTTCTTACTCTCCAAAAATGCATCCAGGCCCCTTTTGAACTCTTTTACCGAGTTCACCATAACCACCTCCTCCGAAAGAGAGTTCTACAGTCTCACTACTCTTACAGTAAATAACCCCTGTCTGTGCTGGTGTAGAAACCTTCTTTCCTCTAAACAAAGAGGATGCCCCCTTGTTATAGATACAGTCTTGGGTATAAATAGATCAGGGGAGAGATCTCTGTACGGCCCCCTGATATATTTATACATAGTTATTAGGTTGTCCCTAAGCCTTCTTTTTTCTAAACTAAATAACCCCAATTTTGATAATCTTTATGAGTACTGTAGTCCTCCCATTCCCTGTATTACCCTAGTTGCCCATCTTTGAACCCTCTCCAGCTCCATTATATAATTCTTGTACACTGGTTGTATTAAATAGAATAGGTCCCAAAACTGACCCCTGTGGTACCCCACTTGTAACAGTCACCCAATCAGAATAAGTACCATTAATAACCACCCTCTGTTTCCTATCACTGAGCCAGTTACTTACCCACTTGCACACATGTTCCCCCAGTCTAATCCTTCTCATTTTATGCACCAACCTTTTATGCGGCACCGTATCAAATGCTTTGGAAAAATCTAGATATACGACATCCAGCGATTCCCCCTGGTCCAGTCTGGAGCTCACTTCCTCATAAAAGCTGATCAGGTTAGTTTGACAGGACCGATCTCTCATAAACCCATGCTGATATGGGGTCAGACATTTATTTTTATCAAGATACTCCAAAATAGCATCTCTTAGGAAACCCTCAAACAATTTACATACAACTAAGGTTAAACTGACAGGCCTATAATTCCCGGGGTTACTTTTTGACCCCTTTTTAAATATTGGCACCACATTTGCTATGTGCCAGTCCTGGGGAACCATCCCTGTCACTATAGACTCATTGAATATTAGATAGAGGGGTCTTTCTATTACATTACTTAACTCCCTTAACACAGGGGTGAAAGCCATTTGGACCTGGGGATTTGTCTATTTTGATTTTTTGTAGGTGGCACTGTACTTCTTCCTGGGTTAAACAGGTGACCTGTACTTCTTCCTGGGTTAGACAGGTGACCTGTACTGGGAAGTTTATCTTATTTGGCTGTATTTCGTCTGGCATTTCATTTTCCTTTGTGAATACAGTGGAGAAGAATGTGTTTAATATATTTGCTTTCTCCTGATACCAGTCCATAATTTTTACCTCATAACTTTTTAAAGGGCTTACACTTTCATTTGTAACCTTTATGCTATTTATAAAGAAAGTTAAAGAACATTTTGGGGTTAGTTTTACTCTCCATGGCAATGAGTCTTTCTGTCTCTACGTTTGCGGCTTTTATCTGTTTTTAACATATTCTACATTTTTCTCTATAGCTTTTTAATGCTTTTTCACTGCTGTCCTGTTTTAGTAGTTTCAATGCTTTGTTTTTGTCATTTATTGCCCTCTTAACATTTTTATTCATCCACATTGGTTTTCTCCTATTCCTGACCCTTTTATTCCCAAAAGGTATATACCTCTTAAATTGGAAGTCAGTACAGTACAATTGCGCAATGCCACCTTTTTGTCAACAAGCCAGTTATCGCCACTTGTCGCAAACTAAGAGGTGCAGAGTAATTGAACTGAGAGACCTTAGTTTATTACTCTAGTAGATCGCTAAGCATGTAAGATGAGATATCAATACAGTTCAACGTTGCATGCCTGAATGGGAACAGGGGGGTGTAGAGAAAAGAAAGACAGAGACGGCGCTCCAATAGTGCAGTACGTATGGAAGTATAGCCAAAAAGCTGCTCACCTTAACCAGTTGTGCTATTGGCAGGAACAACACTGAGAATCGCTTTGTGTGGGTTGCGGCACTGTCCGGGAGCCGCCGACCATCAGTACCTCTGGCAGCGGTCAGGAAAGCAGCTGGATGCAGGTTGCAGGAATCCCTGGTGTGTGTGGGGGGGGTCCCAAAATCCAACTTGCGGTATCAGTGCTTTACCGGGGTGTAGAAGTAGTTCTTGCAGACAGTTTACTGTGAAAACTTTTTATTCACCAAAGTATAGATTATACAAAGGCGATATCAGTTACACAGATAGCTGGATGCTCAGGAGAATGCGTTTCGAGAGGGGATTCCAGTCTTTGTCAGGTCCGCTATCTTATTGTGAAGAGAAAGCATGTATACTACAGTGGAGGGGACTTTAATTCTTCAAAATTTTGGCGGGTTTGTGAGGTCTCTGGGGGCTGGTCCGTGACGTCTGCCTCAATGACCTCTAGAAGGGGTTTACTGCATTTTCACTGAGTAGTACCTATAGCATTACAAAATTTCACCCATAGGAATTAATGGGCCATTGTGGTCTATGGTTAAGTTCGTTGAACATCGATGTAAGCTAAGCTGTGTCTCCCATCCACTGCCCGGCCGAGCATTCTGTTGCTTAGCTTATAACAATGTTCAACCCATTAAAGAGCCTTCAATCATGGCTAGGAATCTCTGGCAAGCTAGTGAGACCCATTTGTAGGCAACACTGTTATGGATTGAATTGAAATAGGTTTATTTACAAAGAGGAACTGCAATACTGCACAGGATAGACATCAGTACAATAACTATCACATATTTTGTAGCACACAAGAACAACATACAGCAAATAAGGCTTTACACTATATCCAATGCTCTGCACAACAGCAACATTCTTGTATACGTGTCAATCAACAAAGCAAAGAAAAAGTGATAAGAGAGTGGGCAAAAAGGTGGGAATCACAAGCTTTAAGACAGACACACCAAGGGTAGAGGAGGAAGAAGAGAAAAATCAATTTGTCTCTTGGTCAACATCTTTTTAGTCAATCTGTTAGAAGTCTCCTTCCTACAAACACTTTCAGCTGTGCTAGTAGGGAACCCTGGAGCTCATGGATAGTCTTTGGCTTTTATAACTCAGTCTAATGGTCCCTCCTGATAGCATACCAGGGGATGGCCCAGATGTTGAATCTGTTCCATTTGTATGACTCTAGTTTATTTCAGAGAGACAGGAGAGAGTAGTGCGGGTATGGACTGGTTCTTTCAGCCACTTTCAGATGCTTTAAGAATGTGCTTGATATAGTCACATATGGAAGTTAAAGGGGTACTCCGTTGAAAACATCTTATCTCCTATCCAAAGAATAGGGGATAAGATGTTAGATTGTGGGGGTCCTGGTTCTGGGTCCCGCAATCTCTGCTGCGGCACCCCTGTCATTCGGTGCACAGAGCTAACTCCGCTCCGTGCCTGATGACTGGCGATGGCAGCTGTCAAGCTCCCTCCATTCATGTGTATGGGAGGAGGCGTGATGGCTATGTACTAGCCGTCACGCCCCCTCCCATTGACATGAATGGTTGGGGCATGGCGTGACATCATGAGCGCGGAAGCTGCAAGCTTCTGTGTTCTGGATGCTGCCGCTGCCGGCCCAGAGATCAGAGGGTCCCCAGCCGCGGAACCCCCACGATCCAACATTTTATCACTTATGCTTTGGATAGGAGATAAGATGTTTTCAGCAAAGTACTCCTTTAAAGGCCTGATGAGGTCAGACATGCTCTGTGTATGAAACTATAGACAAAATCTCATTAAAAGGTACTAGAGCTTCATGGTAAGCTGTTTGAGGCTCCACAGTACAACTTTCAATTTGACTTCATCCAAAAAATCTTGCTTGGACACTCCATCCATCCCCAACCAGACCACTAGGATCTTAACCCCTTAAGGACCCAGCCCATTTTCACCTTAAGGACCCGGGTACAATGGGCACAGATTTTGACAATGACCCCGCGCCTTGCTGTGTCAGAGGCCCACCGGGTATCCAAAATTTTTCTACTCCATCGGGTGTATCGCACCCCAGCATTTTTACATAGAATTGGGGTATGCCCTGATTCCTATTGTCCCAGGTGTTCCATGTCTGATGCCCATTTACTTCATATGATGTGGGACTGTACTTCTTTAATGCAATTTTGGGCTGATGTGGGACAATTCCTTGGGAGAGTATTTGGTTGTCCGTTTCATATGTCTACTTTGTCATGTGTTTTGTGGTATATAGATGGTATGGATGAGGATGGTGGATTATACATTGGTACCAGTAGAATTCTCTATCAGGCTCGCAAGTTGATTGCACAGCATTGGCTGCGAGCCTCTCCACCTACTATTTCTGAGCTTATTACTAAACTGAACCATATTATCAGGTTGGAGAAGGGTGTCTATCTTAAACGGAAAGCCATACACAAATTTGAGCTTATTTGGGGGCCCTGGATTTACACTCCGGGTCTGCCTTCTATATATTCACGGAGGACCCCTATGGAGGTGTTGTTGGGGGGTGCAAGATGATTTGCGTATCTCGATTCTCTGTTGTCTTTTCTGTGTCATTTGTGTTCTGCATGTCTTGTGATCCTGTATGTGTTTGGTGCGCTACTAAGTCTAACTGCTGTGAAATTCCTACTGTGCCTCTGTATAGTGCCCTTCTTATACTCTTTCGTTATCTTATCCGCGCTTTGTGCGGAGTCTTGAGGCTTTTGCTTTTGTTGTAGCCTCCCTTACCCTTTTCTCTTCTTTTTTTTTTCTCTTTCTCTCCTTCTTTTCTGACAGTATCGAGTACATGTAACTTATGGACAGATATCGCACTATTTTTCTATTTCAAAGTTTTATATTTATTCTTTTATGAGGGTAGGACACGGGACTTAAGGGTGGGGGGGTGTTCTGTGTGGGAGGTGTAGGGTTGGGATGGAGTTTTTTGGATTTGTTTTGACGTTTGTTTGTAAACTGCAAAATGATTAATAAAAAATTTCTAATAAAAAAAATAAAAGGATCCGGGCATTTTTGCACATGTGACCACTGTCACTTTCAGCATTATAAACTCTGGGATGCTTTTACTTTTCATTCTGATTCCAAGATAGTTTTTTTGTGACATATTCTACTTTATGTTAGTGGTAACATTTTGTCGATACTTACATCATTTCTTGGTGAAAAATTCCAAAATGTGATGAAAAATTTGATGAAAACTTTGAAGCTCTCTGCTTATAGGGAAAATGGACATCCCAAATAAATTATAAATTGATTCACATATACAATATGTCTACTTAATGATTGCATCATAAAGTTGACATGTTTTTACTTTTGGAAGACATCAGAGGGCTTCAAAGTTCAGCAACAATTTTCTAATTTTTCACAAAATTTTCAAAATCAGAATTTTTCAAGGACCAGTCAAATACCTGTGGGGTGTTAAGGCTCACTATACCCCTTGTTATGTTCCGCGAGGGGTGTAGTTTCCAAAATGGGGTCACAAGTGGGTATTTATTTTTTTGCGTTATGTAAAATCAGCCACCCCTGTGCAAATCACCAATTAAGGCCTCAAATGTACATAGTGCTCTCTCACTCCTGAGCCTTGTTGTGCGCCCGCAGAGCATTTTACGCCCACATATGGGGTATTTCGTACGACAGGGCTCCATAGTGAGAGAGCGCCATGCGCATTTGAGGACTAAATTAGGGATTGCATAGGGGTAGACATAGGGGTATTCTACGCCACTGATTCCCAAACAGGGTGCCTCCAGCTGTTGCTAAACTCCAAGCATGCCTGGACAGTCAGAGGCTCCGTTTTGGAAACACTGCTGTACTTTACGTTTTTCATTTTTATTAGGGGAGACAGTGTAAGGGGTGTATGTAGTGTTTTACTCTTTTTTATGTGTTAGTGTAGTGTAGTGTTTTTAGGGTACATTCACACAGGCAGGGGCTTATGGTGAGTTTCCCGCTAGGAGTTTGCGCGGCGGCAGAAGATTTGCCGCAGCTCAAACTTGAAGCAGGAAATCACTGTAAACCCGCCCGTGTGAATGTACCCTGTACATTCACATGGGGGGGCAAACCTCCGGCTGTTGCAAAACTAAAACTCCCAACATGCACTGACTGACCGTGCATGCTGGGAGTTGTATTTTTGGAACAGTTCTGTTATCTAACTCAGTATTCTCCAACCAGTGTGCCTCCAGCTGTTGCAAAACTACAACTCCCAGCATGTACTGATCGCAGAAGGGCATGCTTGGAGATGTAGTTGTACAACAGCTGGAGGTATGCAACTACAACTCCCAGCATGGCGAGACAGCTGTTTGCTGTTCGTGCATGCTGGAAGTTGTAGCTTTGCAAGATTTAGAGGGTCACGGTTTACAGACCACCACACAGTGAACTCCAAACTGTGGCCCTCCAGATGTTGCAAAACTACAAATGTCACAGGATGCCTGCTGAATGATTTCAGCAGGCATCCTGGTCCGGTCCCTGCCAGGCGTGCGGCGGGGACCGAAATTTCCACGGGCGTACAGGTACACCCTGGGTCCTTAAGTACCAGGGAGCGAGGGCATACCTGTATGCCCTGGGTCCCTAAGTGGTTAATGAAAGGAAAGGGGTCATTCTGCAAAGAGCAATAAGGGGAGATTGGCCCATAGCAACCAATCAGATCACTTCTTTCATTTATTAGAGGTGTTTAAAAATAAAAGAGGCAATTTAATTGCTTGCTATGGTGCAACTGGTCAATTTTTCCTCTGCGCAAGGTTTGATAAATCTCCCCTATAGACTCTGACTTTTTAACCCCTTAACAACATCGGATGTAAATGTACGTCATGGAGCAGTGGTACTTAACGCACCATGACGTACATTTACATCATGGACATGACCGCGAGCACCACATCATAGTTCCCCTAATAAATGTATTAAAAGTTTTATACTGTGGTATCAATAAAAAGTACAGATCACTGCGCAAAAAATTAGCCCTAATACCACCGCATGGGTATCATTTTATTTTTATCGACCCACAGAATAAAGAAAACATGTAATTTTTAATGTAAAGTGTACAATGTGAAAACAAAACCTTCCAAAATTTGCAAAATTCGGGTTTTCGTTCAATAGTATTTTATTGGTTGCGCCATACATTTTATGGTAAAATGAGTGATGTCATTATACATTCTTCATTAGAAATCCTTGGATCACATGATCAAATCATTTATTACTTGTAATGAGTAAAACACAACTAGAAAAACTCTTTCACAGCACATTTTATTTATTGCAATTATTGGCCAAGATTTGTCAATTTCTCAAAACATGATGAGGTGACCAGTGATGCAGAGACCTTAAGGGCTTGCTGGGACTTGTAGTAGGACTGGACAATGGAATGCAGACCCCGCTAACTTGACAGATGACAGGGACTGACTTGACTCATAAAGCTGTGACTTTAGCTTACTTGAATTGATGGTGGCTGCAGGACTGGACTTTGAGGCCTCCAACACTCTGGACATCCCCACTAGGCACAACTGCACTGGATCTCAGCTTAGCAGAAGAGCAGAGCTCAAAGAGAGAGAAACTAGGTCCACCCTGAGCTTATATGGGGGTGACTAGCAGGGAGCCCATAGGTCACTCTTGGGATCACCTGGTCAACCTACTGGGTAACAATCACATGAAATATCACATTGTATAACTCAATTAAAGCAACATTACAGCAGGAGCACAGGGTAACACCTCCTTTACTGGGCTACCACAAAAGGTTGAGAAGCAAATATAGTGAAGCAGAGACACATTCTGCTCATTTTCCTAATGTATATTTTGCAGGACTGAGAAGAGTACAGCAGCTTCTTTACAGTTTATAAACGGCCCAAAAATAGCTGTAATGTGTTAATCCAATTGCCAACATAATGTATGCAGGACCTTTACAATGTCTGTTTATTTCTGTACATGTTCATTTACATATGTGTCCAGCAGAGGCTGCTGTACCCAAGTAGGTAGCTTTTTAAATATTTTCTTCCAAATGGCTGAATGTGATTACGTGCATATTCTATTGCAGCAATGCATGTATTAAAAAAGGGTTTTCAGCTTGATATGCCATAAATGTCTATTTAATGGAGGCTGACAGAGAACAGGCTCCACGATCTTGGATTTGGTAGAAATTCAAGTGTTGTACTCATCTAGATGTTTTGCTATAATATTATTTAACAGCATACTAAACATACAGTATTGCCATACACGCCCCTAAACAATACAAAGAAGCATAATACATTCAAATGCTTATTGTGCTATAAGAATAATATATTAATATAAAAATAAAGGTATGTGTTAGTAAACTGTGAAAGAAAGAACAGAAAAGGATAACATGTTAAAACACAATAATAAGGTTCTGTTCTAATGAGCCTAATGGATCTCTTTACAAAGACAATAAACAATGCTGCTGCAGACTACAATATTTTTTGTGTTAATAAAATGATAAAAACCTTAATGTAAATAGGACCTTAAAGATGTTATGTCCTCTTTGAGATGGACTTTTATTTAAAGAAGTACTTGTTGTCCAGTAAAATGTATTATTTTCATATTGTCCCCAAGGCTGCCTAATAAAATAACAAAAACTTTCACTCACCTTCCTTTGTTCACTTGTAGTTTTGGTATCAGGGCAGCTCATCCGCAGCCGGTCTCCGCTGAAAGTCTGCTTCACTGGAGCTGGCAGGAGTTGTAGACGCAACACCACAGTGCCGGTGCCCAGCCTCAGCCAATGATTGGCAAGTAGCTCTGTCAGTTCCCCCAGCTGCCCACTGTGCAGATGGGGCACCCCAATACAGGAGACACAAGAGAGCAGAGGAAGGTGAGATAAAGTGTTTGTTCATTTATCAGGCCGGCTGGGGACAAAATGAAAAAATATTACATTTTGCCAGACAACCTCTTTAAATGGGCACTGTCAGATTCAAAAACTTTTTACATGTTGTACTTCTTGGCAAAACATTCACCTTTCTAATATACTTCATAAGAAAAATGTATTTCCTTTTTATGGAAATAATGGCTTATAAAATCATGGCTTTGTCCAAGCTGAAGCACAGGCATGGACAAAGTCCAGTAAGTCAGGGTGGGCTAGCACTCCTTTGTGCTCTGTCTGATAGGACAGGAGAGAGCACAGAGAAGTACTAGCTCACCCTCACTTAGGCTGGGTTCACATATGTCCGGCATCCGCCATAGGTGAACTCAGCCTAAATCTCAATGCAACTGATGCGACAACTGATGACAATGTGCATCAGTTGTCATAAATTGTATGGCATCCGGCATCAATTATTTCTGGACTATGGACAGGGGAACGCAGCAAGCTGCATTCCCCTGTCCAATGCCCTCAGGAGTGTCCAACCATCCAGTGTCAAAATTGAGACGCTGGATGATTGTGAACTGCCCCATTAAAATGAATTGGATCAATTCTAGCATCAGTTTCTAGAATCAAGAAACTATGCCGGACGCCTGATGTGTTGGCCCAGTTCAGGAGTTGCACCCCTGTACCATTGCTGCCCTGTCAGGTGGACTCTATTTCAGTGACCTCTGGGCCCCCCCCCCCCCTTTAATCTATGTTCCCTAAAAAGCACCTATGTTATCTAATGTATATATTGTTATGTGCCTTTAAATGTTGCCATGTGTTGTAACCAAGGAAGGTACCAGTGGCCATTTGACCTACAGAGTGACCTATGGACCCATCCAGAGTCTCCCCCCATAAAAACCCTGGGAGGAGCTAGTTCAGTCTCTTGAGATTAGTTCTCTACTGAGTGCAGCAAGGTCAAGTCCTGAGATGGTGTCTGGTGTCCTGAGGAGGCCTAAAGCCTACCACACAGCCACACATCCACAAGTCCACTACCCCATAGGTGAATGTCAAAACCTGGCAAGCTACATACTGGGGGAAGCCTGTCAAGTCAGTCTAGATCAGTCTGTATACAGTCAGCGTGGTCCTGCAGCAAATTGTCCAAATCCACTATAAGTCTCAGCCCTAAGGTCTCTGAAGTCACTGGTCACCTTCTTGGAACTAATTGAGCTGTCAAGACTATTACACCTGTCTACCTCAGTAAACCTGCCGTTGTTCCATAACTTGGCGTCAGAGTCATTATTTGCCCCATGCCTAGCCAAGGATCCAGAGCTATACCTTCGGGTGGCGAAGAGGTTAAACCATGCCCCTAGGGTAATAACATCTGCCCTCATCACACCCTCACCATAACTTTTGGCGTCCTACGAACAGGATACGAGTGTGCGTCTTATGCAAAAAGAACCCTCCCAGTCTGAACCGTGTCCAGTATTGCAGAGTAAAATGCACAAGTGTGCGACAAAAATTGCGCCAGAAAGTGTACGGGACTTTGTCAGTGAAATCTGTTTATTGTGAGGCGCTTGTAAAATAAAAGGGGAGGTGAAGAAAAGTCTGTTATCTGCCATTGTGAACTGCGTAAAGGTTGTACCTGAAAGAGCTAATCTGGTTGCAAGAGCGGTCGCAGCTCAGCCCACATCAGTCCCCAGCGGTGACGCCTCTTCAGTCCAGCAAGGAGGAACCAAAAGATCGTCCTGTGTTTCACAGGGGAAGACTTTCCTGACCTGACTCAAACAGGAAGTTCCCTGGGCGCAGCCATCTTGGAAGTTCCGGCTGCTGTGCTCATCTCCAGCTGTCACCCACAAAGTCAGTGCTGCAGTGCAAGTTCTGCAAACACCACCGATCATCAAAACCAAGTCTCCGTTACCTCTGTTAGTCTGTTCGCAAGGCTGTTTATCACTGGGTACCTGCAAAATAGAGGGGCAGTGTCTGCTGTAGTACCCCCATCATTCAAACCAGAGCCACTGCAACACCTCATCAGTTTTCTTAAAGGGAAATGCACCCCATTCTTCTTAAAGGAACAGCGCACTCAAAAATCAACTAGATGTCTGAACCCAGCACCCCTTCATCTCCAGCAGCGAGGTTATCACCTGCTCCAGCAGCCAGGGTCCAGCTCCCCCTGTCTCCAGCAAGCAGTAACAGTCCTGGTGTTTCCACATCTGCACCAGTATTCATAGAGAACCTGAGGGATTTCAAAGAGCGGATCCAGAGTTTGTCTTTTACTCTTTCCCTCCTAACCAACAGGTGCAACTACCAACAGGACAACTCCAGGGACCAGCACTAAAGGAAGTCCGCACCTGGCCAGCATCTGGGAAGACAACAGTGGAGCAGATGTTTGAGGGACTGTAACAGGTATTTGAGTCACATTCTCCATCAGAGGTATGTCTCCGGCTGTATGAAAGGCGACAAAAGCCAGTTGAGACCTTGAGCGCATGTGCTGTAGCCCTACAGAATGCCCTAGAAGTCCAGAAATTAGATGGTATAGCTCCCAAGCAGGGCAACAAAGTGTTAATGGAAAGATTTATTGATGGAGCCCATAACCAGTGGGACAAGGCCCAATTGAGAATGTAAGCAGTCCAAAACCCAAACATGTCATTTCCTGCTTTTAAAAGACTGGCTATCCAAGTAATTGAGTCCGGGACTAAGTTAGAGGTAGTTTGTGCTCCCCTTACACCTGCTCAGGAACCACTAGGGGCGGCAGCAAGACCTATACCATCACCGTCTCCTGTCCCTGCCCCATTGCAACCTACTTTGCCAGCCACTACAGTCTTGGATCTACAGAGTGTTAGGCAGGACACTGAGCAATTGACTAAGGCTGTTAAGAAGGTTGCCACCCGGCCTGCTCCACCTGACCAAGAACCGCCCTTGCCTAGGAAATCTGCCCCTGCTCCCTGCAATCCCAGTTACTGTAATCCTCCACCCAATAGATACTCAGGGACTCAGAGACCTTTTTGTACCTATTGTAACAAGCCCGGCCATTGAAAAATGTAGTGCTGGGATTTAAACGGATTCACCCTGAGGTCAAGGACCGGCCCTCAGGAAAACAGTCAGCAGGTCCAACCCTCGAACGACCTAAATCAGGACTCTCACTTTATGCCGCCTCCTGCCCCCTTGTAACAGTTATTGTAGAAGGTGTACCTTTAGAGACGTTAATAGATACAGGGTCATGTCACGCACCTGGTGGAGGCTGTGTGGCTGATGACTCGGACCGTATCGGGGAGCGGAGTCTAAGATGCCGCTGGTTTTCACCAGAGCCTGCCGCAAGGCAGGATGGACTTGCTGTGGCAGGCGACACCCAGGTCCCTACCCCCGACACGGTTCGACCACACAGGTAACTGCGCAAGGCGAGGTACAGAAGGATGAGGCTGCAGTGTAGTCAAACGTAGCAGAAGGTCAAGGCAGGCGGCAAAGGTTCGTAGTCAAAAAACGTAGCAGGAAGATCTGGATACACGGGAATGGCAAACAGGCAATGGGTACGCTTTCTCTCACAAATGGGACTGAAGATCCGGCAGGGAAGTGTGGGAGGTGCAGGGACTTTATAAGGTAGTGTCAGGTGCAAACAGTAATTATGGGCGTACTGGCCCTTTAAATCTCAGAGCTCCGTCGCGCATGCGCCCCGTCCGCTAGGGCACGCTCGCAACGGAGCTCTGATACGGAGCCGAAACACAGGAGCGGAAGTGGCAGCAGTACAGGGTGAGTGACGGGCCGGGATTTGCATGCAGTCGCGCATGTGCGGCCGGAGTGCAGGCTGTAACAGGTCACAAGTGTCTACCATATCTAAGCGTGTTTTCTATCAGCATTGGGATGCCAATCTATTATGTGAAACTGAGGATGCTAATTTCAGAGTAGTTGCAGGTAATGGGCAACCAGTCCCTAGACATGGATACTGGGAGCCAAACATTCAACTGGTTGAACATGTACTTAAAGGGCAGGGAGTGATTGTAACCAATTTGACAGATAAGGGGTCAGCTGAATTTATATTGGGGATGAACATTATGAGGAATTGTTTTACTGAAATTTTGGATGCCTTGTATGCCTCTCTCCCCCATATGCCCCCTTCAGACCAGCAGGCTGTGCAGCCCCACCTGAAAGTCCTACAAGCAGAAAAAGAAGTTTGCCAACAAGCAAGGCGAGATCTGCAGAGTACGAGTTCAATACATCAGGTCGGTGACCTTACAACCCAACACTGAAACCATCATCTGGTGTTGTGCAGTTCCCGGAGTCAAGAATCGGGATTATCAGGCCCTGCTGGAACCTATGACACTGGAAGATCATCCTTTAAATCAGAGCTGCGAGAAGTCTCGTTACTGCTTCCAACAGAAGAGTCCCAGTACGGTTAGTGAACCTGTCTGATTCTGCTACTGTTCTACCCAAGTACACTCCAGTGGCTCCGTTGTACCTCCTAGAGTCGAAGGACAGGTGAGGGACAGCGTGCGGCTCAAGTTACCGGTGGATCCAGTGCTAATCCTCCAGAGCCCTGGTGGGCGCAGCTCCAGGTTGGAGATGACTCTACCCCACGGGACCCGGTTAATGGAGTCGTCAATGTCACCAAAAGATATCATGAAGCTTTCAGAAAACACCCCACAGACATCGGGAAGACTTCAATGATCTAGCAGCGCATAATTAATGCCCGTCTATCAAGGAGAGACACCGTCCAGTCGCACCAGGCATGTATCAGACTGTCAAGACGATGCTGGCTAACATAAAAGAGGCGGACGTGATCCAAGAAAGTCAGAGCCCCTGGGCGGCGCCACTTGTCCTGGTCCAGAGGAAAGACTGAACCATCCACTTCTGTGTCGAGTACAGGTAACTGAACAATGTCACATAAGGATGCTTATCCTTTGCCAAGGATTGAGGAGTCGCTTACGGCCCTCAGGTCTGCTGCTTACTTCTACACCCTGGATTTAACCAGCAGGTACTGGCAAGTGCCCATGGCCGTGGAGGATCGTGAGAAGACCGCCTTCGTGACACCATTGGGGTTGTTTGAGTTTAACAGTATGTCGTTTGGGTGATGTAATGCCCCCGCTACGTTCCAGCGTCTGATGGAAAGGTGCCTGGGCCATCTGAATTTCCAAAGTGTCTTATTGTACCTGGACGATGTCATCGTGTATTCCAAGTCTTACTAGGAACACCTCAATCATCTGTCAAACATCTTTCAAGTTTTGATCAAGCATAGGTTGAAGCTCAAACCATCAAAGTGTCACTTGCTCAAACCTCAAGTCAATTATTTGGGCCATGTTATCACTGCAGAGGGAGTTCAGCCAAATCCTGAAAAAGGTGAATGCTGTCAAGAACTGGCCTACCCCACGCATGGTGAAGGATGTCAGGAGCTTCCTGGGATTCACCGGCTACTACCGCCACTATATACCACACTTGTGGGAAGACGTGGAGATGCCCTCATTTTATCAGCAGTTTGTGAACCAGAATGTTGTGACCTCAACCCAGGTCTGAAAAGATTAAAGAAGACCTGTACACCTGGAAGACTCTCCAAGATGGAATTATGGGGGATCTGTTGGACTACCTTCTGGCAAAAAAGGTACCAACCTGTCTACGCTGGGCCCAGGGTGACTATGAGTTGAAACGTCTGTGGCGACAGAAGAAGCGACCGTTTGTGCACAAAGGACTGTCGTACCAAATTTCTTTGGATCCAGTCTCTGGTGATCGACTTCATCAGATTCTGGTTCCCCGAAGAGATGTGGCGATATCATGACCAGTCGGGAGACTTTGGAGTCAACAAGACCGAAGCGACTGTCAGGTAAAGATTCTACTGGATTGGAATTCGGAGTGACATTGAGAAATGGTGCAGTGAATATTCTGTCTGTAGCGTCACCAAGAATGTGCGCAAGGATGCAAGAGCACCCAGAGTGACAGACCCAACCAGTTGTTTGCGCTAGACCACATGAAATTGTCTCCTACCCGGTCCGGGTATACCTATGCGCCCAGCATGGTGGATCAATACTCCAAGTGGGTTGTCGTTGTTCCCATCAAAAATCTCACCACCAAGAAGCGGCCCAGATGTTCTATTCTAAATGAGTGCAAACCCTTGGATGTCATGAGTCTGTCCTAACTGAGTGTGGAACGGCCTTTGAGGCCCAAGTCTTCCAAAAACTATGTCAATTCCACGACTGCAAGGAACTCCAAACCACCACCTATCACCCTCAGGGGAATGAGCTCTGTGAGCGCATCAACCAAGTCTTCGCCCATATGCTGCAAGC
The DNA here is from genome assembly GCF_029499605.1 of Hyla sarda. NCBI lineage: Eukaryota > Metazoa > Chordata > Amphibia > Anura > Hylidae > Hyla > Hyla sarda. The sequence continues at coordinate 334,372,795 of NC_079189.1, read as the reverse complement.
AGCCTCTGTGTCAACACAAGAAGAATGGCCCTGTTACTGCCCGAGTTGTTGGAAATTTACAACAATGCAGTACACTGCTCCACTGAATACACCCCCTTCTACTTGATGATGGGACGACACGGGCAAGTTCCCGAGGACGGACAAATTGGGCTCCATCTGGGAAACGGAACTATACACAGTGACGGCTATACCCTGTCCCGAATCGGATGTGTAGGAAGTTCAGAAGCCTGGGTATGAGCCACAAGTTGTCCACCGAAATCGTATCAAGATCTGCCTGAACGAAGATCTACCAGTACTTCCTCCGCCGCCTCCTCCAGATTTCAGACCTGCAAGGAAATATGTTCCTGGCGAAGGGATCCACCCATCCATGGATTTCCCTACATTCTCTCCCAATCCGCCAGCGTTCATCTGTTTGCCTCCAGCACCAGGACTGGTCCAGCCAGCATTAGTCAACTCCCCAGTTCCTGCTATATCACTGTTGGCTCCAGCTTATATACCAGCGGTCCTGATTCCAGCCACTCCTGAACAGATTCCAGCCCCTGTGTTTGCGGAAGAAGAGCCTGCTGAAGTTTCGGAAGTGCCGTCAGTTCCAGATTCTCCAGAGGTGGTGCTTCGCAGATCCCAAAGGTCCATACAAGGTCAAATACCAGCAAGGTATAGAGAATAAACATACCTGTGTATATAAAAGTTTATCCAGTCCATAAGTATACTAATGTCTAGCTAGTATAGAATAATTGCTTCCAATATCATTTCATGTACAGTTAGTCAGTTATGTACATAGCATCTTATGTATATAAATATTCTCATGTCTAGTCAGGACTGTAGCTAACCAGTTTATATATGCAGGCCACAATAGTCATGAAAAGTCTTAACAAAAAGCTCTTGTTGCCAAAGAGTTCTCTCGGAGGTGTAAATAACATGTAATGTGACAGAGCTACTGTGTATATAGGTAACATTATGTTACGCCTAGCGCTCCGGGTCCCCGCTCCTCCCCGGAGCGCTCACGGCGTCTTTCTCCCTGCAGCTCCCCGGTCAGTCCCGCTGACCGGGAGCGCTGCACTGTCATGGCCGTTGGGGACGCGATTCGCACAGCGGGACGCGCCCGCTCGCGAATCGCATCCCAGGTCACTTACCCGTTCCCGTCCCCTGCTGTCATGTGCTGGCGCGCGCGGCTCCGCTCTCTAGGGCGCGCGCGCGCCAGCTCCCTGAGACTTAAAGGGCCAGTGCACCAATGATTGGTGCCTGGCCCAATTAGCTTAATTGGCTTCCACCTGGTCCCTGACTATATCTAACCTCCTCCCATGCACTCCCTTGCCGGATCTTGTTGCCCTTGTGCCTAGTGAAAGCGTTTTGTGTGTCTAAAGCCTGTGTACCAGAACTTCTGCTATCCACCCTGACTACGAACCTTGCCGCCTGCCCCCGACCTTCTGCTACGTCCGACCTTGCTTCTGTCTACTCCCTTGTACCTCGCCTATCATCAGCAGTCAGAGAGGTGACCCGTTGCTAGTGGATACGACCTGGTCACTACCGCCGCAGCAAGACCATCCCGCTTTGCGGCGGGCTCTGGTGAAAACCAGTAGTGACTTAGAACCGGTCCACTAGCGCGGTCCTCGCCAATCCCTCTCTGGCACAGAGGATCCACTACCTGCCAGCCGGCATCGTGACAGTAGATCCGGCCATGGATCCCGCTGACGTCCCTCTGCCTTATATCTCTGATATCACCACGGTGGTCGCCCAGCAATCCCGACAGATCGCCCATCTAACCCACCAGCTGTCGGAAGTATTCACCATTGTGCAGCAACTTCAGTCGCAACTTCAGCAGCAATCATCTCCTCCGCCAGCTCCTGCACCCCTTCCGCAGCGAGTGGCCACTCCTAGCCTCCGCCTGTCCTTGCCGGACAAATTTAATGGGGACTCTAAGTTTTGCCGTGGCTTCCTTTCGCAATGTTCTCTGCACTTGGAGATGATGTCGGACCAGTTTCCTACTGAAAGGTCTAAGGTGGCTTTCGTAGTCAGCCTTCTGTCTGGAAAAGCTCTGTCATGGGCCACACCGCTCTGGGACCGCAATGACCCCGTCACTGCCTCTGTACACTCCTTCTTCGCGGAAATTCGAAGTGTCTTTGAGGAACCTGCCCGAGCCTCTTCTGCTGAGACTGCCCTGCTGAACCTGGTCCAGGGTAATTCTTCCGTTGGCGAGTACGCCATACAATTCCGTACTCTTGCTTCTGAACTTTCCTGGAATAATGAGGCCCTCTGCGCGACCTTTAAAAAAGGCCTATCCAGCAACATTAAAGATGTTCTGGCCGCACGAGAAACTCCTGCTAATCTACATGAACTCATTCATCTAGCCACTCGCATTGACATGCGTTTTTCTGAGAGACATCAAGAGCTCCGCCAGGAAAAAGACTTAGATCTCTGGACACCTCTCCCACAGTCTCCACTGCAATCTGCGCCTAGGCCTCCCGCCGAGGAAGCCATGCAAGTGGATCGGTCTCGCCTGACCCTGGAAGAGAGGAATCGCCGTAAGGAAGAGAATCTTTGTCTGTACTGTGCCAGTACCGAACATTTTTTGGTGGATTGCCCTATCCGTCCTCCACGTCTGGGAAACGCACGCTCGCACCCAGCTCTCGTGGGTGTGGCGTCTCTTGATGCTAAGTCGGCTTCTCCACGTCTCACGGTGCCTGTACGGATTTCTACTTCAGCCAGCTCTTCCCTCTCAGCCGTGGCCTGCCTGGACTCTGGTGCTTCTGGGAATTTTATTCGGGAGTCCTTGGTGAATAAATTCCGCATTCCGGTGACCCGTCTTGTCAAGCCACTCCACATTTCCGCGGTCAACGGAGCCAGGTTGGATTGCACCGTGCGTTACCGCACGGAGCCCCTCCTAATGTGCATCGGACCTCATCACGAGAAAATTGAATTTTTTGTCCTTCCCAATTGCACTTCCGAAGTTCTCCTTGGACTACCCTGGCTTCTACACCATTCCCCAACCCTGGACTGGTCCACTGGGGGGATCAAGAGTTGGGGTCCCTCTTGTTCCAAGGACTGCCTTAAACCAGTTCCCAGTACTCCCTGCCGTGACCCTGTGGTTCCTCCTGTATCCGGTCCCCCTAAAGTCGTTAGGGACTCTGCCTGCCACAGAAAATGCCTTTCCCCCCCTCCCAGTCCCTTCAGGCAAGCCTCTGTGTCCCCTCATGGCTCCCGTCCTTGTGTCTCCCTGCCCCGTGCCAAGCTTCACCCTCTGCCCTCCCTCCCCATTCCTACTCCTGCTGTACTGCCTGCCATTGAGGAAACCATCCATTCCTTCCCGGTGTCCTCATCCCAGGGGAGGCAGTCACCGGACAAAAAAAAGGGGAGACCTAAGGGGGGGGTACTGTTACGCCTAGCGCTCCGGGTCCCCGCTCCTCCCCGGAGCGCTCACGGCGTCTTTCTCCCTGCAGCTCCCCGGTCAGTCCCGCTGACCGGGAGCGCTGCACTGTCATGGCCGTTGGGGACGCGATTCGCACAGCGGGACGCGCCCGCTCGCGAATCGCATCCCAGGTCACTTACCCGTTCCCGTCCCCTGCTGTCATGTGCTGGCGCGCGCGGCTCCGCTCTCTAGGGCGCGCGCGCGCCAGCTCCCTGAGACTTAAAGGGCCAGTGCACCAATGATTGGTGCCTGGCCCAATTAGCTTAATTGGCTTCCACCTGGTCCCTGACTATATCTAACCTCCTCCCATGCACTCCCTTGCCGGATCTTGTTGCCCTTGTGCCTAGTGAAAGCGTTTTGTGTGTCTAAAGCCTGTGTACCAGAACTTCTGCTATCCACCCTGACTACGAACCTTGCCGCCTGCCCCCGACCTTCTGCTACGTCCGACCTTGCTTCTGTCTACTCCCTTGTACCTCGCCTATCATCAGCAGTCAGAGAGGTGACCCGTTTCTAGTGGATACGACCTGGTCACTACCGCCGCAGCAAGACCATCCCGCTTTGCGGCGGGCTCTGGTGAAAACCAGTAGTGACTTAGAACCGGTCCACTAGCGCGGTCCTCGCCAATCCCTCTCTGGCACAGAGGATCCACTACCTGCCAGCCGGCATCGTGACACATTCTCATGTGTTGTCAGAAAATGCGTATTTACTAATGTTATGGGGAGAAGTAGCTAAAAGCCGAAGGGCCCCATTCGGGTAGAAAGCCTCAGGCAGCCCAATCCAAACTCATCTTTATTCTCCAGAAAGCAGTTACGAGTCCAGAAAGTTCCCATATTGTCCCAGTTCTCAAAACCCTAAAAAAAATGGATCATGTACGAATGTTAATTGCAATGCCACATGGACTCTTCATCAGTTCACCAGCCCTGTGAAGGACGTTGATTCAAATGCCCCAGGAACTGTTGTTACCAGGCCTGAGCTGTGCGCTATGCAAGGAAAGAGTTAAATGGGCACTGTCATGAAAAATAATTTTTGATATGTTGTAGTACTCAAGTACTACAACATATCTCTAATATACTTTTATTTAAAAAAATGCTTTTAAAACATTTTAAAAGCTATTTGAAATTCGGCCACTAGGGGGCGCCCTCCTAGTGGCCGAATGCAGTGCAGAGTGACGTCACAGCAAAATTCCGACTGATTCCGGCAGGGCATCAGTCGAAATTTTGCGCAGGCGCAGTAACAGCCAGGGCTCTGCATCGGCTGACGGCCCTGCTGCAAGGTGCGGGCGGCGCGGGGGGTTGGCTGCTACAGCAAGGTGCGGGGAGTGCTGCTCTAAGGTACGGGGGGGGGATGGGGGGCGCTACTGCAAGGTGCGGGGGGATGGGGGGCGCTGCTGCAAGGTGCGGGGGGATGGGGAGCGCTGCTGCAAGGTACGAGCGGGATGGGGGGCGCTGCTGCAAGGTACGAGCGGGATGGGGGGCGCTGCTGCAAGGTACGGGGGAGGATGGGGGGCGCTGCTTCAAGGTACGGGGGAGGATGGGGGGCGCTGCTGCAAGGTACGCGGGGGGGGGGGATGGGGGTTGTTTGGGTTTACTTACCGAGCGGCAGGAAGAGTCTCTCCCGCATCCGTCCCTCCCGCATCGGCTCCTGGCTCACTCCTTCCCCCATGAAACTCCTGTCCTGGGTGCCTCCAGTTGTTTTACCACTACAACTCCCAGCATGCCCTGACAGCCAATAGATGTCAGGGCATGCTGGGAGTTGTAGTGGTGAAACAGCTGGAGGCACCCTGTTGGGAGAACTAAGGGCGGAAGTCCCCCCCCAGCAGGCATCAGTGACGTGGTGCCTGCTGGGGAAGTCTGCCTGGTAGTGAGCACACTACCAGGCAGACTAAATGCCATTTTAAAAATAGTAAAAAAAAGAAATAAAGGCAGGGAGGGTGTTAGGGATAGAAGGGCAATAGGCAGGGACAGAAAAAAAAAATCATGATGGTGGGAGCTACCCTTTAACTTACACTGCTGGACAGTGTAGGTTAACCCTTTTGGCCATATACACTTTATACAGCTATCTATAGATAGCTATATATAGTGTATTCAGAAAAAGTCCCCTTACCTCTCTCCAGTTCCGACTGGGTCCGTGTAGCTCAGCCCCTAGTGATGACATCATTAGTAGGGCAGAGATACAGACAGAAGCCAGGCTGGTAAGGGTGTGAGGCTCTGTTCACATTGTACGTTTTGTATAATGTGAACAGACCCTTCTGCCAGTGTCCTCCCAGACAGGGAGACTCCAGCTGTTGCTAAACTACAACACCCAGCATGCCCAGAAAGCCAAAGGCTGCCTGGGCATACTGGGAGTTGTAGTTTTGTAACAATTGGAGGCTCCCTGTTTGGGATGACATTGCAATAGGGGCGCTCTCCCCAGCAGAGAGCGGCAAAAATATCCTAACCAATATTTTGTGTTTTTTTTCTTCTTCTCGTTTCAGATCTGTGTATGCAGAGGATTACAGCAGATTCAGATGACTACTGTGGATTAACTGGATTTTTTTTTCCTTTTAATAAAATGGCTAACAAGGGCTGTGGGGGAGTGTTTTTATAGATTTTTCAGGCTCAGTAGTGGAGGCTATCTTATTGACTGAATTCATTACTAAGCCGGGGCTTAGCGTTAGCCCCAAAAACAGCTAGTGCTAACCCCAAATTATTACCCCGGTACCCACCACCACAGGGGTGCCAGGAAGAGCCGGTACCAACAGGCCCAGAGCATCAAACATGGCACTCCTGGGCCTAGGTGGTAACAGGCTGGAGATATTTAGGCTGGGGAAGGGCGGTAATGGTCCTGACCCACCCTGGTAACATCAGGCTGTTGCTGCTTGGATGGTATCAGGCTGTGACTAAAAATACGGGGAACCCTATGCGTTTTTTCCCCATAAATAAATAAAAACACATAGGATTTCCCAGCCTAAATACCACCTAGGCCCAGGATTGCCATTCTTGACGCTCCGGGCCTGTTGATACTCTTCCCGGCAACCCTGTGGCAGTGGGTACCAGGGTAATAATTGGGGGTTAGCGTTAGCTGTTTTAGGGCTAACGCTAAGCCCCAGCTTAGTAATGGATTCTGTCAATAAGACAGCTTCCACTCCTAAGCCTGAAAATTCAATTTAAAAAAAATTACACATTGGAAAAATGATTTCATTTTTGGTGCTCTCTGCTGGGAAGAGCGCCCATAATGCAATGTCTTCCAAAACAGAGAGCCCCCAATTGTTGCAAAACTACAACTAGTTTAGGAACAGCTGGGGTCTCCCTGTCTGGGAAGACACTGGCAGAAGGGTCTGTTCACATTATACAAAACGTACAATGTGAAGAGAGCCTCAGACTCTTACCAGCCTGGCTTCTATCTGTAGCTCCGCCCCCTAATGACATCATCACTAGGGGGCAGGGCTACACTGACACGCCAGGGACTGGGAGCGAGGGAGGTAAGCGTACCTCGTCTTCTGTATACACTATAGAAAGCTATCTATAGATAGTTGTATATAGTATATACCACCCAAAGGGGCTATAGGAGCAGGGAGTCCTGTCAGTATAGTGACAGGATTCCCGACTCCTGTATAGTATACACGGGTACACTATGCACCTCTGTATACTATACGGCCCGAGGGAGGTGAATAGTGATGCTGTACATCATTCCTCATCTCCTTACACTCTGTGGACCGGGCGCTCAGCATCCGACCCACAGAGTGGTACCTGAAGACAGTGAGAAAACTGCCACAGGGGACAAAACTGGCTGTTTCCACACACCAGGAAAAATGCCAGAAAAGCTGCCAAAACACAGGAAAAAGCTGTGGCTGTTTTTCTGGCAGTTTTTCCTGGCGTTTTTGCTGGTGGGAAAAAATCTCAGTGGAATCCTAGCCTTACAGCAAATACTCTGATGCAGGATAAACTAACTGCACCCAACATTATAAAAGCTCAGCTATGCTGTTAAAGGACATGACTCTTGAATATTTCTAACTCCAACCAGCAGAATTGAAAATGTTAGCAAAGAATAATACAGCCTGTAACTCAAGGACTGACCCTGATAAAAAAAAAAACTTACACTGTGTGAGTTGTATTATTTACACTGATCTACTGTGAGTAACATGGGATAGGGAACCCCCACACTCCACCCCCAACATCCCTTCAAATAAAGACATTACAAATTAAGTGGGTGAAAGGCCACGACCGCTTATTGAGGGTAAATATTTTATTAATAAATAATCAATAAATTATTAATAAATAACCATTTAATATATATATATATATATATATATATATATATATATATATATATATATATCTAAATAACTACAAAACCATCATAAAATATATAACCACAGTGTGTACTCACAAACCATCTGTCCACCCAGAAAACTCTGGGTGACACCCCCACTTAAGATTAGCTGTCCACATAAGTGACACCCTCATAACAGACCGTGACAGGGAGGGAGGGATGGGCAAGCTGCTCCTTCAGGTTTTTCTTCAAACTGGTCACCAGCTCGTTCCATCAGCACTTTATATAGATTTCAATCTTCCCGCCGTTGACAATCACAGCCAATCAGATAATACTCCAGATCTGCCCAGCAACACGCCGGCCCTATGAGAAACTCAGCACGATATTAGACATAGAGTTAACCCTCGATATAACTTCGCTCAACTTATACATCTACCTAACCTAATTAACAGGGGGGCCAATCCCATGTGGCCCATCCGTTATCCTACTGGGCCTTTTCATGGGATAGGGACCCCGCACACTCCAACCCCAACATCCCTTCAAATAAAGACATTACAAATTAAGTGGGTGAAAGGCCATGGTCGTTTATTGAGGGTAAATATTTTATCAATAAATTAATAATAAATAACCATTTAACATATATATATAATATATATATATATATATATATATATATATATATATATATAATCTAAATAACTCCAAAATCATCATAAAAGATATAACCACAGTGTGTACTCACAAACCAAGAAGCGGAAGAAATCCTGGCACACACAATAATCTTCTGCCAAGCGATGTGTGTTTTATTTACACGGTGCAAAATACAAAGGACGTGTTTCGGCCGAAGCCTTATCCCAGACTGAATAAGGCTTTGGCTGAAATGCATATTTTGCACCGTGTAAAAAAAACACACATCGCTTAGCAGATTATTGTGTTTGCCGGGATTTCTTCTCCTACTTGTTCTGCTACAGTCCACGTGCACCACAACAGACTCGAATGCCGACCCTTTCCACACTTTCTGTACTCACAAACCATCTGTCCACCCAGAAAACTCTGGTTGACACCCCCACACATGCCTGCTAAGGCATGCTAAACCACAACCGTTGCCTTTTCCAATATATTCTGTAGTCCCACATTAAATATATCAACTCCAATTTCAGACAGGTACACGTTATCTGATCTATATAAACCTACAATAAATCCTTCCAGATCTATGTGTCTATAAGAATGCCCGCCAATATTTTTCATAAACTTTTTCATGCCTCTGTTTATGCGTTTACGAATTCTGTCTAAGAAACGCTCTTTCTTAAACGACCATGAGAGTCTGGGCACAATTTCAGAAAAAACTAATTTAGCTGAGGGAAAGATATCCTGGATAGCAAAGGTTGTCTGTTTGAAACTCTGAAATAAGAGCGATGTGTTGGTTTTACCAATATCATTGCCGCCTATGTGCAAAACCAACACATCTGGACTTGGCCAAATAGCAGCTTTAGCCAAGTAGAAGTCAAACAATTCTGCCAAACATAAACCACGCTTACTACCCCAGAAGACACAGACCTTATTCTCTGGAAAACCTAGATTTAACCCATACGGTCTGCTGACAGCCTGTCTCCTGGCCCAATAGATGAAAGAGTGTCCCAGAATCCATACAATTGTTGTTGTCTCATCTGAAAGAAATAAGTATTAGTCAATTAAGAACTCAGGTCTTATATATATTTTGAATCTGTCTGACTTCCATCTGCCCAAGCCTTTGATGACATCTTCAGAAAGACTGGCTAAGGAAGCTTCTGTTGCCACTCCGATTCTAAAAAAATGTGGTTTGATACCTACTTTGTCCCAACCCAACTGATTAATGCATTTTTTGAGAATGTAACTAAATTGAAACTTGGTGAGGGCAGACCCATCTTTATGTATAAATAATGGCTGAAATCCACTTGGACGGATGCTTAGATAACTCTCCATTACTTTAACAGGGCATAAGTTGTTATCAGTGAGATGAAAAATATGTATTTTTTTACCTTTACCCAGCGTGTCTGTCTTTGACCTCCTAATGTTAATCATCAGAACTGAGGAAGAGACTAAGATGTCATCAATAGCCAGAGGAAAATCTGATTGCCATACAGATGCCCCATTGAAATTGGCTAAGAATTCCGACCATAAAGACAAATCATCCTTAAGGGATTTATCCAAATTGATATGACATCTTGGTGATCTGCTACCCCTGGTGGCTAGATGAAGCCTTTTAGAGAATACTCTTCCCATGGGAATCACTCTTGCAGCTCTTTAAGCGTAACTTTGTTTTTAACCATTAAACTATCTATTCCTTGCAACATTGCTAATATCTTATCCTGCGGTAATGAGAACAACATTTGAACTTTGTCAATACTAATACCCAAAAATGTTAAGTTATGACAAGGCAAAACTGTTTTCTCAACTGCTAATGGAATTCCAAATTTGCTCCAAATACTTAAAAACACATTAAATATACTATGAATTTCCTCACCACCTCTCGTACCAATAAATAAAAAATCATCCAGATAGTGAACCATTTCGCCCACCGAACAAACTTGTTTCACTGACCACTCAATAAAGGATGCAAATACTTCAAAATAATAACAGGATAAAGTAAAACTTATTGGCAGAGCTTTGTCAAAATAATATTTGTTATCAAATTGAAACCCCAGGAATTACGGTAAATCCGCTTTCTCTAACTGGTAACAATCTGAATGCAGATTTGATGTCCGCCTTGGCCAATAATGCGCTACCTCCTATTTTAGGCAATTTAGCCATGGCAGAGTCAAATGAAGTATATTCTACTTGACACTTGTCTTGACTAATTTCTTCATTAAGTGATAATTTTTTAGGATATGAGAGGTGGTGGATGAGTCTAAAAGTTCCTGTCTCTTTCTTAGGTATTATACCTAAGGGAGATAATCTAAAATTCTTGAAGGGCGGGACATCAAATGGGCCTTCAACTCTACCTTCCGCTATTTTTTTTAAATCTTTTCCCTGACAATGTTCTGATACCATGCTACTTATTTTAAATTATCCACCCATTTACAGCCTTTCCCAGTGAATTCTGGAACAAAGAAACCTACTGAAAATCCTTCAATCAACAAATTAGCTTTCTGAGAATCTGGGAATTTGCTTAGAAATGGCAGCATGTTTATGAGGCTCACCGGCGTCGATGCTTTTGGATAGCTTCTCCCTGCTGGTGGGGATGTTGTGAGAGGTTGAGTTGATTTTTAAAAAAAACATTTGCTAACATTTGTGATTTCCTCCACAGTGGGACCATTCATGCCGATACTTACAGCTGGCCTGCCACCAGCACTGGCTCTCATGTAAGGTGAAACATACTCCTTTACGACAGGAGCCTTGGATGGCCACAGGAAAGCTGCGAGATCTTTGTGGTAGCATTAAATTTAACCATAACCCTACATCCTTATGACCTCATTTTATATGCGGGTGCACAGCTATTTTATGCCGAAACATTTCATCATAACTGATCCAAACCGTTCCACCAAAATTTATATATGCTTCCAAAATAATGTCCACATACTGAAATAAAGAAGAGCTTAAGTTTGGCTTCTTTTCTCCTAAAACCGCAGCAAATATACAAAAGGCATGGATCCAGTTATAAAAAGATCTCACTGGCAATGACCTCTTTCTATTCTCTTCCTCATCTTCTTTCTTACCTATGCTTTTATTTTGACTCTCTCTGACAGAAGGTAATAAAGAAAATATATCTACATACTGTCCCCTCCAGATTTTTTCCTTAGTGGCATTTAATAAGTGAAAACTTAGTGGAGAGAGCTCGCATGTTAAAGCCTCTTTCATACAAACACCAGGAACTGAAGAGGAGGACAGAGTATGAGATTCACTTGATGAATTTTCAGAAACTGAAATCGTGTTACCCACAGAATGTGCTGCATTAATTTCTTGTGATTTAGCATTAATGCAAGCTGTATTACTTGCATCACCTTCCTTTTGAGATACATCACTGTCCCTAATTAACCTTATTGAGACTGAACTGCTGGGCTGTACTGGTGTAGTAAGGGGGGGAGCTGTCCCTTTTAGGAACTGTCCAGAGAAGCATATGTTTGCTATGGGGATTTTTCTCCAGTTCCTAAAATGGACAGCAGAGGTCAGCAGAGAGCACTGTGGTCAGGACATCACAGGAAATGCATTTCTTTTTTTTGGATTTCTCTTTAGTATACAGCCCCTAAAAAGTACTGGAAGGATTAAGATTTTTTAATAGAAGTGATTTACAAATCTGTTTAACTTTCTGGCACCAGTTGATTTAAAAAAAAAAACGTTTTCCACGGTAGTACCCCTTTAACTACAGGTACTACTACTCCCAAGATGGAGCACACTCTGCTCCATGCTGGGAGCTGAAGTACCTGCATTAATAGACAGATCGCAGTGAGTGTAACTTCTGACACCTGTTGCGATCTGTCCTTAACTGCAAGTACTACTACTCCTAAAATGGAGAACACTCTGCTCCATGTTGGGTGCAGTAGTACCTGCAGTTAAGGAAAGATCACAGCGGATGTCACTCCTGTCACCCGCTGTGATCATTCTGTATAATGTATAGAGGCGGCCGCTCTTGTATGGTCCCCTGCACTGATGTATATATACACCTATTCATATGATTGGCTGGAACCATGCCCGCATACATAAATTAATTCCTGTTTAAAAATTAATTCAAATTTTGTTATAAAAAAGATACATTTCGTTAAATACAATTTATTCCATCACCACTGTATGTTTTTTTATTTAAAAAAATTTAATTGTACCCTAAGAAATGTTATTTAAAAAGGTATCTCCATTACTTTTTTGGATCGCTAAAGTTCAAAAAAGAGTAAAAACCGCCTGCAAAAATTCCAAAGTAAAAACCCACATGGTGTTTTTCTTGGCGTTTTTTTACTCCCATAAAAAAAAAAAAACGCCATAGGCTTAACATGCTGCGATTTTGCAAAACCACCAAGGAGCTGAAAAAAAAAAAAAAAAACGCCAAAATGAAAGTGGAAAAATATTTTTTCTTTTTTCATTGATTTACAGCTAACATCTGGCCACAGCGTTTTTTGTCCCAAAAAAGGCCATACGGCAGAATTGGCATTTTTCTTGCCGTTTTTCTTTGTCTTTGTAATCAGATTATTGTTGGTTACTAAATGTATCCTAAGAGACTGTAGTTTAATAAAAGTCAAGGACTGATGATAAATACCATAGATGATTTATGAATACCAAGGTCAGGGAGTTCTGCTGCAAATGGATCATCTGAAGGACATACGGTACAAGGGAGAATTTAAAGAGCCTAAAGTGACTATTAACCCCTCAGGGATGCAGCAGGTTTTGGCCTTGTGGACAAAGCCAATTTTCATTTTTGCATTTTTGTTTTTTTTTTTCTCATTCAAGTGCTTGTTTTTTTGCACTACCAATTGTACTTTGTAATGACACCCTTTATTTTGCTATAAAATGTACAAACAACAACAAAAAAATTGAATTTGTGGGGTGATAATTAAAAAAACCACAATTTTGAAATTTTAGGGGGGGTTTGTATTCATTCAGTGAACTTTAGGGCAACTCTGACTTTTAAGTGTGGGTCAATACAATTAAAACAATACCCATATATACATAGCACACATATTGTACTACTTGAAAAAAAGTCAAACTTTTTTTTAACAAAACAAGCATGCATTTTCAAATTTGACCTGTATCACTTTAAAGGAGATGTCCGGTATGGACTATTCTTATTCCATTCTGCCCGGGGTTGCATAAAAGAGAAAACAAACTTTCACTTACCTTCCTATGTTCCCCCGGAGCTCTGCAACAGCTGATCGGTCGGCTGGGCTGTCTGCTTCCTACTTCCTTTAGCCCGGGACGTCACACGGTGCTTCAGCCTATCACTGGCCGCAGCGATGTCCTGTCCAATAGGAGAGCAATGGAGAGCGAGGATCCTGGCCAGCGGTGACAGTCCGGAGCAGCGAGGACACCCTGGGGACATGATGACAGCGACAATCCTGGCCAGCGGTGACAGTCTGGAGCAGCGAGGACACCCCAAGGACGTGATGACAGCGACGATCCAGGGCAGCTGTGACGGTCCAGAGCGGCAGGGACACGTGAGTATAACTTTCTATATTAGTATTGCATGGATCCCTCAACATTCGATGGATTCAAGTAACGATGGTTCATATGGAACGAATTACCATTGTATATTGAGGGTTCACTGTGTATGTATATATATATATATATATATATATATATTAGGGAGAAAGAACAGCACACCAGTCTTGTAGAAGGAATGATGTCGGTGCACGCAGATTTGGAGCTGTGGTCAAGAGCTCGCCATCGATACAATCAAAAAAAAGGATAATTCCGCAGCACACAGGATAAAGTGCAAAAAAATAGGTGGTTTATTCCTTATTAACCCCTTAAGGACCAAGGGCGTACAGGTACGCCTTTGCTCCCTGGTACTTAAGGACCAAGGGCGTACCTGTACGCCCGTGGGAATTTCGGTCCCCGCCGCGCGCCGGGCGGGGATCGCGCCGGGGTGACTGCTGATATCTATCAGCAGGCATCCCGCGCAAATTCCCAGGGGGGTCATTAGACCCCCCCATGTCGGCGATCGGCGCAAATCGCAAGTGAATTCACACTTGCGATTTGCGCCGATTCCGGGTCATACGGGTCTATGGTGACCCGGTGACCCGGAATAGAAGGGGGATCGCGGGTGTCCTAGACACCCACGATCCCCCTGTAGCGATAGGATTGAGGTGGCAGGGTTGCCACCCCTCCTATCTCTGCTATTGGTGGTCTAGACGCGACCACCAATAGCAGATCGGGGGCGGAGGGGTTTACTTTCGGTTTCCCCGTCCTGCCCTCCCACAATAGGCGGGGCAGAACGGGGAAAACGAAGAGGAGCGGCGCCGAAGATCCACTTACCCATCAGCGGCGGCAGCGGGCGACGATCGGCGGAAGAAGAGGACCGCGACGCAGCTCTGCTGGGAGTTGTAGTTTTGCAACATCTGGAGGTCCACAGTTTGGAGACCACTATGCAGTGGTCTCTAAACTATAGCTCTACAGATGTTGCAAAACTGCAACTCCCAGCAAGCCTAAACAGCAAACAGCTGTCTCTGCATGCTGGGAGTTGTAGTTGCGATCCCTCCAGCTGTTGCATAACTACATCTCCCAGCATGCCTTTCGGCGATCAGTACATGCTGGGAGTTGAAGTTTTGCAACAGCTGGAGGCACACTGGTTGGAAAATACTGAGTTAGGTAACAGAACCTAACTGAAGGTTTTCCAACCAGTGTACCTCCAGCTGTTGCAAAAGTACAACTCCCAGCATGCACGGTCTGTCAGTACATGCTGGGAGTTGTAGTTTTGAAACAGCTGGAGGTTTGCCCCCCCCCCATGTGAACGTACAGGATACATTCACACTGGCGGGTTTACAGTAAGTTTTCTGCTTCAAGTTTGGGCTGTGGCAAATTTTTCACCGCAGCGCAAACTCCTAGCCGTAAATTCACTGTAAGCGCCCGCCAGTGTGAATGTACCCTAAAAACACTACACTTACACATAACAAAGAGTAAAACACAACATATACACCCCCTTACACTGTCCCCCTAATAAAAAATAAAAAACGTATTGTACGGCAGTGTTTCCAAAACAGAGCCTCCAGCTGTTGCAAAACAACAACTCCCAGCATTTCCGGACAGCCACTGACTGTCCAGGCATGCTGGGAGTTTAGCAACAGCTGGAGGCACCCTGTTTGGGAATCACTGGCGTAGAATACCCCTATGTCCACCCCTGTGCAATCCCTAATTTAGTCCTCAAATGCGCATGGCGCTCTCTCACTTCGGAGCCCTGTCGTATTTCAAGGAAACAGTTTAGTGCCACATATGGGGTATCTCCGTACTCGGGAGAAATTGCGTTACTAATTTTGGGGGCTTTTTTTCCTTTTACCTCTTATGAAAAAGAAAAGTTGGGGTCTACACCAGCCTGTTAGTGTAAAAAAAATATTTTTTTTACACTAACATGCTGGTGTTGTCCTTTACTTTTTATTTTCACGGGAGGTAAAAGGAAAAAAAGACCACCAAAATTTGTAACGCAATTTCTCCTGAGTACAGAAATACCCCATATGTGGGCGTAAAATGCTCTGCGGACGCACAACAAGGCTCAGGAGTGAGAGCGCACCATGTACATTTGAGGCCTAAATTGGTGATTTGCACAGGGGTGGCTGATTTTACAGTGGTTCTGACATAAACACAAAACAATAAATACAGACATGTGACCCCATTTTGGAAACGACACCCCTCACGGAATGTAATAAGGGGTATAGTGAGCCTGAACACCCCACAAATTTTCATTAAAGTTGAATGGGAAAGTGAAAAAAAAAAAAAAATTTCACTAAAATGCTGGTGTCACCCTAAATTTTTCATTTTCACAAGGGAAAATAAAAAAAAGCCCCCCAAAATTTGTAACCCAATTTCTTCTGAGTAAGAGCATACCCCATATGTGGATGTAAAGTGCTGTATGGGTGCACTACAATGCTCAGAAGAGAAGGAGCGCCATTGGGATTTTGAAGAGAAAATTTGTCCGGAATTGAAGGCCACTTGTGTTTACAAAGCCCCCATGGTACCAGAACAATGGACCCCCCCATATGTGACCCCATTTTGGAAACTACACCCCTCATGTAATGTAATAAGGGGTGCAGTGAGCATTTACGCCCCACAGGTGTCTGACAGATTTTTGGAACAGTGATCCGTGAAAATGAAAAATGTAATTTTCCATTTGCACAGCCCACTGTCCCAAAGATCTGTCAAACGCCAGTGGGGTGTAAATGCTCACTGCACCACTTATTAAATTCTGTGAGGGGTGTAGTTTCCAAAATGGGGTCACATGTGGGGGGGGGGTCCACTGTTCTGGCACCACGGGGGGCTTTGTAAATGCACATGGCCCCTGACTACCATTCCAAACGAATTCTCTTTCCAAAAGCTCAATGGTGCTCCTCCTCTTCTGAGCATTGTAGTTCGCACGTAGTGCACTTCAGGTCCACTTATGGGGTACCTCCATACTCAGAAGAGATGGGGTTACAAATTTTGGGGGGTATTTTCTGCTATTAACCCTTGCAAAAATGTGAAATTTGGGGGGAAACACATATTTTAGTGAAAAAAATATATATATTTTTTTACATATGCAAAAGTCGTGAAACCCGTGTGGGGTATTAAGGCTCACTTTATTCCTTGTTACGTTCCTCAAGGGGTCTAGTTTCCAAAATGGTATGCCATGTGTTTTTTTTTTTGCTGTTCTGGCACCATAGGGGCTTCCTAAATGCGACATGCCCCCTGAGCAAAATTTGCTCTCAAAAAGTCAAATATCACTCCTTCTCTTCGGAGCATTGTAGTTCGCCCGTAATGCACTTCATGCCAACTTATGGGGTACCTCCATACTCAGAAGAGATGGGGTTACAAATTTTGGGGGGTATTTTCTGCTATTAACCCTTGCAAAAATGTGAAATTTGGGGGGAAACACACATTTTAGTGGGAAAAAAAAATATTTTTTTTACATATGCAAAAGTCGTGAAACACCTGTGGGGTATTAAGGCTCACTTTATTCCTTCTTACGTTCCCCAAGGGGTCTAGTTTCCAAAATGGTATGCCATGTGGGTTATTTTTGCTTTTCTGGCACCATAGGGGCTTCCTAAATGCAACATGCCCCCCAAAAACCATTTCTGAAAAACGTACTCTCCAAAATCCCCTTGTCGCTCCTTCGCTTCTGAGCCCTCTACTGCGCCCACCGAACAATTTACATAGACATATGAGGTATGTGCTTACTCGAGAGAAATTGGGCTACAAATATAAGTATACAAAAATTCAAAAATTGGGTTTACAAGAACATGTGAGTGTAAAAAATAAAGATTGTGAATTTTCTCCTTCACTTTGCTGCTATTCCTGTGAAACACCTAAAGGGTTAAAACACTTACTGATTGTCATTTTGAATACTTTGGGGGGTGTAGTTTTTATAATGGGGTCATTTGTGGGGTATTTCTAATGGGAAGACCCTTCAAATCCACTTCAAACCTGAACTGGTCTCTGAAAAAAAGCGAGGTTCAAAATTTTGTGAAAAATTGGAAAATTGCTGCTGAACTTTGAAGCCCTCTGGTGTCTTCCAAAAGTAAAAACACGTCAATTTTATGATGCAAACATAAAGTAGACATATTGGAAATGTGAATAAAATAAAAAAATATTTTGAATATCCATTTTCCTTACAAGCAGAGAGCTTCAAAGTTAGAAAAATGCAAAATTTTCAAATTTTTCATCAAATTTGGGGATTTTTCACCAAGAAAGGATGCAAGTTACCACAAAATTTTACCACTATGTTAAAGTAGAATATGTCACGAAAAAACAATCTCGGAATCAGAATGATAACTAAAAGCATTCCAGAGTTATTAATGTTTAAAGTGACAGTGGTCAGATGTGCAAAAAACGCTCTGGTCCTAAGGTGTAAAATGGCCTGGTCCTTAAGGGGTTAAAAAGTGTTTTCACAGCAAGCGACGTTTCAACTGAGCTCTCTCAGTCTTTTTCAAGAACTGCTTGAAAAAGACTGAGATAGCTCAGTTGGAACATCGCTTGCTGTGAAAACACTTTTTAATATGGAATAAACCACCTATTTTTTTGCACTTTATCCTGTGTGCTGCGGAATTATCCTTTTTTTTTATTATACATATATATATATATATATATATATATATATATATAAATTCCATTACAATTTCCCCCCTTAAAATTACTATTGTACATTCTTTCCCTAACATGTAGTCCTATCTCATCTGTCCCATGTACTTCTCCAACTCTTTTTCTTCTTGCTGTATGTTAGATGAGTCATGGCTATTCCATGACCCCCCTTGCCACAGACTTTGTACATAGATTTTCAGATGCTGTCCCTTACATATACAATGATTCTGTATTCAGGAAATTCTGTAATGGGGTATATGGTCCATATATGGTCATGGTATTATTCATAATTGAGGTTCGTCATCATAGGAGAAGCATTGTCCATGGCTTTTTCACACATCTTCTTCAGGGATGGCAGCACACAACAAATGATAAATGCAAGAATAACAAGAATTGTTAGAATTGTTATTCCTATTTGAATCAACCCCCTATTCTCTTGCCAACCCCCTATTCCTTTAAAATATTGGTCTCAGGGGTCTGACACGCCAGAATTTCTTTTAAGTTCCATTGAAAGGCTTTCTAACTTTTTTATGGCTATGGTTACTTTACCGTTGGGTCCTGTGTTATCTGAAATGTATGCACAATATTTTACATACCCCTCCTTTCTTGGCTAAGATAATATCTAAGGCCATCCTATTTTTAAACGTAATAGTAGATGTGGTGCTAAGCTGTTCAGACTGTCATTTGAAGGCTTCTATTGAAAAGTTTACAAATCTTTGCTGATTGTAATAGATATAATTAATCCAGTCTACATTCTTATTTATGGTGACGAGGGGTAGTAGGAAAGATTCAAATCCTGCTTTTACTTGGTCTCTAGCCTTAAACTCATCTGGGACCCCCCTTGGGACTCCAATGGCATCAATATACACATGGGGGTCAAGGCTCCCTTTAGGGACTTCTCGCCTATTCCTATGGTGAGTTTCTTGTTCTACTATTGGTTCATGGTTAAAGATATGCACAGGCATAATTACTTTAGTCAATATGCATTCTTTAGTCCAGTTTTCTTCTAACTAGGTTCTAAACTTCATATCTCCACACAACCAGTAAATATCACCTAGAGACTGGTCTTGGCCTTGTAGTTTGGTTTTATCTATAACTCGATATGAGGAACAGTAACCACCAGTAAAGTTTCCCATGAATGTGCCTTGGTTACCTTCGGTGGAATAGCAAGTATAGTTCCCAGGGTAAATGGTGATATCTTCTCCTGGTTTAGGGTTTTTAGTGGTTATGGGATTTACCTTCTTCCAATGTTCACAATTTGTGTGATTTGTGGAGCTATTGGTATAAAGGCTGAAGAAGCATTCCTCTGCTTGTCTGGGATATATAATGTAGCAGACTAGAGGTTGGCGCCATCCTGACGGCGGGCAGTTGGTGGGGAGATCCCAAGTCATCATCCTCTGTTATCCTCTGCTTTTGTCAATGGCCTAAAGGACTCGGTAAAGAAGGGCCTTGTTCTGTCACGCCCATGTTGACACTTGATACCCTACTCTTAGTGGCAAAAGGCTTAGAATCCATCCAAGCTTTCTTGCCACTAAGAGTAGGGTATCAAGTGTCAAAACTCTGGGCGTGACAGAACAAGGCCCTTCTTTACCGGGTCCTTTAGGCCATTGACAAAAGCAGATGATAACATTTGTGAATGTGATTTGTTGGATTAGTCAAATCCAAGATCATGGAAGAGTTGCTTTAGTCGGGCATAGTGTTTTTCAACAGTTTTACCTTTGTCTTGGATAATATTATGGACATTAGTGGCTTGATCTTCTAATCTGTCTTGGGCCCATTTTAATAGGCACTCGCAGAAGTAGGTGCCTGACTGGTAGGTAGTTTCCTCAGGGTAAATTCCTTTCTGGAGATGCGGTTCCATAATTGGCCTGTAAGCATCACCACCCTTAATCTGACATAGGCTCTGTAGATCCTTAAATGAAGCAGAGTAAGATTGTTGGTTTTCCCTGATCCTAGGGTAAAAGGGCATTGGTTGTTTCTCTGGGTCTGAAAGTTGAGATACAAGGGTAGCTGCTTGGGATGGGTTAAAAGTAACATACATAGTAGGGGCATCAGGAGGGGCATTACCCCGGGCATGTCCATGAAGCCGCCTCGGGGTATAAAAGGTATTTCTGACAGTGGTCTCGGAAAGGCTGACTGGATTAAAGGGTGACATGCGAAAACAACCGAGGGTAATCAGGTCTACCTGCTGCTTGGGATGGTTCATGGGTGCATGAGCACCTGCTATGAGGGCGACCCCCAGAGTAGAAGCATAGCAGCCCCCTAGGGGTGGCTGCATTGGGGCTGGTTCTATCCCTCCGGTAGCTACATTGGTCTTGTTGTCCTCTGAGAATTGCTCCTCCTCCTCCCCCCCACCCCCCCATTAACAGAGAAAGAGGGAGGAAGGGTGTAAGAGGAACATGGTAGGAGCCATCAGGATTGAGCACAGGATACATGTCAGTAGGCCTTGGGGGTATAACAAGATGACCGTCAGGGGTGGCCAGAAGTAGGGGAAGTAGGAGTATAGGCTGTCCCAAGATGGCTGCCAGGGGCGGAAGTGGGAGTACCCATACTTCCGGGTATACCAAGATGGCCGCCGGTTACGGATATGGAAGGGGCAGGTGCTTTCAGGTCATTACTTGGGGCGGAAAATGGGTGTGGCCTATGGACACCACAACTATAACATGTATCTCGCCAGGGGGCGTTCTGGGAACCACAATTAAAGCATATCCACCATGGTTTGCTATTATAGGGCGGTGGCTGACTTAAAATATTGATGGGGGTTGGGGGCATTTCATCAGCATTAAGACATTTATGGTTCACATATACCTTCTTATTTCTTGTTCTAACCAATTCTCCTTGTGCCCATAGTTAGCTGTATTAAACCATGCTTCTGCCGTCTTCTCTGAGAATTGTCCACCATTCTTCTGGCTGCAACCTTCACCCTATTACTGGTTGCATATCACATATCTTCATTAGTTTACCCAACTTTTTTTTACATTTTCTTCACCCTCTCTTTCTGCCACCAAATCACATGCTAAAATCACTCTCTCTGGCTTCATATTTTTCTGTCCCATTCTTATTTTGGACCCCAAACAGATCTGCTGCTCTATTCTGCTCTTCCGTCTCACAGTTCTCTGGCTGACCTTGGTGGCAGGGGCACCTAACTGGCTCACTCCCCTTCTCTCTTGTTCTACCTTCTATTTCCCCCAAAGATAGTCCCTGCTCCCAATCCTCTATTGAAAAAATGGAGTCTGAAAACCACTAAGTCTTCCAACTCTGGTCTAATTGGGCGATGTCCCAACAATTCACTCGGATAACCT
Source organism: Hyla sarda (assembly GCF_029499605.1). Taxonomy (NCBI): domain Eukaryota; kingdom Metazoa; phylum Chordata; class Amphibia; order Anura; family Hylidae; genus Hyla; species Hyla sarda. Next base: position 334,351,108 of record NC_079189.1, on the reverse strand, counting down.
GGACTAATAACTTTAAGCAATCCAACCCTTATCTGAAACTGCTAACATTAATCCCCAGACACAATTAGGACATGACATAACACATATACAGATAACATACATTTTACACACTCTAGGACAGGTCACAGAAATATCTTATTATCAGAGAAATTACCTGAGACACTATACCCTGCGTCTCTTTTAAACTACTGGCGTCCTGACAAATTCTCTAATATCATCTCTCACAGACTGGAGTGGATTATTAGCTTTCTCTGGAATTCAATCCCTCAGAGACTTTGGGGGAGATTTATCAAAACCTGTCTAAAGGAAAAGCTGCCCAGTTGCCCATAGCAACCAATCAGATTGCTTATTTCATTTTTAACAAGGCCTCTGCAAAATGAAAGAAGCAATCTTATTGGTTGCTATGGGCAACTGGGAAACTTTTCCTTTGCACAGGTTTTCATAAATCTCCTCCTTTATCTTTTTTTCTGGGATCCCATTCACACACAGACAGTTATGACAGGGAGGGTCACAGAATTAATGAAGAAAGACGAAAGAGGTCACGGAAATGTCTTATAGGCAGAGGAACTCTCGTGTTGTACTTTCCTGTATACACGCTTGTTCAAGAGATGCCTTACTGCAGTGGCTGTTTAAACTATTGGCGTCTAGCACCTACCCACTAAAACTCTGACTAACAGAAATATCTAAACCTACAATACGCTAGAGAAAGCGTAACCCTTATACCCCAATAATGAAATACAAGTAATGTAAAAATATATATGTAAATTTTATTAAATGCAAGGACATAAATTTAAAAATATATATGCATTCAGGGATTTGGGGTGGATTGTATGATGAAGACTACTGCCCCATGCTATTGCATTCCAGGATGTATGTTCTCCATTGTTTTCTTTTTTGTTCCTGATATGCCTTATTCGGGGTATGCCCCGAGGAATTTTCTTTGTATTAAAATTGAAAATCTAATAAAAAATAATAATAAAATAATGATAATGAACATAAGTTAAACAGGGGGGGGGGGGGAGGGGGGAGCGGAGAGAAGGGGGGGGGGGCCGGAAGAAGTGAATAGACATCAATCAGCCTGGGCAGTAGTTCCGAATACCTTCCCCCCCCCTTCCCCCCCCCCCCCGTTTAACTTATGTTCATTATCATTATTTTATTATTATTTGTAATTTTTATATAAATTTTTACCCACGTCTTTCACCTATATATATATTATGCTTTGTCTTGTATGCCTAGTCATGTGTGCAATGATTTTTGTGCACATGCATGTGCTACGTTACTATTATTATTTTATGTATTCTATTGGGGGGCCCCTCATCTCACCTATGTATGCATAATTTTATATATATATATATATATATATATATATGTATTTGTTTTTACAGGTGTCGTTATTATATGTGCACTTATATATTATATCACACACTATGTTTAATTATCCACACATTCACTGTGGTATATCACCTTCAATAATGGTGGACTTACACTGTCCTATTATGTTACTACATTATTTTACCTGTACAAATACCTGTCAGCATTTCCACCATTTCTATCTCCCCTGCTGTTCACACCGTCCCCTGTCCTTTTATGTAACCTCACTATGTTCCTTATTGTTCTCACTTTCATCTACATCCATTCTTTCACTGACACAGTTTATTTACTTTCATCAGCCTTGCGTTCTTATATATATAAAAGTGGGCAGTTCCTTATATATATATATATATATATATATATATATATATATACTTGTATTTCCCCGTTTTGTTTAGGAATGATCGCGGCCATTTTTGTGTAGTCTCATTTCCCTCTAGTGCCGAAATCGCTTGTGCGCATATGCAGTATGCGCCGATGCAGCCATTTTTGGGGGAGTTTATTATCCTATGCCATATTTGACATAGGCGCCATCTTTATGTAGCCCTACACTCTAGCACTTAGACTACTAGCCTCGCTTTCAACACCATTAGTGCCACGGCGTCCTACCTCATTTCCGGTCCACGGTACTTTTCCTTTACACAAGACAGGTGCGTTACTCTGCTCTTATTGGTCTACATCCACATAAAGATTCTAGTTTTTGACCACAAACCACACTCCTCGAGAAAGCCCGGCTGCGGGCGAAACGCGTCGGAGATTCATAGCAGGCGTAGGGTTCAGTCCGGTATTTATATGTCCTTTGTCTTCTATTTTGCTCAACTGCCACTTCTTTTGTGCACTTCTGTTTCTTGTATTAAGCACATCACATGTTATGTTTTTTAATATCACTGTTATTTTAGCACGTAGCACTTTGCTCAGTTATACACTGTGTATATTTTTCACTCATGTAAGAAGTGTTTATAGTTTTTAGCACTTGCACTTTATCTTTAGTTATGCAGTCTGGGCCATACCATTGCAATACGTTTTTGTATACATTTACCCCTGTATACTTAATCCTACTTTTTGTACATATAGATATATTATTTTTATATATAGCTTTTATACTATATATATATATATATATATATATATATATATATATATATATATATACTTTTTACGCTATATAAAGATATATATATATTTTTATAATCTACCTACCGGACTTGACTCTCCCTTTATACATATATTTTTTATCCTGCTTTTATTATTATTAATCACTGTATGTTGTAAATTGAGATGAATTTTTATCAACTAATATCTACGGATTTATATTGACTGTGTATGAATTTTCTTTTCCCATCTTATATGCATATATATTTTTAAATTTATGTCCTTGCATTTAATAAAATTTACATATATATTTTTTCATTACTTGTATTTCATTATTGGGGTATAAGGGTTACGCTTTCTCTAGCGTATTGTAGGTTTATATATTTGGTCTTTTGTCTTATTAGACCCCCTTTTCTAGTTATTCATAGGAGCCATTTTTTGGACTCTTTTTTAGGTTGTTGTTAACAGAAATATCTGTAGCAGCAGTTTATTAGTGTGCTTTTGTAACGCTGAGCGCACCGGCCCCTGCTCCTCGACCGGAGCGCTCACTGCGTTTGTCCCCGCAGAGTGCGGGACACTCAGAGGGACACTCTGTTTCTGTCATCGGCGGGGACGCGGTCCGCGCTGAGGGATGTCCCCGCGTGAGGCCCGAGTCCCATCCCCACTTACCTGCACCCGCTCCGACTCGCTCCTCTGCTCCCCGGTCACGTGGTTCCCGGCGCGTGCGTCCCTGCACTATAGGGCGCGCGCCCGCCGGCTGTGTAAAATTTAAAGGGCCAGTGCACCATTGATTGGTGCCTGGACCAATCCAATAACAGCAGTCCCTATAAATGTATCCTGCCCCTTCCTCCCCTTGCCGGATCTTTGTTGCCTTTGTGCCCAAGAGAAAGCATTTTCTGTGTACTCCTTGCCTGTTGCCGAACCCGTTGCTAACGACTACCACCTCTGAATCTGTGCTGCCTGCCCTGACCTTTTGCTATGTCTGACTACGCTTCTGCCTGTCCCGTCTGTACTACGCCTGTCTCAGCAGTTAGTGAGGTTGAGCCGCTACCGGAGGACACGACCTGGTAGTTACCGCCGCAGCAAGTCCATCCCGCTTTGCGGCGGGCTCTGGTGAAAACCAGTAACTAATTAGAACCGATCCTCCGGTACGGTCCACGCCATTCCCTCACTGACACAGGGGATCCACTTCCAGTACCGCTTCCTGCTACCAGTCCGGATCCTTACAGTAAGATCCTGCCATGGATCCCGCTGAGGTGCCCCTGCCAAATGTTGCGGAGCTTACCACGGTTGTGGCCCAGCAGTCGCAGCAGATCGCCCAGCAAGGTCAACAGCTGGCACAGTTGACCGCCATGCTGCAGCAACTTCTTCCAGCACAGCAGCAGCCGCTGTCTCCGACTGCACCAGCTTCACCACCGCAGCCGGTGGCCGCCGCCACTTCTAGAGTCCGTTTGTCCATGCCGGCCAAGTATGACGGTTATCCCAATTTGTGCCGCGGATTCTTGTCCCAATGCTCTCTTCATCTTGAGATGTTGGCTGACCAGTTCCCCTCGGAGCGAGCCAAGGTGGCATTTGTCGTTAGCCTGTTAGGCTACACTGCTTTGGGACCGCAACGATCCAGCCACTGCAAGTGTCCAGAGTTTCTTCCAGGAATTCCGGAGTGTCTATGAGGAGCCTGCTCGGGCTTCCTCAGCAAAGACTGCCTTATTGAACTTGTACCAGTGGAGTTCTTCTGTGGGAGACTATGCTATTCGTTTCCGTACCCTTGCTTCGGAACTCTCCTGGAATAACGAGGCGCTTTGTGCTACCTTTAAGAAAGGCTTATCCAGCGCCATAAAGGATGTCCTGGCAGCACGAGAAGTGCCTACCAACCTGAGTGACCTTATCCATTTGGCCACCAGGATTGACCTGCGTTTTGCTGATAGATGAGAGGAACTGCTACAGGAAAAGGGAAGTGCTCGTCCCAGACGCTTTCCTCGTCTGGCTCCTATCTTCCAGCATCCACCGCAACCCTCTTCTGGGCCTCCCTCCCAGGAAGCCATGCAGGTGGATCGGTCTCGCCTGACCACTCAAGAAAGGAACCGCCGTAGAGACGAGAACCTCTGCTTGTACTGTGCTAGTACTGAGCACTTCCTAAAGGACTGTCCTCTTCGTCCACCGCGTCAGGGAAACGCCCGCAGCTAGTCAACGTTGGAGAGGCGTTGCTAGGTGTGAATACTTCCTCTCCACGTCTCAAGGTATCAGTGCAGCATTCCGTTTCCTCCAAGTCTATCTTCACTGCCTCCGCCTTCTTGGATTCTGGATCTGCTGGCAATTTCATCCATGCCTCCTTGGTTGACAAGCATCAAATCCCTGTGGTCCATCTGCGCAAGCCATTGTTCATTTCTACGGTCAACGGGGAGAGACTTTCTGCCACTGTGCAGTACCGCACCTTGCCATTACAGATGGGCATCGGATTTCTGCATTCTGAAATGCTGGAGTTTTTGGTCCTTCCCTTCTGCTCCTCAGAACTCCTCTTGGGCCTGCCATGGCTTCAGCGCCACAGTCCCATCCTGGACTGGTCCTCCGGAGAGATCCTGAGATGGGGTCCATCCTGCTCTGGTCATTGTCTCAAGTCTGTTCTTGTCAAACGGGACCCCGTCATTCCTCCGCCACCTGGTCTCCCGGAGACATACCACTGCTTCGCTGACGTTTTTTGTAAGAAGCAGGCCGAAGTTCTTCCACCTCATAGACCTTACGACTGTCCTATCGACTTGGTGCCCGGTACTACTCCACCCCGGGGTAGAATCTACCCACTCTCACCACCAGAGACTCTCGCCATGTTGGAGTACATTCGTGAAAATCTGCAGAGAGGCTTCATAAGGAAATCTTCCTCCCCCGCTGGGGCTGGTTTTTTTCTTTGTTACCAAGAAGGATGGCTCCCTCCGTCCTGGTATAGATTACAGAGGTCTAAACAAGATTACTGTCAAGAACCGTTATTTTCTTCCCTTGATCTCAGAGCTCTTTGACCGTCTACAAGGCGCCAAGTACTTCACCAAGTTGGATCTCAGGGGGGCCTATAACCTCATTCGTATTCGAAAGGGTGATGAGTGGAAGACGGCTTTTAATACCCGAGACAGTCATTTTGAGTACTTAGTCATGCCTTTCGGACTCTGTAACGCTCCAACTGTCTTCCAGGAGTTCGTTAACGACATCTTCAGAGACCTGCTCTATACCTGTGTCGTAGTTTATCTCGATGATATCCTAATTTTCTCCTCAAATTTGGATCAACATCGTGCACATGTCCGCCTTGTACTCTCCTGTCTGCGGAAGAACCGTCTCTATGCTAAATTCGAGAAGTGCCAGTTTGACTGTACCAGTCCACCCTTCCTGGGCTAGATCATTTCCGCCAAAGGACTACAAATGGATCCTGCCAAGCTTTCTGTAGTCCAGGACTGGCCTCGTCCCTCTGGCCTTAAAGCCATACAGCGGTTTCTCGGATTCGCTAATTATTATAGACAGTTCATCCCGCATTTCTCTACCCTTGTGGCACCCATCGTGGCCTTGACCAAGAAGGGGGCTAATCCGAAGTCTTGGCCTCCTCAGGCCGAGGAGGCCTTCTGCGCTCTTAAGTCTGCTTTTGCCACCGCTCCAGTCCTGTCCAGGCCTGATCCTTCTAAGCCTTTCTACCTGGAGGTAGACGCCTCCTCCGTGGGAACTGGTGCCGTACTTACGCAAAAGACTCCGAGAGGCAAGTCTGTTACCTGTGGATTTTTCTCTAAAACTTTCTCTCCTGCAGAGAGAAATTATTCCATAGGAGACAGAGAACTGCTCGCCATCAAGTTGGCTCTGGAAGAGTGGAGACACTTACTTGAAGAATCAGTACACCCAGTGAACATCTTTACTGACCATAAAAACCTATCCTACCTCCAGTCTGCTCAGAGACTTAACCCCCACCAAGCTCGCTGGTCTCTATTTTTTGCCAGGTTTAATTTCCTGATCCACTTTCGTCCTGCGTGTAAGAACATCAGAGCCGACGCTCTTTCCCGCTCGTCCGATGTCTCAGGAGATGAAGTCAAGCCTCAGCACATTGTACCGCCGGAACGTTTGATCACCGTAGCTCCTGTTGACCTGCGCAATCTCCCTCCAGGGAAGACCTATGTTTCTCCCCTTCTACGCTTGAAAGTCCTTAAGTGGGGGCATTCTTCTTTGCTCGCAGGACATCTGGAGTCTGGAAAATGGTACAACTTATCTCTAGAAGATACTGGTGGCCATCTTTTGAAAAAGGACATCACAGAATTTGTGCAGGCCTGTTCTGTATGCACTAGAGACAAGACCCCTCGTCAGAGACCTGCTGGTTTTCTCCAGCACCTTCCAGTACCTGAGTCCCCATGGTCCCATATCGCTATGGACTTTGTTACGGACCTGCCACCATCTCACGGCAAAACGGTAGTTTGGGTCGTCGTGGACCGCTTTTCTAAGATGGCGCACTTTATCCCATTGCCAGCCTTTCCATCTGCGCCACAGTTGGCTAAGCATTTCTTACGGCACATCTTCCATTTACATGGGCTACCCTCGCATATTCTCTGACAGGGGGGTACAATTTGTGTCCAAATTCTGGTGGGCCCTCTGTGGACAGCTTAAAGTCAAGTTGGATTTCTCCTCGTCATACCACCCTCAAACCAATGGCCAAGTGTATCGAGTAAATCAAATTTTGGGCGAATATCTTCGTCACTTCGTCTCCTCCCGCCAGGATGACTGGGTCGACCTCCTCCCATGGGCGGAATTCTCCCATGACCACAAGGACTCTTCTTCCTTCAGCAGGTCTCCCTTCTTCGTGGTTTACGGCCGTCATCCTCTGCCGCCTCTACCCTTGTCCTCCTCCTCCGGTGTACCTGCTGTGGATGATCTGGTGCGGGACTTTGCTACCATCTGGCGCGAGACGTGTCTCTCCCTACTACAGGCCTCTTCCCGTATGAAGGTCCAAGCAGACAAAAAACGATGGTCCCCTCCTGTCCTGGTTCCCGGGGACAGAGTTTGGCTTTCGTCAAGGTACAACCGCTTCAAGGTCCCTAGTTATAAGCTAGGTCCTCGCTACTTGGGACCCTACAGAGTCAAGAAGAGGATCAACCCTGTGTGCTACCAGCTCCACCTCTCTTCCTCCCTCAGAATTCCAAACTGTTTTCACGTCTCCCTCCTCAAGCCAGCAGTGTTCAATCGCTTCTCCTCCAAGAATCTTCCTCCCACACCTGTATCCATTACCTCGGATGTCTTCTCCGTTCGGGAGATATTGGCCTCTATGTTGGTCAGAGGGAGAAGATTTTTTCTGGTTGACTGGGAGGATTGCAGTCCTGAGGAGAGATCTTGGGAGCCAGAAGAGAACATCTTGGATCGCAATCTCATCCTCAGGTTTCTGGGTACCAAGAGGAGGGGGAGACCAAGAGGAGGGGGGTACTGTAACGCTGAGCGCTCCGGCCCATGCTCCTGGACCGGATTGCTCACTGCGTTTGTCCCTGCAGAGTGCCCCGGTCAGACTCACTGACCGGGGACACTCTGTTTCTGTCACCGGCAGGGACGCGGTCCGCGCTGCGGGATGTCCCCGCGCGCGGCCCATCCTCACTTACCTGGATCCGCTCCGACTCTCTCCTCTGCTCCCCGGTCACGTGGTTCCCGGCGCACGCGTCCCTGCACTATAGGGAGCGCGTGTGCCGGCTGTGTAAAATTTAAAGGGCCAGTGCACCATTGATTGGTGCCTGGCCCAATCCAATAACAGCTGTCCCTATAAATGTATCCTGCCCCTTCCTCCCCTTGCCGGATCTTTGTTGCCTTTGTGCCAAAGAGAAAGTGTTTTCTGTGTACTCCTTGCCTGTTGCCGAACCCGTTGCTAACGACTACCGCCTCTGAATCTGTGCTGCCTGCCCTGACCTTTTGCTACGTCTGACTACGCCTCTGCCTGTCCCTTCTGTACTACGCCTGTCTCAGCAGTTAGTGAGGTTGAGCCGCTACCAGAGGACACGACCTGGTAGTTACCGCCGCAGCAAGTCCATCCCGCTTTGCGGCGGGCTCTGGTGAAAACCAGTAACTACTTAGAACCGATCCTCCGGTACGGTCCACGCCATTCCTTCACTGACACAGGGGATCCACTTCCAGTACCGCTTCCTGCTACCAGTCCGGATCCTTACAGCTATCTTATTCAATTCCCTTGAGACTAGTGATGAGCGGCAGGGGCCATATTCGACTTTGCGATATTTCGCGAATATATGGACGAATATTCGTCCTATGTTCGCGAAACTCACATATTTGCTATGTTTGTTCTTTTTTCATGCGAAAATTCGTAATGAAATTTGCAGTGCGCATGCGCAATTATATCTTTCACCTAAAAGAAGGGAGTGATCAGTGTCCAGTCTGAAGTGCCGATATTAGCATAAAAAAATTGCATTTAGAATATTTGCGCTCAACACTACCAGAGACCCAGCCCTCTTCTCGTGAACACACACACACAAATACTCGGGCATATGACAGGTTCAGCAAAAAATGGCTCTGACTCTTTTGTTGGCTGTAAGTCATAAAGGCAGGCCAAGCGGGGGAGACAGAGTTCTGGCTAGGATACAAGAAATGTGTCCTACCGTACTTTTGGAGTTGATCAGGCTCACCTGTGTTCCGTCTGTGTGATTCAGTTGGTCTGGCTCAATGCCTTATCTTTTTATTGCCTCACGGTACCAGTACTCGGAGTCCCTGTTTGAGCACCAACTGAAGTGGAACTCTCCATCGGAGTGAATAACACACACTGACACGTTGTTCAGTAAATAAATTATTCCTCGTCCTTTATTACAGCATATTCACAGCTTATATAGACTTAAAGGGGTTGTGCGCTGCCCTGCAGTTCGGAGCTCCGCTTACAGCGTCCGGAAGTTCATTACTCCGAACGCTGTGTGTGTGTGGGCTTCCGTGTTTGCAGCCGCCAGGTGTGACGTCACGCCCGGCCCCTTCGTGACGTCTCGCCCACCCCCTCAACGAAAGTCTATGGGAAGGAGGCGCGAGCGCTGTCACGCCCCCTTCCCATAGACTTTGGTAGAGGGGGCGAGCGAACACGGAAGCCCGCACACAGCGTTCGGAGTAATGAACTTCCGGACGCTGTGAGCAGAGCTCCGAACTGCAGGGGAGCGCACAACCCCTTTAAGAATAAACATAAATTACCAACCACATTATTGTTTATTATTAGTGGCATGTGTGTATGTAAGTGCACGTGTAGTGTACATAGTTGTGTACATAGTTTTGTCATGCGCAAGTTGACTTGTTTGCTCCTAATGCGCTAAGCAATTATTAACTTTGTACTTCTCCCCAAATGTCATTCTGACATTACTTTATCTCTCTACAAACAGTTCAATCTTGATTTTCAGGCTGCACTGGGGGAGAATCTGATTTCTGTCAGGTCAGCTAATATTGAGCAAAGAACTAAGCAGATGTAAAAGAAGTCATTTTATCATTAAAAATATATATGATTATATATATTAAATCAATTACACACCTTTGATCTTGCTGTGGGGGATCCAATGTGCCTCAAACCACTGGCACCTTCAATTTTATCCTTTAGATGCTGTGATTGGCATTTATCACAGCATCAAAAGGGTTTATGGCAGACACTAGCATGATCGTTGATGTCCGTCATAGCTGATAGCAGCTGTCATTCACTGTCTATGAAGAGAGCGCAGTTCCTGCTCTTTCTTCATAGACAAAAAAAGCTGCAGGGCATACAAGTATGCCCTAGTGCGTTAAGTACCAGATGGCCAGGGCATAAATGTACACCCTTGCATAGGGGTTAAAACAGAAAAAAATGCCAAATATTTTAACACTTAGGCCTAGATTTATCAATAACCGTGTTAGGAGTCGCGCCACAGTCAGACATGCTGGCCGTGGACACACTCATCCTCCGCTGCCCGGCACTTCCTGTACTGCGATTCGCATCCCATGATGCATTAGCATTCAGCCCTCCGTTACTCACCTCCCTCGTCATCCCCATGTGCTTCCTGCTTGCCGGCACGCGTCCCTGCCTCCTAGGGCACGTGCGCCGGCTCTGAAATTTAAAGTCCTGTACGCTGTTAATTGGTTCATGCTTCCCCATAACCCTATAAGTACAAGCACTTCCTTTTAACCCTTGCCAGATCTTTGTGCCTTATCAGCCTTAGAGAAAGCGTTCACTTTTGTGTCTTGCCTTGCCTTGTATCTGATCTTATTGCTACGTATCCTGACCTTGATCCTGTGCCACCGGCCCACTGACCTCTTGCTACGTGACCTGACCTTGCTACTGTGCTGCCAGCCCTGACCTCCTGCCTGTCCAGACTTTGTGTTGCCTCTTCCTTCCTGTGCCACGTTACACCTCGGCCGCCTGTGTGGACGAGTTGTATCAGGGGTAGCGATCTGGGTACTGCCTGCCACAGCAAGTCCATCCCACTTTGAGGCGGGCTCTGGTGAAAACCAGCCTCACCTTAGAGTCCGCTCCCTGGTATGGCCCATGTCATCATCCACACAAGTACAGCGGAATCACTTCATTAGTGTGGTCAAAAACTGGTGTAATTTGACCACACTAACCAATCACAACTCAGCTTTCATATGTTAATGAGCTATGGTAAAACCAAGGCCAAACTATGGTTGGTTGCTATGGGCAAATTAAACACATTATTTATTTTTTTTCAAAGTAAAGTTTTATTAAGGTTTTTCAATATACAAATGGAACAACAGAGCTGATCAAACAAGGCAGTCGACAGTATGGTGATGCAATATGTGGTAGACAGGGTAGACTGAGTCAGTAACTCTTTCTCTCAGGCATTTCTCCACATAGGGTATAAGGAGGGTCAACTCCTATATTAGCTAACACTAATAAACTGAAAATCAAAGAAAATACCTGAGGAAATTATCAAGTGGGCGTCAACTAATGAAGGCTGCCTAGGGTATTTAGAAAGTAGTGCGAAAAGAAAAGAGAGAGACCCCCTTGGGGGTGAGGGGGGGGGGGAGAGAGAGGAGGAAGGGGGAGGGGGGGGTAGGTCAGCGAGGAAGGAGAGGAAGAGAGGTGTCCCTCTCAGGTGGGTCTGAGTCTTACCTTGCCAGATGGGATCATCCCGCCCGTCTGTGTCGAGCTATTGGTCTGGTTGTCGTTGGTGAGTATTACTGTCTGGGGTCATGGGGGCAACTGCCTGCATGTCTAGGTTGTCAGTGGAGAATGCATGTGATGAGATGTAAGACGTTCAAGGAGCCCATATTGCCTGGAATTTGGTAGATTGGCGGGTTGATTCAGCAAGCAGTTCCTCCATCCTATGGATGTGAGAAACCTCACTCAGCCAGGAAGAGAAAGAAGGGGGCAGCGGAGACCTCCAGAGGCGAGGAATCACAGTCCTGGCCGCTATGAGGAGATGGTGTGCCAATGCAGTGGACATGCGAGGATAAGAACTGAGGAATATGGAGAGCAGAATGGGCTTGGGGTCTTTTGATAAGGGGAGCGAGGTCAGTCTACAAATGGTAGCCACCACCCGCGTCCAAAAGGAGTCCAGGGACGGGCAAGTCAGCCACGTGTGTGTCATTGTACCATTCGGGCTTCCGCATCTCCAGCATGCATCAGAGACCGTTGGGTAAATTGGTGCCAAGAGGGCTGGAACTCTATATCATCTCGTGAGAATTTTAAAGTTAGTCTCTTGAGCCCTGCAAGAGATACAGGACTTGTGGCAAAAGAGTAGAGCATGGCTCCAGTCTTCGTCTGCTATATCGCATTTCAGTTCTTTTTCCCAGGACATGCGGTATGGCAAAGGATTCATGGAAGATTCATCGTGGAGGAGAGCGTAGAGGACTCCGATCGCATGCAGGACAGCGGAAGTCGCCGAACAGAGAGTCTCAAATGAGGTGGTGGGGTGATGGAGGCGAAGGGAGGTTTTGGTGGTTGTGTAAAAATGGAGCAACTGGTTATATTGCAATCTATGCTGGATGGAGGGGGATGAGTGTCCCAGGATGTCAGTCAGTGGCCTCAAACCCGAGGGCTGTAGTAGAGATGCCAAAGATACATAATCCGAGAGCTTGAAGGAGAGGAATGTGTTTGCAGTGAGGGCCAGCGGGAAGGAAATGTTGCCGAACAATGGGGTGAGGGGACCGTCGGGGGAGAAGAGGGACGTACGTTTGAGATACGTCTGGTGTGCTTTCAGTACGGAAAACGTGATGGGTGGGCAATTGTCAGTCAGATGTGTAGTGGAGGGGATGTGTCGGGTCCAGAGCGCATTTCTAATATCAATACCACTAGATAGGCTTTCAAGGGGTATCCATTGCTTGTCGAATCTCCCGTGAAAGCAGTCCAGAACTCGAGCTAGGACAACTGCTAGGTAATAGAAGAGGCATTCTGGCAAGGCCAAGCCTCCCTCCCTCTTTCTCCTGTACATAATACATCTGGCCAAGCGCGGGCGTTTTTGATTCCAGACAAACCTAGATTGCAAAGCTGCGACCTCCCTAAAAACGTGCGAGGGATGTGACAAGGGACACAAGCGAACAGGTAAAGTAGGCGGGGCAGGATATTCATCTTGAATATATTAACCCTACCCAGCCAAGAGAAATCCTTCCGTTCCCACTTTGACAAATCCGCTCGTATGTTAGTAAGTAGGGGCGGGAAGTTCAGTCGGAATGATTCAGATAAGTTGCGAGGCACATGAACACCCAGGTAGGTTAAGGAGGTTTTCTGCCATTTAAAAGGGTAGGAAGACATTAGAAGGTCCACTAGATGGGTCGGTAGCGTGACATTTAGTGCCTCACTTTTAGATGGATTCAGTTTATAGTTGCTGTAGGTGGAAAACGGATGTATGGTGGCAAGCAGTGAGGGGAGGGTAGTGATGGGCGAGGTAATGTACAGGAGGACATCATCCGCAAATGCCGAGCATTTGCAATGGCACGAGGGAGTGGAGAGGCCACGTATGTCAGGGTTCGATCGTATAGCTGCTAGGAGGTGTTCCATACAAAGAACGTACAGTAGCGGCGACAAAGGGCATCCCTGCCTCGTGCCATTGCAGATACGGAAGGGGGCCGATAGCTGACCATTAATTCTAAGTCGGGCGCGGGGGGACGAGTATAGTGCTAGAATGCGGTTGAGCATAAGGGGTCCAATGCCTATTTGGCGTAGGGTAGACGTTAGGAACTCCCAGTCCACCCGGTCAAAAGCTTTTTCTGCATCAAGGGACAGCAGAAATAAGGGGGCATGATGTTGTCGGGCATAGTGTACAGAGGAGAAAGCACGAAGTGTGTTATCACGTGCCTCTCTGCCTCGTATAAAGCCCACCTGGTCCGGGTGGACTAGAGAGCTCATAAGGGGCGACAATCTATTGGCTAACATTTTGGCAAAGAGTTTTGTGTCAGTGTTGAGTAGAGATATTGGGCGATAACTGGGGCATAGAAGGGGATCTTTGCCTTCCTTCGGAATCACCGTAATAAAGGCATCAAGAAATGATTGGGGAGGGGGAGAGGTGGTCGACAGTGAGTTAAAAGCTAAGAGGATTGGGGGAGTCAGTTCATCCCTGAGTGCTTTATAAAATTTCGCAGAGTATCCATCTGGACCTGGGCTTTTACCAGTTGGTAGGGCAGAGATAGCAAGGCCCAGTTCCTCAGGGGTGAACGGAGTCTCCAGGGCTGATACAGTGTCTGCGCTAAGTGTTGGAAGGGCGGTGTCTTTAATGTAGTCTTCCAGGGGTGGGTGAGTGTCCCTTTGGGAGGTAAGTGCAGGCGGCTTGGGTAGGTTGTATAGATCAGTGTAATAGAGTCGGAAGGCCTCCAGTATCTCTGGGGTAAGGTGGGTGGGCGGGCCAGTACGGGGTTTAATAGCAGAGACAAAGAGTGCCGAGCGTTTGGCGCGGAGAGCCCTAGCCAGGAGCCTACCTGATTTGTTACCCCATTCATAAAACAGTTTGCCCGTGATCTGCCTGTAGTATCTGTGTTTTTTGTTTAGTAGGTCCAGCAGTTCCCCTCTAACTTTAATGAGTTCCCGGTAAACTGCGTCTTGTTGGTGTTGTTTGTGTTGTGTCTCCAGTAGGTGCAGGCTATGGTGTAGTAGTGTCAGTTTAGCCGACGCGTCCCTCTTGAGCCTCGCCCCATGCTTTACCAGGATCCCTCTCAGCACACATTTCAGAGTTTCCCATTTAATCATAGGTGAGGAGGGGTCAGAGGAGTGGTCTTGAATAAATAGAGATATAGCAGTTTTGAGCTCCTGTAGGCAGAGAGCATCAGATAACAAGGATTCGTTAAGCTTCCAAGAAGCATGGGGCTTGGCTATCGAGGGGAGCGTGAATGTTTCGCGCACAGGAGCGTGGTCGGATAAGGATACAACCCCTATACTCACTGCACTGAAAGCAGGCAGGATGGAATGTGAGCAAAAGATGTAATCTATCCTACTGTAGGACTGCCTGGGATGGGAGTAGAACGTGTAGTCTCGTGTCTGTGGGTTGAGGGCCCTCCAGACGTCCGACAGTTGTAGTAGATGCAACTTCTGTCTCAGCGCCCTGAGTTTACTGTGTGAGATGTAAGATCTACCCGTGGACGTGTCTACCAAGGGAAATAAGGGTAGGTTAAAGTCTCCGCAGAGGAGAATTGGGCCTGTGGCAAACGAAGAGAGTTTCTCCAGGGTTTGCAATAAGAAAGGTATTTGGTTGTGGTTCGGTGCATATATCGTCCCAATTGTTAAGTGTCTGTCAGAAAGGGTGCAGTTGGCGAACAGGTATCTGGCATTTGGGTCGATTAGGGAAGATTGGATGGAAATCGGTAGTGACCTATGGAAAGCCAATGAGACTCCCTTTGTCCTCGACTCGGGGTTAGTACTGTGCAGCCACTTATCAAAATGTCTCGTAGGTATAGACGGGAGATGTCCTGTTTTAAAGTGAGTCTCTTGTATCGCTAATATATGGACCCTTTGTCTGTGTAGGGAGTAGAGTGTCTGTGCACGTTTTTCAGGGGTGTTAAAGCCCTTAACATTAAGGGTCGTTATATGTAGGTCAGCAGCCATCTGGATCATGTTGTGTTAGCCAAGACTCACCAGAGCGTTCACAGACAGGCGGGAGATCAGGTCCATCCGACAAGGAGGCAAGGGAGGGTTGGAGTCCACCTGGGAATAAACAGAAGCAGAGAGATAAGTTAGGGGGAGGGGCAAGAAGAGAGAAAGCAGCTAGAAGCACCTGCATAGGCACAGGTGCGAGGGTCCTAAGAGAAGTGACCATAAGGGTCAGGAGTAAGATCGGAGCCAGTCCGATGCTATCGCTAGTGGGGGTAACGCGATAGACTCGCTTAGGAGAACTAGACATAAAGGCCACAAGGTGGACCATTTTACAACCTCACGGAGCACCTTCCCGATGTAGGGGAAGGAGCAGTCATGGGACGGGCTAAGTGAAATAGGGCAACAGAGCGAAAGGCTCAACATTCTTAAGTATGTGGAGGGCAGAGTATGACAGGTAATACGTAACATATGGGAGTAGGAGGTCAAGGGCTGGTCCATAACATGGAGATAACATTTAAACTAAGTCGAGGGGAAAAAACCCCCAGCAGGCGGGATCGGGGGTCAGCATCCGGGAGAGGCAGAGGGGTTGAGGAACCTTAGGAGGAAGAAAGGATAACAGCTAGCTGAGGAATAGTGACAGGGAGCCCTATCTGTATATTAACTAACAGTGGCAACTATAGGGGTCAGCATCTTGTGAACATATTCCTAAGTGCTTAACGGCTAGCATAGCAGTACAGAAAGACATCACAGTGCTATTGAGGTTCCTTCAGGTTTTGCGTTTTGATGTCGGAGGTGGCAGACCTGGGGTCTGAGCAGCAGCGGGGGCTCCCTTCTGTGAATGGGCAGCGCGACTTTGGTTCGTGGCCGGAGGGGTAGGTAGGAACATCGCTTCCCAATCCGGGAGGGAGACAAGAGGAAGTTTGAAAGTTTTCAGGAAAATCGGTAAGTCCTCAGGTCGTCGCAGCGTGGATACAGTGGTCCCATATTTAGCAGTCAAGGAGAACGGAAAGCCCCACTTGTAGATCATTTTTGCATTTTGGAGTGTCTGCAATAACGGTTTCAGCAAGGCTCGGAGACGGAGGGTTCGCAGGGATAAGTCGGGGTAGATTTGAATCGGAGAGCCATTGTAAGTGAGGTTTTTGGCTTGTCTGGCTTTTCTCATTATTTCGTCTTTCTGAAGAAAGTGGTGGACCCTGCATATAACATCGCGCGGCTTCTTCGGGTCTGGGTTTTTGGCCTTGAGAGCTCTATGTGCGCGGTCCAGTTCCAAGGGCGCGTCCTGAGGTCTCTGTAGTATCTCATTGAAGATGCGCTGCAGGGTGTCTGGCAAATTTTGAGGCAGGACCGTTTCAGGGAGGCCTTTGAGTCTGATATTATTTCTACGGATCCTGTTATCAATATCGTCTAGGTGGTCGATGGTCTGGGCTTGGTGGAGAGTCAGTTTTTCCGTGGCTTCCTGTAGCTGCCGGAGCTGGGTAGAAGCAGAGGATTGGAAATCTTCAAGCAACTGGACTTTGGACTGTATAGCAGTAACGTCAGCCTTGACAGGTTCAAGATCTTGCTTCCAGGCTGTTTTCAATTCCGTGGCTAAGGAAACAAAATCAGCCTTTGTGGGCAGGAGAGTCAAGAGAGCCTGTAACTCCGGGTGCCCCTGTAGGGCAGACACCGCCATCTCAGACATCAGCGAGAAATTAGTAGGATGATGAGTCAAGCCGTGAGTCTCAGTTCCAGGGGTACGCTGTGACTTTTTCAAGTGCTGCCTGGGGGGGGTGTCCCCGCTAGGAGTATGTGAATCCTCTGAAGATGAGCGGTCTTTTGAGCGGCGTCTGCCTCGTTGTTGTTTCAAAGGGTCCTGAAGAGCTTTTTCTTAGCGGGGGGGCTTGCCCCCCAGTATTCGGGGGTGTCACTATCTACTGATGAGTCGTGGGAGTCCCTTCCTGAGCAAGAGTCATCAGAGTTCACCTCGGCCGCCCAATCAAGAACGTCGCGGGCCGGGGGACCCGGTACTTTTTCACGGTCTGGGGCCGCTTGTGGTAGCATGGGTGATCCCACAGTCGGGGGTGAGGGCGCTTGTTTAGGTGGTCTGTGGCGTTTGGTCACCAACTGCCATTGGTCCCGTGTCTGGTCAGAGTCCTTAGTGGCAGAACAGGCAGCGAGTGTCTCAGGGGAGCATTCAGGGCTCGCAGAGATGGAAGCCCCCCTCAAGTCAGGGCTCACAGGGGATGTGGAAGGTGATTTAGGAACCACATGGTGCAGCTGAACGGGTTCCACGGCAGTGTGGGATCTCTGGGCAGAGTCCATCATTATGGCGTGTGAAGTCGCCGTAGCACAGGGCAGGGGCTGCGAGTGTTCCAGGGACTCAGAGGGGCCCAAGGTGGGCTGTATGCGGGGAAACTGCGGGGTACTTGGGTATCTGATCAGTGCAGGGCTTGAGCTGGGAGTCAGGGCAGGGAGGAATGAGCGCTGTAGCAGCGGCAGAGGCACAGAGTCCGAGTCAGGGATCAGGGCCGGGGGTGTCACAGACAGCACCGCGGCAGCAGTACTCACTGGTGATGAGGGGGCAAGTGTACGGGGGTCCTTCTGTGTCCCTCTCCCGTCTGTGTCGCAGCCCGCAGTCTCTGCTACAGTGGGAGTCTTCAGGACCGGACCTGCGCACCGGTCTACGGCAGCTCCGGTCACGTGGTGAGGCCGCGTGATAATGGCGCCGGGAGGCTGCCTCTCGCTCTGCGCTCCCGAAGCCACCTCCAGAGGGGGGAAGAAGCGAGAAATGTCTCCGGTGAGTGACGCCTTCTCTTCCAGACGCTGTTTCCTCCTGTTTGCCCGAGATCTGTTGCCCATTACCCACAGCTTAGCCCGCTTTTGCTGTGGTCCGGCAGGAGCTCTCACAACCTGCGTCCGCTCGCCAGCGTGTCCAGCCCATTAAACACATTTTTGTCTTACACAGATTAGATAGGCCTAAGTGCTGTTTTTAAAGAGTACCTGATCATTCAAGATATAATTTTTGTGTGTTTAGCACCGACCTTTCTCTTACAAAAACCTTCTATCTGTTGCTCACTTGGTTTGTCATTTTGTGCTTTGGAGGGGGAATGTCCTGACTCTAAACACAAGCAAACTGATTGATGTCCTCACTCTGTATGACTTATATTTTTCCCTGAGTCTGCCGAGCTGTGCTTGGTCTCTTTGTCCTATCATTGCAGCCTGCCCTGTAACCCTCTTTTCTCTGTTTTCAGTCAGGAGTCTGATAGTAAGCACAGAGTAGTGCTAGTTCCACCCTCACTTACTGGACTTTGTCCCTGCCTGTGCTTCAGCTTGGACAAAGATAATGCTGCAGATGGACAGCATTATGTTCTGGATGGTATGATTACCCCTAGTTGTGTACTTTATAAGCCATGATTTCTTAAAAAAGGAAATAAAATGTTCTCATAAAGTATATTAGAAAAGTTAATGTTTTGCCAGATGTACAATATATAAAAAGTAAAGAATATGACAGTGCCCATTTACATTCAAATCATTTAACCCGTATTCAGAGTTAACATTACATATTCACAAGGTAGGAAATTAGTGTCAGATCACGAGTGGTACAACTGCTGGGGCCACCTCTGGTCTCCAGAACGAGGCTCCAGGTCTCTGTTATGAATGGAGTGGTGCCACTCCAGTGATTCTCTATGGGAGAAGGTAACCAATCACTCGGCTAGCTTTGACAGCTCCATGGACAATGAAAGAAGCAGCAGCACACACCATCCATAATGTAGACCTGGAGATCTCTGGGTGCCTCCTTGTCCCACTCCCCCCTCCCCCCCCCCCCCATCTCATACTTGCAACTCAGAATACCCCAAGCAGCTTATTCATCAGTTAGAGACAACGGCAAGAAGGCAAGAAACTCCCTGCATTTTCTATGTTGAGGAAAACGAAACTCCCGTAGAGACAAGTGGTAAAAACAGCATACACATTTGTGTGTCATTTTCTGATAGATCCTATTCCTAAATTTTTTGTTGGTGACCTACATGCTGATGAAAACAGCTGCAACATACATATAGATAATCTTAACTTATTAAAAGTAAGTGATCTAATTCTTTGTACTTGACAGTGAACTGGATTTTTTATATCAAAGTTCACATTACAAAGTTCACATTACATTTTGTAACTACAGACATTGGCCATCTCATTCATGTTGTAAATACAGTTAGGTCATGTTGTGAACTTTGAAGCTTGGCATTGTGTGCCAAGTATTGCAAAAATTGCTTAAGGTTATTTGAAATAAATGGCCTAGATTTAGCAATCTGTCTGAGACAAAAAAAAATGTCTGATTTTTATACAGCTTCTTATCCATTTCTAAAATTGTTCTAATAAAAAGAAAGCTGAGCTGTGATTGGTTGCTTTAGAAATATCAGAGAGTTTTGTCTCAAGCAGATTGCTAAATCTAGGCCACTGTGTCTTGATTCTAAACTAAATGTTTATATGAGCACTGGACTTGGCAAAAGCAGTGGCATAACTAGAATTTTTACTGACTAAATAAATAACGCCGTTGGTATATAAGGGCCCTCCTCCCCACAACCAGTAAGTATTTTTTTTGTCCTGTGAGCAGGACTAGAATTTATCTCCTCCTCTACTCTGCAGTGCTGTACAATCTAAATCAAAAGATTTGATGCGCAGGATTTTTTGCTGCAGATTTCAATGTAAACTAAATGAGCCTAGCTTCTAATCTGCTATTACAAATCCTGCGCATCAAATCTGCGCAGGATCCTGTACGTGTAAATGTACCCTAAAGCAATTTTTTTCTTTCTTTATGATTTTTCATCCTCCTGCAGCAGCGCTAGCATTGTCTGTGTCAGAATGTCTGCGCAGCTCCGTTATAGGCCGGGCCATCTGCAGAGTACTGTGTCTAGGAGTGGTGGGTAAGAGGGAGTGAGAAGGGGGGAGGGGGGTGAGAGGTTGGTGAGAGGGATGTGAGACGGGGGGAGAGGTGGGTGAAGAGGGGTAAGAGGTGGGTGAGAGGTGGGTAAGAAGGGGGGAGCTTGTCCAACTCCCCTTCTATGACGCAGGCTCAGGAGCTGATCCTGCGTCATAGTGGGGTGTTCCTGTGGCACCGATCCCAGTGATGCCCAGCATTGACCCGTTAGATGCTGCAATCAAAGTTGATTGTGACTGGCAGCTCAGCGGAGCAGATAGGGACCACCGCGGTCAAAACACAGTGTCCTGATCAGCTCTCTCCTCATCCAATCATTGCTCTGAAGCTCCAGTCAGCCATGGCAGGCTGGAGCGTCAGAGCACCAATAACACTGATCAATGCTTCCGGGCCCGCGGCGTGTGACGTCACGCCTCCGCCCCGTGTGACGTCACGCTCTGCCCCTCAATGCAAGCCTATGGGAGGGGGCGTGACAGCTATCATGCCCCCTCCTGTAGGCTTGCATTGAGGGGCGGAGCGTGACATCACACGGGGCAGAGGCGTGACGTCACACGCCGCCAGCCCGGTGGTCGCCTGTAGTCAGTCCCGGAGCGAACACGCTCCGGGGACTGATTACAAACGGGGTGCCGCGTGCATAACCCCAGGGGAAAAGATGTGTAAGCACCGGAGAACCCCTTTAACCCCTTCCCTAATGAAAGTTTGAATCACATCCCTTTTCCCATAAAAAAAAAAAATGTAAACAAAATAAATATAAACATATGTGGTACCACTGCGTGCGTAAATGGCCAAACTATAAAAATATAATGTGAATTAATAATATAATGTTATATAATAAAATATAATGTTAATTAATTACAAATGAATTAATCAATATCGATTACATAAAAAAAAATAAGTCCAAAATTGCATATTTTTGGTCACTTTGTCTACCCTAAAAACAATGTATAAAAAGTGATCAAGTCCTATCAAAACAAAAATGGTACCGATAAAAACTACAGATCACGGCGCAAAAAAATTAGCTCTCATATAGCCCCGTTTGCGAAAAATAAAAAAGTTATTGAGGTCAGAAGAGGACATTTTAAAATATACAAATTTTGGTGCAAAAATTTTCAATTTTATATAAACCTATAATATAATATAAACCTATATAAGTTAGGTATCAATTTAATCATATTGACCTTCAGAATAAATATAAGGTGTCATTATTATTGAAAAGTGCACTGCGTAGAATCAGAAGCCCCCAAAAGTTACAAAATTGAGTTTTTTGTTTTTTTTCAGTTTTGCCCCACAAATATTTTCTTTCTGGTTCGCCGTAGATTTAGTGGTAAAATAATTGATGGTATTACAAAGTAAAATTGGTGTTGCAAAAAACAAGCGCTCATATGGGTCTGTAGATAAAACACATCTATCTTACATACAGTATATACATAAATACTGTATATACATATAGAGGGATCTGTGGTGGGACGGAGAAGTCTGGAAGAAGACTAAGTGGGAGATTTATCAAAACCTGTGCAGTGGAAAAGTTGCCCAGTTGCCCATAGCAACCAATCAGCTTGCTTCTTTCATTTTAACAAGGCCTCTGCAAAATGAAAGAAGCAATCTGATTGGTTGCTATAGGCAACTGGGCAACTTTTCCTTTGCACTGGTTTTGAAAATCTCCCCCTAAGGGTTCTGAGGGGGGGAATCTGGGGAAGGTTTTGGTCAGAAATGGGGGGATGCGATGTAACAGAGAACCCTGGAGTCCTGCTAGTCCGGCATCCACGAGAGCAGCAACCCAAGAGAGCGATAATTGGCTACAGTTCCCTTATATGGGCAGGGGCTGGACTAGTGCTGATTGGTCCAATACTTTTGTCAATCACCATTACAAAGGATTATGGGTAACATGTTACCCAAGGACCTCCAAAGGTCCTCCAACATACCATAGAGGATATTAACATAGTCACATGACTGAAGGTCCTGCGACACTAAATGAGGTAAGTACTATACATTATATTAAATATACATTATTACTAAATATGTACATGTATCAACAATGCAGAATCATAGTAGAGGAGAGGCGACTAGGGGCTGTCCCACCTGGGGGACCCTACCTGAGCGTAGTTACTCTGACTTTGGGGACAACCACACTAGGTATGGTATGCAATACGGTACTGGGACACCACAGCAACTTGAACTGTGGTGATCGTCGGGGTCTCAGCAGTCAAACCCCCACCCAAAAAATGGGCTGCTTATTCTAATATTACCGGGCCTATTTTTGTTCCCAGTCTGGCTGTCATGATGCCGGCTGGCAGGAGGTGGATCCTCTGTGCCAGAGAGGGATTGGCGTGGACCGTGCTAGTGGACCGGTTCTAAGTCACTACTGGTATTCACCAGAGCCCGCCGCAAAGCGGGATGGTCTTGCTGCGGCGGTAGTGACCAGGTCGTATCCACTAGCAACGGCTCAACCTCTCTGACTGCTGAAGATAGGCGCGGTACAAGGGAGTAGACAGAAGCAAGGTCGGACGTAGCAGAAGGTCGGGGCAGGCAGCAAGGATCGTAGTCAGGGGCAACGGCAGGAGGTCTGGAACACAGGCTAGGAACACACAAGGGAACGCTTTCACTGGCACAATGGCAACAAGATCCGGCGAGGGAGTGCAGGGGAAGTGAGGTATACATAGGGAGTGCACAGGTGAACACACTGATTAGAACCACTGCGCCAATCAGCGGCGCAGTGGCCCTTTAAATCGCAGAGACCCGGCACGCGCGCGCCCTAGGGAGCGGGGCCGTGCGCGCCGGGACAGGACCGACGGAGAGCGAGTCAGGTACGGGAGCCGGGGTGCGCATCGCGAGCGGGCGCCACCCGCATCGCGAATCGCATCCCGGCTGGAGGCGGTATCGCAGCGCACCCGGTCAGTGGATCTGACCGGGGCGCTGCGGGAGCGAGAGTGTAGCGAGCGCTCCGGGGAGGAGCGGGAACCCGGAGCGCTCGGCGTAACAGTACCCCCCCCTTGGGTCTCCCCCTCTTCTTGGAGCCTGAGAACCTGAGGACCAGATTTTTATCTAGGATATTGTCCTCAGGTTCCCAGGATCTCTCTTTAGGACCACAGCCCTCCCAGTCAACCAAAAAGAAGGTTTTTCCTCTGACCTTTTTGGAGGCCAGTATCTCCTTTACGGGAAAGATGTCTGAAGAACCGGAGACAGGAGTGGGAGAGATAAGTTTAGGAGAGAAACAGTTGATGATGAGTGGTTTAAGAAGAGAAATGTGAAAGGCATTAGGAATACGAAGAGAAGGAGGGAGAAGAAGTTTATAAGAGACAGGATTAATCTGGCACAAAATTTTGAAAGGACCAAGATAGCGTGGTCCCAATTTGTAGCTGGGAACACGGAAGCGGACATATTTAGCGGAGAGCCATACCTTGTCTCCGGGAGAAAAAATGGGGGGAGCTCTTCTTTTCTTATCAGCAAACTTCTTCATGCGTGATGAAGCCTGTAAGAGAGAATTTTGGGTCTCTTTCCATATGGTGGAAAGATCACGAGATATTTCATCCACAGCGGGTACACCAGAGGGCAAGGGAGTAGGGAGGGGGGGAAGAGGGTGACGGCCGTACACCACGAAAAATGGGGATTTGGAAGAAGATTCAGAAACTCTGAAGTTATACGAGAATTCGGCCCATGGTAGAAGATCTGCCCAGTCATCCTGGCGGGAGGAAACAAAATGCCGTAAATAATCACCCAGGACCTGGTTAATTCTTTCTACTTGCCCATTGGATTGAGGATGATAAGCAGAAGAAAAGTTTAATTTAATCTTGAGTTGTTTACAGAGAGCCCTCCAGAATTTAGACACGAATTGGACGCCTCTATCCGAGACGATCTGCGTGGGCAACCCGTGAAGACGAAAAATGTGTACAAAAAATTGTTTTGCCAACTGAGGCGCAGAAGGAAGACCAGGAAGAGGGATGAAATGTGCCATCTTGGAGAATCGATCAACGACCACCCAAACAACAGTGTTGCCACGGGATGAGGGTAAGTCTGTAATAAAGTCCATACCAATCAGAGACCAAGGCTGTTCGGGAACAGGCAGAGGATGAAGAAGACCAGCGGGCTTCTGGCGAGGAGTCTTATCCCGGGCACAGACAGTGCAGGCTCGCACAAAATCCACAACATCCGTCTCCAGAGTCGGCCACCAATAGAAACGAGAGATGAGTTGCACGGATTTCTTGATGCCCGCATGACCTGCGAGATGGGAGGAGTGACCCCATTTGAGGATTCCGAGGCGTTGGCGTGGGGAGACGAAGGTCTTCCCTGGAGGAGTTTGCCTGATGGAGGCTGGAGAAGTGGAGATCAGGCAGTCAGGAGGAATGATGTGTTGCGGAGAGAGCTCTACTTCCGAGGCATCCGAGGAACGAGAGAGAGCATCGGCCCTAATGTTCTTATCGGCAGGCCGAAAGTGAATTTCAAAATTAAATCGGGCAAAGAACAGAGACCACCTGGCCTGGCGAGGATTCAGCCGTTGGGCAGACTGGAGATAGGAGAGGTTCTTGTGATCGGTGTAAATAATAACTGGAAATCTTGATCCCTCCAGCAGATGCCTCCATTCCTCAAGTGCTAATTTAATGGCTAGTAGCTCTCGATCCCCGATGGAGTAGTTCCTCTCCGCCGGAGAGAAGGTCTTAGAAAAAAAACCACAAGTAACAGCATGCCCGGAAGAATTTTTTTGTAGAAGGACCGCTCCAGCTCCTACTGAGGAGGCATCAACCTCCAATAGGAAGGGTTTAGATGGGTCAGGTCTGGAGAGCACGGGAGCTGAAGAAAAGGCAGACTTGAGCTGTTTAAAGGCGTCTTCCGCTTGAGGAGGCCATGACTTAGGATTGGCATTCTTTTTGGTTAAAGCCACGATAGGAGCCACAATGGTGGAAAAATGTGGAATAAATTGTCTGTAATAATTGGCGAACCCCAAAAAACGTTGGATAGCACGGAGTCCGGAGGGGCGTGGCCAATCTAAGACGGCAGAGAGTTTGTCTGGATCCATTTGTAGTCCCTGGCCAGAGACCAAGTATCCTAGGAAAGGAAGAGATTGACATTCAAACAGACATTTCTCCATTTTGGCATAAAGTTGATTGTCACGAAGTCTCTGAAGAACCATGCGGACATGCTGGCGGTGTTCTTCTAGGTTGGCAGAAAAAATCAGGATATCGTCCAGATACACAACAACACAGGAATATAAGAGATCACGAAAAATTTCATTAACAAAGTCTTGGAAGACGGCAGGGGCGTTGCACAGGCCAAAGGGCATGACCAGATACTCAAAGTGTCCATTTCTAGTGTTAAATGCCGTTTTCCATTCATCCCCCTCTCTGATGCGGATGAGATTATAAGCACCTCTTAAGTCCAGTTTGGTAAAGATGTGGACACCTTGGAGGCGATCAAAGAGTTCAGAGATGAGAGGTAGAGGGTAGCGGTTCTTTACCGTGATTTTATTAAGACCGCGGTAGTCAATGCAAGGACGTAGGGAGCCATCTTTTTTGGACACAAAGAAAAATCCGGCTCCGGCAGGAGAGGAGGATTTGCGGATAAAGCCCTTTTTTAAATTTTCCTGGATGTACTCAGACATAGCAAGAGTCTCTGGGGCAGAGAGAGGATAAATTCTGCCCCGGGGTGGAGTAGTGCCCGGGAGGAGGTCAATAGGACAGTCATAAGGCCTGTGAGGAGGTAGAGTCTCAGCTTGTTTTTTGCAAAAAACATCCGCAAAGTCCATATAGGCCTTAGGGAGACCGGTTACAGGGGGAACCACAGGGTCACGGCAAGGAGTACTGGTAACCGGTTTAAGGCAGTCCTTGAAACAAGAGGGAC
Organism: Hyla sarda; assembly: GCF_029499605.1. Taxonomy (NCBI): domain Eukaryota; kingdom Metazoa; phylum Chordata; class Amphibia; order Anura; family Hylidae; genus Hyla; species Hyla sarda. The sequence continues at coordinate 334,324,922 of NC_079189.1, read as the reverse complement.
CCCAACTCTTGATCTCCCCTGTGGACCAATCCAGGGTTGGGGAATGGTGTTGAAGCCAGGGTAGTCCAAGGAGAATTTCGGAAGTGCAATTGGAGAGGACCAAAAACTCAATTTTTTCGTGGTGAGGTCCGATGCACATTAGGAGGGGTTCCGTGCGGTAACGCACGGCACAGTCCAATCTTTCATTGTTAACCCAATTGATGTAGAGAGGTCTGGCGAGACTGGTCACTGGAATGTTGAACCTGTTGATGAGAGAGGCCAAAATAAAGTTTCCTGCAGATCCGGAGTCCAAGAAGGCCTTAGTGGAGAAGGAGAAGGTAGAGGCAGATATCCGCACAGGCACAGTAAGACGTGGAGAAGCAGAGTTGACATCAAGGACTGTTTCACCTTTGTGCGGAGTCAGCGTAGGTCTTTCCAGGCGGGGAGGACGGATAGGACAATCCTTCAGGAAGTGTTCGGTACCGGCACAGTACAGGCAGAGATTCTCCATGCGGCGTCGTGTCCTCTCTTGAGGTGTCAGGCGAGACCGGTCAACTTGCATAGCCTCCACGGCGGAAGGCACAGGAACGGATTGCAGAGGACCAGAGGAGAGAGGAGTCGGGGAGAAAAAATGCCTCGTGCGAACAAAGTCCATATCCTGGCGGAGCTCCTGACGCCTTTCGGAAAAACGCATGTCAATGCGAGTGGCTAGATGAATGAGTTCATGTAGGTTAGCAGGAATTTCTCGTGCGGCCAGAACATCTTTAATGTTGCTGGATAGGCCTTTTTTAAAGGTCGCGCAGAGGGCCTCATTATTCCAGGAAAGTTCTGAAGCAAGAGTACGGAATTGCACGGCGTACTCTTCAACGGAAGAATTACCCTGGACCAGGTTCAGCAGGGCAGTCTCAGCAGAAGAGGCTCGGGCAGGTTCCTCAAAGACACTTCGAATTTCCGAGAAGAAGGAGTGTACAGAGGCAGTGACGGGGTCATTGCGGTCCCAGAGCGGTGTGGCCCATGACAGAGCTTTTCCAGACAGAAGGCTGACTACGAAAGACACCTTAGACCTTTCAGTAGGAAACTGGTCCGACATCATCTCCAAGTGCAGGGAACATTGTGAAAGAAAGCCACGGCAAAACTTAGAGTCCCCATCAAATTTATCCGGCAAGGATAGTCGTAGGCCTGAGGCGGCCACTCGCTGCGGAGGAGGTGCAGGAGCTGGCGGAGGAGATGATTGCTGAAGCTGTGGTAGTAGCTGCTGTAGCATCACGGTCAGTTGAGACAGCTGGTGGCCTTGTTGCGCTATCTGTTGTGACTGCTGGGCGACCACCGTGGTGAGGTCGGCGACAACTGGCAGAGGAACTTCAGCGGGATCCATGGCCGGATCTACTGTCACGATGCCGGCTGGCAGGAGGTGGATCCTCTGTGCCAGAGAGGGATTGGCGTGGACCGTGCTAGTGGACCGGTTCTAAGTCACTACTGGTATTCACCAGAGCCCGCCGCAAAGCGGGATGGTCTTGCTGCGGCGGTAGTGACCAGGTCGTATCCACTAGCAACGGCTCAACCTCTCTGACTGCTGAAGATAGGCGCGGTACAAGGGAGTAGACAGAAGCAAGGTCGGACGTAGCAGAAGGTCGGGGCAGGCAGCAAGGATCGTAGTCAGGGGCAACGGCAGGAGGTCTGGAACACAGGCTAGGAACACACAAGGGAACGCTTTCACTGGCACAATGGCAACAAGATCCGGCGAGGGAGTGCAGGGGAAGTGAGGTATACATAGGGAGTGCACAGGTGAACACACTGATTAGAACCACTGCGCCAATCAGCGGCGCAGTGGCCCTTTAAATCGCAGAGACCCGGCGCGCGCGCGCCCTAGGGAGCGGGGCCGCGCGCGCCGGGACAGGACCGACGGAGAGCGAGTCAGGTACGGGAGCTGGGGTGCGCATCGCGAGCGGGCGCCACCCGCATCGCGAATCGCATCCCGGCTGGAGGCGGTATCGCAGCGCACCCGGTCAGTGGATCTGACCGGGGCGCTGCGGGAGCGAGAGTGTAGCGAGCGCTCCGGGGAGGAGCGGGAACCCGGAGCGCTCGGCGTAACACTGGCCCTGCCATCTGCCCCTGTAATGTCCTGACAAGTCCCTTCCTGTGTGGCACCAGCTGAAGAGCGGAGCAAGATACAAACCTAACACAAGGACGTCCTCCTAACTTCAGGTGACAGGCTGACAACCAGGGGTCAAGTCTGGGGAAAAAAAGTGTGAGAACTCACCCATTTCCACTTAAGGACTGGTTCTGCTAATGGGAACAGTGTTCCTGCTGTGGAAAAAGTGCAAGAATTTAGTTCCCACATGTTCCTGCAGGACTTGAGCCCTGCTGACAATATTATTGCTCTTAGAGCTTTTCCCTCTAAGTGTGCTGTGGTTAGGGATGTGGCTGACGGTGTGGTTATGGGGTATGGCTGTGCTGTGGGCTCTAGCCCCAGGTCTTTTGGAGACCTAGCAACGCCCCTGTTCCTAACCAACAGTTGAGATTTGCTTCTACGTCCATGGCCCTGTCTACCCCAGGGAGGAGAGCACTCTGGTTGTGCCCATGGCCGGGAAATAATCCTACAAAATACCATCTTTGCAACCTCTAGTTCTCCCCAGGTAGATTTTTTGGCCCGAAGCAGATGCTCTGAAGTTGAAACTCTCTGACAAAAAAAAAAGGAAAATCACCCCCTCTGGCCCTTAGACTCCCTCATAGGTCTTCCTGTACAAGAGACACATCCCCCTAGGTCTAGATTCACTCGCCTATTGGGTAGGGGTAAAAGTGATGATCCTGCCAGGACAGGTAATGCTGTAAGGGGTTCCAAGCCAAATAGGAGACAGAGATTGGACAATCAAGGTATTCCAGAAGGAGGTAGTCTTTCTGTTTTTTCCTCTATTGGGGCAGAAAATAAAATACCCATGGGTCCTGAACACCATATGAAAATATTACGCTCTTTCTTTTCTTCTGTACCCTCCAGACAGGTTCATTAAATCTCTAGATCAGCAGGAACAAAAAAAAATAAAAAATAAAAACACAGCTGGAGAATTCCATATGAGAACTTATCTCTCTGCCTGGAACCAGGTCCATCATCTAGTAAGATCAAGGGTATACTTCCCAGTATACTTAATCCCCAAATCTTCAGGAAATTTTTGTCTAATAATAGACTTCAGATACTTTAACCGATTAACGAAAAAAAAGTTGTTGCACATGAAAATGATCAATCAGATCTCTGGTATTGCAAGGCGGAATTACCTCTGTTCTGTTTGTTTTCACCTAGGTAATATCTTCAGTGGTAACCGTCCAATTGCAAGGGATAAGAGCAATCCCATATCTGGATGACTGGCTGATTATAGCCAGTACTTCCCTTCTTGCTCAAGGAGGATGTGTCAATAACTATTTCTCTCTTGGAAGAGTTAGGGTGGATAGTCAATAAAGGCAAGTAAGATCTGACACTTGCCACAATAAAGTAGTTTGTGGGATTTCTCCAGTCCAAGGAGGGACTGTATTCTGAAAGAAATTAAGCGGATCCCTCCAGGGAACAAACCAGGATAGAGGCAGCGCACAGGACTTCAAAGGTAAAATGGTTTATTTACCCGGCATGCAACGCGTTTCGCTGGATAACCAGCTTCATCAGGCATGATGAAGCTGGTTATCCAGCGAAACGCGTTGCATGCTGGGTAAATAAACCATTTTACCTTTGAAGTCCTGTGCGCTGCCTCTATCCTGGTTTGTTCCCTGGAGGGATCCGCTTAATTTCTTCGCCCTTGTGTCCAGGAGCAGCTGCCGCTCTTCGCCCGTTGCAGGGTCACTTCACGCCTTCACCATAGTTGTACTTGGTCGCAGTACAACTAGACTTGGTGAGCAAGTTTTCTTGTCTTTTATCTTTGCTTTTACATTACGCTATCACACTAGGAGCGCTCTCCTTGTCTGTCTATTGCTGTATTCTGAAAGGGTATCTATTTCTCAGGTCTCCTCATCTAGTGACATTGAGGACTCTAATTAGTTCCTTTGGCTTGCTATTATATTTAGCAGATGCAGTGCCCTGGGCTCTATAGCATGTGAGACCTCTTCAATCTGAAGTCCTCCATATTTTCTCTTTCAGAACTTGGAGCTCTTTCCGCTGGTGGAACAACCTCAGAGACAGGATGTCTCTAAAATAATCTACTTAAGAAGTCCTTAAAACAGACACTTCCGGATCAGGATGGGGCACTCATCTCTCAGAAAGGACCGTGGCTGGCACTTGGAGCCTTAAATAAAGACAACTCTCTTCAAATTTTTACTCCATGAGACATTTTGAGCCATTCCTTTTCAAGAAAGCAGTTTGGATCAGGACAGACAACATGGCCGCAGTCTTTTATATAAACAAGCAGGGTGGAACAAGATCGTCAATCCTACTTCTAGAGGTAGGCAATATCCTGTCTTGGGAAGAATCAAGGGTAACCAGGTTATCAATTGTCCATATCAGAGGAACCCTGAATAGACTGGCAGATCCCTGAGTCGGATTATGACATTCCAGAGGAATGGTCCCCATCACAGGAAGTTTTCCAACAGATCATAGATCTGTAAGGTTTACCAGAAACAGACCTGATGGCCAACAAGCTGAATGCCAAGATAAAAGGTTTTGTTCTTTTAACACAGCAGATCATCCCTTTGCAGTATACATCATGTCATGTATCTCTATGATATTGAGAGTTTTAATGAAGATTAGGCTGGAAGAAACCGTGGTTATCGTAGAAATTCCATTTTAGCAGAAGAGGGCATGGTTCTCCCTATTCATGGAAGTGAGTGAGGGGATATATTGGGAACTCCCCCTATGGCAGGACCTATTGTCACAGGGGACATAATGGTGTCACAATTTGAAAGCGTGTCATCTAACTAGTTCTGTATTAAAATCTAAGGGATTAATCTAAGAAAGTTTGTGGACACACTGGCGCATCCACAAATAGGACTTATGCCAGGGTTAAGAGTTTTTTTAGGCCTGGTGTGTGCAAAAAAGGTTTGACCCTATAGCACAGACAAATACTTATTTTAAAAGTGGTTGTCTCCCAATACAAGCTGCTTTAGTTTCAATAAGTCAAGAACTTCATTAAGGCATTGTTCAGACTAAGACCCAAGAGAGTCCAGCCTGTAGCCTACTTGGATTTTTCACTAGTGCTAAGGCCACTATGTGATCAAACTATTGAACTTTTTAGAGGAAGTTGCATAAAAATTCAAGCTCTAGCTTCTGAAGAGCCTTAAAGTGTACCTCTCATGAAACAAACTTTTTATATATGAAAGATAAAGCCCTACTATACAACTTTTTAATTGCTTAAAAATTTCCCTCCTTTCATGTTTTTTTTTTACTTTAAAAACTTCTCCACTAGGGGTCTCCCTAGCAATCCTGTCAGCAAGCATTTCGTAGTGAGTGAGTCTGAAATCAGCTCAGTGCAGCTCCCCGCTTGTCAGTCAGAGCTCATACACAAGCAGGGAGCAAACAGAGAGAAGACTGTGGAGCTGTGTGCTTGGGCTGTATGTGCATTCCCTCTTCTCTTTTTCTCCGTTCCTCTCCCCTCTCTCCACTTTCCACATGGCTAATTATATATGCACTGCTTATCTCACTCTCTCCAGGACTTGCTGTTGCTATGACAACCTCCTGTTCACTGTGCATTGAATTGAGCTACTGAAGAGCATAGAAAAAAGGTATTCTTAGAGGGTTTAAAGCACAATAAATGCAGGGATAGACTTGGTCAGAGTCAGGGACAGATGGGGAGGGTGATTAGGGAAAGTTTAGATGGTGATAGGTACTCTTTAAAGGAAAACGGTCATCCTGTTCACCCACATTAAACCCAATACACTGGGTTATAGTGTGGGTGAACAGGAGACCAGTGAGCGGTCACTTACTCCTATATGTACCTTTACTCCGGAGATCTGTCCCTCAGAAGATCGCCTTCCTTCTTCTGTGAATTGTGTGCTGGAGGCGGGCCTGCTGGTTCACTTTGAATATTCATTGTCGATGGTCACGTGAGCGCCGCACTGACTAAGCACTCACATGACCTGTGACAATGAATATTCAAATTGATCCGGCGTGCCCGCCTCCAGTGCGCAATTCACATAAGGAAGCCGATCTTCGGAGGGACAGATCTCAGGAGTGAAGGTACATATAGGAATCAGTGACCGCTCATCGGTCTCCTGGGGACTCATGAGACCTGTTTCTGCTTTTCCTAAATGATCCGGCCTTACCATCAGTAATGTGTAGGGACACCTTTTTAGCATGGTCTGCCTCTGAGGGTGCCCGGATAAGCCAGACTCTTGAAAGTGGACCTTCTCTACCATAATTCTCAGCATTGAAGGAATCCTTTCTCACAGAGATCCCTGTCCTGGTTCCAATACACCCACTTAAAGACCTATCTTCATCTACGGTTCCCTCTGGAAATCAAATCTCCCACACCAACCAATCTGGAATGTTGTTCAGATTTACTGACTCCCTTCTTCTAGAACCTAAAAAAGGTGATCAAGCAGGATCTAATATGGCACTTTTTGACTGTGGCCAGAACGTAGATACGGCAACAGAAATCCACTGAGGCCCCTATTGATCAGGAATGGTCTGCAAAGCTTTATTTTTTGCATCGTACGGGTACCTTATGAAAAATTAGTACCTTATGCCAAAGTCCTGCAGACTACGCTCCCATGGACATCCCATGGGCTGGGTCCTTCTTTTGCGAAGTGGCTACGTTGAGGTTGCTTTCCTATCCTCACCGTTGTCCATTACTGTGCACTTTCCCCTTCCCTTACCCCCTCATACTTCCCTTTTCTTTTTATTCCCTCTGCTTTTTCCCTCTCTTTTCCTTTGCTCTGCTTTCTTTTCCTCCTTGCTTTACAATAAGTGTGCATTTGATGCATACACTGCTGGAATACTTGTTTTGATGCCAGCTATAAAGTTCCCATTTCTTGCTTCAGCTTTATACTATTGGTGTCACAAGAGATCTCTGGCACATTTTGAACTTTTCCTTTTATCAAACCCTACCCTATGCATATAGGTACTGTATATTTATTTTTTATTAAGTAATATTTAATCATTGTTTTTTAGAAATAACAATTGCATCATTCAAAAAAGCATGAAACAATACAATTATAATGGATCTTGGATAACTATCAAATAAATGTTGTTGTTCACTGAACAAATTAGCTGCTGCATTGTCTGGGTGAAAGTTTTCACATCTTGCCAGCGAAATATAAATTTTAACACCCAGATACAGTTTGTTCTGGATGGAAATAAAGGGTGTGTTAGGAGAGATGTCAAAGTTTCTTATTTCAGGCTAATAATGTTGGAATGCTAGACATTTTCCCAAAAGTTTGGAACAAGAAGTAAAGATAATTGAAAAGAGAATGAAAAAATAAACATAAAAATTAGCTTTAAAAATTGTATTATGCTCAATGTAAGGGAAGAAAAGGATAAACAAAACATATAATTAAAAACAACCCTTGACATGTTGATCAGACTCCTGAGACCTGACGCATCTGTGAGTTATTAGGTGGTGAAGCAGGTAGCATTGGGCTCCGCTACCCAGCCAGCCGAGAGATCCATAAATTTCTCTGCATAGACTTCTATACAAGTGAAATGGACAGATCTCTCGCCCGGGCGGGCAGTGGAGCACAATGCCACCTGCTTTCCTGACTTATAACTCACGATCGCAATGATCAACAACTTTTGACATGTCTGATTGACATGTCAAAAGTTTTTTTTAATGACATGGTAAATCAGCTTTCTGGCTTATGTTATACCTATATGTTGGCCCCATGGCTATAGCACCTTCTATCTTGAAACCTGACTTTTACATTATATTTATATGCTAAATGTGGTGGCCTTCTTGAGCGGGTGTCATATACTGCAAGGAGCCTTGGGAGTTTATTATCTTTTACATTGAGACCTGAATTTTATACTTTATATTTATTCAATATACAGGTATTTAGATTTTATTACACACTGCAATGAATTATCTCTCTTTTTGTTTTTACTTCATTATCCACCATATATGTTTTAAAAAATTTTCATACAGGAATACCTAGAGGATAGACACATTTATTCATACAAGTTAAAAGCGGCAAGATAACATGTCACCTTGACATTTGCACAGTGAGTGACATTGTGTCTGTTAAAGCTAGGCACAAGAGGGGTCCACGGGGGATTCACCTGCTCCCTTGTATGCCAGTCTAAGTCTGGGTACAGTATTGACCTGAACTATTCTATGAGCGCAATATTATGGATCTATAAAATTGTTTGGTGCATATGGGCTAAAAAGTAAAAAAAATTTAATAAGGCGCAGAAAAAGGACAGCTGTAAGCAGTGCAGCTTGAGGTAATAACTAAATAAAATGATGTAAAAAATGTTATTCTTTTTACCATGTTTCAAAGAATCTTATACCCAGTTTATATTTTACATTTTGCGGACAAGGTTTGTTTGTAGCCTAGTTTACTGATACGTGAGATGAATAAATAGAACGTGATGAATGCACAGCTCATAACAGGGAAATTCACAGTGCTGTAGAAAGTAGGCAAAAGGTCAGTAGGAAGAGAGCTTGCAAGTTATTGTGACAGCCAGTATGACTAAGCCACACTTACAATCATTTACATTCCTGTTTTCATTTCACACTTATGATCATAGTTGTACATGCATAGTACAATATACATGATCATTTATCATAGCAGAAGCTCTTATTATTATGGTGTCACGAAAAGAAACTATTGTTCATTATTGCGTAACAATCTGATTTGTTTTTCGAAGGATCTCGTTTTGTTTGTGTGATAATTTTTATATGCTATTGATAACTGTATTTTGTGGATATTCTTGATCCACAGGGCAAAAATATTAGATTGCTGATAGAGATGCAAATTAACAAACTACATTAAAGGGATTGTCTGGAAAAATTAAAAGGGTTTTCCAGGCAAAATTAATTGATGACCTATCTTGAGGATAGGCCATCTATAACTGATTGTCAGGGTGCCAACACCAATCAGCTGCTCCCATTAAAGTGAATGAGAGCTGGGCTACAGTAACATGCAATGGCCACTAAACAAACTACGGAACCATTCTGGATGTGTACATTTTCTTTATGTCCAGGTGGCTAGGCAAACAGCCGATTGGCAAGGGGGCAAGGTATTAACACCCTGGCAATCAGCTAGTAATGATCTTTCCTGAGCCCTATCCATCAATCAACTTTGGGTGAAAAAACCCTGTAGGTGAGAAGCGTTCTTTTTCTTCTGCCTTCAGCCAACTTTAGAGTTATTTTAGAAGTTTACTGTGCTTTGTTTGTACATTTAACAGCATAATAAAATAATATGCAGTATGTGACCCCCTACTGAAGTAAGCAGGCAGATAAAATATTAACATTTTACTTTGTCCCTGTATCCATAAAACATAAGGATATATTTACCCCTTTGGCAGCATTAAATGTATATAGATACAGCACGGTTACCATGGCATTAGCACAATGCATGTAAAGCACTGTGATGTCAAAGGCTTAAAAGCTGAGCCCACACCATAAGCAGCGTGTCAGCTGTATATTACAGCTGATAGTTTGCCACAACAAGCTAGCATCACATATAATTTTGAATCCAGTTGTTTATCCCCTTGGATGACATGAAAACCAAAGCATATAAGTGGTATAATGAGTGAGGGGACTGACTTTACCATCCAATCCGCCTACCCCCTGTGGGTTGTCATTACAGCTGTGGACCTCAGTAAACTTATTAGGCCCTGCCTCCACAAGGATGCCTGTCAGAATGATGCTGTCTGGCATAGTACACTATAATACAGTAAAAAAAATAATAAAAAAAATTGCCAGCACAACTACCTAATACACGGGTACACCTGGCAGTGGCAAATACAGAGTATACAAAAAAGAAGGTTGCAACAGCACTCTTGGTCAAAAAATGGAGGCACTTTTTGATCAAAACGTGTCCCCCATCCACCACACGGAGGTGGCCTGATTTCGGATGGGACCCTAACACTAATTTCACTCATCTCTGCTGGGCATATGGCCTCTGACTGGGTGACATGCTGGATCCACTATCAATTTAAAAAACCTCCTGTGAAACCGGGAGGGGTGCATGGCTACAGAGGGTGCCACTCCCACTAAATTGCACAGCAAAAACAAAGAACAATAGCCAGCACAACTACCTAATACACGGGTGCACTCTTGGTCAAAAAATAGAGGCTCTTAGTGCACTGAGTGTTAGGGTCCCATCCGAAATGAGGCCACCTCCATGTGGTGAATGGGGGACATGTTTTGATCAGAAAGTGCGTTAAGAGCCTCAATTTTTTGGCCAAGAGTATTACTGCAACCTTCTTTTTTGTATACACTATAATACAGTATTGCAGTGTATTATATGAGCGATCAAGTGATTACATGGAAAAGTCCTCCAGTGGAACTAAAAAAAAATAAAATAAATTAAGTTGTATAAAATGTTTAAAAAAAACATTTAAAAAAGGAGAAAAAAAAACACTTTTTCCAATTAGAAATACCATATTTATCAGCGTATAACACGCACTTTTTAGGCTAAAATTTTTAGCCTACAGTCTATGTGCATGTTATACGCCGATACACCCCCAGGAAAGGCAGGGGGAGAGAGGCCGTCGCTGCCGGCTTCTCTCCCCCTGCCTTTCCTGGGGTCTAGAGCTCTGCTGCCGGCCCTTCTCTCCCCCTGGCTATCAGCGCCGCTGCCCGTTCTGTCCCCCTGACTATCGGTGCCGGCGCCGACAGCCAGGGGGAGAGAAGCGGCACCGACAGCCAGGGGGAGAGAAGGGGCAGTGGCACCCATTGCCGGCGCCGCTGCCCCGTTGCCTCCCCCCATCCCCGGTTGCATAATTACCTGTTGCCAGGGTCGGATCCGCGCTGCTTCAGGCCTCCGGTGTGCATCCCCTGCGTCGTTGCTATGCACTGCACGGCGCGGCGCACTGACAGCGCCGCTTCTCTCCCCCTGGCTATTGGAGCCGGCAATGGGGCGCCGGCACCGATAGTCAGGGGGACAGAACGGGCAGCGGCGCCGATAGCCAGGGGGAGAGAAGGGCCGGCAGCAGGGCTCTAGACCCCAGAAAAGGCAGGGGGAGAGAAGCCGGCAGCGACGGCCTCTCTCCCCCTGCCTTTCCTGGGGGTGTATCGGGGTATACACGCGCACACACGCACCCTCATTTTACCATGGATATTTGGGTAAAAAACTTTTTTTACCCAAATATCCTTGGTAAAATGAGGGTGCGTGTTATAGGCCGGTGCGTGGTATACCCCGATAAATATGGTACTCTATTGTATATAACAAAGGGAAAGAAAATATACATATCTGGTATCGCTGAGTCAACAACCCGTACTGTAACTATGATGAGTGCCATAAGAAACAAAGTAGAATTGCTCTTTTTTATGCATTATGCATCGCACATAATAGACTAAAAGGTAATCAAAATTTTGTATTTACCCCAAAATAGTACCTATAAACAGGTCATGTCTAAAAATTAAGTCTTCACACAGGTCAGGAGATGGAAAAAAAAAATAGTTAATGCTGCTTTTATAGTAAATGCTGTAAATACTAAACTCCCAAAAAATTTTAATTTGTTTGTAAAATGTTTGTGAAATTCTAAACTTTTACATTTTTGACAGTTGTGGGACTGAGGGGCTTATCAAGATTTATGTACTACTGCAGACTAGGTGACCTGTGGAGTAGAAAGGGGGAGATGGCTGATCTCAGGAGTCATATTCAGAATATTTTATTATACAGTAATGTAAATTATTTTAGGAGGTACATGTGACACCCCTTACCCTGAAAATCTATAATGCAACATGCAAGTGAAGCTCCATTGGATAAATCACTTTGTATAAAAATGTGGGGCCAAAGATTGCAGTGAGGAAAATCTTGGAGGCTTTTTATACAATAGTTTTGCTATAATTCTTTTGAGGAGAATACAAAATAGAAATGTGCTCACTGAAAAAATACTGACTCATTTGTCTTCTTATACATGACTATTCGAGGTTACTAGAGTTTAATGCTGGAGTGTTACCACACACTATATAATTTCTTAATAAGGTTTGAAGTGAAACAGAAGGGATCATTGCTGTGTACAAAGTTCAATGAACCAGGATAATCTATCGACAGGAATAAAGGAAATAAAGGATAAGTAAGGCTAAGTTTCCACTTGGTTTTTTTTCTGGCAGTTTTTGGAAAACTGCCACTGCAGTTTTTGAGCCAAAGCCAGAAGTGGATCCATAAAGGAGGAGAAGTGTAAGTCCTTCCTTTATATGTCCTATTCCTTTTCAATACATTTCTGGCTTTGGCTCAAAAACTGCAGTGGCAGATCTCCAAAAACTGCCAGAAAAAAACCAAGTGGACACTTAGCCTAAGGCTAGGTTTCCTTTTGTGAAAAAACGCTGCGGCCAGATGTTAGTTGCAAGTCAATAGGTATCTGCAAAATGCCATATCCACTTGGCGTTTTTCAGTTAGGCTTTTTTTTTATTTTATTTTTTTATCCTTTTTGCGTTTTTCAGTTAATTTTGGCTTCTTGGCAGTTTTTCAAAAACTTAGTTTTTTTTTAAAGGAAATTCTTGGCGTTTTCCTCCCATAGAAGTCTACGGGAGTGAAAAAACGGCAAGAAAAACGCCATGTGGGTTTTAACTTTGGCATTTTTGCCGGCGGTTTTTATTCTTTTTTTGGACATTAGTGATCCAAAAAAGTGATGGAGATACCTTTTTTAATAACATTTCATACAGTGGGGAACAAAAGTTTGGGCACCCCAGGTAAAAATTTGTATTAATGTGCATAAAGAAGCCAAGGAAAGATGGAAAAATCTCCAAAAGGTATCAAATTACAGATTAGACATTCTTATAATATAAAAAAGCGTATATCAGCTCACCCAGTAGTCTCCAAGGTATAAGGAAAGTAGCACAATACACCTGCACCAGCGGGAGCTTCGAATGGTCTCTGAGGCCAAGTCCTCAGGTGAAGCAATCAGGAAGGAGAAAAGGAAGTTCCGGCTCCCAAGGCTGGATAAAAAATTTCAATTTTATTTCTTCATATAAAAATTTTTTTGCTCATGCACTGGATTTTAATATGAAGAAATAAACTTGAAATTTTTTATCCAGCCTTGGGAGCCGGAACTTCCTTTTCTCCTTCCTGATTCTTATAATATGTCAACAAAAGTTAGTATTTATTTCCATCATTTACACTTTCAAAATAACAGAAAACAAAAAAATGGCGTCTGCAAAAGTTTGGGCACCCTGCAGAATTTATAGCATGCACTGCCCCCTTTGCAAAGCTGAGACCTGCCAGTGTCATGGATTATTCTCAATCATCCTCTGGGAAGACCAGGTGATGCCAATCTCATAGGTTTTAAATGCCCAGACTCATCTGACCTTGCCCCAACAATCAGCACCATGGGTTCTTCTAAGCAGTTGTCTAGAAATCTGAAACTGAAAATAGTTGACGCTCACAAAGCTGGAGAAAGCTATAAGAAGATAGAAAAACGTTTTCAGATGTCAATATCCTCTGTTCGGAATGTAATTAAGAAATGGCAGTCATCAGGAACAGTGGAAGTTAAAAGCAAGATCTGGAAGACCAAGAAAAATATCAGACAGAACAGCTTGCAGGATTGTGAGAAAAACAATTCAAATCCCACGTTTGACTGCACAATCCCTCCAGAAAGATCTGGCAGACACTGGAGTTGTGGTACACTATTCCACTATAAAGAGATACGTGTACAAATATGGAACAGAATGTAATGAAAAGAACCTCTGTCCAACTGTTAAGCATTGGGGGGGGGGGGGATCAATCATGCTTTGGGGTTGTATTGCAGCCAGTGGCACAGGGAACATTTCACGAGTAGAAGGAAAAGTTGATTAAAAAAAAATGTCAGCAAATTTTGGATGCTTACTTGATGCCATCTGTGAAAAAGCTGAATTTAAAGAGAGGATGGCTTCTACAAATGGATAATGATCCTAAACACACCTCAAAATCCACGGGGGATTACATCAAGAGGCGTAAACTGAAGGTTTTACCATGGCCTTCACAATCTCCTGACCGCAACATAATTGAAAATCTATGGATAAACCTTAAAAGAGCAGTGCGTGACAGACAGCCCAGAAATCTCAAAGAACTGGAAGACGTTTGCTAGGAAGAATGGGCAAAGATACCTCAAACAACAATTGAAAGACTCTTGGCTGGCTACAAAAAGCGTTTACAAGCTGTGATACTTGCCAAAGAGGGCAGTACAAGATATTAACTCTGCAGGGTGCCCAAACTTTTGCAGATGCCATTTTTTGTTTTCTGTTATTTTGAAAGTGTAAATGATGGAAATAAAATCTAACTTTTGTTGACATATTATAAGAATGTCCATCTTTCCTTGGCTTCTTTATGCACATTAATACAAATTTTTACCTGGGGTACCCAAACTTTTGATCCCCATTGTATGTATATGTATATATAAAACTCTATGTGGGAGATTTATCAAGGTGCAGTACTGGCTGGTAGTCCGGGGACACTAATCAGTTTGATGCTTACAGTGCTTGGATCCGCTCTGCCGCTAGGCCGTAATCTTCTATTTTCGGTATATGCTAATTAGGGGCTAACTTGCACCAACCGGGCTAACTGGCACTCTGACGTAAGCGTTTTTGGCCATCAATATTGATGAGCTGGGCTGAGCTGCAGCCAGAAACGCTGATGTCAGAGTGCCAGCTAGCCCGTCCGATGCAAGTTAGCAGCTAATTAGCATATACCAAAAATAGAAGATTATGGCCGAACAGCGGGGCGGATCCGGGCACGGTAAGAATCAAGCTGATCAGCGTCCCCCGCACTACCAGCCAGTACCGCTGGTTAATGTGGGGGGAGCAAGCTGACAGTTTTCCTTTAAGGGATCTTTTTTGCTTACAAAAGTCACACGTGCGCCTAAGCAAATTTTTGTGCAAATTTTGTGGGTACGCATAAAGTTGCAAATAGCCCTACCTTGCAACTTTCAGTTTTCACTTTGCACTGGTCGTAGTTGCAAACCCCTTTTAAAAAGTCGCAAGTCAGAGCCAGGTCATACCTGGCTTACAAAAATGTCTTTTCACAGCATTTTTATTTTTTGTGAAGCTTTGCTCCACATCTACCACGTGCCTGTTAGCTGTTGCAACTACAACTCCCAGCATGTCCTAACTCTAAGGGCATGCTGGGAGTTGTCCTTGCAACAGCTAGCTAGCGGGCTGGTGGGAGACATGGGCAGATGGCCACTGACCAGAGTCGGCCGGCTCACAGAAATATGAAATTACGGCACTGTAATTTCATATTTCCTGCAGGAGCCATGATCACAGCTCCGGGCGGGAAATATGAAATTACAGTGACATAGTTTCATATTTCTGTGAGCCGACGGCACTGCTCCCTGGCCACCCACCCACATATACCACCTGCCCGCTAGCTGTCCTCACTGTAAGGGCATGCTGGGAGATGCAGGTGTGTGGCCAGGCAGCCATTTAAACACCAGGGTGCCTCCAGCTGTTGCTGAACTACAACTCCCAACATGGGAGTTGTAGTTTAGGAACAGTGAGGCTTCAGCTGGTGCATAACTGGAGGCTTGCTGTTAAATTACAACTCCCATCATTCCCAGGGGGTGTAGTTTAGCAACAGTTGGAGGCTCCCTGTTTGGAAACCCTGCTGTTTGGGCATTCTCACAATGTACTAACCAGTTTTTTGTGTTTTTTTTTTCTTCTCATTTCAGAACTGTGTATCCGGTGGTCTACTTCGGGTTCGATGGACTACATTTATGACCTGTATTTTTTTTTGTTTACCATTAATAAAATGGTTAACGAGGGCTTGTGGGGGAGTGTTTATTGTAATACAAGGTTCTAAAACGTGTTGTGTATTTTTTTTATTTACTTAACAGGTTTAGTAGTGGAATCTGTCTAATAGGCGGAGTCCATTACTAAGCCATTACTAATATTTTTAAAATATTTAATTATTTATGCAAACAACGTGTGGGTGTCCCCATATGTTCCTTCTCAGCCAGATACAAACCAAGCAGCAACAGCCTGACATTACCAGGGTGGGCGAGGACCATTGTTACTGGCCCTTCCCAGCCTAAATAATGCCAGCCTGTTACCGCCTAGGCCCAGGAGCACTATTTCTGACTATCCGGGCCTGTTGGTACTGGCTCTTCCCAGCACCCCTGTAGCAGTGGGTACTGTGGTAATAAATGAGGGTTAGCGCTAGCTGCAATTGGGGCTAATGCTAAGTTCCGGCTTAGTAACAGACTCCATCTATATGAAATCTTCCACTACTAAGCCTTTTTAGTAAATGTTAAAAAAAACACAACCATGTTTTAAAAACTTTAATACCAAAAAACACTCCCCCACAAGCCCTCGATAACCATATTGTTGGTATTTAACCAAAAAATCACGGGTTAATGATGTAGTCCACAGAATCTGAAAAAGTCCTCTTCATACACGGATCTGAAATGGGAAGAAAAATAAAACACCAAAAAATTGGTGCGACAGCTGCGACTTTAGAGCAGAAAAGTCATAGAGGAGAGAAGGTGGTTATTGGTTTTCACTTATGTGTGCTAAAAAAAGTGGTGTTTTAAAGTGATTTATTGTTTTTTTTCAACCTCCTGTGATAGTATCATAAATGTGGTCACACATAAGCAAAACTAAGGCAAAAAAAAAAATTTTAATGACCACAGAATTCGCTTACCAAAGCAAGTTTGATAAATGTCCCTTTATGTGTGTATGCATGTCTGTATGTTCCACCATCACTTCCCATGAGCTGGAGATATTTCAATTAAACATGGTACACATAGTATAGTAGTTAATTAACCCACACCCTTCCTCATCTGCAAGATTCAGGGTTTTTGTCTAAAGTAAAAGAAGCACATATAGACAATATGTAGTGAGGCTCATCCGTTAGAGCTGTGGAGAAAACATCAGAGGTCTTTACTCACTGTTAAGGTTCCTGCGTCCCCGCTCGTCTCATGCGCAAACCCGCTGTGGCGGGGAGCCGTGCAGTTGTGCCAGCTACTGTGCGCACGAGTGAGCTAGAGCGGCGTCTGATCTCATATCCGCTTCCGGAGCGGCGGGTGGAGCCTCGTTAGTGACGTGTGCCACAGCCGACGCCTCAGCAGCGCACACATCACTCGCGCACAGGAAAACACTGTGAGCGAACGAACCCTGTTAACTCCGTCCCTCCCGGATTTGGATACATAGTGAAACAGCTGCTGATATCGCAAACTAAGATACTCATCACTGCTGGTAATGGTTTTTTAGGGCGGCCACCCCGCCTAGGCTCAGGGACTAGTTCAGGGTGTAACTAGAATGTTGATAGGCTCCGTAGGCCCGGTTATTCTCCCTTCATCGCCCCTTAGGTCATCCCACCCTACTGTCGGCACTTGTAGTTTAGTCCAAATATATAAAATATAACTATATATGCATATGTTTGTGTATCTGTATTTAACTCCGGATATATAAATATATGTGTATTTCTCGTATCACAGAGGTCCTCTGATCCAACTATCCCCTCCGGATCCCGCCCTGTCTATTCCCCTCCTGGAGCCCCGCATGCATCTACAGAGCCTCTTTATATATATATGTTTTGTTGAGATATTTATATATTTTTCATAAGTACCTTAATGCACCTATATGTTTCCAATATTAGCCTACATCTATATAAACTGAGTGGATTTTGATCCCTCTGTGGCTTGCCAGGAGATTAGCATGTTTTAAAACCATTACCAGCAGTGATGAGTATCTTAGTTTGCGATATCAGCAGCTGTTTCACTTTGTATCCAAATCCGGGAGGGACGGAGTTAACAGGGTTCGTTCGCTCACAGTGTTTTCCTGTGCGCGAGTGATGTGTGCGCTGCTGAGGCGTCGGCTGTGGCACACGTCACTAACGAGGCTCCACCCGCCGCTCCGGAAGCGGATATGAGATCAGACGCCGCTCTAGCTCACTCGTGCGCACAGTAGCCGGCACAACTGCACGGCTCCCCGCCACAGCGGGTTTGCGCATGAGACGAGCGGGGACGCAGGAACCTTAACAGTGAGTAAAGACCTCTGATGTTTTCTCCACAGGTCTAACGGATGAGCCTCACTACATATTGTCTATATGTGCTTCTTTTATTGCAGGGTCTACAGACTGGACCACATGAGGCTTTCCCAGCTCACTGATTTATTTGTGCACTGCACTTAACCACGTCAGGCACAAACCAAGTCGCTACTGTATCGACGACTTGGACTTGATTTAAATTTTGCTCTACTAACAGAGAATTGATCAGTATATGCTAAATCTTTCATTGAGTCACTGTCTCCTTTTATGCCCCTGAGGAAGACATTTGACTGCTGTCAGAAACGCGTCGGGCTGTATTTTTGGAGACGTGTAGACTGAGATAGTGACTATACGCACTAGCATTGAGATTATATAATTGTTTAATATTGACTTTAACAGGAGTCTATTATTTGCGTCATTTGGAGGGCAAACCATTCGCCCAATTAATTGCTCACAATTTAATATATGTGTTTTACTGATGAACTAGTAAAAGTTACGTTTTATGCCACTCCCCACTATATGCCATATTTATATTGACTGGGAGCACTGCATACTTGGGTATTTGGATACCTGACTTATCCTTTATTGTTATTTATTTTTTTGTCTAAAGTATCATGCAAGTCTAGGGGACTTTGGGTACTTTACGCCACAAATTCTGCTCTGCATCTCATGGTGAGTGCGTCACTTCAGCTTGCAAACCACGCCTCTCCTGCAAGCCATGCCCCCTTCCCAGCAAGCCACGCCCTTTCTCTTTATGGCCCTTTTTTGTTTTACCTCAAGGCCAAAAACACAATTTTCGCCAGATACACCCACATCACAGGTCATTCAACCACAATCTCTTCATCACAGCTAAGCCCTACTTTACTTAACAAACTCTGCATCTCCGATTGAATAAGGACAACATATAAGGATGGGATATGAAGGTCAAGATATCAGGACAAGATCGTCATTGTTGCTTTTCTGGGCAACGCAGGGTCCACAATAAATATGTAACACCTCTTAGCATATCCTTTTAGTGGCAATAGTTGTATTTTCCTTTTTAAATAAATAAGCTTTGTAATGCATATTTTGAAATCAGCCTATATACTTCTTTAAACACAATTTCATGAAAATAAGATAAATATTTTTAGAAGGAACCATACATAAAACGTAGCTAACTAATAATAGATTTCCTGGACCAGGTGCTTTGCTGCGGACCCAAGGAGTCTTTGTTGTGCACAAGAGTTAGGTTATGTTCACACCACAGAATGTCCACACGAAGCATCTCCGTGCGGACATTACGGACACTGAAGGGCGTAGACATAATCTGCCAGCGCTAGGACCGCACAGGAATGCGCTGTCTCATAGACGGCTATGCATTCCATGCGGACTCCGCACAAAGAATGAACGTGTTCATTCTTTGTGCGGACATGGAAAATGTAATTTCCATTGCAGAAACATCTGGAACGGAAATTCCACCGTGTGCACAGTGCAGCAGAATCCTGTTGAATTCAAAGGGACTCTGCTGCAGTGAAATCTCCGTGCCAGATCTGGCATGTAAATTCCCACGTGTGAACAAGGCCAAAGCCAGCGCTAGGTTTCCAGAGTTCTCCACACAAAAAGCAGAAGGGCGGCTGATTTTGACGCATTACACCACCCAATAGGCAATGTAGTGCACCTTCTGTTCTAGTCAACACTGTTGACGTTATTTGTTTACATTTTCCCTTCTTTTTTGTTTTGTTTTTTACCGATTTGCATGACAACGTAGAATTTAGATATTTTGTTTACTAAAATGGTCAACAACACTAAAGTTTTTTTCCCTAGTGCTGTGTGTTTGTTTTGTTTTTTTACCTATTGGCTTAACAGAGACGTCTGATAGACCGTATCCATTTTCTTAGCAGAGGCTTAGTGTTAGCCAATAAAATGGCTAACACTAAGCTCCTTATTATTTTTATCCTGGTACCTACCACCACCAGAGGTATCGGGAAGAGTTGGGTAGCCTCAGGTCCAGAGCATCAAAAATGACAATCAAAGCCTGGAGTGGCTTTAGTCTGGTGTTATATGAGAAAGGCCAAGATCACTGTCCCTTCCTGCCCTTGTAATAGTAGGCTGTTGTTGCTTTGCTTGTATCTGGCTGTATATCAAAAAGCAGGGCAACCGCATGGATTTAAATAATAATAGTAATAATATTTATTTAAATTATCTTGCAAATCTGCAAAAAGAAAATTTGATGAAAAAAAATAAACATAGTAAATATCATACACATCATATTCACTTCTCCCTGCCATAGGGTTTGCATAAAGCATCTTTGGATGACTTTCCCAGATCCTCTGCACATAAAGTAGGGTGCCATGGAAATTAAGAAAAGGAGCACAGACATCTTTGTGATAGATGTAGCATGCCAACTAAGTTGGTGCTGGCTACATCTGTATATGGGTTCTATTAAGTACTCTATTAGATAAGGTATACTCCCCTTTACAGGTCACCTGTCTAATACGGGAAGAAGTACAGTGCCGCCTACAAAAAATCTAAATAGACAAATCGCCAGGTCCAGATGGCATACACCCCCGTGTTCTAAAGGAATTAAGTACTGTAATAGACAGACCGCTATTTTTAATATTCATGGACTCTATAGTAACAGGGACTGTCCCCCTGGATAGGCGCATGGCAAATGTGGTGCCAATATTTAAAAAGGGGACAAAAGGTGACCCTGGAAATTATAGGCCTGTTAGTTTAACCACTGTTGTATGTAAATTGTTTGAGGGTTTTCTAAGAGATGCTATTTTGGAGTATCTTGATAAAAATAAATGTATGACTCCATATCAGCATGGCTTTATGAGGGATCGGTCCTGTCAAAGTAACCTGATCAGCTTTTATGAGGAGGTGAGCTCCACACTGGACCAAGGGGAATTGATACGGTGCCACATAAACGGTTGGTGCATAAAATGAGAAGGATTGGGCTGGGGGAGAATGTGTGTAAGTGGGTAAGTAACTGCCTCAGTGATAGGAAACAGAGGGTGGTTATTAATGGTACTTATTCTGATTGGGTGGCTGTTACTAGTGGGGTACCACAGGGGTCAGTCTTGGGTCCTGTTCTATTTAATATATTTATTAATGACCTTGTAGAGGGGTTGAATAGTAAAGTAGCAATCTTTGCAGATGATACTAAACTCTGTAAAGCGGTAAACACAATAGAGGACAGGGCACTGTTACAAATGGGTCTGGATAGGTTGGAGGCTTGGGCTGGGAAGGGGCAGATGAGGTTCAACACTGATAAATGTAAGGTAATGCACATGGGGAGGAAAAATCCGGGCTGGGATTATGTATTAAATGGGAGAATACTTGGGACGACTGACGTGGAAAAGGACTTGGGAGTTTTAGTTAACTTTAAATTTAGTTGTAGTGACCAGTGTCGGGCAGCTGCTGCCAAAGCAAATAAAATCATGGGGTGCATGAATAGGGGCATAGATGCTCATGACAAGGAAATAATTCTACCGCTGTGCAAATCACTAATCAGACCACACATAGAATACTGTGTACAGTACTGGGCACCGGTGTACAAGAAAGATGTAGTGGAGCTGGAGAGGGTTCAAAGACAGGCAACCAGGGTAATACGGGGAATGGGAGGACTACAGTACCCAGAAAGATTATCAGAATTAGGGTTATTTAGTTTAGAAAAAAGAAGGCTTAGGGGAGACCTAATAACTATGTATAAATATATCAGGGAGCAGTACAGAGATCTCTCACATGATCTATTTATACCCAGGACTGTATCTATAACAAGGGGGCATCCTCTCCGTTTAGAGGAAAGAAGGTTTCTACACCAGCACAGACGGGGGTTCTTTACTGTAAGAGCAGTGAGACTGTGGAATTCTCTCCCGGAGGGGTTGGTCATGGTGAACTCTGTAAAAGAATTTAACCCCTTAAGGACACATGACGTACTGGAACGTCATGTGTCCACTCCCGATCTATAACGCGGGGCCACGGGTCGGGCCCGGCCTCTAACAACGGCCGGGACCCGTGGCTAATAGCGCGCGGCATTGATCGCTGTGCCGCGCGCCATTAACCCTTTAGACGCGGCATTCAAACTTGAACGCCGCGACTAAAGTGAAACCGAAAGCATGCCGGTTAGCTCAGTGGGCGGCATCCCGAACAGCTTACAGGACAGCGGGAGGGCCCCTACCTGCCTCCTCGCTGTCCGATCGCCGAATGACTGCTCATTGAGATCCAGGCATGAGAAGTCAAGCGGCAGAATCATCGATCACTGGTTTCTTATGAGAAACCAGTGATCAATGATAAAGATCAGTGTGTGCAGTGTTATAGGTCCCTATGGGAGCTATTACACTGCAAAAAAAAAGTGAAAAAAAAAAGTGAATAAACATCATTTAACCCCTCCCCTATTAAAAGTTTGAATCACCCCCCTTTTCCCATAAAAAGAAAAAAAACACAGTGTAAATAAAAATAAACATATATGGTATCGCCACGTGCGGAAATGTCCGAATTATAAAAATATATCGTTAATTAAACCGCACGGTCAATGGCGTGCGCGCAAAAAAATTCCAAAGTCCAAAATAGTGCATTTTTGGTCACTTTTTATATCATGAAAAAATGGAAAAAAAAAGCAATCAATAAGTCCTATCAATGCAAAAATGATACCGTTAAAAACTTCAGATCACGGCGCAAAAAATTAGCCCTCATACCGCCCCATACACGGAAAAATAAAAAGTTATAGGGGTCAGAAATGACAATTTTAAACGTATAAATTTTCCTGCATGAAGTTATGATTTTTTCCAGAAGTACAAGTAGGGTATCATTTTAACTGTATGGACCTATCAGGTGTCATTTTTACAAAAAAATGTACTACGTAGAAACGGAAGCCCCCAAAAGTTACAAAATGGCGTTTTTTTTTTCCAATTTTGTCGCACAATGATTTTTTTTTCCGTTTCACCGTAGATTTTTGGGCACAATGACTGATGTCATTACAAAGTAGAATTGGTGGTGCAAATAATAAGCCATAATATGGATTTTTAGGTGCAAAATTGAAAGAGTTATGATTTTTTAAAGGCAAGGAGCAAAAAACGAAAATGCAAAAACGGAAAAAACCCCGGTCCTTAAGGGGTTAAAAGGGGTCTGGATGCATTTTTGGAGAGTAATAACATTGCTGGTTATGTATATTAGATTTATAGGGACAGAACGTTGATCCAGGGATTTATTCTGACTGCCATATTTAGAGTCGAGAAGGAATTTTTACCTCTAGTATGAGTTTTTTTTGCCTTCCTCTGGATAAACTCAGTAGGGACTCATTAGGGATATAGATTGAACTTGATGGACTCTGGTCTTTTTTCAACCTTATGAACTATGTTAATTAGAAATTTGTTGCTGACTACAACTTTTCCTGGTGGTATCAGCTGATTGTTGGGGTACCAGCAGCTAGACTTTCAGTGAACAGTAGCTTGACAGTGTAGCTTTTGTATACAGAATTGTTGTCAGGATAAGTTAACTATTTTATTTGGGGAATTTAAGATTTCAATACTAATTGCTTACATGTAAATGACTTAAGCAATTATATATTAACAAAGATAAACTGTATAAAGTAAAGCACAGTGCTGGAGACACTAGTTAAAAATAGCAGCAGAGCAATGAACTCAAAGTGGATGAAGGTCATATTGCATCATCGGTTCAAAGTCACCGGCACATGTAACAGGGCAATTGCATGTAGACTACAGCTTGCTAACCAAAATCTTTGAAAACAAATAGTAACATTTTTAGTGTAATTAATAGGACATGTTTTAGATGTTTTCAAAAAACCATACAAACGTTCATTCTTTCTGCGGACATGGAAAAACAGAATTTCCGTGCCGGAAATATCTGGCATGGAAATTCTGTTGTGTGCAAAGCGCAGCAGAATCCCGTTGAATTCAACGGGACTCTGCTGCAGCGAATTCTTCGACGTGTGAACATGGCCTTACAGTCCTGCTCATACGGGGGGGGGGGGGGGAAGGGAAGCCCCTCTGGAACATAAATGTTGTTATCAGGGATACAGAAAAAGCATATTGGGCAACGTTTTTCTTACAACCACCTTTTCAGGGTGGGGGCTGGGGGTTGAAACTTATGTTTATTGAATATCACAAATTATAATGTAGATAGCATTTAAGGGGTTGTTAGACAAAGCCAAGTTAGTAAAATCAGATGTGTACCACATACATTTGAGTAAGGTAACATATCACTGTACGGTTCTTTTCCCCCATAGATCTCCCCTCTGAACTGTGACCCTGCTGTTGCCAGGCAAAATAGCACACACTGTACCACATTCCTATTGCTTCCATGTGCAGTGTGGACTAGGGATCGACCGATTATCGGTTTGTCCGATATTATCGGCCGATAATCCCGATTTTGGGCATTATCGGTATCTGCAATTACCTTGCTGATTAGCCGATAATGCCCCGTCCCCCGCACCGCCACCGCCGACCCGCCGCACCATGTCAACCCCCCACCGCTCCGCCCCGGCCCCATTGCCTCCCCCATCCCTCATTTTATAATTACCTATTCCCGGGGCCAGGGGTCCACGCTACTTCTGGCTCCTGCTGCGTCCTGCGTTACTTTGTGCGCAATGACGAGTGACGTGATGCGATGTGACGTCACCGTCAGTGCGCACAGTGACAGCTCAGGACTCGGAGGACGCCACCGGAGCCAGATGTAGAGTGGACCCCGGGCCCCGGGATCAGGTAATTATAAAACCGGGGATGGGGGAGGCAATGGGGCCGGGGCTGTGTGGGGTGCGGCGCGGTGGTAGGGGGAGCGGTGCGGCGGAGCGGTGGGGGGGGGGGGGCGTTGATAGGACTCAGGACCCCCGGACAGGCAGGGGGAGAGAAGCGGGTGGCGGCGGCCTATGGCACCACATAAGCCACTGCAGTTCATTGATTTAAAGCGCCCGCTTTAAATCAATGATCTGCAGCGGTGTAGCGGGGGGATGAATAGCCGATAACTTATACCGGAATATCGGTATAAGTTATCGGCTATCGGCCCTAACCTCCACCGATTATCGGTATCGGCCCTAAAAACCCGATATCGATCGATCCCTAGTGTGGACTAATACCCTGTTCAAACTACAGAAATGCCCCCCAGAAATTTCTAAGACGAAATTCTTGGCAGAATCTGCTTGCAGTAGCCTCCCAATAATTTTAATGGCATTCTGGAAACATTAACATGTTTATTCTTTTGGCAGAATTCTAAGGCAGAATCCCATTTCTTTAGCATGATTGTTTCTGTGTAAAATATTAGCCACTTAGACAGTGCTTATTCCAGAGTGTGGGGAAATTCTGTAGTTTGAACAGGGCCTAACTAACAGCCAGTACTTCCTGAACAGACCAGGACACTGCAGTTGAACTGGGCATTTGTGACCATCTTATTGGCAGCAGGTTATCAAAACAAAGTAGGTACATGAAGGATTAGTAAGTATGTACCTCACAAACAGCACATTTTCACAAAGGCTTGTACATACATTGAAATATATTTTTTTCACATAATGCATGCAACCTTTTTGACCTTTGACCTTTTTTGACATCACCTTTAACACTCATTTTATATTTTAGCCCTCTGTTGGAAGTATACTTTGGGAGGACTTGCCATCATGTGGGCAAAGGCCAGTATATGCTGCCAATGCCATTTTAGGGTATGTTTACATGTACAAGATCTGCTGCATACTTTTGCTGCATATTTTCTGCAGCTGATTTTGCTAACTATTACCTTCAATGGGTATCAAAATCAGCTGCAGAAAATATGCAGCAAAAATATGCAGCAGATCCTGTACGTGTGAACATACCCTTACAAGGCATATGTGACTTAGGGAAGTCACTGCTTTCTACTTGTTAAAAAAAACTATACTGCTGTTTACTGGACTGACCCATTAGCCCCTTAAGGACCAGGCCATTTTACACCTTAGGACCAGAGCGTTTTTTGCACATCTGACCACTGTCACTTTAAACATTAATAACTCTGGAATGCTTTTAGTTATCATTCTGATTCCAAGATAGTTTTTTCGTGACATATTCTTCTTTAACATAGTGGTAACATTTTGTGGTAACTTGCATCATTTCTTGGTGAAAAATCCCAAAATTTGATGAAAAATTAGAAAATTTAGCATTTTTCTAACTTTGAAGCTCTCTGCTTGTAAGGAAAATGGATATTCCAAATAAAATATTTTTTGATTCACATATACAATATGTCTACTTTATGTTTGCATCATAAAATTGACGTGTTTTTACTTTTGGATGACACCAGAGGGCTTCAAAGTTCAGCAGCAATTTTTCACAAAATTTTCAAACTCACTATTTTTCAGGGACCAGTTCAGGTTTGAAGTGGATTTGAAGGGTCTTCATATTAGAAATACCCCACAAATGACCCCATTATAAAAACTGCACCCCAAAGTATTCAAAATGACATTCAGTCAGTGTTTTAACCTTTTAGGTGTTTCACAGGAAAAGCAGCAAAGTGAAGGAGAAAATTCACAATCTTAATTTTTTACACTCGCATGTTCTTGTAGACCCAATTTTTGAATTTTTACAAGGGGTAAAAGGAGAAAATTTATAGTTATATTTGTAGCCCAATTTCTCTCGAGTAAGCACATACCTCATATGCCTATGTAAATTGTTCGGCGGGCGCAGTAGAGGGCTCAGAAGCGAAGGAGCGAGAAGGGGATTTTGGAGAGTACGATTTTCTGAAATGGTTTTTGGGGGGCATGTTGCATTTAGGAAGCCCCTATGGTGCCAGAACAGCAAAAAAAAAACACATGCCATACCATTTTGGAAACTAGACCCCTTGAGTAATGTAACAAGGAATTAAGTGAGCCTTAATACCCCACAGGTGTTTCACGACTTTTGCATATGTAAAAAATAAGTTTTTTTCACTAAAATGTGTGTTTCCTCCCAAATTTCACATTTTTGCTAGGGTTAATAGCAGAAAATACCCCCCAAAATTTGTAACCCCATCTCTTCTGAGTATGCAGGTACCCCATAAGTTGACCTGAAGTGCACTACAAGCGAACTACAATGCTCAGAAGAGAAGGAGTCATATTTGGCTTTTTGAGAGAAAATTTTGCTCGGGGGGCATGTCGCATTTAGGAAGCCCCTATTGTGCCAGAACAGCAAAAAAAAAAAAAACACATGGCATACCATTTTGGAAACTAGACCCCTTGAGGAACGTAACAAGGAATAAAGCGAGCCTTAATACCCCACAGAGGTTTCACGGCTTTTGATTATGTAAAAAAAAAAAAAAAAAAATCACAAAAATGTGTGTTTCCCCCCAAATTTCACATTTTTGCAAGGGTTAATAGCAGAAAAGACCCCTCAAAATTTGTAACCCCATCTCATCTGAGTATGGAAATACCCCATGTGTGGACGTCAAGTGTTCTGCTGGCGCACTACAATGCTCAGAAGAGAAGGAGCGCCATTGAGCTTTTGGGAAAAAAAATAGTTTGGAATGGAAGTCAGGGGCCATGTGCGTTTACAAAGCCCCCCGTGGTGCCATAACAGTGGACCCCCCACATGTGACCCTATTTTGGAAACTACACCCCTCACAGAATTTAATAAGGGTTGCAGTGAGTATTTACACCCCACTGGCGTTTGACAGATCTTTGGAACAGTGGGCTGTGCAAATGAAAAATAAAATTTTTCATTTTCACGGACCACTGTTCCAAAAATCTGTCAGACACCTGTGGGGCGTAAATGCTCACTGTACCCCTTATTACATTACGTGAGGGGTGTAGTTTCCAAAATGGGATCACATGTGGGTATTTATTTTGCGTTTATGTCAGAACCACTGTAAAATCAGCCACCCCTGTGCAAAGCACCAATTTAGGCCTCAAATGTACATAGTGCGCTCTCACTCCTGAGCCTTGTTGTGCGCCCGCAGAGCATTTTACGCCCACATATGGGGTATTTCTGTACTCAGAAGAAATTGCGTTACAAATTTTGGGGGTCTTTTATTCCTTTTAACGCTTGTGAAAATAAAAAGTAAAGGGCAACACCAGCATGTTAGTGTAAATTTTTTTATTTTTTTACACTAACAAGCTGGTGTAGCCCCAACTTTTCCTTTTCATAAGGAGTAAAAGGAGAAAAAGCCCCCCAAAATTTGTAGTGCAATTTCTCCCGAGTACGGAGACACCCCATATGTGGCCCTAAACTGTTTCCTTGAAATATGACAGGGCTCCAAAGTGAGAGAGCTCCATGCGCATTTGAGGACTAAATTAGGGATTGCATAGGGGTGGACATAGGGGTATTCTACGCCAGTGATTCACAAACAGGGTGCCTCCAGCTGTTGCTAAATTCCCAGCATGCCTGGACAGTCAGTGGCTGTCCGGAAATGCTGGGAGCTGTTGTTTTGCAACAGCTGGAGGCTCCGTTTTGGAAATACTGCCATACAATACGTTTTTCGTTTTTATTGGGGGGGGGGGGGACAGTGTAAGGGGTGTATATGTAGTGTTTTACCCTTTATTATGTGTTAGTGTAGTGTTTTTAGGGTACATTCGCACTGACGTGTTACGGTGAGTTTCTCGCTAGGAGTGTGAGCTGCGGCGAAAAATTTGCCGCAGCCCAAACATGAAGCAGGAAACTTACTGTAAACCCGCCTGTGTGAATGTACCCTGTACGTTCACATGGGGGGGCAAACCTCCAGCTGTTTCAAAACTACAACTACCAGCATGTACTGACAGACCGTGCATGCTGGGAGTTGTACATTTGCAACAGCTGGAGACACACTGGTTGGAAAACTTTCAGTTAGGTTCTGTTTCCTAACTCAGTATTTTCTAACCAGTGTGCCTCCAGCTGTTGCAAAACTACAACTCCCAGCATGCATTGATCGCCGAAGGGCATGCTGGGAGATGTAATTATGCAATAGCTGGAGGTACGCAACTACAACTCCCAGCATGCTGAGACAGCTGATTGCTGTTTGGACATGCTGGGATTTGCAGTTTTGCAACATCTGGAGGGCTACAGTTTTAGAGAACACTGCAAAGTGATCTCCAAACTGTGGTCCTCCAGCTGTTGCAAAACTACAATTCCCAGCATGCCCTAACAGCAAACAGTTGTTTGGGCATGCTAGGAGTTGTAGTTTTGCAAGATCTGGAGGGCTACAGTTTAGGGACCACTATATAGTGGTCTCGAACTGTAGCCCTCCAGCTGTTGCAAAACTACATATTCCAGCATGCCCAAACAGCTGTCTGGGCATGCTGGGAGTTGTAGTTTTGCAACATCTGGAGGGCTACAGTTAGAGACCACTGTATAATGGTCTCAAACTGTACCCTCCAGATGTTGCTAGGCAACTCACCGGCTTCCGTCAGATCCAGCCGCACGTCATCGCCGCCTGCGATCTCTGTCGCCCGCAGCCTCCGTCGCCCGCCCGGATCGGTAAGTGGATCTTCGGTGCCGGTCCCCGTCGTTTAACCGTCCTGCCCCGCCTATTGTGGGAGGGCAGGACGGGGAAAACGAAAATAAACCCAGCCCCCGATCTGCTATTGGTGGTTGCGTCTAGACCACCAATAGCAGGGATTGGAGGGGTGGCAACCCTGCCACCTCACTCCTATCGCTTCAGGGGGATCCTGGTTGTCTTAGACACCCGCGATCCCCCTTACATTCCGGGTCACCGGGTCACTATACGTAATGACCCGGAATCGCGCAAATCGCAAGTGTGAATTCACTTGCGATTTGCCGCGATCGCCGCCGTCTGATGACTCCCCTGGGCATTTGCACGGGATGCCTGCTGAATGATTTCAGCAGGCATCCCGCTCCGATCCCCGCCCGGTGCACGGCGGGGACCAGAACTGCCCATGACGTATATGTACGTCCCTGGTCCTTAAGACCCAGGGTGTCGGGACGTACTGTTACGTCATGGGTCCTGTAGGGGTTAAAGGGAACCTGTCAATACACTTTACCATACATTTAACATGTGTTACATATAGTATAATTCTCTTCCTTTCCATGCTCAGGAGATGTTCCTGCTGGCAGCGATGGGGAAGATGACGTTTGAAAGGTATCCCCTGCCGGCCCCTAAGTAGTCCCCTGGGTGGGAACAATCCTCTTCTAGTCCCGTCTGCTCAGGCTGTTATCACGCCCCCTCAGCGTGATTGACAGCTCGGACACGGCCCACGTCATTGCTCTGCTCCATCTGCTTAGGGAGCAGAGCGGTGATGCGTGCTGTCAATCATGCTGAGGGGGCATGATTACAGCCGGAGTGGGCGGGGCTAAAAACAATTGCTTCTTATATTCTTCAGAGGCCTTTTCAAAAATTAAAGAAACAATCTGACTGGTTGCTATGGGCAACTCGGCAACTTTTCTTCTGCACATGTTTTGATAAATCTCCCCTCTTATCTTTACCATCGCTGTCGGCAGGAACATCTCCTAGACATGGTAAGGAAGAAAATTTTACCATACACGTTACCACACATTTAATATGGTAAAATTTGATGACAGGTTTCCATTAACTCCTTAAGGACACAGGGCCAGGTACGCCCTGACGTCCTGGTACTTAAGGACCCAGAGTGTACCTGTACGCCCGTGGGAATTCCGGTCCCTGCTGCTCGTGGGGCGGCAACCGGGATGCCTGGTGAAATCATTCAGCAGACACCCCGTGCAAACCCCTGGGGGGTCCTAAGACTGGCGATTCAGACCGGCTATTAGAGTTTGAGACCCCTGTGGTACATGCTGGGAGTTGTAGTTTTGCAACAGCTGGAGGCACAATGGTTGCGAAACAGAGTTAAGTAACAAACTCAGTGTTTTGCAACCAGTGTGCCTCCAGCTGTTGCATAACTACAACTCTTACCATGCACGGACAGCCAAAGGGCATGCTGAGAGTTGTAGTTTTGCAACGGCTGAAGGTTTGCCCTTCCATGTGAATGTACAGGGCACATTCACTTGGGCGGGGGTTTACAGTGAGTTTCCCGCTGCAAGTTTGAGATGCGGCAAATTTTTTGCCGCAGCTCAAACTCCCATCTGGAAACATACTGTGAACCCCCGCCGTGTGAATGTACCCTAAAAACACTACACTACACTACACTACACAAAATAAAAAGTAAAACTCTAGATATACACACTCCCCTACACAGTTACACCCCCCCCCCCCAAATAAAAAAAAAAACGTCTCCTATGGCACTGTTTACAAAACGGAGCCTCCAGCTGTTGCAAAACTACAAATCCCCGTATTGGCGGAAAGCCATTGACTGTCCAGGCATGCTGGGAGTTTTGCAACAGCTGGAGACACCATGTTTGGGAGACACTGCTGTAGGGTATTTTTGGTATAAAGCATTTTAGTAAAAAAAATATTCATTTTTCATTTTCACGTCCAACTTTAGCGGAAATTTGTCAATCACCTGTGGGGTGTAAAGGCTCACACTAGAGTTCACACTATACCGCGTATATAAAATATATTACTTTATTAAAATAACAAAATTGATAAAATATGGACAGCTGTCTTAAAAACTGAACAAAGTAAGGGCCTCAGACAATAGGCCGAGAAACCAAACAGAGGAGCATATATAGTAACAAAATATACCTGGGAGCACCTATCTAAATGTCAAGGCTTTAATCCACATCTAATGAAGGGACTAAGTCAATACATCCTGTAATTTTCCCCACAGCAGTGTAACTGCCAAATGGGTACTAAATATACCTATAATTATCGCTCCACATATCACTAATCAAGAAAGTGCAAAAATGCTACTTAAATTGAATAAAGTGCATGACATGATTGTATTCGGTGCCTAATGCTTACCCATTTTGTCGTTGCTCTGTTCCCCAAACGCTGTTTTGCATCCTTTCTCAAGGGGCTGTTGCTCATTGTTGCTGTTGTTCTTTGAGGGGTGTTGTTTCCCAAATAGTATGCCATGTGTGTTAATTTTTTTTGCTGTCTTGGCACCATAGGGGCTTCCTAAATGTGACATGCCCCTCAAAAACCATTTCAGCAAAATTTGCTTTGAAAGAGCCAAATGTGACTCCTTCTCTTCTAAGCATTGTAGTGCACTAGCAGAGCACTTTATGTCGTCACATGGGGTATTTCCATACTCGAAAAGATGGGGTTACACATTTTGGGGGGCATATTCTCCTATTACCCCTTGTAGAAATATAAAATTTGGGGAAAAAACAGCATTCTACTGAAAACATTTTTTTTTCTTTCATTTACACATTCGACTTTAAAGAAAAGTCGTCAAACATTTGTGGGGTTTTAAGGCTCACTGTACCCCTTGTTACGTTCCTCAAGGGGTGTAGTTTCCAAAATAGTGTGCCATTATGAGTTTTTTTTTTGCTGTCCTGGCGCCATAGGGGCTTCCTAAATGCGACACGCCCCCCAAAAACAATTTCAGCAAAATTCACTCTCCGAAATCCCATTGTTGCCCCTTCCCTTCTGAGCCTTCTACTGCGCCCGCTGAACACTTAAATCCACATATGAAGTATTTCCTTACTCGAGAGAAATTGGGTTACAAATTTTGTGGGGATTTCACAAACTGGGTCTACAAGAACATGCGAGTGTAAAAAATTAAGATTTTGAATTTTCTACTTCACTCTAGTAACATAGTTCATAAGGTTGAAAAAAAGACCAGAGTCCATCACGTTCAACCTATATCCCTAAGGAGTCCCTACTGAGTTAATCCAGAGGAAGACAAAAAAAAACTCATACTAGAGGTAAAAAATTCCTTCCCGACTCCAAATATGGCAGTCAGAATAAATCCCTGGATCAACGTTCTGTCCCTATAATTCTAATTTACATAACCAGCAATGTTATTACTCTCCAAAAATGCATCCAGACCCCTTTTAAATTCTTTTACAGAGTTTCCCATGACCACCTCCTCTGGCAGAGAATTCCACAGTCTCACTGCTCTTACAGTAAAGAACCCCCGTCTGTGCTGGTGTAGAAACCTTCTTTCCTCTAAACGTAGAGGATGCCCCCTTGTTATAGATACAGTCCTGGATATAAATAGATCATGGGAAAGATCTCTGTACTGTCCCCTGATATATTTATACATAGTTATTAGGTCTCCCCTAAGCCTTCTTTTTTCTAAACTAAATAACCCTAATTCTGATAATCTTTCTGGGTACTGTAGTCCTCCCATTCCCCGTATTACCCTGGTTGCCCATCTTTGAACCCTCTCCAGCTCCACTGTATCTTTCTTGTACACTTGTGCCCAGTACTGTACACAGTATTCTATGTGTGGTCTGACTAGTGATTTGTACAGCGGTAGAATTATTTCCTTGTCGTGGGCATCTATGCCCCTAATGATGCACCCCATGATTTTATTTGCCTTGGCAGCAGCTGCCCGACACTGGTCACTACTGGTCATACTAAATTTACTGTTAACTTAAACTCCCAAGTCCTTTTCCACGTCTGTCGTCCCTAGTGTGCTCCCATTTAATACATAATCCCAGGACGGATTTTTCCTCCCCATGTGCAATACCTTGCATTTATCAGTGTTGAACCTCATCTGCCACTTCCCAGCCCAAGCCTCCAACTTATCCAGATCCATTTGTAACAGTGCCCTGTCCTCTATTGTGTTTACCGCTTTACAGAATTTAGTATCATCTGCAAAGATTGCTACTTTACTATTCAACCCCTCTACAAGGTCATTAATGAATATATTAAACAGGACAGGACCCAATACTGAACCCTGTGGTACTCCACTAGTTACAGTCACCCAATTAGAATAAGTACCATTAATAACCACCCTCTCTTTCCTATCACTGAGCCAGTTACTTACCCATTTAGACACATTGTCCCCCAGCCCCATCCTTCTCATTTTATGCACCAACCGTTTATGTGGAACCGTATCAAATGCTTTTGAAAAATCTAGATACACGACATCCAGTGATTGCCCATGGTCCAGTATTGAGCTCACCTCCTCATAAAAGCTTAAATATTGGCACCACATTTGCCATGCGCCAGTCCTGGGGAACAGTCCCTGTTACTATAGAGTCCATGAATATTAAAAATAGAGGTCTGTCTATTACATTACTTAATTCCTTTAGAACACGGGGGTGAATGCCATCTGGACCTGGTGATTTGTCTATTTTGATTTTTTGTAGGCGGCACTGTACTTCTTCCCGGGTTAGACAGGTGACCTGTAAAGAGGAGTTTACCTTATCTCGCTGTATTTCACCTGGCATTTCATTTTCATCGGTGAATACAGTGGAGAAGAATTTGTTTAATATATGCTGCCATTCCTGTGAAACACCTTAAGGGTTAACACACTTTCTGAATGTCATTTTGAATACTTTGAGGGGTGCAATTTTTATAATCGGGTCATTTATGAGGTAATTGTAATATGAAGGCCCCTCAAATCCCCTTCAAAACTGAACTGGTCCCTGAAAAATGCCGATTTTGAAAATTTTGTCAAAAATGTTTAAATTGCTGCTGAACTTTGAAGCCCTCTCATGTCTTCCAAAAGTAAAAAAATGCTTACAAAAGTTTGCAAAAAATGCTCTCTAAATGGGAACTGTCAGATACAAAAACTTTTGATATGTTGTAAAGCATCCAAAACCAATAGGTTTTGCAATTGCTTCCATTAGAATTTTTTCAGTATTTCACACTGAAAAAGCCAGTCAAACAACTGCTCCCCCCCTCCCCCGCCTGCTTGGACACATACTAGTCCTGCTGTGTCCATTCATCATCACCTTTGTCATGGACAGACATCCTTGATTGACAGCTGTGAGAGGAAAAATCCTCCCACTGTCAGCTTGTGTCCCGCTACTGTCAGTGAGGACAAGCTGGGAGTTGTAGTTTTGCTAATGTTAGGGGAGATGTGAGCAGACAGCATACCGAGGGAGGGGGCGGAGACCTGCACAGTGAGGCCACGCCCCCTCCCTTTGAGAGGAATTCAGACTAGTGAGCTAAATTAAAAGTGTAATAAAAAAATAAATAAAAGTGCTAGACACATAAAAATTAGATGTACATGGTCAGGATTAGGTACTGAGTGATATATTTAAAAAAATGTTTTTTGTTGGATCTGATGGGTGCGCTAAATGGGCTCAGTCCTTAAGGGGTTAATTGCATCTAAAACACGGTTTAACACCACTACTGTCCCATATTGTCTATTTCCTGGGGTATTTTGACAAAACCCATATTCCAGAGTCTGCGCATACAGACTGCTCTGTTCCTTTGTACACAGTTTGTTTTGTCTACAGAATATTTTATGTTTACGTGCTAAGAAGACCAAGTCTTGAGAAAAGACAATGCCTCATTTTACACTGTTTACAATGAAACATAATCAGCACTAAGGGGATTTGTGCTAATACAAAGGCTTATATTCACCTCAGCTTTGTAGCTATACTCCAAATGTTGTTCAGTTTCCCAAAGAAGAGATTGTTTTTAGCTTAAAGGGGCATTCCCATCTAAAATATTCTATTACAAATTGTAGGGCACCGGAAGTTACATACATTTGCAAATATATATAAATGTCAAGTCGGTGATGAGGAAAAAATGAAAATGCTAAAGTGAAAAAATCCTGCATTCTTAAGGGGTTAATAACGGGCTATGACGGGTTAAAACGGGTAATGTAAAAATCCCACAGACTATAATGGGATTTTGTAACGGCCGTTCAACGGCCATTTTTAATGGTTTAATGGTAATGGTAACAGATCATTATAACGGATCTTTAAAACTGAGAATTCT
This sequence comes from Hyla sarda, assembly GCF_029499605.1. Classification (NCBI taxonomy): domain Eukaryota; kingdom Metazoa; phylum Chordata; class Amphibia; order Anura; family Hylidae; genus Hyla; species Hyla sarda. Next base: position 334,289,270 of record NC_079189.1, on the reverse strand, counting down.
ATAGTGTGAAAGCAGCCTGAGCTGTTAAAAAATGGATCCTAACAGAAACATGTAAAATGGACACGTTTAACTATGATGAATGTCACATCAGATAATGATGATCAATGTCACAGGCTTTAGAAAAGGGATAATTAACTGTGGCATGCTAAGGATATATTCACACGTACTGTATACAATGCAGATTTTATGCAAAGTCAATATAACTAAAACTCGTTGCACAAAATCTGCAGCATCAAATCCATGGCGTATACAGTTTCGACTTCTGGCCCAAAAAAGCCACAGCATTTCCCTGCGTTTGGCCTTTCTTTCTTGCCTTTTTCCTGGCGTTTTTGCCTTTGAGTGGAAACTGCACTTTTGGCCCCTTTGGCGTTTTTTTAAGAAGTTGTTGGGTACCAAAAAGAAAAAAAAAAGGATGCAGTAGGGATGGAAAAAATTGTATTTAATAGAATGAATATTTTTTTAACAAAATTGTTATTAATTTTTAAACAGGGACCAATTTATGTGGGCAGCAGGGACCTAAAAATGTAATGCAACATTATAATTGTAGAATGGGGCCATTTAAATCATATACATTTTTTTTTTTTTAGGTAGTACTACTACTCCCAGCATGCAGGGCCATCTTTAACATGGGGCAAGAGGGGCAGCTGCCCTGGGCCCTGTCATTCCTGGGGGCCCAAAGCAGCTGGCCCTTTAGCCCCATGCTAAAGCAGCTAGCCACAGCTGTTCGGGACACAATTCTCTTCAAGATACAGAATGTTTCACATCACCGGTCCAGGCAGGAGGCCCCCCTCCCAGACATGCAGTCACAGGCATGCCCACCCACTCACACTGTCATAGACATGGATCGCTCCATTCTCTCCAGCAGCACCATCGCCACCCCCCCTCCCCCGGACGCGTAGCGCTCTATTATCTCCAGCGCTCCATCATCTCCAGCAGTGGCCACCAAAAATTGCTAGCCCAGGGTCCAATCAAAATTAAAGATGACCCCGCCAGCATGGAACAGACTGTTCCATGATGGGAGTAGTAGTACATGTACTAATAGACATCGCTCCGGGTATATCGCCCTATATAATCTATAGAAACGGGCGGCGCGGCCGCACTTCTCCGCTCCCCTGCACTGTACTCTGTGATGTAAAGTTCTCTTCATATCACAGATTCATAATTCCCGCTGAGAGGTGTGATTGGCTGGATGGTTCCAGCCAATCACAAATTCCAGTGACATATACAAATCTGTGATGTGAAGATAACCTCACATCACAGACTACAGTGCCGTGAAGAGGACCATAGAAGTGCGCTCGCCCACTTCTATAGCTTATACAGGACGATCAGAAGTGATAGCCGATCGGTCTATTAATGCAGGTACTACTGCTCCCATCATGGAGAACACTCTGCTCCATGCTGAGAGCTGTAGTACCTGCATTAACGCCTTAAGTACTCAGCGTTTTTCCGTTTTTGCATTTTCATTTTTTCCTCCTCACCTTCTAAAAATCATAACGCTTTCAATTTTCCACACAAAATTCCATATGATGGCCTATTTTTTGCGCCACGAATTCTACTTTGCAGTGACATTATTCATTTTACCCAAAAATCCACAGCGAAACGGAAAACAAATTCATTGTACGACAAAATTGAAGAAAAAATTTCATTTTGTTTCTTTTTGGGGCTTCCGTTTCTACGCAGTGCATTTTTCGGTAAGAATAAAACCTTATCTTTATTCTGTAGGTCCATACGGTTAAAATGATACCCTACTTATATAGGTTGGATATTGTCGTACTTCGGAAAAAATCATAACTACATGCAGGAAAATGTATACGTTAAAAATTCTCATCTTCTGACCCCTATAACTTTTTTTTATGCATACGGGCCGGTATGAGGGCTCATGTTTTGCGCCGTGTTCTGAAGTTTTTATCGGTACCATTTTTGCATTAATCAGACTTTTTGATCGCTTTTTATAAATTTTTTTATTATATAAAAAGTGACCAATAATACGCTATTTTGGACTTTGGAATTTTTTTTGCGCGTACACCATTGACCGTGCGGTTTAATCAAAAATATATTTTTATAGTTTGGACATTTCCGCATGCAGCGATACCACATGTTTATTTTTATTTACACAGTAATTTATTAATTTTTTTATGGGAAAAGGGGGGTAATTCAAACTTTTATTAGGGAAGGGGTTAAATGACCTTTATTCACTTTTTTTTTGCAGTGCTATAGCTCCCATAGGGACCTATAACACTGCACACACTGATCTTTTACCCTGATCCCTGCAAAGCCATAGCTTTGCATGGATCAGCGTTCTAGGGGCTCGATTGCTCAAGCCTGTAGCTCAGGCTTGGCGCAATCAAATGCTGATCGGACGCGACGGAGCAAGGTAAGGGGGGCTCCGCTCACGTTCTAGCTGATCGGGACATCACAATTTTATCGAGATAGTCCCGATCAGCCCGACTGAGCTGCCGGGAAGCTTTTACCTTAGTTTTCAACGCGGCGATCAACTTTGATCGCCGCGTCTGAAGGGTTAATAGTGCGCAGCACAATGATCTCAATGAAAACGCCAAGATTTCAGTGGAAAAAACGCCATAGGCTCAACATGCTGCGTTTTTGAAAAGCTGCCAAGGAGCTTAACCCCTTAAGGACACATGACGTACTGGAACGTCATGTGTCCACTCCCGATCTATAACGCGGGGCCACGGCGTGGCCCCGCGTCATAGCGGTTCGGGCCCGGCCTCTAACAACGGCCGGGACCCGTGGCTAATAGCGCGCGGCATTGATCGCTGTGCCGCGCGCTATTAACCCTTTAGACGCGGCGTTCAAAGTTGAACGCCGCGTCTAAAGTGAAACCGAAACCATGCCGGCTAGCTCAGTGGGCTGTTCGGGATAGCCGCGGTGAAATCGCGGCATCCCGAACAGCTGACAGGACAGCGGGAGGGCCCCTACCTGCCTCCTCGCTGTCCGATCGCCGAATGACTGCTCAGTGCCTGAGATCCAGGCATGAGCAGTCATGCGGCAGAATCATCGATCACTGGTTTCTTATGAGAAACCAGTGATCAATGTAAAAGATCAGTGTGTGCAGTGTTATAGGTCCCTATGGGACCTATAACACTGCAAAAAAAAAGTGCAAAAAAAAAGTGAATAAACATCATTTAACCCCTTCCCTATTAAAAGTTTGAATCACCCCCCTTTTCCCATAAAAGAAAAAACACAGTGTAAATAAAAATAAAAATAAACATAAATGGTATCGCCGCGTGCGGAAATGTCCGAATTATAAAAATATATCGTTAATTAAACCGCACGGTCAATGGCGTGCGCGCAAAAAAATTCCAAAGTCCAAAATAGTGCATTTTTGGTCACTTTCTATATCATGAAAAAATGAATAAAAAGCGATCAATAAGTCCTATCAATGCAAAAATGATACCGTTAAAAACTTCAGATCACGGCGCAAAAAATGAGCCCTCATACCGCCCCATACACGGAAAAATAAAAAAGTTATAGGGGTCAGAAGATGACAATTTTAAACGTATAAATTTTTCTGCATGAAGTTATGATTTTTTCCAGAAGTGCGACAAATTCAAACCTGTATAAGTAGGGTATCATTTTAATCATATGGACCTACAGAATAAAGGTAAGGTGTAATTTTTACCGAAAAATGTACTACGTAGAAACGGAAGCCCCCAAAAGTTACAAAATGGCGTTTTTTTTTTCAATTTTGTCTCACAATGATTTTTTTCCCGTTTCACCGTAGATTTTTGGGCACAATGACTGACGTCATTACAAAGTAGAATTGGTGGTGCAAAAAATAAGCCATCATATGGATTTTTAGGTGCAAAATTGAAAGAGTTATGATTTTTTAAAGGCAAGGAGCAAAAAACGAAAATGCAAAAACGGAAAAACCCCCGGTCCTTAAGGGGTTAAAAACGCCAAAAGGGGAAAAAAAAACACCAAACTGAAAACCGCAACGTGAAAAAGGCATTTTGCTTTTTCTATTGACTTGCAGCTAACATCTGGCCACAGCGGGTTTTTTTCCCTGAAAAAAAAACGCCATGCGGCAGATTTGGCATTTTTCTTTGTGTTTTTGCAAAAAATAAATAAAAAAATAAAAATGGAAACTTAGCCCTACCCAAGCTGCGCCTCTCTAGCTATTACAAGACTATACCTCCCAGCATGGCAAACAACCTTTATGGTTTTGCCAGAGCTGGAAGCCCAAAGGTTGGGTAAAACGCTGAGCTACTCTGTAATGCAGTGTTTTCCAAACAGTGTGTCTCCAGCTGTTGCAAAACTACAACTCCCAGCATGCCCGGACAGCCAAAGGCTGTCCGGGCATGCTGGGAGTTGTAGTTTTGTAACAGCTTGAGACACACTGATTGGGAAACACTTCTGTACTGTAACAATAAAACATGAGGGGACGTAATGCAGTATGTCCTATACACGTACAGTCACACCTGACCTCTGACCGCCGCCGTACACGTCTCAGAAGAGCAGGCGGTATGACGCCACCAGTCAGCTGACCACCGGGAAGTGCAGGTGGGCGTGGTTAGCCGACTATAAATAGGCAGACACCCGGAGCGCTCTCATATCCTTGCTCTGGAGTTCCTGTGTGTTCTTGTCTTGGAGAGGCAGGGTGGGTGCTGCTGCTTGTGGTTTGGGCAGGTGTTGTGGAGGGTGGGCTGTGCCTGGTTGTGTCTGACCCTGTGCCTTGTATCCTGTAGGTGTTTACCGATCAATATGGCTGAAATGGTGGAGCAGCAGCAGCAGGTAACCATTATGTAATGGGTGATGTTATAGTGTATGTTTTGTCCACTCTTATATAATTTATGTGTAAGATAGAGATATATATATATATATATATATATATATATATATATATATATATATATATATATATATATATATATATATACACACACACTCCTGGGGAAGTGCTTGTGATAGGTTACAGTACATGCTGCTAGTATGAACAGAGCCCTAACTCAAAACTGGAGATTTACAACAATTCACTATAAAAGTGATTCCTAACCAGTGTGCCTCCAGCTGTTGTGAAACTACACCCCTCAGCCAAAGGATGTCTTGGCATGCTGGGAGTTGTAGTCTGCAGCTTGAGTGGGAAATGCTGTTGCTTATTCCTGTCTGCAGGCATATGACTACACTGCTATAGGAGCCTGGGTTCGGTGAGTCCTCTGGTGCCTAGCTAGGTTTTATTCTCTTTGCTAAATCCATAGAGGTATTTCCTTTTGGGAAGTCCTCTTTCTAGGACAGAATATCAGCATGGCACTATTAAGGACTCCTGTCCTTACAGATTAGAATGAAGGGTCTGTTGGGGTGGGTTCACACTACATTTTGAAGAGATGGGAGCCAGATCCAGCTGGGGCAGTGAAAAACCAGGTGCTCCTGTATCCCAGCCTGGCCTGTATCTTAGTCATTTGAATGACACGACTGGAGTCATGGTGCAAAAAATGAGCCAATTTGAGACACTATATATCTGGTTTTCTGACCAGACCTAAAACTGGTTGTAGTGGTAACCCACCCTTACTCCAGTCAGCACTATCATATGCCCCTTTATCATGCCAAGTGAGCCTCACCACTAATGGTATTGGGATTATACACCCCAGATTCAGGCTAGGTTACTAGCAAACAGCTGTGAATTTAACCCCCTTAAATAGTGCAAGTGGCGGTTCATCATTCTCTTTATTACATCACCATTAATGTTGTCTTGCAAGGAAAACCATCCATTTATTCTCCCCTGGGGGGGGGGGGGGGGGCAGTGGAAGAGTATATGTAGAGATGTTCGTTATTGTGAAAAGCACTACAAAAGCTTCTGAATGTATTTTGTACTAGTATAAACAAGCTCTCTAACTTGTGCTAACCCTCCGCTAGTAAGTAAAGATGCACTACTCCAGAAGAGGGAAGACATAGGATAGAACTTTATCATATATAAAAAGCTTTATTTTTAATTTTTTTTAGAATGTGGTGGTAAGGTTGATCAACCTCCCATTGGTGAGCTCAACATATGATATGGTGTCCTCTGTCTATGTGAGCACCAAGGACAACCATCCCTACCTTAAGTCTGTATGTGATGTTGCGGAGAAGAGCGTGAAAACTATCACTTCTGTAGCTGTGACCAGTGCCATGCCAATCCTACAGAAACTGGAGCCTCAAAGTATGTTAAGTATGAAATAAGGGTTATTTTCCTCTAATCTTTCTTAAACTTTGATAATCAACACAGTATATCTCTCCATTATGGGGGAGACTACTGAAACACAATGTGGCTTTTGCTCTTGCTTGCTGAGTGTTAACTAGGAAAGAGTGTCTAGAAATGGAAGGATAGCAAGGCTATGGGGTGTAGGTAAAATTATTTTTTGATACCTTTTTATTGTTTGGTGGTGTGCCAAACTTAAATGTTGCAGGGCACGTGATAAATATTATGCTAGTACACATTACTCTTCTGAAATTTCACTTTAGTACACCACTTTGTATAGTTCTTCTTGGCAATCTGTTGTGTCAAAAGTGGTGGTCTACAAATGCTGGGTGTGGGATATGAAGATTTGAGAAGCTGCACATGATAGTTATAACCACTGGAAAAATATTAACCAGACTATGGCATAGCTAGGCAACTTTAGAACACGCATCTAATGCAAAAGTGGAAATGAAGTCTCTAAACTGACAAATAACCAACACAAATAGGGTAAAACTGATAAATCCCTCCATGTCTTTGGTTTTTCATTAAACATAAAGGCTGTAGCTTTCTCTGCTACAATATGCAGGCTGTCCCTCCTGGTGTAGGAAGTAGGCTAAATGTAATGTCCTGATGTGATTCACTAGATCTGCTGGTTTGCAGTGTACAGATGACTATTAGTTGCATCAGTCTATTAAAGAGAACTCTCTTCCCTTAGTTGCCATGGCTAACAGCATTGCCTGTATTGGATTGGACAAGATCGAAGAGAAGCTACCTATCCTCTATCAGCCTTCTGAAAAGGTAAGCTACACAGATGCTTATAAATGTAAACTAGCCTAGTATGCAGAAACTTAAGTATATGTGGCTTGATGGGAAGAGTTAAATTAATATTGAATCTTTAAAACTTATTTTTTTTTTTTACCCAGGTTGTGGCTAATGCCTCAGATGCTGTGTTTGGTGCCAAAGATGCTGTGATACAGAGTATTACAGGCGTAGTTGGTAGAACAAAGGGAGCTGTGCAGGATAGTGTGGAGATGACAAAGGCTGCAGTAAATGGCAGCATTAACACTGTTCTGGGAAGTGGTGTAGTGAAGAACATGAGCAGCCATGTCAACACTGCACTGACAAAGTCTGAAACTCTTCTGGAACAGTACCTTCCTCCAACAGATGAAGAGTTAGGTAAGAAGCATACTGAGCTACAGAAAACAAAGCTTGGCACCTGCTGTATTGTGCCTGCATCTCAAAAGGGTTCACCCAGAGAGAAAGCACCTCAGCCTGTGTCCAAGGAGGTCTTCTCTTCACGGCTTATGTAGCCCCAAAAGGGTTCAGTGTACCTTTAATTTCTAATCTCTTACCCTGCCGCTGGGGCAGAAATTAAACACTAGCATAGCAACTACCTCCTTCATATTTACAGAACTATTGCATTGCTGCATCAAGGCTTCTGCTGATGTAACTAAATGATTCTGGAGCATAACTGACCTGGAGTAGATGTAACTTTATTTTAATTTTATATTTTAAAGCAAAGGAAGCGACCACAACAGAAGGCTTTGAGTTGTGCAAAGATAAGCCCAGCTACTATGTTCGCCTGGGATCCCTCTCTACTAAGGCCCGCAAACGTGCTTATCAACAGGCTTTAACCCGGATCAAGGATGCAAAATGCCGAAGTCAGGAAGCCATTGCTCAACTGCAGGACACAGTGAACCTGGTTAGTACACTAGTACTCAAGACTCCTGTAACTAAGCTTAAAGCATACCTGTCAGATCCCATAAGTGTTAAGCAGTACCTGATCCTGACCATATACATCTTGGTGTTGTGCTCAGTTAGAAATCCTCTAGGGCAAGGGGATGTGTCCCTCCCTTGTGGTGGGAGGTGATTAGGGTGTCTACTCATGCAGCCTTGTCCATGACTTGTGGACAAGACTAATGCTGCTAGTTATTGTCCCAGTAGGTATGGGAACCCCTAGTAGGGTGGCTTTTTATTTTAAGAGCAGTCTTCTAATCTTAAAACCATTCCAAAAGGTCTCTAATTTTATCAGTAGTGGCATATGTTTCTGGATTTCAGTGGTAAAATGATGCATGTCTACATTATCTTCTATTGTACTAACTTTACAAAATATCACTAAGAGGGCACCTTATGGAATCCCTGCAGATAAAGTTTGTGTTAAAGAAAAGACAGCAATAAATTCTAGTCAGTGAGTTCATACCAGTCTTTTATGTATAAATTATATGCAGTACATTTAATACACCTTGTACTATCTGACTCACTGTAAACATTACTCTTTAAGATTGAATATGCAAGAAAGAACATGAATGATGCCAACCAGAAAATGCATGATGCACAGGAGAAGATATACAATAAATGGGCAGACTGGACAAAAGGCGCAGGACAGGATGCTAATGATGAAAACAAAAGTGCTGAGGTAATGACAGGCCCCCTGTAAAGTGTTAGGTAGTGTTTATACACTGAAAAAATTGGTAACATGTCAATTTCTCTCTACAGCAGATTGAATCCCGTACTCTGAATATTGCCCGGAATCTCACACAACAACTGCAAACGACATGCCTTTCTCTGGTCACAAGTGTTCAAGGTCTTCCACAAAACATTCAGAACAAAGCTCATAATGTTAGTGCCATGGCTACTGATGTCTATCAAAACTTCCGTTCTGCCTCTTCCTTCAAAGAAATCTCTGATGGCATCTTAACTACCACTAAAGATCAGTTCACAAAAATGAGGGATTCCATGGATGATCTGATGGACTACTTTGTTAACAACACTCCATTAAATTGGCTGGTAGGTCCCTTTTACCCACAACGAGCTTGTAGCCAACAAGGGGAGCAAGAAGTTGATGGGGGAGACTCTGCCAACAAGGATTGAAAGAGTGCTTCAGTTAAAGGAGCAACTTTGCACATAAATGAGCAAACTCTAACTACACAACACAGTGACATATACTTTGAGATAGTAAGGGTGTTCACAGGCCCTGTAAAAAACATCTCAAATATTGGACTTTGTCTTACTTTTGGGTTTTCACTAACTAGCAAAATGTAACCTGCATCACTGTCTGTAAACCTCACTATGTACACTTAACGTTTTGTGCACTTTTGTACTAATAAAATGCCTGCAATTGACTTGTCTGTGTACATACAACTTTTCTACCAAATTATGATCTAATATGCACGTAGTGTGGTTCTGATTCTATAAAGTTCTCTCCTAGTAAGACAAATGCTCAATATAATAAGGCAAGACTGACACATGGCCAGCAGTGTGCTAGTAACTAGAATACTAAACTGCAGCTAAAGCTTGCATTGATACAGCTGGTAACTTGGTGTAGAACACCACCAAGTGTCACTTGAGAATTGTTTTACTGTCACAGATGTCAAAAGTTTGTGGGTGTTAAGACCCCATTGACTGCTAGAACAACCCAGGTAAATGCTTGACTAAGCACCTTTGTTGGACAGACAGGTGCCATAGTTATCTAAGATTCCCTAGGATTGTTATAGCAATTGCTTGGGAGTCTAAATAGCAGTCCTACAATGGAAGTCACAGTAGCACTTAGAAAACTAGTAGTTGGTCGCCCCCCCCCCCCCCCTTCCTGATCTCATACATGTCCTACCTCTTGTCTCAATATTTTATTTGCCTTGTTCACCAAACTAATGTGAGAATCTACACCCAAGAGAAATTGTGGAGCAGCTCACCAGTTCCAAGGGATGAGGTGACAGAAGGATGGGGAGGCTGAGATGTTACAGGGGGAATCGGACGTCAGGGCCAAAGCTGTATCGCACCCTTTGGTGCTTTGTCAGGCCTGACTAATCACCAAAGGGTGCAATATGGCCCTGACGTCTGATCTATGGATGTTCAGCTAACGGCACACATTGGTTTAAAATTACACATTTATGGAAGGAATTATAGCAGTGCCAGATTTTTGTTTTCTTTTGTGGAGTGGCATAAGGTGTGAGAATACTTAGCACCAAAGTTTAATTGGTAGTAACTTAAGCTTGAGGGGCTATTTAAACAATACCCTGTACCACACCTATGCTGGATTAAATTGTTAAATGAGCCTTATTGGGTGACCACTACATGAAGGGTAGTTTATTTCCACCAGATATCAACATTGCACTTAGCCAAGCTATGCATTAGTGATACCCTATAAAATGATCTGACTAGAATGGGGATGTCAGTATTTTGATGCCAAGAAGTGCTGCAGATGTTAGAAATGCTGGTCACACCTGTAAATAGTGTGAACAGAACCTTTTATCCTGATAGTGTAGTATTGGGTCATGCTTTTCTAAGATTTATGTATAGGTGTGGAAGACTTGTTGCATATTCTGTATGGATTTGTTAGAGTAGGAACAATTAACAGTAATGTTAGAACATTTTTCATGTAGGGTGGAAAAACCTAATACTCCACATTCTCAGACTTATGTAGCTTTTTTTTTTTCAGTCAGCCTACTCCAACTGTCTAGTTATTGACATGAGATTCTTAGATACAGCAGCCTTTGAGTGTTACATTGGAATTTTTTTTTTCCTCCTAAACACTGACATTTTGTCTTTCTAGGTGCCAGACTTCAGCATCAATGACCTTGATTCAGAAACTGATGGAAACCTAGATGAGGAAGAACTGCAGGATTTCTCCAGAGCAAATGGTCGTGTAATAAACAAAGAATAAGTAATACATGTGTTTGGAAGATGCTAGAAGCGGTCTTTCAGAACATCACATGGCTGTCATAACATGCGTCATAACTGAAATAAGGTGGCTCCTATAAAGAACTAATATAAAACGTAACTGGTCAGAGTTCAGACCAGAACATGATCGGCTTTATAAAAGCATATAGAACAGATGCACAGGAGTGTTGCACTAACACCAATGGGAGTCACTACAATTGCCTTTTACAGCTTACTGTCTGTCCTAAAATACTGAAAGCTTTGTTCTAGAATGCTTTGATTTCTAGCTTATTGGTGTCAATATTATATATTAAAGAATCTTGTTCACAGCAAAACTTGGATATTGCCTGTGTAGGTTATTTTTCCCAGCCTTTTTACAATATGCAAGTGAGCAATAAAATCTGGGTGGTTGCGAAATTCTAGTTTAATAGGATAGCATATAGGTTAAAAGGAAAGTCCTACATAATACTTATGTAATTTAGCCCTATTTTGGTATAAAGGGGTGTATTTGCCATTCCTTCAACTCCAGCTCTTTTGACTATAAGCTTCTTTGCCGTGTATGACTTGGGAGTATATCTTCATTTCAGTATTGCATTAGTCGTGATTTCACACATCCTAGAAGGATGTGAAGTGATGCTAAAGCTCATATAGAGGTGTATTAGAGCTTCCATAGAGATGTGTGTGACCTCTAACATATCCATATCCCTTTCTAAGCTTCAATACTTTTCACTTCTGATTTTATGAACAAACTTTGGTATGCTCAATCTGTCTATGTACTAAATAGGCAATACAGCCCAGATCTAAAGAAACTGATTTAAAAAATGAATCTAAAATGCTAAAAAAAAAAAAATGTAGATCATCCCCTTTTCAAATATAAAACAATGTAGACAAATAGAACATAAACAAATATACAGTGGTTGGCACAAGATTTTTTTTTTTTGTATGTATCCATTGTGCCCAGGCTGCAAAAAGTAAAAAACTTAAACTCACATTCCACTGCTCCCCCGATGTGCCAGTATCTGTGTTCTGTCTGGGCGATGTCCTGCCTTTTGGCTGGTGATATGCTGAGCGCACTGTCGTGTAACAAGCCCGGGCAGCAGGGAGATGCAGAAGAGGACTAGGTCCAGAAGACCAATATCAGCACATCAGGGGAGTTGCGGAAGGTGAATTAAAGGGGTATTCCAGGATTTTTTTTTTTACTATGCTATAGGGGCTGTAATGTTAGTGTAGTTCATAATATAGTGTCTGTACCTGTGTGTGACGGTTTTCTCACAATTCTTCTGTGAGTTTCACGCCACTATTTATTTTTAACAGCATACAAAATGACTCAGATTTTTTCCAGCTTGCAATGCGGCCGAGACCTGACTCACTAGTCAGCTGATGACAGGGAGCCTGTCTGCTTCAATGGGTGGAGGGATCAATCTGCAACTAATGCAACAGCTGTAGGCACCCTGATTGAAAACCACAGGTCTTTTGTTTCAATGGGTGGGGTGGCTGATGTGTGGGAGGGAGGAAAATGGAATTATGGGATTTGTAGTAAAAAAAAAAAATAATGAAACAGGAAATACAAGTTCACAAAAAGCTAGCCCCAGTGTTATGGTAATCTCACAACATAGCCATTTAGCCCATGACAACCGCAGATCCTTTCTAAGCATGTCCATTACTGTCTGCCAGGTACATGCTAAAATCACCTTATGGTGGATAACCCCTTTAAAGTTTATTTTACTTTTTGCAGCCCCCGGGCACAATGGATACATTCTCCTTTAAACATTTATAGCCAACAATAGTAAGAGATAATGAAAGCAGGTATACAGTGGTCCCTCAACATTTGATATTAATTGGTTCCAGTAGAACCATCATATGTTGAAACCATCACATGTCGAGTACATATGTCTATGTAAAAATGGTAATTGGTTCTGGGGCCTTGGAACCATTGTATGTTGAATACATATCTCTATGGGAAACTGCTAATTGGTTCTGGGATGACCATTGTATGTGGAGTGTATGGGGAGTGTTTAACAAACCAGGGTGCCTCCAGCTGTTGCACAACTACAACTCCCAGGATGCATGTACAGCCATTGACTGTCTGGGCATGCTGGGAGTTATAGTTTTGCAACAGCTGGAGGCACACTGATAGGGAAACATTGATTATGGGGTGTATAGTGTGTATATGTACTGTATGTGATGTGTGACATCGCATACAGTACTGTACAGTTCTTTAAATACCTTCAGGGGGGACATAATGTCCTCCATTACGATCCTGCCGACTACAGCTCTATAGGAACGGAAGGGGAGGGCAGCCAGCAGCTCATTGGGTGCCTGCAGCAAGATGCTGCAGGCTATTGGCTATGGCTGCACTTGGGGGGGCGGGGCTTACACAGAAATCACAGTGGAAGCCTGCGTGAGTTAGCAGGACAGCATGTGAGTAACAGGAGGCAGAATGGGACACATGGGGCACATTAAACAACTATCTGTCAGTTGCTGAAGTTGTCAACGCTGTCAGATAGCTGTTTGTCCAATGGCCCCGACACACAGCAGCATCATATGTCGATGCTGCCTTCAACATACGATGGGCTCTGAGAGGCCATCATATGTTGAAATGATCATATGTCGGGGCCATCATAAGTCGGGGGGTCACTGTACATGAGCCCTCATACAGCCCTGTATATGGGAAAATAGTTACAGAGGTCAGATCTGAGCATTTTAAGACTTGATTTCTTACAAAACGTTTTAAACTTTTATATGTAGCCTATAGTTGCTCCAACTGTAGTGCAAATCTGGTCCAGGGGTATTATAGGCCTTTCAGCATAGCTGGTAGAGACAGCCCAAATAGAATGGACTGTACCAAAAAATGGAGTAGAGGATAACTCTTGTAAAGCTTCTGTTTCACTTACTTATAAGGTAGGCTTATAAGCTTTTAGATCTTTATTTTCCCTGCACAAGGTACAGATTTTCTGACTTCCTTAAAGGGGTACTCTAGTGGAAAACTATTATTTTCTAATCCACTGGTGCTAGAAAGTTTAAAGTTTGTAAATTACTTCTATGAAAAAAATTCTTAATATTTCCAGTACTTATCAGCTGCTATATACTACAGAGAAAGTTGTGAAGTTCTTTTCAGTCTTACCACAGTGCTCTCTGCTGACACCTCTGTCCATGTCAGAAACTGTCCAGAGCAGGAGAGGTTTGCTATGGGGATTTGCTCCTACTCTGGACAGTTCCTGACATGGACAGAGGTGTCAGGAGAGAGCACTGTGGTCAGACTGAAAAGAACTGCACAACTTCCTCTGGAGCATACAGCAGCTGATAAGTACTGGAAGGATTAAGATTTTCCTAATAGAAGCAATTTACAAATCTGTTTAACTGGTTAACAACCAAGGACATGCATACACGTCCTTGTGCCGTTAACGGGGTATGGCGCAGGCTCCCAACTCAAGCCCACGCCATATCGGCCGGCCCTCAGCTGATTCTTGTAGCTGAGGGCCGCCGTTAATAGCCGACATGCGACAATCGGCTGAGGGCCGCTGTTAAGCGCCGACATGTGCGATCGCCGCGGCCGGCAATTAACCCTTTAGATCGCCCATCAGAGAAAGTCCCATCAAAACAAAAATGGTACCAATGAAAACTTCAGATCATGGGGCAAAAAATTAGCCCTCACACCACCCTGTATACGGAAAAATAAAAAAGAGGAAAATTTCAAACTGTGACAGTGTGGCAAGGAAAGGGTGCATTTCCCACACTGATCCTGCAGAAATCTCCACCTGTGGACTAATCAATGAGGCAGCAGAAAGGGGAAGGGTCCTTAAAAGCAAGAGAAACAGAATAATCTGGGATCTCCCCTAGACAGAAGTGGCTGTTAGAGGGGGGAGACACCATGTCCAGTGCCAGGCGGGCACAGCAAGGGCTGCTGAGGACACAAGCGTGGACTCCCGGAGTGAGAGACGCGGCTCCTGTAACATATAGCAGGTGGCTGTACGAATGGGACTTTATGTTCAAATGTGAACTGTGTCTTATAAGGCTGCAGGACTTATTGTGTTTAAACTGACAGGGAAAAGCCCATCAGTTATTAGTCAGGGCATGCTACATGTGTAGTGAGTGGCTAGACGGCCTAGGAGTTATTTTTATGTTTTGTTTATCCTGCATCCCGGTTAATAAACCTGGCGAGGAGCCAGAATTGCAGAAAGGACTCATTGTTTGCCGGTTTATTGTGGAAAAACGTGTCCTTTGGCTACGGCAAAGGACGATCCCAGAGTGAAACCCTTTACAAAACATACTAATTTTGGGGCATGTATTTATAATTTTTAGTATTAAAATAAAGAAAAACCTATATAAGTTAGGTATCATTGTAACCATATAGATATACAGAATAAATATATGTTGTAATTTTTACCGACAAGTGCACTGCATAGAATCTGAAGCCTCCAAAAGTTACAAAATGGGGGGGTTCAAATTTTGCCCCACAAATATTATTTTTCTGGGTTCACCGTAAAAGCTCTACCACTCTTTTAGTCAATGTTATTGCCATTTACAACATTTCTTTCTTGGTGAGGAATTTCAACTCCAAAGAGTGGAGCACTCAACCACCTGAGCACCACCGAAAGATTTCACCTGGGGATAGGCTTCAAGACACTAGGCTTTAGTCTAGTGATGCCCTTAAGTGGGCACTGTCAAAATCAAAAAGTTTAAGGCTAGGTTCACACTGCAGAATCTCTAGATGGGAAAAATTCCATCTAGAGATTCCGAGTGCGGCCAGCGCTGACTGAATCGGTTGGCGCTAGGACCTCGCGGACATTGCTGTCCCCAATAGACGGCTATGTCTTCTGCGAGTAGATCTGCCTGAAGAATGAGTGCCATCATTCTTCAGGCAAACGTGAAAGCAAATTATCCGTTCACAAATTCTGCTTCAAAAATTATGAGATGTGAATTGGTGGACGGAAAAGCCAATGACTAGTTTGTACATTTTAGTAAGCAGAGTTTCTGTTTGCAATTTCAAAGTGGAATTGCAGGCAGAAATTAGGTAGTGTGAACCTAGCCTAAATGTTGTACATTTTGGCAAAACATTAACCTTTTAATATACTTAATAAAAAATGTTCATACCTTTTTTTTAATGGAAATAATGGCTTATAAAAGAAGACTACTGGGGTTTCCATACCATCTAGAACATAACCCTATCCCTGCTAAAGCACGGACTGGGACAATGTTCAGGAAGTCAGGGCATGACTAGCACTCCTCTGTGCTCACCTCTGTCCTATGTGACTGCAGCATGAGAAAAAGAGGTTAGAGCAGCCTGCAGTGATTGGATGAAGAGAGCCAGCACTGCACAGCAGACTCAGGGCACAAGTGCATGGTGAGTGAAGGCGGGATCAGTGCTTGCCTCGGACACACCCCTTCCTGAGCAGTGGATATCAGAATGAGTGAGCAGCCGATCAGCGATTTGGGAGTCAAATACAGAAGCTTCTGAGCAGGAAAATAGTTTTCAATGGAATTGTGGCACTGATCTTGTTTATTCATTTGGTGGAATTTGTTCTAATATGCATTGTTGTCTATGAAGACACTGCACTTCTCAGCTGTCCTAGTGCTGACTGATTCAGTTGGGGCATGCAGCAGATCTCCACTCTGAATATTTCTGGGCAGAGATTCTGTTGTGTGAACTCAGCCTTAAAGGGGTACTACCGTGTTGACAACTTATCTAAAGGATAGGGGATAAGTTGCCTGATCGCGTGGGGTTCCGCCGCTGGTGACCCCCGGGATCTCGCATGCAGCACCCCACTCTCATCAGGCCCCGGAGCGAACATCGCTCCGGGTCTGATTACGGGGCCGGAGTATCGTGACGTCACGGCTCCGCCCCCATGTGACGTCACACTCCACCCCTCAATGTAAGTATATGGCAGGGGACGAGACAGCTGTCTCGCCCCCTGCCATAGACTTGCATTGAGGGGCGGAGCTGTGACGTCTCAATCACCGGCCCCGTCATCAGACCCGGAGTGGATGTTCGCTCCGGGGCCTGATGAGAGCGGGGTGCGAGATTGCGGGGGTCCCCAGCGGTGGGACCCCGCACGATCAGGCAACTTATCCCCTATCCTTTAGATGGGGATAAGTTGTAAGCACGGTAGTACCCCTTTAAGGGTGTAATGATATAGCTTTAGTTTTTTTTTTTTTTTTTTTTACTATCATTTTTTTTTCACTAAAAACCAGGACTAGATCCAAGATAAAAATGTATTATCTTGTGTTTAGGAGCCACTGCTGCTTTTAGGCTGTGTTCACATCTATTTTGGAGCTCCATCACAGAATGCATTTAATTAGCAGGACCTGAGAGGACAAAAAATACTGCAAGCAGTAATTCTCTAGCATCCCTCAGCAGCACAATATATGAAATGTAATTAGAAATAAAAGTGTAGATAAAAGACGATATGGCTAGTTGTATTCAAAACGAAAAATAACCAACATCTTAGCAGGGCACATGCGTCCGATGTGGTGGTTAGGAAATAAACAAGATTGGATACCAACTGATAGAAATTAACGATTATACTACATTTTAATTGCTTTAACGATAATTTGTTTTCCCTTAGTCCTAACAGTGGCATATATGGGGTATTTCGCACCCGTGGAACCGATTAGGACCGGTGGAATTTTAATCACACACAGCAAGTAATTAAAGGAGTACTCTGGTGCAGACTACTCCTGCACCGTCCTGCCCGGGCTGCAAAAAAAATGAAAATAAACCATCACTCATGTTCCTGGGTTCCCGTAGAGTGCCACTACAGCTGATCGGTCCTCCGGTCCATCTTCTTCATACTTCCGTGTGAACGAAGCGCCATATGGCGCTCAGCCTATTATGGGCCGAGGCAGAACATCGCGGCGGCCGGCGATAGGCTGAGCGCCATGTGATGCTTCGTTCACACGGAAGTATGAAGAAGATGGACCGGAGGACCGATCAGCTGTAGTGGCGCTCCGCGGGAACCCAGGAACATGAGTGATGGTTTATTTTCATTTTTTTTTTTGAAGGACGGAGCAGGAGAGGTCTGCACCAGAGTACGCCTTTAAGTCTTTAGACCCTCCCACCCTCTCCATATAAGGAGGAGAAACACCCAGCCCCCTTGTGTTATAGCAAGTAGAGAAAAAACATACAGAAATATATAGGGAAGGATTGTTGTGCCACTGTTAGGACTAAGGGAACACAAATTATCGTTAGAAATTAACGATTCCCTTATGTTCTAACCAGTGGCACATATGCGATTTAGCAAGCATATACCTCTATGGGAGGGCACTCATGCCTGGCGGAGGATAGAACCATCCGCCTAAATGAGGAATAGCTAGCTATTCTGGAATCCACTCTATAGTGTGAAATAAAGGTGGAGTGAGAACTCCAAGAAGCTGACTTACAGATGAGTTCCAAAGGAATTGAGCTTCTCTCTGCAATAGAAGTAGCTACTGCTCTAGTAGAGTGAGCTTTAACAAATTCAGGGGGCTCCAGACACTGAGAAACATGAGAATCCCGAATAGCTTCCTTAATCCAGCGACTGATAGTTGGTTTGGAAGCCTTGTGGCCCTTATGGCTACTAGAAAAAAGGATAATATGGTTTTCATCCTTCCGGAACTCCTTCGATCGATCCAGTTAAATCCGAAGACATCTTGATAGGTCGAGGCTGAGAAGGCCTCTTTTTTCTTCCGACGAGGGGAGTGTAGCTAACACAGGAAGAGAAACAACCTGGTTGATATTAGTAAAAGTTGGCACTTTAGGAATGAAAGATGGCAAAAACTTCAAAAGAACGCGGTCCGAGAGGAACTGAGTGTAGGGCTCAAATGCTGAGAAAGCTTCGAGTTCTCCGACTCATTTTGCAGAGGTGATGGCCAACAAGAAGGTAATCTTCAAGGTGAGATATTTAAGATCCACCTCCTCCAAAGGCTCGAAGGGGGGAGATGATAACCCCCTGAGCACGACTGATAGATCCCAAATGGGATAGGTCGAATGATTGTAGACTTGATTCTAGAAGCTCCTTTAAGGAACCTTCTAACCAGGGGATCTGCGATAAGGTCCTCAAGAAGGCCCCTGAAAGCCCTTCTACATGTGGAAGGGACTGGTCAACCTCCAGGCTGTCAGGGGACACTCACAGCTGCTCCAATCTCCAAATGTTCAACCTGACACTAGTGCATGCTCTGGGGGAATTCTCCAAAATTGACCCCAACTCATCTGAATGAGCTGGGTGAACCAAGCTCTTTTGGGCCAGTATAGAATGATGGCTATGACAGAGACTTGGTCTTGCCCGTTTTTCATCAATGCCCTCGGGATCAAGGAAATTGGAGGGAAGATGTAGGCCAGCCTGAACCTCCAAGGGATTGACAGTGCATCTACCACCACAGGATTGTCCTCCCTGTAAAGGGAGCAAAACCTTTGCACCTTGGCGTTGAACCTCGTCACCATGAGATCGATCTCTGCCATGCCCCACCTGAGTGAAATCTCCTTGAAGATGTCTGGATGAAGAGACCACTCTCCGGTAGGAAGACCTGTGCTCAGGCGATCCGCAATCACATTGTGAGTGCCCGGGATGTGGACGGCCGACAAATGGGTGAGGTTCATTTCTGTCCAATCCAGAATCACACCTATCTCTCTCAGGAGACTTTGTGACCTTGTGCCTCCCTGCTTGTTGATATATAGGACAGCCGTCATGCTGTCTGATTGAACCTTCACCAGCTTTCCTTGGATGTAAGGATGGCCCTGATTTCTAGGAGATTTGAAGATAACCTCTTCTCCTGGGGTGACCAGGACCCCTGGACAGTTTTGTCCTACAAGTGCGCTCCCAAGCCTACAAGGGATGCGTCTGTGGTAAGTATGATCCAATCGGGTTGGATCAGGGATCTGCTGTCCTGGAGATGACTCCACCATCTCAGAGAGGACCGGACTAGAGGAGTGCACGGAATTTAGTTCCTCTGGACTGTGATCCCACTTGGCTAATACTTCTGCCTGAAGCGGATGTAGGTGCCATAATGCCCAAGGAACCGTTTTCACGGTTGCTGACATTAGTCCCAACATTCTCATTAGATAAAGGAGAGTTACCCTCCTGGGAACTAAGAGAGATTGGGCTGTTTCCTGAACTCGCAGCTTCTTTTCGGGAGTTAGATGAATAGTCATAGCTACCGAGTTTATCAGGAACCCCAGGAATCTGACTGGCTGGTTGAAGATTGAACTTGTTCCAATTGATTATCCATCCTATTTGATGGAGGAAGGAAACAGCTGTTTGAATATGTTGGGAAAGGATCGCTTGAGAAGAGGCTTTGAGAAGCCAATCATCTAGATAAGGGACTATACATAGTTCCTGAAGTCTTAGAGATGCCACCACAGAAACTACCACTTTGGTAAAGGTGTGTGGGGCTGAAGAAATTCCAAATGGGAGGGCCAGGAACTGATAGTGCTTTAACATTCCCTGAATTTGGACAGTGATCCTTAAGAATCTTCTGGAGCCAGGATGGATGGGAATATGTAGGTAAGCATCCTTGAGGTCCCCTGGCATAAGAAGATTGATGACAGACTGTATTGTTTCCATCCGGAAACGTTTGAGTCTGATAGACCGGGTGAAAAACCTTAGGTCTATTATCATTCTCCAGTCCCCAGTGGCTTTGGGGACCAAGAACACAGGAGAATAGATTCCTGCCCCTGCCCCTGAAGAGGAACCTCTTCTAGGGCACCCTTTTGGAGATATTCTAGGATGTAAGCTTCCAAAACTGTTTGTTTGTTGGAAGGTAAGAGTCTGGTCCTGACAAACTTGTCTGGAGAAATGCTGTCTAACTCTACCTTGTACCCTTCCTAAATTATCCTAAGGACCCAAGGGTCCTGAATATGAACTTCCCAGGGAGGCAGGAAATGCTGAAGGCGACGGCCCGCAGGAATGGAAGGGGAAGGGAGTTGATAAAAAACGGGAGCACTGGCAACAATCCAAGAGCCTCGGAGAGGCCCGTAGTCAGGGCGCTGAGGACTTTCCGCCCTTGGAACCCCTGGAGCGTCTGGCGCTCCTTTGTCTTTGGGACCCCCAATCTTTCTGGGTTTGGTTTTGGGAGCCAGACCTGGCTCCATACCTTTTCCATCGACCACGAAAGGACTGCTGAGGAAGAAATTTCCCCTTCCTATCAGACAGCCCCTCCATAATACGGTTGAGTTCGGTCCCAAACAGAAGGCCAGGGTCATAGCAGATAGAGTATGCTTAGAGGACCTATCTGACCTCCAAGGTTTAAGCCACAGCGGGCAACGGCCCACAACAGAGAGAGCCATGGATTTGGCAGCAAGCTTTAATTGCTGAGGAGCAGCATCACAAAGGAAGTCAATCGCTAAACTAGTAGTCTTACAGGAGGCAAGGATGTCATCTCTTGAGACCCCCTGGTCCAAGTCAGACTGGATTTGAGAAAAACGGTTTCTCAAAAATCTAGCTATCTCAGTAGAAGAAATAGCTACCGAAGCAGCAGATGAGGCAGTAGAGTAAGAGCGCCTGAGGGCGCATTCGGCCTTGCGAATCCTGGAGACTCGAACCATCATCAGATGGCACCAGGGTCCGTTTGGATAGTTTGGAGATGGCCAAATCCACCTTAGGAATAGGTCCCCAGGAAGACACCTGGTCCTCCTGAATGGGAAACATACTTTTAAACCGTTCGGTTAAAACGGGACCTTTCTCCGGTTTCTTCCACTCTGTCTTCATCAAAGACAGGAGGGAATCATCTGCTTTAAAGGCCCTAGGCCCATTAGAGGCAAAAGTAGAGGCTTAACCCCCGTCAACATCATGGTCCCCCAACCTAATGGACCTAAGTAGCCGCTGGGTCTTTTCAGGGAAGAACATATACTGGAATTTATTCTCTTCCTCAGATGACGAAGACTGGGAGTCTTCCTGAGCAGCTTCCCCCGACACCTCCATGGACCTAGAAGGAGACGATGGTCTGGCATGCTTGGAGGACACAAGCTGTTTCAATTCCTCATTGGAGGCCCCCATGGTAGACCTGTTGGATGAGACAAAGTCTTTCACCCAGACGACCATATCCTGCATGGTCGGCTCTTGCTGGGCTTGATTTCTAGCACGGCAAGACGGGCAACGGGAGTATTGATAGTCATCCTCCAGAAGCCCCAGGCAGTTGTGGCGCTGGAGATGTTTCCTCTTAGAAACAGCTTTTCTAGAGGAAGCATCCCTGGACCCTTAAGCAGAAGACATGCTCTGAAAAGAAGAGCAAGAATGATTAACAGAGAAAAAGGGAAAGAAACAGAAAAATATGAAAAAAAATTTCCCTGAGAAAAAAGTTTTACCGAACAATAGTACGGAAAATGGCACAAAAGCTGCTATAATATTAATAGCAAGGCTATAGCACTAAGGACTCAAGGTAAGTGAGACCAAGGAACTTGCAGCACTACTCCAGGAGACCTACAGACTGCCTCAGCAGGTTTAAATAGCCTCCTGGGCACCAAAAACCTTAGACCCCGCCCCCAAGTGGGAGGTACAGGAACATAAACAATAGTTTATTAAAATAAGGAGAAAACGTGTCCTCACAGCTATCCTGAAAAACATGTGTAGGCAAGGAAAACTTGTTTTGAAGCCTAGAGAACGAAAAATTTAGGAGCCCCAAACCCTGAAGTGACATTACGGGAGCTCCGAACCGCCCCCCGGTCATAGAGGATAGAGGCGGCATGCGCCGCAAGTGCCAGGCGCAGAGGAGAACACTGGCAAAAGTAGATAGAAAAAAGGTATGCGCATATACCAAGCAATAAACAAAAAAGCAGCGGGTCCCAGAGGACCCACCACTGATCCTAACACTGTCCATGAGGACAGAAAAAAATTCCACCGGTCCACGGGGGCGAAATACCCCATATGTGCCACTGGTTAGGACTTAAATGGGCACTGTCACCAACTTTATTTTTTGATATGTTGTAGTACTTATGTACTACAACATATCTCTAATATACTTTTATTTTTTATTTTTTTATTAAAATTGTTTAATTTACATTTGAAAACCGGCCACTAGGGGTCTCCCTCCTAGTGGACGGCTGCAGCCTGGCGTGACGTCACGCCTGAAAAAGGACTGATGCGGCCGGGCATTAGTCCTTTTTCATTCAGCCTGCGCTCGCTCCCTGCCTGTTAATCAGACAGGCAGGGAGCGAGCGCATTGGCTCCCCGGCCACTGGCTGGGAGGCCACTCCACCCGCACATCGCCGCCGCCTCGTCGCCGCCGCTGTCCCTGCACGCCCGCTGCCGGACTCTGCAGTAAGTGTAATGGGGGGGGGGGGGTTTGTGATGTAGGGAACGGGGTATGGTGCGGGGGGGAGGGAGACG
The DNA here is from genome assembly GCF_029499605.1 of Hyla sarda. Lineage (NCBI taxonomy): Eukaryota > Metazoa > Chordata > Amphibia > Anura > Hylidae > Hyla > Hyla sarda. The sequence goes on along the minus strand of NC_079189.1, from coordinate 334,266,143 downwards.
GGCTAGCGCCGCATGTAACTAATAGTTTATCTACACAGGGTGCCTCCAGCTGTTTCAATACTACAACTCCCAGCATGCCCTGACAGCCAATAGATGTCAGGGCAAGCTGGGACTTGTAGTGATGAAACAGCTGGAGGCACCCTGTGTAGATGAACTAAGGGCGGAAGTCCCCGCCAGCAGGCATCAGAGACGTGGTGCCTGCTGGGGAAGTCTGCCTGGTAGTGAGCACACTGCGAGGCAGACAAAAAGCATTTTTAATATAGTAAAAATAAAAGCAGGGAGGGGGTTAGGGATAGATGTGCAATAGGCAGGGACAGAAAAAAAAATAGGATGGTGGGAGCTACCCTTTAAGGAAATAATAAATATTAGGCAATGCTTATGCTGTAAAACCCGTACAAGTAATTAAGCCCGCAGGGCTGTGTTTGTGGGAGGGGCGTGGGATATATAACACCCAGAATCCCCTACCTCAGGGCGTGTCTTTCGTTTGTGCAGTTCTCTGTTACCAGAAGCACTGCTACTAGCTCAGAGGACAGGAGGTCTCGGTGTTTGGTACAAAATTGTAGAGGCCAGGATACGCGAGTTCTGGTACCCTGTAAATACGGGGTAACTGCTTGGGTTTATTTCAGCCTGCCATGGCATTTGTCTACTGCCGCGGCATTACTGTATCTTATCATGTTTAACCCCTTCCCGACCTATGACATACCTGTACGTCATGGGTGGCAAGGTGTTCCCGACCCATGACATACAGGTACGTCATGAACATTACTGCCGCTACTCACGGCATCCCGCAGCGCCCGGAAAGATGGTGGCTATCACTGATAGCCAGCCATCTTACCATGCGACCACGGGGGGTTTCATCCCCCACCCCCCCCAGCGATCGCTGCTATCAGCTGGTCAAATCTGACTAGCTGATAGCAGCGTTTCGCTATGAAAATACTTAGCAGCGCGGTGTGTGAGTCCCGATCACGGGGATCGGGACACACACCGCTCTGCTAAGCGTCCCGAGCGGTCCCGGCGCGAGCGGCGTCCTCCATGCGGTCCCGGCGGCGCTGCGTCCCGGAGGTGAGTTTGCAGCAGCAGTGCGGATCTTCATTGGCAGCAGTGAGATCGCCGTAAAGCGATCTCACTGCTGCCTCTGAGAGTTTCAAAACTGAAACTCCCAGCATGCCCAGACAGCCTTTGGCTTTCTGGGCATGCTGGGAGTTGTAGTTTTGCAACATCTGGAGGCACACAGTTTAGAGACCACTGTATAATGGTCTCCAATCTGTGCTTTTCCAGATGTTGCAAAACTACAAATCTCAGCATGCTCAGTCTGTCCAGGCATGCTGGGAGTTGTAGTTCTCTAACATCTGGAAGAGCACAGATTGGAGACCATTATACAGTGCTCTCCAAACTGTGGACCTCCAGATGTTGCAAAACTACAACTCCCAGACTGCCCAAGCATGCTGGAAGTTGTAGTTCGGCAACATCTGATCCTTCAGATATTGCCGAACTACAACTTCCAGCATGCCTGGGCAGTCTGGGCATGCTGGGAGTTGTAGTTTTGCAACAACTGGAGGCACACTAGTTGGGAAACATTGTCCGTTTCCTACCTCAGTGCCTCCAGCTGTTGCAATTGTTGCAAAACTATAACTCCCAGCATGCACTGACAGACCATGCATGCTGGGAGTTGAAGTTTTGCAACAGCTGGAGGCACACTGGTTTGGAAACACTAAGTTTGGTTGCAAAACACTTCAAAGTTTATTACTTAACTTAGTGTTTCCAAACCAGTGTTCCTCCAGCTGTTGCAAAACTACAACTCCCAGCATGCACGGACAGCCAAAGGGCATGCTCGGAGTTTGCAACAGCTGGATGTTTGCCCCCTCCCCCCAATGTGAATGTACAGGGTACACTCACATGGGCGGAGGTTTACAGTGAGTGCTGCAAGTTTGAGATGGCGCAAATTTTGCGCTGCAGCTCAAACTTCCAGCGGCAAACTTGCTGTGAACCTCTGCCCATGTGACTGTACCCTAAAAACACTACACTACACTAACCTAAAATAAAAAGTAAAAAACACTACACATACCCCTACACAGCCCCCCTCCCCCCCAAAAATGAAAAACGTCTGGTACGCTACTGTTTCCAAAACGGAGCCTCCAGCTGTTGCAAAATAATAACTCCCAGTATTGCCGGACAGCCATTGACTGTCCAGGCATGCTGGAAGTTTTGCAACAGCTGGAGGCACCCTGTTTGGGAATCATTGGCATAGAATACCCCTATGTCCAAATCCCTAATTCAGGACTCAAATGCGCATGGCGCTCTCTCACTTTGGAGCCCTGTCGTATTTCAGGGCAACAGTTTTGGGACACATATGGGGTATCGCCGTACTCGGGAGAAATTGCCTTACAAATTTTGGGGGGCTTTTTCTTCTTTAACCCCTTATGAAAAGGTGAAGTTGGGGTCTACACCAGCATGTTAGTGTAAAAAAATAAATTTTTTACACTGACATGCTGGTGTTGCCCTATACTTTTCATTTTCACAAGAGGTAAAAGGGAAAAAAGACCCTCTAAATTTGTAATGCAATTTCTCCCGAGTACGGAGATACCCCATATGTGGGCGCAAAGTGCTCTGGGGGCGCACAACAAGGCCCAGAAGGGAGAGTGCACCATGTACATTTGAGGCGATTTGCATAGGGGTGGCTGATTGTTACAGCAGTTCTGACAAACGCAAAACAATAAATATCCATATGTGACCCCATTTTGGAAACTACACCCCTCACGGAATGTAATAAGGGGTGCAGTGAGCATTTACACCCCACTGGTGTATGACAGATTTTTGGAACAGTGGTCTGTGAAAATGAAAAATAAAATTTTTGATTTGCACAGTCCACTGTTTCAAATATCTGTCAAACGCCAGTGGGGTGTAAATGCTCACTGTACCCCTTATTAAATTCCATGAGGGGTATAGTTTCCAAAATGGGGTCACATGTGGGGGGGGGTCCACTGTTCTGGCACGATAGGGGCTTCCTAAATGGGACATGCCCCCCAAAAACCCTTTCAGAAAAACTCACTCTCCAAAATCCCATTGTCGCTCCTTCGCTTCTGAGCCCTCTACTGCGCCCGCCGAACACTTTACATACGCATATGAGGTATTTCCTTACTCGAGAGAAATTGGGTTACAAATTTTAGGGTGATTTCTCTCCTTTTACCCCTTGTAAAAATTCAAAAATTGGGTCTACGAGAAAATGCGAGTGTAAAAAATGAAGATTTAGAATTTTCTCCTTCACTTTGCTGCTATTCCTGTGAAACACCTAAAGGGTTAAAACACTTACTGAATGTCATTTTGAATACTTTGGGGGTGCAGTTTTTATAATGGGGTCATTTATGGGGTATTTCTAATATGAAGACCCTTAAAATCCACTTCCAACCTGAACTGGGCCCTGAAAAATTACGATTTTGAAAATCTTGAGAAAAATTGGAAAATTGCTGGGGAACTTTGAAGCCCTCTGGTGTCTTTCAAAAGTAAAAACTTGTAAATTTTTTTATGCAAACACAAAGTAGACATATTGTATATGTGAATCAATATGTAATTTATTTGGAATATCCATTTTCCTTTCAAGCAGAGACTTTCAAAGTTAGAAAAATGCTAAATTTTCAAAATTTTCATGAAATTTTTAGATTTTTTTTACCAAGAAAGGATGCAAATATCAGTGAAATTTTACCAATAACATAAAGTAGAATATGTCACGAAAAAACAATCTCGGAATCAGAATGATAAGTAAAAGCATTCCAAAGTTATTAATGTTTAAAGTGACAGTGGTCAGATTTTCAAAAAATGCCCAGGTCATGAAGGTGAAAATGGGCTGGGTCATGAAGGGGTTAAGCACTGTGATTGGGGGGGGGGGGTTAATACTGCTTACACAGGAATTTCAGTGCTGGCTAGCCACTGCACTGGCAAACGTTATATAATCATTTATATTTCTGTTATGTTTGTTGTCTGCATGTTGGGCGGGGGGTCTGGCCACAGGTGGGCTGTGATAGCAGGTATAACAAGAGGCATAACACGTCTCAGTGTGATGTATTCCCTTTCGCTTATGCAGTTTCAGAGTAGAGGGAATTTCAAACAGGTTGTTAGCCAGAGCTGGCTGTATGCAGAGCTTTCACTGGGCACAGCTGAGGTATTCATCCCAGGGGAGAGGGCTCATCAGAATGCAGCACTGGGTCAGCATGCAGGAAACAACTGATTGATGCTAGTTGGGAATCACAGGTGTTGGGCATACATCATTCTCTCATTTACTTCTGGGTTTTCGTTTCCCTCTTTGCATTAACAATACAGGTGTGTAATAAAAAATAAGATTTTTTTTTTAATAGATACACATATTGAAACATACATTCATAGATAAATCAGTTCAAGGTAATTATAATAGTTTCTGTTTGCGTGTGTCAGGTACAGATTAAGTGGTATGCATCACTCTCAAACTACACACATCTGTCGGTACGTATCAAGAAAACACAGTATGGGGGGGCTCACCATAATATGATACTATCAAAAAAAAACAGCTACTACTGAAAATAGAGTGCACTCCACTGAATTAACAACAAAGTCTTTATTAAGTACAAAACAGCAGATCAGGTTTAAAAAAATATTTAAAACCATTTAAAAAGGCTCCTAAAGAGCCACAACACAACTTCAGAGCAGGGCCATGACCCCCTGTCCCGAATGAATGACCCCATCCTACTGAGGTTCTAATATCAATAAATGGTGTCGGCTCAATGTGGCTACTCAGAACGTCGGTACGTATCAGCACGCAGTCAGGTCCGCTTTTAGGCTTACCATCTCCGCCCATATTACGTATATATAATCATGAAGTTAGATAATGAAAAAAAAATGTATCAGATCTAAAAAAAAGTAATAATAATAAAATAAATAAATAAAAATAAAGGGGAGGATTGAGAGAGAATAATTTTTTTTTCTCTCTCTCTCTCTCCTCTCCCTCCCCTTTCCTGCTGTTCGCCCCTGACGGCATTAACAATTCACCTACGTACCTGACATACAGTCATGTGGCATATGCTCACACAGTTCACGGACACTTTCAGAACAATACTGCGCATACGTTTCCAGTTCAGCAGACTGCCAGCATACCTGACACACGTCTTTCAGGTAGAACTCACCCACATCATCGGTTACTGACACGCTTTCAGATCAACCACGGCAGGAAGGTATAGCATGAGTGACTTGCCCATTATACCTGACACGTTTTTAGGTTGGAAGTTACTTACATTACATTGCTACTGACACGTCTTCAGAGCAATACCGTTTAGCATAAGCGACTTGCCCATCATAACCGGACACGTTTTCAGGTTGGAAGTTACTTGCATCACATTGCTACTGACACGATTTTCAGAGCAATACCGTTATGTAGAGGTAGCTGAAGTAATGTCCCAATATACCTGACCCGAGGTCAGGGGGTATTTACTTGCATCACATTGCTAACTGACACGCTTTCAGGGCAATACCGTTTCGCAGCTTCACAGAAATGGCTGACCCTGTATACTTGAAGTATTTACGGGGGAAGTCACTTACCGCATTGTTCTATGTCACGCGTCAGAACAATACTGCGGGCAGAAGCATATAAGGTGGTAGCAAGGAGTAGCTTATTATAAAAAAATATAATAAATAAAAAAATAAAAAATAATAAGACTAATAATAAAAATAAAATAATAAATGAACATATATATATATATATATAAAAAAAAATGCAGGTATAATGGTCACATTGCGGGATCTTAGTAGCCGCATGTTGCAGGGGTATATCGCATATCCTGTCATAGACATCTTCAGCACGCGGTAAAGATCGAACGCTGAAACGGTCAACTCATCGCATTTTTCACAAACAGCATTACAACTCACCTTCACGTCATAGGTAGTAATGCCAGCCCTCCAAATTTATCTTCCAGGGCGTAGCTCTTGGTGACGTTGATTCTTGCATTGCTAGAGTCAGTAGCAGGCGTATATAAAAAAAATAATAATAAAATAAATAAATAAAAAATGATTAAAAAATTTTTTAAATAATTAATAAAAATAACAAATCAAATCAGTGGATTTTGGGACAGCAGTTCAGGAGATGAGTCCACCCTGTGTGAGTCCACCCTGTGCCCGTAGCTTCCACTTCAAGTGCTCCAATCACAGGATGTATGGTTGCAGAGGATTTGAGCGCTGCACCTGCTTTATTTGTGCTTTCTAGTATATGGAAGGATATTATAGAAGGCAAGAATATCAAGTTCCATGACACAAGTTACTTGCATCATATTGTTACTGACACGCCTTCAGAACTATTTACGTAGTCATAGTATGTGAGTTGCCCATCATACCTGACACACATTCAGGTGGAAGTTACTTGCGTTTATTGTTACTGACATGTCTTCAGAGCAATACATCAAAAACATGTTACACTTCAAAGGCAAACGTTTACATGCTCACTCATATGTTCTTAGTATGGCAATCTCATGTCAATCACACAGTAGCTTTTACTCCATTACTACATGGTTTCTTTGCAATCAACAGTTGGTACGTTTTATCAATACGTTATATCTAGTAATTCAGTCCTTTTCTTTCAGGGCATAGAACTTGGTGACGGTGCTTTTGAGTTTCTATGCTTATGCACCAAATCCATCACGGTAGTTGTCATCAGGTATCAGCACATTTATCAATGATCACCGCAGTCGATCAATATCTATCATTCCATCAGCAGCGTTAATATCTCGCATCACATCAACCACGTGGTTGTTTTCACGTCACAGGGTTACTAATAAGCTGCAGTGCAATAACACATACTCATTGGCGGTATAATTTATTATAAGAAAAAAAAAATCATCTATTGTTTCTGACACGCCTTCAGAGCAATGGGTCTCACGTCACACACATGCAGTGGCATACCCCTCATGACCTGTCACTTATTCCAGGTGGGATGCACTGTTTTCATCTATCGTTGCTCACACAATTTCAGAGCAATTGGTCTCACGTCACACACATGCAGTGGCATACCCCTCATGACTTGTCACGTATTCCAGGTGGGATGCACTGTTTCATCTATTGTTGCTGACACAATTTCAGAGCAATGTGTCACACGTCACAGAAATGCAGTGGCATACACCTCATGACCTGTCATATTCAGGTGGCGGGCACTGTCCACCTATGGTTAAAAGAAAAAAAAAAACACAATGCATTCGCTACTCTAGTCGGTACCATGCACACTTTACCATCTACGAACACATTGCTAGTTCACGTGGAGGCGAAGTACGCATACGTCCTCACAACGAAGGTATAGATTGCATCATACCATCATACAGGTGCAATGTTCCATCATGGTTATGCAGATGTCGTGATCATATATTCATTTTATATAGCATCACAGGGCAGGCGGCACTGATACGTTTCATAGGTTGCTACATTTCAGGCTGTCGTCATTACTCCGGTCATGTTTCCTCAGGTATTCAGTCTTGTCATGTTTCTTAGGCGGTCACGATATTAGTATTATCACGTTAGTGCACACTGGTCTGGTGGGGTCTGCTAGGGTTAGGGTGGGCCATGTTTTCAGGATGCTACGGTAGTATGCCCACATTTTTTCATGTTCTCAGGTTGTGTTTTCAGATTCACATGAAAATCATCAATAGTAAGTTGCGCACGTTTTTAGGTCTGTCACGCCTTTCAAGCTGTCCCCATAGTCAGTTTGGTGCACTGCTCATCATCAGGCAATGTACTTGTGCTCTCGCAAGAGCTGTTATATGTTCCAAATACACACGCTTCGAATGCATAGACTTGTCACTATATGATACTATATGATGTTACACAATATCTAGGCAACCTATCAATACTACGGGTATGAGATTTACAAAGTTCAGTCACGACTACAAGCACGATGGTTATGCAATATTCTCGCACGACTACAGGCGCGACGGTTATGCCAAATGTGTCACGACTACAGGCATGATGATTACGCAGTGTCCTGTCACGATTACAGGCACTATAAATACGGTAGACCTGCCATGACTACAGTCACAATGATTACGTAAATGTCCGGTCACAATTACGGGCAAGTATGGTCATGCTATGTCCTGTCAAGACTAAAGGCATGATGGTAGCGTAAAACTTGTCGCTTTGTTGGGTACAATGGTTTACAAATCATGTCGGGGCTACTATCGAGTAGTGTAAGAATTCTTTCCTCCAGGATACACTAAACCAATTCATCCCAGTATATCTGTTTCATTCTATGACTCTTATCAATTAGGGTATGGCAGGATGGCACGGGGTGGTCATGGAAGCCTTTATTTTACCTACCCACTCATTTGTAGATTTTATATGACAGGTAGCAGGCCCTTTTCCCGACCGGGCCTTCGGACAAAGTCCGAATGGACCGGCCTGTCAGTCCGCCCCTGTGTGTGACTTATAATCACACCGTTATACAGTTTGCACCCAAGCACACACACACACACACACACACACACACACAAACCCCAGACCCCCCCACTGTAGAAAAATACAAGTGATGGCCGCCGGGCATATTCAGTGGACGAGGCATATGCCTCCGGCACCTAATCTGCCAGTGAGGACGAGGAAAATCCTACTTTTCTGTGTTCTTCCTCATCCTCCTCATCATATAGCACTGACTCCACCAGGTGAGACCACCCCCCATGATAGTGACCCAGTGGCCGACACTAGTATGAGCATCCATGCTGCTTGTAATGGGAGTCTGACTCCCCCCAGACAAGCCTACCAGAGCTCCCTTCCGGTGAATCTGTCTGGAGACCCCCAGAGGGATATCAGCCACGGATTCCTGAGTTTTTTGGCAACTCAGGAATCCAGATTGACATAGTCGGGTCCACTGAAATTGATTTTTTTAGTTTTTATTTTAGTGATGACTTTGTAAATCTAATGGTGGAGCAAATGAACTTGTACACTACACAGTTCATTGTCCACCACCCAGATTCGTTTTTGGCTAGGCCCAATAGATGGCACACCGTCGATGTAGCGAAAATGAGGATGTTTCGGGGCCTCGTGCTGCATATGGGCCTAGTCAAAAAACCCAGTGTCAGGCAGTACTGGAGTGGGGACGTCCTCTACCAAACCCCACTCTACAGTATGGCCATGACATGGGGATGGTTCAAGGCCATATGGAAATGCCTGGATTACCCTGATAACCCCTAAGGGAGCTCTCTGTAGATAAGTCTCTTATCAGTCTTAAGAGGAGACTCGTCTTCCGCCAGTATATTCCCTCAAAGCGAGCGCGGTATGGCGTGAAACTCTACAAACTTTGTGAGATTACCTCTGGGTACACTTACAAGTTTAGAGTATATGAGGGACAGGATTCCCGTATTGAACCCCCAGAATTTCCCCCCACTCTGGGTGTTGGTGGGGAAACTTGTTTGGGACTTTGTACACCCATTGCTGAATGAGAGTTACCACGTGTAGGTGGACAACTTTTGTACCAGCATCCCTATGTTCACATCCCTTGCCGCCAGATCCACGTCCACTTGTGGGACCATGCCAAAGAACCAGAGAAGCATCCCTCTAAATATACTCTAGAGTTCCGTGCCCTTATCCATGAAAACCTGCTGCTGGTCAGGTATAAGGATAAGAGGGATGTCCTTATGCAGACCACAATTCATGGTAACAGCAGCTCACCTGTCCCTGTGCGAGGTACCACAACAACGGTCCTCAAGCCCGATTGTATTCTGGACTACAATTGGTATATGGGGGGGAGTTGATCTCTCTGATCAAGTCCTCAAGCCATACAACGCCATGCGGAAAACCCGGGCACGATACAAAAAAGTTGTAGTCTACTTGGTACATGCTGCCATGTACAACTCTTTTGTACTGTCCGGTACGCTGGCAACACAGGGACATTCCTTCAGTTCCAAGAAGATTTCCTAAAGGTCCTGATCTTTGGCGGCCAGGAAAAAGCAGGCCGGAGTTCCAGGATCGCCCCCCATGAGGCGAGGTCCCCCACACTGGAAAGAAGGAACGATCCCAGAAAAAATGCAGTGTGTGTCACAAGAGGGGGATACGGAAGGATACCACCACTCATTGTGACACTTGCCCCGATCATCCGGGCCTCTGCATTAAATGATTACTTCAGGGAGTATCACACTCCCATGGAGTACTAAAAAAAAAAAAAAAAAAAAAGGATAAGACCTCTGGGGGTATTTTTTTCAAAGAATGAGTCATGGGTCACTGAGTCACTGAGTCACTATCACCCCGGTTTTATGTTGCCTCAAATGCGCAGTGCTCTCTCTCCACCTGAGCGGTGTGTGCATTTGAGGCAACAGGTTAGGGACGGCCACATACATCACAGAATGATGATCCAGAGCATAGGGTTTGAGGTGGGCATATTTTTTTTACTTTTGGCTATGCTCTGGGTCATCATTCTGGGAACATAATTGGAATATCAGTAGTAAAATTTTAATTTTAATTTTCCCCATAGTACACTTCATCCATTCCTGGAAAATAAATTTCGGGAACACCCGTCCATTCCAAATGTGAAGTCCCCCCTATACACCTTCCCCAGTGGGGGTACTGTCTGTAATAGGGTCACATGGGGGTGTTTCTTTTTGTTATTTTCCGCTCAATATATGTAACCGTCAGCTACTGATATGCCATAGGCCTGAAATGCAAACATAGCTCTATGACTCTTGAGCCCTGTAGTGTGCCCGCACAGCATTTTATGTCCACATATGGGGTTACATACTCAGAAGCAAATGGGTTACAACATTTGGGGGGCATTTTCTCCTATTAACCTTTGTGCAAATGAAAAATGTAGTACTCACTGTACCCCTTGTTACGTTCCTTGAGGGGGGGGGGGGTCCCGTTGTTCTGGCACAATGGTAGCTCTGTAAATGCTCAAGGCCCCTGACCGATTCCAGCAAAATTCTCCAAAAGCTGAATGGTGCTCCTGCTCTTCTGAGACCTGGTGTGCACCTGCAGAGCAGTTTACATTGAAATATGAGGTGTGTCCTTACTCCAAAGAAATGTATTTACAAATTGAGGGGGACATTTTCTCCTGTTACCACTTGTGAAATGAAAAATTTGGGGCAACCCCAGCATTTTAGTGTAAAAAAATCTAATTTTTCCTTTCCACATCCCACTTTAATGAATATTTATCAAACACCTGTGGGGTGTTAAGGCTCACTGTACTGCTTGTTACGTTCCTTGAGGGGTGTAGTTTCTAAAATAGTATGCTATGTGTTTTTATTTTATTTTTTTTGCTGTTACCACTTTGTTTTCTGGCCTAAAGGGAGATGCTGATGCAGATGTGAATGAGGCTTTAGGTATAAGAAAAAAAATGCATAAACAATCAAATCTGTGATCGGTGATGTCCATCATTAGCCACGGTTACATCCTGCTATGAAACGAATAAAAAGTCTCATATATGCAAAAGTGGTACCGAGAAAAAACTACAGATCATGTCCGTTGGCATGGTGATAGAAACGTCATCTCAGCTGTTCTGGACAGCTGACCGATGACACTATGCAGCTGGGGACCAATCAGACTGGTCCCCTGCTGCTAATCGTTGTCATTAGTCAGTCAGTAAGTGACTGACTAATGACAAGGACTTGCGGGGTTCCGGGCAGATCGGGTCTCTGGTGACCCGATCGCCCGGAAAATAAAGATGATCGGAGCTGTCAGAGACCGCCCCAATCATTCTAAGGTATAGGAGCGAGGTGGTAGCTGCCACCTCGCTCCTAAACCCCTGCCATTGGTTGTTAGGACTAGCGACCAATGGCAGGAGGGGGGCGGGGGGTTAAAGTTGAAATCCCCACTCTGCCCCGCCCCTGGATGTCGGGGCAGAGCGGGGGGAAGATGGCGGAGGGTCCCGGGACCGGCGATCATGTCCTGGGACCGGTGATCATCGCGGGACCGGCGGAGGCATCGCGGGACCGGCGGAAGCAGGGCGGACGTCATGACCACAGCGCTCTCTATAAATCAGCGGTAAGTGATCTTCACTGCTGCGTCCTAGGAGTTGCCAAACTACAACTCCCAGCAAGCCCAGACTGCCAAAGCCTGTCTGGGCATGCTGGGAGTTGTAGTTTTGCAACATCTGGAGGACCACAGTTTGGACACCACTGTGTAATGGTGTCCAAACTATAGGCCTTCCAGATGTAGCAAAACTACAACTCCCAGCATGCCCAGACAGTCCAGGCATGCTGGGAGTTGTAGTTCTGTAACATGTGGCTCTTCAGATGTTGCAGAACTGCAACTCCCAGCATGCCTTGACAGTCTGGGCATGCTGGGAGTTGTAGTTTTGCAACAGCTGGAGGCACACTGGTTGGGAAACACTGCGTTAAGTAACAAACTCTCAGTGTTTTGCAACCAGTGTGCCTCCAGCTGTTACATAACTACAACCCCCAGCAGGAGGTTTGCCCCCCCCATGTGAATGTACAGGGTACATTCACACGGGCAGGTTTACAGCGAGTTCTTGCTACAAGTTTGAGATGCAGCAAATTTTCCGCTGCAGCTCAAACTCGCTGTGAACCCGCCCGTGTGAGTGTACCCTAAAAACACTACACTACACTTACACATAATAAAGTTTAAAACACTACATATACATATACCCCTACACAGTCCCCCCCCCCCCAAATAAAAAAAATTCTCGCATGACACTGTTTCCCAAACGGAGCCTCCAGCTGTTGCAAAACAACTCCCAGTATTGCTGGACAGCCATTGACTTTCCAGGCATGCTGGAAGTTTTTCAACAGCTGGAGGCACCCTGTTTGGGAAACACTGCCGTAGGGTATTTTTGGTATCGGAGGCAAGTGTAATTCTTGCATCCGGGTCCGTCCCTATGCAAATCCCTTATTTTGGCCTCAAACGCGCATGGCGCTCTCTCACTTCGGAGCCCTGTCGTATTTCAAGGCAATGGTTTAGGGCCACATATGGGGTATCTCCGTACCCGGGAGAAATTGTGTTACAAATTTTGGGGGGGCTTTTTCTCCTTTTATCCTTATGAAAAGGTAAAGTTGGGGTCTACTCCAGCATGTTAGTGTAAAAAAAAAACATTTTTTTTACACTAACATGCTGGTATTGCCCCATACTTTTCATTTGCACAAGAGGTAAAAGGAAAAAAAGCCCCCCAAAATTCGTAACGCAATTTCTCCTGAGTAAGGAAATACCCAATATGTGGGTGTAAAGTGCTCTGCGGGTGCACTACAGGGCTCAGAAGAGAAGGAGCGCCATTGGCCTTTTGGAGAGAGAATGTGTCTGGAATTGAAGGCCATGTGTGTTTACAAAGCCCCCCTGGAGCCAGAACAATGGGCCCCCCCACATGTGACCCCATTTTGGAAACTACACCCCTCACGGAATGTAATAAGGGGTGCAGTTTACACCCCACAGGTGTCTGACAGATTTTTGGAACAGTGGTCAGTAAAAATGAAAAATTTTATTTTTCATTTACACAGCCCACTGTTCCAAAGATCTGTCAAACACCAGTGGGGTGTAAATGCTCACTGCACCCCTTATTAAATTCTGTGAGGGGTGTAGTTTCCGAAATAGGGTCACATGTGGGGGGGGGGGGGTCCATCGTTCTGGCACTACAGGGGGCTTTGTAAAGGCACATGGCCCCCGACTTCTATTCCAAACAAATTCTCTCCCCAAAAGCCCAATGGCGCTCCTTCTCTTCTGAGCATTGTAGTTCGCCAGCAGAGCATTTACATCCACATATGGGGTATTTCCATACTCAAAAGAAACAGGGTTACACATTTTGGGGGGCATTTTCTCCTATTACCTCTTGTAAAAATGGTAAGTTTGGGAAAAAAACTGCATTTTAGTGACATTTTTTTTTTTATTTACACATCCAATTTTAACGAAAAGTGGTCAAAAACTTATGGGGTGTTAAGGCTCACTGTACCCCTTGTTACATTCCTTGAGTTGTTTACAAAATACTATGCCACATGGGTTCTTTTTTAGCTGCTCTGGCACTATAGGGGCTTCCTAAATGTGACATGCCACCAAAAACCATTTCAGAAAAACTCACTCTCCAAAATCCCATTGTCGCTCCTTCCCTTCTGAGCCCTCTACTGCGCCCGCCGAACACTTTACATACACATATGAGGTATTTCCTTACTCGAGAGAAATTGAGTTACAAATTTTGGGGGGGATTTCTCTCCTTTTACCCCTTGTAAAAATACAAAAACTGGGTCTACAAGAACATGCGAGTGTAAAAAATGCTGATTTTGAATTTTCTCTTTCACTGTGCTGCTATTCCTGTGAAACACATAAAAGGTTAAAACACTTACTGAATGTAATTTTGAATACTTTGAGGGGTGCAGTTTTTATAATGGGGTAATTTATGGGGTATTTCTAATATGAAGGCCCTTCAAATCCACTTCAAAACTGAACTGGTCCCTGAAAAATTCCGATTTTGAAAATTTTGTGAAAAATTGGAAAATTGCTGCTGAACTTTGAAGCCCTCTGATGTCTTCCAAAAGTAAAAACTTGTCAACTTTATGATGCAAACATATAGTAGACATATTGTATATGTAAATCAATAGATAATGTATTTGGTATGTCTATTTTCCTTACAAGCAGAGAGTTTCAAAGTTAGAAAAATGCTAAATTTCCAAATTTTTCATGAAAGAAAGAAATGATGCAAGTATCAACGAAAATTTACCACTATGTTAAAGTAGAATATGTCACGAAAAAACAATCTCGGAATCAAATTCATGTGACAGTGGTCAGATGTGCAAAAAATGCTCTGGTCCTTAAGGTGAAAATGGGCTTGGTCCTTAAGGGGTTAAAGTAATACACTAAGCTCGTTGCGCTCATTTAAGCCTGTTGCTTCTAACCTGAGGATCCATCTGGATTCTTTTTTCAGTAGCAGTGCATGTCTATCCACACCATTACGAGAGCACGTCACCCTCTCCAATGCAACAAAGCGAAAATTGTGATCATTACTCTGATTCACTTCTCTCATGTGCTGAATAAATCTTAAAGCTCAAACCCCCGTCCTTAGAGAGCGAATGTGTTCCCTAATCCTGTGGAAAAGAGGACATTTCGTCTTACCTACATAAAAAGGTTACAATGACATATAAGACATATACAGTGTAGTTGGAGCGACATGTTATAAATTGATTGATACTGATTTTAGGCCCCCCTGAATTAAGTTCCTTACAGTGCGCATTAAAAGTACAAAAAGAGCATGAGTCACATTTGAAATAACCTACCATCAGTCAACCAGTTACCACTATCTTTATCATTATTCTCACGTCTTTTAAGGTAATCCTTAATTGTTCTTTCTTCTACGACATCCGGCAGCACAGAAGGGATATTCCCAGCCTCTTTTATTCCCAGTAGGACCGCCCACCTACAAAAAACTCAAACGTAGATTTGCCAATTGGCAATAGACATACCTCATAAGTAGCCAACACACCTGCACGCAATTGTGTTTTTTTCTGTCCTCTTTTCTTCCTGGTAAGCAGTGTTTTACACCTCTTTTTGTGCCCACCTGTAATTTCTTTCTTTCTTTCTTTTTTCCTTAGGTCTGAAATTACAAAGATTAAATTAACACCAGTGTTCCAGCTTGTCAGAGGGCCAATGTGGGTGACCCTGGCCTACCTGGTGTCCTGCCATTCCTTACTGGCCCATGTGGGTGACCCGGGTGAGGGTAAGAGGCCTGGAGGCTAAGGCAGAGATGTTGTGCCCCCTTGCTGGAATCCTTATTTGGGGAGAGTCTGGGGTGCTGTTCCCCTGTACAGGCTACACAACAGTGCTTGATGCGGTAAGATCCCTGCGGGGTAGCGTTCCCCTCTGTGTGCTAGGTGCCGGGAGTTGCGATGGTTCCCTCCCCCTCCACTTCCTCAGGCGTCCGGTAAGTATACTCACGCCCTTCTTCTTCCTACAGCTCCGTCTGGAGGTCCTTCTGCGGCCGCGTTTGAGTTAGAATGAGCAGCACGCATGCGCAGCTTCACAGGAGCGCCGGATGTGACGTGTTCCTGGTGCGACCGGAAGTTGGGCTGTATTGAGCCGGCGGGGAAGAAGATTTAAACAGGTAAGAAGCCGGCGTTCGGTCTCCTGGATCGGAGGCAGCCGAACTTCTTGCCTGTAATGGTGAGTGATGCACACTGTCACCAATGATAAGTTATGTGCACACTTGCACCAATGCAATTTTGTTGCTGCACACTAGCACCAATGCAGTTTTGTTGGCTGCACACTGGCACCAATGCAGTTTTGTTTGCTGCACATTGGCACCAATGCAGTTTGTTTGCTGCACACTGGCACCAATGCTCTTTGTTTTTTCTGGCACCAGGGATGCTTATTCAGCACACTGTCTCCTAGGTGCAGTAGTGCATTATATTACCAGTGGATCTGTTGGGCACTGTTCGGTTGCCCTGTATATATGCTGTCACCTAGGAGGTTCAGACACACACTCTGATTTTGGCACACTGTCACCAATGATGATTATGACTTCAGTGTAATCAGAATTTGGATTGTTACCATGTTATCTGTGTTGGTCCTGGGTTTAATACTTTACATGCTGTACTTCAGAATCTAGTTCTTACTATACAGTAAGCTGTAGCCCTAGTTTAGTGTGCCACTTAAAATGTGAAGGAGTCTGTCTATGAGGGTCAGGGGCTGTATGCTTATCCCTCTGTCTGCACCACTCAGTTTCGGCTCCACCTCGGGGCAGTCCACTAAGAAGTGTAAGCTAAATGAGAGGACGCAACTAGTGGTAAAATCTCCTTCACCTCCTGTCTCTAGTGATGCCACTAGTGGCTCAGAGTCTGAATCAGAAGAAGTGGTTTCTGAAAACGACTACTTCTTCAGAGAAGAGTTTGCAGACAAACTTGTGATTGCAGTTAAGGACATTGTTGAGTCATCTAAGGACAAGGCAGCAGCCCAGGATAAGAAAAGTCTATACTGTTTTCCAAGGAAGGTGTCAAATGTTTTTATTACAGGGAAATATAGAAAAATTCAGCTCACCGTTGTAGTTCTCAGACCCAGATCATGTATATGGTAACACACCTCTCCAGTTGGAAGACTCGGAGTGAGGCAAGGGCCGTGTTCCCAGGTGCGGCAATTAGGCAGAGGAGAAAGTAGCATCCGGCTCCCAAACTGGATAAAATACTGGCTTTATTGGAAAATATTAAAAACCAAACTGGAACATAATATGGATAAGAACAAACGAAACGCAACCAACGCGTTTCGACCTGTTAACAAGTCTTAATCATGGTAAGTATAATGGACAAAAGATGCATCTTAAATACTGTGATAACCGGTGACATCACATAAGGTTTCTGGAAAATGTGGAGCTGGGAGAATGGGGAAAACCCGAAATGGAGTGAACATCTGAAATAAGTAGTAAAATAGACAAAAAATATATATCTTATTCAAGTAATTAATATATATAACTTAAGTCATGTCTGTAATTAAGTCCAGACGGGAAGCGCGTGTCTAAACACAGTATCCAAAAAGCCTCTCGTCTGAACACGGCTTTACTCCAATCTCCACCTCTCCTGGGCGGGCGTACTCTTTCTATACCTGTCACTGAAATGTTCGGAACAATACCTGCATGATGATCAATAATGTGTTTAGTGAAACCTGACACAGATCTACTGCCGATTTTGTTACTGTCGGGTATGTGTAAGTGTTCTTTAATCCTAACTTTAAGTTTTCTGCTCGTACATCCTATGTATTGAAGGTTACAGGGTATGCAAATGATAGTATAAACAACGTGGTGTGTTTGACAATTGATGAAACTTTTTGCTTGGAATTCCTGTCCTGTGGTACATGAATGAAATTTATCAGTATTGGGCATGTATTGGCAGACTGTACATCTTAGATGGCTACATTTGTAACTGCCTTTACATGTTAACCATGTATCAGTGTGGGGAGCTGTACTAAAATCGCTGGGAGAAAGTTGATTATGCAGTGAACGTGCTTTGCGGGGTACTACCCGAACACCTTGTCGCACAATTTCAGACATAGTTTTATCAAGATGTAATACTGGTAAATGTTTGAATATAATATGTTTAATATCTTGAAATTGTCTAGAAAATGGTGTGGTAAAGGTGGGAAGCGATTTAGTATTAGATTGAATATGTTGTCTGTCACAAAGATAGTGGTTAGCCGGTTTTGAATTAACAATATTTTCTGCTCTATTTATGATGTATGGTTGATACCCTCTAGTAGATAGGCGTTTTCTAATATCCTTGCATGTCTCCCTGTATGTGTGTTGTTCAGACGATGCGCGTCTTGCTCGTACAAATTCCCCAATGGGTAGGTTGCGTTTTACATGTTCGGGATGACAGCTTGATGAGTGGAGTAAACTATTACCTGCACAGGTTTTACGGAATAATTTAGTGTGAATAACATTTGATGTACAGTCACCTCTCAGGGTAATGTCTAGAAAATCTGTTTGACTAGCTGAAATGCTGCCCGTAAAAACTAATGACAGATCATTATTATTCAAAAATTTGAAAACACACCACGTTGTTTATACTATCATTTGCATACCCTGTAACCTTCAATACATAGGATGTACGAGCAGAAAACTTAAAGTTAGGATTAAAGAACACTTACACATACCCGACAGTAACAAAATCGGCAGTAGATCTGTGTCAGGTTTCACTAAACACATTATTGATCATCATGCAGGTATTGTTCCGAACATTTCAGTGACAGGTATAGAAAGAGTACGCCCGCCCAGGAGAGGTGGAGATTGGAGTAAAGCCGTGTTCAGACGAGAGGCTTTTTGGATACTGTGTTTAGACACGCGCTTCCCGTCTGGACTTAATTACAGACATGACTTAAGTTATATATATTAATTACTTGAATAAGATATATATTTTTTGTCTATTTTACTACTTATTTCAGATGTTCACTCCATTTCGGGTTTTCCCCATTCTCCCAGCTCCACATTTTCCAGAAACCTTATGTGATGTCACCGGTTATCACAGTATTTAAGATGCATCTTTTGTCCATTATACTTACCATGATTAAGACTTGTTAACAGGTCGAAACGCGTTGGTTGCGTTTCGTTTGTTCTTATCCATATTATGTTCCAGTTTGGTTTTTAATATTTTCCAATAAAGCCAGTATTTTATCCAGTTTGGGAGCCGGATGCTACTTTCTCCTCTGTCAAATGTTTTTGCAGCTCATCCAGTGTTAAAAACAGTGATGGAAAAGGAGTGGAAGAAGCCGGAACACAGATTAGAATTGGGGTTCAGGTTTCGCTCAGTCTGCAAGCTAGATCCAGCCGACTCAGAAAGGTGGGAGAACCCAGCCAAAGTGAATGCACCAGTGGCTAAACTTTCTAAGAGTACTCTTCTTCCGACGGATGATACCTCCATTCTTAAAGATCCTCTAGATAACAAGTTAGATACTCTCCTGAAGCGGACCTATTCTTATACAGCGGCTATGGCTAAGGCGGCGTTATCAGCAGTTCCGGTTGCTCGGGCCTTAAGAGTCTGGCTCAGCCAATTGAGCAGAGACATAGAAGAAGGAGTTCCCAGGAGTGAGCTACTAGAAGAAGTCGCCACTCTGAAGACAGCGGCAGAATTTTCCTGTGATTTTCCGCTAGATTTAACCAAGTTCTGTGCCAAGAACCTTGTGATTTTGAATTCTGCCAGGAGGATTATCTTTCTTAAACCATGGCCAGGGGAAGTCTCTTCAAAGACTAATTTTTGTGCCCTTCCTTTTGAGCCGTGACTCCTAATAGGTTCCCAACTGGAAGATATTTTAACAAGGAGACAAAGGAGTTAAAGTTACCCCTAGCAGAGAAGAAGAAGTCCTTTCGTCCCTTCAGAGTCAGGAAGTCTTTTTACAAGAAAAGACCTTTTCAAGACAGAAGATCCAGTCGTCGCTTCCAGAGTAACAACAAGAGAGGAAAGCAGACACCAAACAGTCCAAGTCAGAATTCTGATGTCAGGCCCCGGGACACCATAGGAGACAGACTGCTAAAACATCAAGCAGCATGGCAGAAGATTACAACAGACTCCTGGGTCTTGGAAATCGTCTCCATCGGTTACAGCCTAAATTTCCTAGATTGTCCTCCAGAAAGGTTTCTCCTGAACAGAAGCGATGGGGCCGTGCAATCTCTCCTGCAAGACTTCTTGATGAAGGATGCCTTAGAGCCAGTTCCAGTCAACCAACTAGGCCAGGGGGTGTACTCCCCGATCTTTCCTGTCCCGAAGCCAGGCGGCAAATGGAGACTCATAATCGACTTAATCGTCGATCATACCTAAATCGCTTTTTAAAAAGAGAAAAGTTCCGCATGGACAATATAAAATTCGCCACCAGTTTACTCCAAAAGGACGACTGGATGATTACCTTAGATCTCATGGACGCCTATTTACACGTCCCGATAAACCTCGAGTCAAGAAAATACCTAAGACTCGCAGTCATCCATCAAGGAGAGGTGAAACATTTTCAATTCCGCGCCTTACCCTTCGGCCTGTCTTCATCTCCAAGGGTATTCACGTAGGTGGCAGTGGTGATTGTAGCAGCCCTGAGACTTCAGGGAGTCCAAATCGTACCCTATCTAGATGACTGGCTGCTCGTCGCAACATCTCAAGATCTCCTGCTGCATCATCTTCAGATGACACTGGATCTCCTCCAAGAGTGCGGTTTTCTTCTCAACAGAGCAAAGTCAGACCTAGTTCCTGCGAAGCAGAAGAAATTCCTAGGTCTAATTTTGGATTCGTCGGCCGAGAGTGTCTTCCTGCCAGTAGACAAACAGTTGAAGATTATCCAGTCTATTACACAGATGATTCAGACCCCGGTGACGCAGATCAGAACAGCTATGAAGGTTCTAGGGCTGATGACAGCTGCCATAGAGGCAGTACCATGGGCCAAAGCCCACATCAGAGAACTCCAGACCGAAATCTTGCAAGAATGGGATTGTCATCCAGAAAACCTTTCAGCCCCTCTGTGTCTGTCACCTCACACACAATCAACTCTTCGCTGGTGGTAGACAGGGAGAATTTGTCTCGAGGCAACTGTTTCAGACTACAAGATCCGTCTATAATTAAAACAGACGCCTCAAAGTTCGGCTGGGGAGCACATTGCTGCGGTCAGTGGATCCAGAGGTCCTGGTCTCCAAGAGAAAGACTGTTTTT
This sequence comes from Hyla sarda, assembly GCF_029499605.1. Taxonomy (NCBI): domain Eukaryota; kingdom Metazoa; phylum Chordata; class Amphibia; order Anura; family Hylidae; genus Hyla; species Hyla sarda. The sequence goes on along the minus strand of NC_079189.1, from coordinate 334,245,057 downwards.
CTCAAACCTGAGAGAGCTAAGAGCTATAAGGTTAGCAGTAATGCATTTTACTCCCCTTCTCAAGGACACTCCAGTATAAGTCCAGTCGGACAACTCTGTCTCAGTCCATTACCTGCGGAAACAAGGTGGAACAAGATCTCAGGCTCTGCAGAACGAGTGTTGCATGCTCATGAACTGGGCCGAACATCATCTTCTCTCACTGTCGGCAGTCCACATAAAGGGAGAGCTGAACTGTCAAGTGGATTTTCTGAGCAGGTACACCTTGAATCCCAACGAGTGGGAGCTGAACCTGAAATATTTCTCTCAAATTATCCAGAGATATGGTTGTCCCCAGTGGGACCTCATGGCTACCAGACAGAACAAGAAGCTGGCAAAGTTTTGTTCCTTGTACAAGAAGGATCAGCCGGATCATCTGGATGCTCTGACCATGAGCTGGAAGGGGCTTCATGTGTACCTATTCCCACCGATTCCTCTGATGAGCCGTGTCTTGAACAAAATTATCCTGGGCAGACCCACTGTACTACTCATAGCCCCGTTCTGGCCTCGCAGGGATTGGTTCCCGCTCCTGTTCCGCTTGTTGGAGGGCAATTTCTGGAAGTTCCCTCCACACGAAGATTCACTTCTCCAGAGAGGTCTTTTCCATCAGCATCTAGATCGCCTACATCTGTCTGTGTGGAATTTGAGAGGAGAAAGTTTAGAGACAGGGGTCTATCTGAAGAGGTAATAGACACGCTACTCTCAGCTCGCAAGCCATCTACTAGTCGGATGTACTCAAGATTGTGGAGAAAATTATTATCATGGAAGTTAGAGAAAGGAGACCCAGAGATCTCGCTTCCGTTAGTGCTGCAGTTCTTACAAGACGGCTACTTGAAAGGTTTGAAGCCCAATACACACAGAGTTCATGTAACGGCTATTAACTCCTTCCCAGATGGTCGTTTTTCCAACCAACCTTTGATCTCTAGATTCTTTAAAGCCCTAAAGAACCTTAGACCGACAGTCAAGACGCCAGTTGCCGCTTGGGACTTACCATTAGTCCTGAAGAGTATCACAGGGGCACCTTTCGAACCAATGGCTGAAGCTGATATCAAGTGGGTCTCGTGCAAAGCCTTGTTCCTGGTGGAAGTCACTTCTGCTAAGCATCTGGGTGAGCTACAGGCCTTGTCTTCCATATAAGTCCCATTATATAAAGTTCACACAGAGCAGAGTTTTGCTCAGAACTGTTCCCTCCTTTGTTCCTAAGGTGGCTTCAGAGGTCAATGTGAACAGGGAAGTGAACAGGGATTTTTGTCCTCCTGAAGATGAAGATAATCTTCAGTCACTGGATGTGAAGAGCACTCTGTTAACTTATCTGGCCAGAGTGGAAAGTTTCCGTAGGGACGAAAATCTATTCGTACAGTTTGGAGGGCCAAGAAAGGGATGTAAAGCAGCAAAGGATACACTGGCAAGATGGATAAAATCCACAATCATAGAAGACTACAGATTGGAAGGTTTGGATCCACCTTTTCCTTTGAAGGCCCACTCAACTCGTGCTGCAGCAAGTACCACTGAATGACATCTGCAATGCTGCCTCGTGGTCAACTTCATCCACTTTCATCAAGCACTATTGGCTTGACATCCAGACACAGAGTCCAGCCTTCAGTTCTGGGGTTTTGTCTGCTGCGTTACAAGATTGAACCCCCCCTTTTTTTGTCAGCTGTTAGCGAGCATCCCTTCTGTGCTGCCGGATGTCGTAGAAGAAAGTGAAAATTGTATACTTACCGTAATTTTGCTTTCTTCAAGACAGAAGGCAGCACATATATACCCTCCCAATAAACTTATTTTTGTGCAATCAGAAAAGAGTCTAGTCATTTACACAATTGCGTGCAGGTGTGTTGGCTACTTATGAGGTATGTCTATTGCCAATTGGCTAATCTCCGTTTGAGTTTTTTGTAGGTGGGCGGTCCTACTGGGAATAAAAGAGGCCGGGAATATCCCTTCTGTGCTGCCTTCTGTCTTGAAGAAAGCAAAATTACGGTAAGTATACAATTTTCACTATTCCTTTCATAGGTAATAATAGTTTTTCACTCACCATAGGCCTTAAAGGGGTATTCCAGTAAAAAACTGGCTCCAGAAAGTTAAACAGATTTGTAAATTACTTCTATAAAAAAATATTAATCCTTCCAGTACTTATCAGCTGCTGAAGTTGAGTTGTTCTTTTATGTCTGACAACAGTGCTCTCTGCACCTCTGTCTGTCTTAGGAACTGTCCAGAGCAGGAGAGGTTTGCTATGAGGATTTGCTCCTACTCTGGACAGTTCCTGAGACAAACAGAGGTGTCAGCAGAGACCACTGTGCTCAGACCGAAAAGAACAACTCAACTTTAGAAACCCAAAACATCATTGCTCTAGAGGAGATCTGCATGGAGGAATGGGCCAAAATAACAGCAACAGTGTGTGAAAACCTTGTAAAGACTTACAGAAAACATCAAAGACCTCTGTCATTGCCAACAAAGTGTATATAACAGTATTGAGATGAACTTTTCTTATTAACCAAATACTTATTTTCCACCATAATTTGCAAAAAAATTCTTTAAAAATCAGACAATGTCATTTTATGGATTTTTTTTCTCATCATGTCTCTCATAGCTGATGTATACCTGTGATGAAAATTACAGGCCTCACTCATCTTTTTAAGTGGGAGAACTTGCACAATTGGTGGCTGACTAAGTACTTTTCCCCCACTGTATCTTCCCTTTGCCTCAATATTTGCAGGGCCCTTCTTTCTTCCCTTGTAACATTACTGACAGGTTTTGGGTATATCAGGGATTTACCTCCTCCACATCCCCATCTGCTACATCAATCTCAGCCAACTCCATGAGAACACCCAGACTATATTTTTACTGCTAATTCATTTCTCTGGGTATACTAAACCCCAAAGGTTCTATAGTACACGTGGTTTCACCTTCCAATGCAGTTTCCTTTTTATTATTTTTCACATTTGCAAAAAAAATTTTTATTCATTTTCCGTATTCCCTTAAATTAATTTTCCTGAAAGCATACAAAATCGAAAGGTTCTGATAGTCCATAATTAAGTCCCTTATTGAGCACAGATAACATCAGCTTGTCTAGCTCCAAATCGGTTAGATTAAAAACAATGTTATCACATTGCGCTATTTGCCCCAGATGACAGTCTTTCGCTCCGGTACTCTTTTTCTTAGAACTCTTTGATCTTCCTCTCCCCTCCTGGTTTTCGTTCTAAAGGGACAGCTGGTGGAACTTGGAACAATAGAGGCACTGCTTTCAGATTCTGTGGTCATAAAATTAGAACTTTTAACTTTCTTCTTTAATGACATATTCCTTTTATTGTGTTGCCTTCCCTTGCCATTTATTCCTTAATGCCAAGTAAATATCTGCATAGTGTCAAAGTCCTTTTTATCTCGTCTAAACTTGTCACACTTATTATCTTTGATGGTATTCTGTAAAAGAGACAATCCAAATTCTGTAAGAATAGAAGGAATTGTTGTTCTGAGATCCGTGTTCTCAATTCCCCTTTAGCTTTACATAAATCGTACAGTATTCTGCACAGATTTGATGCACAGGATTTCAAGCTGTGTTCAGTCATTCAGTTTACATTGAGATCTGCAGCAGAAAATCCTGCGCATCAAATCTGCTCATAATACTATACGTGTGAATAGACCATTAAAGGGTGTTGTAGATGCAGATCAAGCCATGCTTGAGTAATAGTCACATTGGGGGGTATTTATCAACGGATTTGTGTTTTTTTTTCTTTTTCGTAACTTTGGTGCAATTCTCTGGCGCAGTGTCTTTTTGTGCCAAGTTTGGCGCATTCTCTCCACTGTTGTATTTTAAACTTGCTCAAAGTCACACGGTCCTGTGTTTTTTTTTTTTTGCCGCAATTCACCGCCAATAAATTTTGTACATTTTGTACACACATAGCAATGTCTAAAAAGGTAAAGGCGTCAAAATAAATAAAAAAAATTTTTCGTGAAAGCAGCGGTGCCTCCGGGGCTGCGCATTACTATCCTGTGACATGGTTGTCTCTGAGGGACCTTCACCCTCCGTTGAGCCAGCATCAGACATGGCCACACAGATTCAGGAAAGGTAAGCACTAAAGTAACCAAAAAAAAAATAACTCAAGTTAAAAATTAAATCTGGACTTCCAGTTCCGTCACCATGTGGTGAGGACGCAACTCACGAAAGCTCCGCACCTCGCCCCACTTCTCACTCTGAAACCGGCACTAAAGCCCTTTAAGGGGATCCTGTTCCCTACCCCAGATCGGTGGCGTCTTTATGGAGAGGTACGGCCTCAGGATGGGGAGCCGACAAAAGATTAATGGCCAGCACAAGACCCCAAAGCGTGGTGAGGGACCTGACAACATGGCGGACTCCCCCTGCTCCAGCCGCGCGACCTCTCTTACACGCTCTGAAGGTGCGCATTCAGATGGGGGAGATGAGGGATCTGCTTCAAATAGACTATGCCAAGCTGGCGGTGGAGGTGGCCAAGCATTTATCTACTAACCTCCAGTGCACTGTGGCATCCTCCGTGCAAGCGCTGCAAACGGAGGTGCAAGTGCATGCGGCCCGTATAGAGGAAATGGAGGTCCGGGTGGCGCAGACGGAAGGGGCGACCGACAAGCTGAATTCGCGCTCTGACCTACTGGAAAGGGAGGACAAACGTCTGTGGGAGAAGGTTGAGGACCTCGACAATAGGTCCCACAGGAACAACCTGCGTATTGTCAGCATAACGGAATCTGTGCCTGCGCGGGATCTGCGCCACATCTGCGAGACGGTGATTCCCCAGCAGCTGAACCTACCCCATAGGTGCAGAATCGAGCGGGCGCATAGGCTCAGACCGGAACTTCGCACCCCTCCTGAACCGGGTATGGATCTGCCGCTGCAACATAAGCCTAGGCCCCGTCAAGTGATCGTGCGGTACTTGGATTTTACTGACAAGACTGATATATTGAATGCCTTCCGCCGCAAGAGAGACGTCTTACATCTGGACAATCACAGGCTGCTGCTGTTCGGGGACTATTCCGCAAACATTGCACGTAGGAGGAAATTGTTTGCTCCCATATGTTCCCGTTTGTTCCAGGCTGCTTTCGGACGACCTCCTGATGAATTGCGGAGGTTACTACGAGACTGTGATGTATCCTTCTATTAAGTGGCGATGGCAGCCCGCGAATTTAAAGAATTAAAAAAATTCCATGTTAATGTGATACAGTTTCTGGTTTAGGGTTGGCCCTACTTAGTAAAGGGTCTGTCACGATTCGGCTACGGGTTGTGGATCCGCTGTGTCAGCGAGGGATTGGCGTGGACCGTGCTAATGGACCGGTTCTAAGAGGCTACAGGTTTTCACCAGAGCCCGCCGCAAAGCGGGATGGTCTTGCTGCGGCAGTAGCAACCAGGTCGTATCCACTAGCAACGGCTCAACCTCGCTGATTGCTGAGAAGGCGTGGGACAGAAGGACTAGGCAGAGGCAAGGTCAGACGTAGCAGAAGGTCGGGGGCAGGCGGCAAGGTTCGTAGTCAGGATGGATAGCAGAAGTTCAGGTAACACAGGCTTTGGACACACTAAACGCTTTCACTGGCACAAGGCAACAAGATCCGGCAAGGGAGTGCAAGGGAGGAGATCAGATATAGCCAGGGAGCAGGTGGAAGCCAATTAAGCTAATTGGGCCAGGCACCAATCATTGGTGCACTGGCCCTTTAAGTCTCAGAGAGCTGGCGCGCGCGCGCCCTAGAGAGCGGAGCCGCGCGCGCCAGCACATGACAGCAGGGGACCGGGACGGGTAAGTGACCTGGGATGCGATTCGCGAGCGGGCGCGTCCCGCTGTGCGAATCGCATCCCCGACGGCCATGACAGTGCAGCGCTCCCGGTCAGCGGGACTGACCGGGGCGCTGCAGGGAGAAAGACGCCGTGAGCGCTCCGGGGAGGAGCGGGGACCCGGAGCGCTAGGCGTAACAGGGGCATACTTTCCTTCAGTTCAGTAAGCACTATGGAAGGGGATAGTTCTATGGGGGGGAGGGTATTAGAGGGCAGGGGGTAGGCGTAGTGGGGAAGGGGGGGGGGGGTAGGAATAGCTGGGGAGGGAGGATAGGGGGGGTGGGGCGTAGGGGGTGGAGATTAATGTTACTGGAAGGGGACACAAAAAAATGTTTTTATTTTTGCTACTTACTGTTATTATTGCCACTGTTCTTGCTGGAAGCACTAGAGTGCCACTATACCTGGAGCGTCTCTCACTGAACGGTTATCTTGACGTTGTTATCTTACTAGGTGGGGTCTGATTACTCCATGTTGGCTCTCCGTAGGTTTATGTCCTGATGTCAATGCTATATCGGCTATGTGGTTCACCGGGGGTAATTTTAGGGATGAGGGGGTGGAGCGGAAGTGGATTGAGGTTGTCAGACATGGAAAAAAAGTGAAGTCGAGGGAGCTATGGTGGGTTCCACTACGGTGAGGACCTCTTGCTCGGGGGAGTCAGAGGGAGGGGGGGGGGTGCGGGAGGAGGCCAGGGTGTGAGACACATGTGGAGTTTTGTTATTACTGGTACGTGGGGAGTTTTTGTAACTGCAGGTATATTACTTTACTTATTGACAGAGACATTTACATTTTTCTTAGCGTGGTTTAACTGTAATGCAATTGGTTTCATGGAATGTTAAAGGTTTGGGGTCACTGCACAAGCGAAACATGGTTCTGAGACATTTGAAACGCTTTTCTCCTGATGTAGCGCTCTTACAGGAGACACACCTGACTGACCAAGACTATGTAAGGATGCGTAAAAGTTGGGTGGGGGAGGTGGTAGGTTCACCGTCCAAGGGAGGGAAGGCCGGGGTTCTTATTCTTTTCCATAGGAAGTTCACCTACCAATTGATCTCACACTCTGAGGACGATGAGGGCAGACTCTGCAGGGCGCATGTCAGAACTCCCTCTGGAGACTTGGACATTTTTAACGTTTATGGACCGAATGAGGGTCAGGCTAGTTTTTACGACTTTGTGGCAGCTCAGGTACAACAAAGCTTAGTGACCGACAGGATAGTGGCGGGAGACTTTAATTTAGTGATGGATGATCTGGAGGATAGGAGACGCACGACTCCCGTGGGGTCCTCGCAGCGGGCGAGACATTCGCAGTCACTCCAACCCTGGGCGACTACTCTGGGATTGCTGGACTCGTGGAGGTTACTGCACCCTGACTCGAGAGAGTATTCTCATTTTTCCCACGCGCACAACTCGTGGTCCAGGATTGATTACGTATTCACGTCATCGTCCCTGGCCTCGAGGATTGCGCACCACTCCATAGAGGACCTGGTTATTTCGGACCACTCCCTTCTAGTGTCCACATGTAAGGACTTGGCTCCCGGGGGCACGGATTACCTGTGGTACTTCCCGAGGGGACTAGTTAGAGATGACCCGTTTGTCGACTTACATAAGGGTTGGTGGCAGGAATATGTTACAGATAATAGTACACCCAGGATTGGCCCACAGACGTTCTGGGAGGCTGCCAAGGCAGTGTTGCGTGGCAGGATTCTGTCCTATGTTTCTTCTACGAGGAAGCGGCTGGCGGGCCAACTCCGGGAGGCGGGGAGAAACTGAGGAGGGCGTATACACAGTTCCTACAGCACTCAACTGCACAGAATAAGCAAAGGTGGGGTTTGGCGAGGGAGGAATAAGAGGGCTATCTGGAACGTAAGGAAAATATCAACAGGTCGTATCTTGATGCTCAATTATTCAGGTACGGGAACAAGCCTGGCAAGTTGCTTGCACGATTTGCTAAGGGTCCCCTTAAACAGTCTCATATAGTGTCATTGAAAGATGCCAGTGGGAGGACCCATTCTAATCCAGAGTCGGTAGTTAAAGTTCTGGTACACTACTTCGAGGCCCTCTATGGGACTGTTTCACAAGAGGAGACACAAGTAAGGGATTGGATTGGTGAGGCACACCTTCCATCCATAACCCCAAAGGACTTGGAGATGCTCAATACGCCTGTCTCTAGCGAGGAGTTGGCCCTATGCATCAAGAACCTCCCAGCAGGGAAGGCACCTGGCCCGGATGGGTTTTCGGCTGATTTTTATAAACTTTTAGTCACTGAGATTTCTCCCTCCCTGCTGGAACTGTTCAATGCATACCTTGATGGTCTCCCTATGTCGCAGGACATGAACACTGCACACATAAAGGTATTACCCAAGCCAGGGAAAGATACCCGGACGCCAGTAGGATATAGGCCTATTTCTTTAATTAATATAGACTTAAACATTATGTCCAAGATCATGGCGGATTGACTGGCAACTATCCTCCCGAGACTGATAGCCCCTGCCCAAGTGGGTTTTGTGAAGGGGCGAGCGGCAGTGGCCAATCTCAGGAAGGTTATTGCGGTTCTGGATGATATTCACATCCGTCCCGAGGCGCATCCCTCTCCGGCCATCCTATCGCTTGATGCCACTAAGGCATTTGATAGTGTGCATTGGGCGTGGTTATGGAGGGTGATGGGAGCGATGGGTTTCAGTGGATCGTTTCTCACTTACTTACTTTTGTTATATTCTAACCCATGTGCCAGAATATCCATCCCGGGCTTCTTGTCCCCTAGATTTATCCTGAAGAGGGGGACCAGGCAGGGTTGCCCACTTTCACCTCTCCTGTTTAATATTGCATTGGAACCCTTAGCGAGGGTCCTGGCTTCCTCGTCGGTGGCGTCCGGAATACGGGTCGGGACAACAACACTTACAACGGCTCTTTTTGCCGATGATATTCTGTTGTTCCTGGCCCGGCCGATGAGGGACCTGGAAGGGATTTTTGAAGCTGTTGCAGATTTTGGCAGGGAATCGGGATTCTCGGTGAACCAATCCAAAAGTGTGCTGCTTGACCTCAAGGGGGCGACACGATCGACTACGGACTTTTGTACCAATGCTCCGGTGAGCATCTCGTACTCGAGCATCACGTACTTGGGGGTTCGTGTGGGTTGTACCCCGGACTCTGTTTACCAGCTAAATTACCCTCCCCTGATAAAAATAGTCAGGGAACTTGACAGGTGGAATTCACTCCCTCTTCCCTTCATGGCAAGATGCCATTTGATAAAGATGATGAGTTTCTCGAAAATGCTGTATCCGATGCAGACTATCCCGGTGCTGCTGAAGCACTCAGATGTGAATAGACTGAACTCTGCATTCACCAAATTTATTTGGTCTCATAAGCGACCAAGAATTTCTTTACAAAAGCTTATGCAGTCAAGGGAATTGGGAGACCTGAATTTCCCGGACATACACCACTATAATTTAGCTTGCCTCATCCGGCACGGGCTTGACTGGGTTAAGAGGACGTCATTCTATTCAGTTACTGCATTAGAATCTGGGATGGTTTCGCCGTGGACCTTGTCCTCCTTGCTACACACCAGGTACGCTGCTTTACCTTGGGAGGTTAAGAATAGTTTGTTATTGCGTGATACCATTGCAGCATGGAAAGCGGGGAGAAAGACAAAGCAATTGCCCTTTCTGATTAGCAAGTCGATGCCACTCTGGTCACACCCCGAATTTCCCCAGGGAAGAGGTAATAGACTGTTTGGTAGTTGGAGGGAGGCGGGGGTGGTGAAGGTGCAACATCTTTTACACTCTCGAGAACCTAGATACTTGACTTTATTGGAATTGGGGGAGGCTTATGGGATAGCCTCGACCCACTTCTTTCAATATGGTCAACTGATGGCATTCCTGCGGCCCAGGCTGATGGATGTTTCAGTCATCTAGAGGCATACATCCTTTAATAGTCTCATGTCCACTGCTGATAATACTCACTCTCTATCGTATCTATATTGGCAGGTAAAACATAAGGGAACGCAAACTGGATAAGACTGACCTGGCAAAGCCAATCTTGGAGGGGTGGGGGAGGGTGAAAAAAGCAGTAATAGGTGAATCGTGGAGGGAGACACAGTTTAAGGTGATGCACCATGCCCTGTATGGTTTTACCCTGCCTAAATCCCCGAGTAAACCTGACCGACTGGAGGCTTGCTCTAACTGCAATAGACGGTGGACGGACCTTCTTCATGGAATGGTGTCATTCCCCCGTTCTCGGAGGTTCTGGACAGACCTGTTTAATGTTATGGAGGAGAAATTGAGAGTACGTCTACCTGTTGATCCATTACTGATTCATATTACGGGAGATGATCGTCGTCTTACCTTACTACATCACATATTTCTACTGGTCGGTAAGCGCTGCCTCTTAGCTAGATGGTTAGTGTCCTCAATATCCTCTACTGAGGACGTAGTTTCTCAAATTACTAAGTACCTACACTGGGACAGGATGGAATATAGTCGGACTGCTAATAAGTCTGCAAAGAGGTTCTCAAGAAATGGGCGACTTTTCTGACCTCCTTTTTGACAGATGAGGAAATTATACTAGTGGTAACACCGTTTAAAGACTCGGAATGGTATCTGAGGAAGTCCATAGCAGGTACTTTGGGAGGCCTCGGGCTTCCTTCTTGATAGTCGGTGGAAGCACTATTTCTATTTTATTTTTATTTTCTTAGGTGAAAGCCGTGTTTCGTGGTGGGGTGACCTCATGCCTCATGGTGATTTCTAACATAACTACTATACATTGTTTGTTGTTTTATGGAATTACCTGTAGTATCCCTGATGTGCTGACAGTGGGGGGAATGGCATGATAATTGGGAGTTAGTCCATTACTGTCTGTACTGCTTCACTATAAGTTTGTCATTGTTCGTATTCCTTGAACCATCAGGAGAGGCCCTCCTGACTTTGTTGGATTTGTAAAAAATAGATAAAATAATAAAAGAAAAAATTTACAAAAAAAAAAAAAAAAAAAGCAATTTCACATGGTGGCTATAAACCCCACAAAAGAAAATAACTCATGTCGCTTGCTGATATACTGCAGGAGGGACTCCGAAATGGCTGCTCTACAAGGTAAAATATGCTGTCCTCTGTGGCGGTAAGTTCTGTGTAAAAGGCGCTGTGAACAGCTGATTTCGGCAATTGCGCCAAAATTACTAACAACATGCGCCAAATGATAAATTTGTCGCACGTCCGCAAAAACCAAAGTGGGTGAAAAGAAACTGTCAACAGGCAAAATTGATAAATAATTTCACTGACAGTCGGACACAATGGTGTCCTATAGCTATTTTCTACCAGAATAACATTAAACCATGTAGCTAAAAATTAACAATTTTATTTAATCCTCGTAAAAAACCCAATGACAATAGTATAATAAGTATCAATACATAAGAAAAAAAGGGGCTCTCCTATGATGAACAACCGTATATCCCAACGCGTTTCCCCGTGTATCTTGTGATATACAACGGTTCATCAGGGGATGACAACAACAGTATACAAATATATACCTAATAGGCACCGAGATATGGAGGAACAATATATATAAATAGCGTGCAACACATGGACAAAAGCACAGCTCAATGTACAATAGATGAAAGGACATTTAGAACTATACATAACATATGTTATAATACATAACAGCAGGCATAAATACAATACAAAGCACGTGAATGCAGATAGGAGATAGCAAGGCTTATTTGTGGCTTCATTTGAATATCCTCCGACTGATGTAACAACCTCTAGGTAGCAGAGAACGAGATCACTGATAAAGTGAGGACCCTACGATAAGGGCTCCTCCACAGAGAAGGGGAAATAGGCTTAGTAAATGGCCCCCTGGAATAAAGACCTGAAAATAGTTGCTTCCTTACTATAGATAACTCCAGACCACAATTGTCCAATCGCCAGGATCTTGTTTGACCCTCCAGATTATTAGATAAAGAGTTCAGATAATAGTGCCACCTAGATAAAGAAACCTCTATGATGTCCACATAACCACAGTATAGTCCAAAAAATGTCCAGCCATTAACCATGTGTAGTTACCCCATATCAAAATGCCGTAGGCATGATACGTCCGTCTGCGACTGACGATCCACGTCGCAGCTGGATCGTCAGTCGTGGATCGTCAGTCGCAGACGGACGTATCATGCCTACGGCATTTTGATATGGGGTAACTACACATGGTTAATGGCTGGACATTTTTTGGACTATACTGTGGTTATGTGGACATCATAGAGGTTTCTTTATCTAGGTGGCACTATTATCTGAACTCTTTATCTAATAATCTGGAGGGTCAAACAAGATCCTGGCGATTGGACAATTGTGGTCTGGAGTTATCTATAGTAAGGAAGCAACTATTTTCAGGTCTTTATTCCAGGGGGCCATTTACTAAGCCTATTTCCCCTTCTCTGTGGAGGAGCCCTTATCGTAGGGTCCTCACTTTATCAGTGATCTCGTTCTCTGCTACCTAGAGGTTGTTACATCAGTCGGAGGATATTCAAATGAAGCCACAAATAAGCCTTGCTATCTCCTATCTGCATTCACGTGCTTTGTATTGTATTTATGCCTGCTGTTATGTATTATAACATATGTTATGTATAGTTCTAAATGTCCTTTCATCTATTGTACATTGAGCTGTGCTTTTGTCCATGTGTTGCACGCTATTTATATATATTGTTCCTCCATATCTCGGTGCCTATTAGGTATATATTTGTATACTGTTGTTGTCATCCCCTGATGAACCGTTGTATATCACAAGATACACGGGGAAACGCGTTGGGATATACGGTTGTTCATCATAGGAGAGCCCCTTTTTTTCTTATGTATTGATACTTATTATACTATTGTCATTGGGTTTTTTACGAGGATTAAATAAAATTGTTAATTTTTAGCTACATGGTTTAATGTTATTCTGGTAGAAAATTGATAAATACCCCCACCCCCATTGTCCATATATTGAGACAGGAATATGTACACAGTTCCAGTGTGCTGTTCCTTGCGCTCTGTAAGGAACTTAATTTAGGGGGTGAGGGGCATAAAAACTGAATCAATTTATTACATGTCACTCCACCTACACTATATATGTCTAAAAATGTGATTATAACTTTTTTTTATGTAGGTTAGATGAAACATCCTCTATTCCACAGGATTAGGGAACACATTCGCTCTCTAAGGACAGGGGTTGGAGCTTTAAGATTTACTTAGCACATGAGAGAAGTGCATCAGAGTAATGCTCACAATTTTTGCTTTGTTGCATTGAGATCCAAACCCGGCTAGGATATGGGAGCGCCCAGTTTTGACACTTCCCCGCCGGATCCGGAGACCTTATAAAGAAAAAGTGGTGTGAATGCACCCTAAGGCTGCATTCACATCACGATTCTTAGGCTGCATTCACATGACGATTCTTACATACAGGAACCAGATCCGGCTGGGAGATGTGAAAAGCGGGCGCTCCCGTATCCCAGCCGGACCCCGTCTCATTCATTTGAATGAGCCGACCGGTGTCAGATAGTGACTCTGTTTGTCTCATTTTTGTCCCGTATCCGGTTTTGTGATCGGACTAAAAACCATGGTATACTACGGTTTTAAGTCCCGTCACAAAACCGGATACAGGGCAAAAATGAGACGGCGAGAGTCTCTATCTGACCAATCGGCTGATTCAAATGAAAGAGATGCGGGCTGGGTCCGGCTGGGATACGGGAGAGCGCCCGGTTTTCACATCTCCCAGTTGGATCCTGTCCCCGTATGTAAGGAAATATTATCACCAGCTGACCATACCAGTGTGAGGATGTGCGTTAAAACATAATGTTTAATTAAGTCTCTTAAAACAAAAATAATCAAGTGCCTTCTAGTGTGCCGATTTATGTACGCAAAGCAAACCAATTTTTACAGTAACATAAAAGGTTCTCCCAACACGTTTCTGTTGCCTGTGCCAGCTACGTCATCAGGCGAGTGCCCTAGATACAATAGGGGCCAATAGTAATAAATACAAAAACTTATAAAAGCAGCGATATTAGCGATGGGGACGGGAAAATCGGGCGGACCAGCGCTGAAACCCATTCACTTTAATGAGCCCACCGAGTCAAACAATGACTTTGGTCGGCTCATTTTTGCCCCATATCCGGTTCTGTGAGGGTTCATTCACACCACGTTTTTGCAATACAGTTCCCGTTTACGTTTTCACTGTGAAAACAGTATGGAACCGTATTGAAAACCGTATGCCAAAAGATACATCAGGTTGTGTCCATTTTGCATCCTGTACGATTTTTTTCCCGTACCCAAAACCGCAGTCTACCACGGTTTTTGGTCCGTGTAAAAAACCGTATTAAACTGTATACGTTTTTTTTTAAACATGGGAGTCAATGGGAACCGTACAGAACCGTATGTGCGTACAGTTCCATACGGTTTGCACCATACGGTTTTTGACTTTGCACATTTTTTTTTCTTGGAATGTCAATCAAACAAGTGAAACTTTATTCATAATGAAATGAAAAGTTAAAAACATATACTTTTTTTTGTTAAAAAACAGATGCAACTGGATATCATTTTTCAAACCGCATACAGTTTTTAACTGTGTACGGGTTAAAATTTCTACACACATTGTGATAGTTTAGGCTGGGTTCACATCACGTTTTCACCCATACGGGAGCGCATACGGCAGGGGAGAGCTAAAACCTCGCGCTCCCGTATGCCTTCGTATGTGCTCCCCTATGTATTTCATTTCAATGAGCCGGCCGGAGTGAAACGTTCGGTACGGTCAGCTCATTTTTGCGCTGTATGCGCTTTTTTCCCCGTCCTAAAACTGTGGTCAACCACGGTTTTAGGTCCGGTTGTAAAAGCGCATACAGCGCAAAAATGAGTTGACCGGACGGAACATTTCACTCCGGCCGGCTCAGTGAAATGAATTACATAGGGGAGCGCATACGAAGGCATATGGGAGCACGAGGTTTTAGCTCCCCCTGCTGTATGCGCTCCCGTATGGGAGAAAACGTGATGTGAACCAGCCCTTAGGGTGCATTCACACCACATTTTTGCAATACAGTTCCTGTATCAGGTTTTTGATGAAAAATGGATTCCTCAAAACCTGACTAAGGGTGCTTTCACACTACGATTGTAGTGTACGGTTGCTGGATCCGGTTGGGAGGGACGAAAACCGTCCGCTCCCGTATCCCAGCCGGATCCAGCCCAAACCCCATTCATTTCATTGAGCCGACTCCGGTTTTCTCATTTTTCCCCGAATACGGTTTTCTGACCGGACCTAGAACCGTGGTATACCACGGTTTCAGGTCCGGTCAGAAAACTGTATATGGGGCAAAAATTAGACAACCGGAGTCAGCGTTTGACTCCGGTCGGCTCATTGAAATTAATGGGGTTCGGGCTGGATCCGGCTGGGATACGGGAGCGGACGGTTTTCTCCCAACCGGATCCAGCAACCGTACACTACAATCGTAGTGTGAAAGCACCCTAAACTGTATCAAAAAGTGTGTACAAATTTTAACCCATATACGGTTGAAAACCGTATACTTTTTGAAAAATGATGTACGGTTGCATCCGTTTTTTAAGAAAAAAAGTATACGTTTTTAACTTTTCACTCCATTTTGAATAAAGTTTCACTTGTTTGATTGAAATTCCAAGAAAAAATGCTGTGCAAAGTCAAAAAACGTATGGTGAAAACCTGATAGAACCGTATGCACATACAGTTCTGTACTGTTCCCATTGACTCCCATGTTTTAAAAAAACGTATATGGTTTAATACAGTTTTTCACCTGGACCAAGAAACGTGGTTTACAATGTTAAGTCAATGCATACAGTTTTCTATACAGTTCCATACGGTTTTTAACTTGAAACTGTATACGTGAACTTTATAACAAAAACGTGGTGTGCATGCACGTTTTGTACATATGGGTGCCGGATCCGGCGGCGCGGTGGGGGGATGTCAAACCGGGCGCTCCCGTGCCCCAGCCGGATCAGCCCGTGACTGCATTTACTTTAATGATCAAATCGGAGTCAAACGGTGACTCCGGTTGGCTCATTTTTTACCCATATCCAGTTTTGTGACCGGACCTAAAACTGTAGTATACTATGGTTTTAGGTCCGGTCAGGAAACCGCATACGGGTCAAAACTGAGCCGACCAGAGTCACTGTTTGACTCCGGTCGGATCATTAAAGTAAATGCAGTCACGGGCTGATCCGGCTGGGGTACGGCAGCGCCTGGTTTGCCCATCCCCTTCCCCCGCTGGATCCGTATGTACAAAACGTGGTGAGTCCGGTTTTGAGGAATCCGTTATTCATCAAAAACCTGATACGGGAACTGTATTGCAAAAACGCAGTGTGAATGCACCCCATGTAAGGTTTTTGGTCATGTGCATTTTTTTTTCCATGCACAAAACTGCACGAGGGCAACGAAAAGACGCTCCCCGCAGTGGGCCAGACTGCTTACAATTTTACCTCTAGCCTTGCCAGTCACATGATTATTCTATTCCCCGCCCTCCAGAGCTTTCCTGTTTCCTCATTGACTGTATCTGGAGACCACGCCTGGCCTCGCCTAATCATCGACCGGCGCTATGGAGCTTTCTGATTGGACAAAGTGAAAAGGCTGTTTTGGCGGTTAGAATCGGAAGATGGCGGCCTCCTTTCCTCCCGCAGAGAAGCCGTTCAGCCTGTCCCGTATGGAGGTGAATGAGAGCGCCGGCCGTAGATGTAAGGCTGGGGAATAGAGCTGGATATCGCGGACACGTGCCCAGAGCTTCAGTAGCCCCCGGGCTGTGTTACATCTGGTCTTCAGCTCCCATTCACAACAAGCGGTCCCGGAGCGTCTTCTGTTCCCGGCGCCGCCGTTATGCAGGTTGCCCCGCGCTCCCAGCCGTCCTGGCAGAAGGAGCACCTTTGGCTGACCCTGCAGGCTCTGGGCTTTGGGACGGGAGCAGAGGCGGCACCTGTGGGCAAGACCCTCAGCCATGTCACCTTTGGCGTGTAAGTGCCTGAATTGTGTGTTTTCGGTAATGTGAGCGCTCCGTGTGTGGTGTATCACTCTTTACCTTTCTTTGTAGGAGCATGTTTGACAAGCCTAACAAGGATGCCTTCTATGTGGTCTTCTACTTCCTGTTTGGAAAATTGGACAGTGCACGCTGCAAGGAAGTCTTCAGGTAGAGTATACAATTGTGTAGGGTGGTATGCATGGCTTCCGAATGATGGGCACCTGGGCAAAGGGCTTCTGAATGATGGGCACCTGGGCAAAGGGCTTCTGAATGATGGGCACCTGGGCAAAGGGCTTCTGAATGATGGGCACCTGGGCAAAGGGCTTCTGAATGATAAAGGCCTTAAAGTGGAAGTCTAGGGAGTGGAATATTTTCTACACTTAATCCCCTGTTCATGGATAGGGGCAAGCGTCTGGGGGGGGGGGGGGGGGGTTTGACCACTGGGACCCGCAATCTCCATTACGTGGCCCAGGCTACTTATGGTGCACACTGGCCCCCATCTTCCTGGACGTAGGCAAGTGACTGCCATGTCAGCCAATCAAAAACTGTGGGGGAACATCACTGCGGCTGGCGGTTGGCTGAGCAGGCAGTCAATATTATTGTTCTAGGAAGGTGGGGGCCATTCTGCTCAGAGGACATCATAGCAGAAAAAGAGAATGGAGACACTTATAATGTAAAAATTATATAACTTTATTAAATATACATTAAAAATTAATTAATTTAAAATCACAAATAGGGAGAAGCATCCACAAAGTGGAAAGACAAAGGCGTTGCTCACAGACAGATCCACATTAATAAGTTGTATAAGGAAAAGTAACATGGTGCATAGTCACACATGTGTGCATTAACAGCACATATATAGGCACAACAATGCTCTAATTATCATACAGTACAATGCACACAGTGAAGACAATAGGCATACCAAACTGTAACATCCAGTTCCTAACAGGGTCTGCTGGAGCAACGCCACCCCAACGCACGTTTCGGCGAGTCCTTCATCCTGGGGGTCGAAGGACTCGCCGAAACGTGCGTTGGGGTGGCGTTGCTCCAGCAGACCCTGTTAGGAACTGGATGTTACAGTTTGGTATGCCTATTGTCTTCACTGTGTGCATTGTACTGTATGATAATTAGAGCATTGTTGTGCCTATATATGTGCTGTTAATGCACACATGTGTGACTATGCACCATGTTACTTTTCCTTATACAACTTATTAATGTGGATCTGTCTGTGAGCAACGCCTTTGTCTTTCCACTTTGTGGATGCTTCTCCCTATTTGTGATTTTAAATTAATTAATTTTTAATGTATATTTAATAAAGTTATATAATTTTTACATTATAAGTGTCTCCATTCTCTTTTTCTGCTATATTTGTGTAGGAGTACACAATAGGTTGATTGTAATAAGTATTATTCTGATATATTGATACAAAAAAAATTTGTTTGCTGTTGTAATTATGCTCAGAGGACATGTAAGTAGCCTAGGGCCCTGAACAGGAGATTGTGGGGGATCCCAGTGTGATCCTACTCTTATATCCTATCCTGTGGCTAGGGGATAAGTGTCTATAATGTTTTGTTGCCTGGATTACCTCTTTAATTCTATGGTCACTATAATATACCATTATATGGTATTGTATTCATATCTTTGAAAAGGTAAAGCCCTTTATTCTTTGGCAGGACTTGACAAATCCTAGGTACATGGTTGATGCAGCAACTGAGCATTTTTTTCCTGGTGTCTGAGGGGAGTAGTTGGGTGCTCCTTGTTCCTTTCTGTTAGGCCTTCCTGACCCATGTTGTAAAAGTAGTATGACACGCACCCAGGAGCCAGGCAATGTCATACCCGGCAGGCACTGACTGCATCTGCAGGTTATGTCTAACAAGTAAAGAAACGTTTTTGAGAATAAAATTCCCTGCTTCTCCCTCTGTGTGATGGCAGCCTAAGAGTACTTTTACATGGACTGCGTTTATGTTGTCGACCCATTAACCCCTTGGGGATGGAGCCCATTATGACCTTAAGGATGGGAGCATTTTTTGCAAATCTGGCCTCTCACTTTATGCATTAAAACTCTGGGATGTTTTTACTTATAAATTTGAGTTTAATTTTTTAATATTTTTTTCATATTCAACTTTTGTTAGTGGTGATTTCTTGGTGAAAAATTCCAAGATTTGACGAATTTTTCTAATTTGAAGCTCTCTGCTTGTAAGGAAAATAGACATTCCAAGTAAATTCTATATTGAGTCACAGAGTTACATAGTTAAATCAAGTTCAACCAGGGAATTAAGGGGTAGGGGTGTGGCGCGATATTGGGGAAGGGATGGGATTTTATATTTCTTCATAAGCATTAATGTTATTTTGTTCCAGGAATGTATCTAATCCTGTTTTAAAGCTGTTAATTGTTCCTGCTGTGACCAGTTCCTGAGGTAGACCGTTCCATAAATTCACAGTCCTCATGGTAAAGAAGGCGTGTCGCCTCTTGAGACTAAACTTTTTCTTCTCCAGACGGAGGGAGTGCCCCCTCGTCCTTTGGGGGGGGGGGGGGGGGGGGGTTTAACCTGGAACAGTTTTTCTCCATATTTTTTGTATGGGCCATTAAAATACTTATATACGTTTATCATATCCCCCCTTAAACGTCTCTTCTGAAGACTAAACAATTGTAACTCCTTTAATCGCTCCTCATAGCTAAGATGATCCATGCCCCATATTAGTTTAGTCGCGCGTCTCTGCACCCTTTCCAACTCCGCAGTGTCCCTTTTATGGACAGGTGCCCAAAACTGAACAGCATATTCCAGGTGAGGCCGTACCAATGCTTTATAAAGGGGGAGTATTATGTCCCTGTCCCTTGAGTCCATGCCTCTTTTGATACATGACAATATCCTGCTGGCTTTGGAAGCAGCAGCCTGACATTGCATGCTATTCTGTAGTCTGTGATCTACAAGTACACCCAGATCCTTCTCTACCAGTGACTCTGCCAGTTTAATCCCCCCTAAGACATACGACGCATGCAGGTTATTAGTACCCAGATGCATAACTTTACATTTATCCACATTGAACCTCATTTGCCAAGTGGATGCCCAGACACTTAGTCTATCCAAGTCATCTTGTAACTTATGCACATCCTCTATAGACTGTACCGTGCTACAAAGCTTGGTGTCATCTGCAAAGATAGAAACAGAGCTGTTAATACCATCCTCTATATCATTGATAAATAAATTAAACAACAGCGGGCCCAGTACTGAACCTTGGGGTACACCACTAATTACCGGGGACCAATCAGAGTACGAATCATTGACCACCACTCTCTGGGTACGATCCATGAGCCAGTGTTCAATCCAGTTACAAACTAAAATTTCCAAACCCAAAGACCTTAACTTACCTGTCAGACGTCTATGAGGGACAGTATCAAACGCTTTAGCAAAATCCAGAAACACTATATCCACAGCCATTCCTCTGTCAAGGCTTCTACTCACCTCTTCATAAAAGCAAATTAGATTGGTTTGACAACTTCTATCCTTAGTAAACCCATGCTGGCTATCACTTATAATACAATTATCCCCTATGTATTCCTGTATGTAATCCCTTATAAGTACTTCAAACAATTTACCCACAATGCACGTTAGACTTACCGGGCTATAATTGCCTGGGGAAGACCTAGAGCCCTTTTTGAAGATTGGCACCACATTCGCCTTGCGCCAGTCCCTTGGCACAATACCAGACACCAGAGAATCTCTAAATATCATGAACAGGGGTACAGATATTACTGAACTTACCTCTCTAAGAACTCTTGGGTGTAGTCCATCCGGCCCTGGAGATTTGCTTACATTTACTTTACTTAACTTACCTTGTACCATCTCTACATTAAGCCAGTTCAGTACATTACATGATGTGTTACCAGCACTGACCTGGCCAATGTCAGCTCCTTTTTCCATATACTATATGTCTACTTTATATGTGCATCATAAAGTTGACATGCTTTTTTTACTTTTGGAAGATATCAGAGGGCTTCAAAGTTCAGCAGCAATTTTTCACACAATTTTCAAAATTGGAATTTTTCAGGGACCAGTTCAGTTTTAAGTGGATTTGAAGTGCTTTCATATTAGAAATACCCATAAATGACCCAATTATAAAAACTGCACCCCCCAAAGAATTCAAAAGGACATTCAGAAAGTTTAACCCTTTAGGTGTTTCACAGGAATAGCAGCAAAGTAAAGGAGAAAATTAAAAATCTTCACTTCTCACTCGCATTATCCTGTAAATACAGTTTTTGAATGTTGGGTTAATAGGAGAAAAAGCCCCCCAAAATTTATAACCCAATTTCTCTCAAGTAAGGAAATGCCTCATGTGTATGTGAAGTGCTCTGTATGTGCACTAGAGGGCTCAGACGGGAAGGGGCAACAATGGGATTTTGGAGAGTGAGTTTTTATGAAATGGTTTTTGAGGGGTGGACATAGGTATGAGTAGTGTTTTACCCTTTTATTATTCCTGCTAGGAGTTTGCACTGCGGTGGAAAATTTGCCGCAGCTCAAACTTGAAGCAGGAAACTCAATGTAAACTTGCTCGTGTGAATGTACCCTGTACATTCACATTGGGGGGGCTGTTGCAAAACTACAACTCCCAGCATGCACTGACAGACCGAACATGCTGGGAGTTGTACTTTTGCAACAGCTGGAGGCACACTGGTTGGAAAACCTTCAGTTAGGTTCTGTTACCTAACTCTGTATTTTCCAGTGTGCCTCCAGCTGTTGCAAAAGTACAACTCCCAGCATGTACTAATTGCCGAAGGGCATGCTGGGAGATGTAGTTGTGCCACAGCTGGAGGTACGCAACTACAACTCCCAGCATGCTGAGACAGCTGATTGCTGTTTGGGCATGCAGGGATTTGCAGTTTTGCAAGATCTGAAGGGTCACCGTTTAGAAACCACTGCACAATGATCTCAGAACTGCAGCCCTCCAGATGCTGGGAGTTGTAGTTTTGCAACATCTGGAGGGCTACAGTTTAGAGACCACTGTATAGTGGTCTCAAACTGTAGCCCTCCAGATGTTGCTTGGCAACTCACCGGCTTCCGTAGTCTGCACGTCACCGCCACCTGTTATCGCCGCCCGCTGCCGCCGCTGATGGTGAGTGACCGCGGGCAGTCATTTCTGTTTAGCACCAGCACGTCTCCAAAGGTAAGGGCTAGAGCGGCCAGGAGACTGCTGAATTGAACAGTAAGGGCCTGCCCTGTACAGGAGATTGCAGGGAATAGGTTGAGGGACAATTTATTTGCCGGACAAACCCTTAAGGACGCAGCCCATTTTGGCCTTGAGTACTCTTACGTCTTTGTTTTGTGTTTTCATAATATATATATATATATATATATATATATATATATATATATATATATATATATATATATATATATATATATATATATATATATATATATATATATATATATATATATATATATATTTTTTTTTTTTTTTTTTCCTCGCCTTCTAAGAGCCATATCTTTCATATTTCCATCCACAGACCCATATGGGACATGTTTTTTGCACAATTAATTGTACTTTGTAATGAAACCTTTCATTTTACCATAAAATTTATAGAGCAACCAAAAATATTTATGGTGGGAAATTGAAAAGAAAACTGCAATCTTGCAAGTTTTGAGGGGGTTTTGTTTTTACACAGTGCACTTTATGGTAAAACTGACATGTTATCTTCAATACAATTAAAATGATGCCCATATTTGCAAGCTTTTCTATTGTACTACTCAAACTTTAACAAATCTGTTCAAAATTGCCCCTATAACAAATTTTTTTCGTATATGGACTATATGATGGCTAATTTTTTGCCCTGTGATGTGTAGATTTCATTGGTACCACTTTTGCATATGTGACTTAGATTACCGTTTTATTTTTTTGTCTGTGATGTGTTTATGACCAAAAATCAGCAATTTTGGAGTATTTTTTGTGTTTATGCCATTCACAGTAATATTATTTTTTTTGGACATTTCCACATGTGGCCATGTATGTTGATTTGATTTTTGTAAAATGGGGAGAAAAGGAGTTATTTATTTATTTTTTTCTCTCCCTTTTGTTTCCCTTTTTCTATCGATAACAAGTTACGGTAAAATACCCCTTTAGCTACCTTTAGTTAACCACCTGCACTGCTTTGGTTACACTTGATTGGAAACATTTTAGAATATTTTTTCTTTAAAACTGGACTTAAAGTATGGTCCCATAGAATTCTGTAAATGCCATTTTACAGACCTGCCATGTGTGTGCAACTGTTTGTTCAAAAAAATTAGTTACAGCCTATAATCTAATCTTATGTACAGTTTGATTCCTAGAATTGTCTATTATTAAAGGGATATTCCTGCTCAGTGTTTGGAACAAACTGTTCCAGACGCTGGGGCTGGCGCCGAGAGCTCATGACATCATAGCCCCACCCCCTCCCATAGACTTGCATTGAGGGGGTGGGGTGTGATGTCATGAGGGGGCTGGGCTATGACTTCATGAGCTGCCGGCTCCAGTGTTCGGAACAGTTTGTTCCAAACGCTGAGCAGCGGAGTACCCCTTTAATGATATTATTTATTTGGTGAGTAGCCCATGACTGTTAGGGCAGCACATTATTTATATTGTGATCTATTAGTAAATTTTAAGCCAGTAAATCTTAGTGTACCTAAACTTTTAAATAACCTCTGACTTATCAGTGGCTGAGACCCCCACCAATGTAAAGAATGAAGGAACAGCAGTTCTACCCTAAGGCGCTGTTCACACAGGCAGACGTGTGCAAAATGTCTGCACGGACATTCCACTGTAGCAGATTCCCATTGATTTTAATGGGATTCTGCTGCACTGTTCACATGGCAGAATTTCTTTGCCAGAAGTTTCTGCCGTGGAAAGAGTCCGCAGGAAGAGTAGAAAAGTCTGAGATGGCATTTCCGAGTGATCCTAGCACCTGTCGGATTTTTATAATGTGCATAATGGGTGGGGGTGGGGGGGTATTATAATTATTTTACAGCCCTATCTGCCTACTGCCTAATTTTTAAATAGATTAGGCAACCCCTTTTATCTGCTGGTATTTTTAAGAAGTTTTCTAATCTCTTTAATAGGTATTGCTGGCCTCCACTAGACAAGAAAAAAGATGCTGATTTTAGGAAAGCATCGTGTGAATGGCTGAAGAAGATTTCAGTAGGTTTCACAGCAGTGATCTGACTATTCCACTCCACTGGTTTGTCAAAGCATTTATTGTTAAATACTTATTTTTTCTTTCAACATAGGAAGAAGTCGGTAATAGTTTTCCTCAAGTTGTGGCGTCAATATTTCTGTCCCCTGGTGGTCCTAAGTTTGTCCAACTCCTCTACCACTTTGCAAAATATGTTATGCTACAACTTGTCAAAAAAGATGTTAACAGTGAGTAAAGATCTGCTGCTTGCTACTGTGCCTTATCTTTGCAGTTATTTTATTGGTTTTTTAAATATTTTTTTATTTTTGTATAGATGAACACATGTTTATTCCAGATGCTCTGCATTGTAGAATTCAGGACTCCCAGAAGTCTCTGGCTCGGAATAAAGGGGCTCGACATAGATACCTGCAAACATTGCAGAGGGAAAACATTGTGATTAAGGAGTATCAGAAGAAAGCACAGTTAGTATTTTTTTCTTTTTAAAGAATGTAGAGTATATCTTTTGTCTACACTTTATTTTAAACAAAGGTCTATTATTGTTTGGTGTTCAGGCATGGATTGGTGGCCTCAAAGGAGATTATCTATCCTTGGCAAAAATGTAAGAGCCAAATGAAATAAAATAACATGAAAACCTTTTAGGTCATGTTTACACGTCTGGAATTTCCATGTGGAATTCTGATGGAGATTTTGGAGCAGCAGAGTCCCATTGTATTCAGTGGGATTCTGTTCCACTGTCCACTTGGCAGAATTTCTGCACCAGATGTTTTCCATGTCTGCAGAATGAATTAACCTGTTCATTCTTTCTGCGGACTCCGCATAGATTGCATAGCAGTCTATGACTTTGCATCCCCGTGCGGTCTTGGCACCAGTATATTATGCACGTAGTCTCCGAAATGTCCACACAAAGACTTTCCAAACCTAGCCTTAGGGTACTTTCAGACCGGCGGATCCACAGCGTATTTTATGCTGCGGATCCGCTGCTGAAGGACCCCTACAGGGTGCCTTTAGATGTGCCTGCCCAGAGCAGCAATACGCCGCTACGAGCAGACACACTGCTGCGATGTGAGAGTTGCCGCACATGCGCGGTGTACTCGCACACATCGTGGTTGCTCCCCCTGCTCCCTGAGCTAGGCGAAGAGCAGTCGCAATGTGCGAGTATACTGCGCATGCACGCAGCGACTCGCACATCGCAGTGTGTCTGCCAAGCAGGCACCTGTAAGGGCTGCATACAGCGGTCCTTCAGCGGCGGATCCGCTCGTGTGAACATACCCTTAATCTCTGATGCCAAGCAATGATTGTTTTCTGGATTGATGTAATTATCTACTTTTGCCTTTCTCGCTTGTGTTCAGTATTTGCTGAGACCAGATAGGGATTTCTTTGTAAGGCCCCTTTCACACTACAGATATCATCCTGTAAAATAAATTAACTTTTGATCCGGCAAAAAAAATTGTGAAAGACCGGATGTTAAAATTTAACATTGAAGTCTATGGGAAACGGATGTTCAAAGAAAAACATTGGTTATTGTCAGGTTTAGCATCGGTTTTTCCAGTACAGCTCTACTAAAAAGGGGTTAAAAACCTGTTTTAAAAAAATGTAACTGGTAATAACGGAGAGCAAAATGGTGAGATCCAGGCATGAGCAGTCAAGCGGCAGAATCATCGATCACTTGTTTCCTATGAGAAACCAGTGATCGATGTAAAAGATCAGTGTGTGCAGTGTTATAGGTCCCTATGGGAGCTATAACACTGCAAAAAAAAAGTGAATAAATATCATTTAACCCCTTCCCTATTAAAAGTTTGAATCGCCCCCCCCCTTTTCCCATAAAAAGTGTAAATATAAATAAACAGATTGTATCGCTGCGTGCGGAAATGTGCAAATTATAAAAATATATAGTTAATTAAACCCCACGGTCAATGACGTACGCGCCAAAAATTCACTTATTATATAATGAAAAAATGAATAATAAGTCCTATCAATACAAAAATGGTACCGCTAAAAACTTCAGATCACGGCGCAAAAAATGAGCCCTCATACCGCCCCATACGCGCAAAAATAAAAAAGTTATAGGGGTCAGAAGATGACAATTTTAAAATATTAATTTTCCTGCATGTAGTTATGATTTTTTTCCATTAGTACGACAAAATCAAACCTGTAAAAGTAGGGTATCATTTTAATCGTATGGACCTACAGAATAAAGATAAGGTGTCATTTTTACCAAAAAATGTACTACGTAGAAACCGAAGCCCCCAGAAGTTACAAAACGTAATTGTCTCACAATGTGTTTTTTTTTTTTTTTTTTTTTTCGTTTCGCCGTGGATTTTTTGGGCAAAACGACTAACGTCATTACAAAGTAAAATTGGTGGTGCAAAAAATAAGCCATAATATGGATTTTTAGGTGCAAAATTGAGTTATGATTTTTTTAAAGGCAAGGAGGAAAAAACGAAAATGCAAAAACGGAAAAACCCTCGGTCCTTAAAGCGTTAAAACCTGCAGTCTATGTCAATAGGTATATCTCTCCAGTAGTACTCTCATACCACCAAGTGGAGCTATGACCCTTTCGCCGTCTTCACAGCTTTGTTCAGGGTGACGAGGCTAGCCTCCTTACCCAATGACAAAGTTGCGGAGATGGCAAAACGTTGGGGAGGACGTGCCCAATTTTAATGTCTGCCTATGGGGAAATAGATATCATATCTAATTGCAAGCACACAGTAGTAATACTACCTAGCAGTAAAGGGTCATGATATATCACTACTGGAGAGAGATTACCATAGGTATAGACTGAAGGTTTTAATGATTTTGTTTGTAGGGGGAAGTAATTCCCCTCTCTTTAAGATAACACTAAAGAGAACTTTTTTTTCTTTTTTTTGTGGGGGGAGGTGCTTTTCCCGCAGGCAGGAACCCCCATGGGGATTGGTAGGAGTCTGAATACCCAGGCTCTGACTGTTAAAAAACCTCCTGACATATCAAATGTTTTGGTAAATGACTAACTCTTTCAGATGTTAGACTCTATGGGTAGGAATTAATGGTATGTAATGATGGGTGAAGTTTGCCCAGCGGTTACTGAAGGGGTGATATAACTGTTGCTACTGGCTGTATTTTCAGTGTACACAGACTAGATAGGATAAACAATCTTTAACATATTGTGAAACTGTTTGTGCTGACCTGTAAGATTATGGTCAAAATTGGTGTATTTTGCGGCATATTTTCCTACCTGTTTAAGGCGGTGAGTAGCAAAATACGCAGCTGATTTTGTTACCCACTGAATTCCATGGGTAGTAAAATACGTAGCAGCAAAAAACTGCATGTGTGACCCTACCCTAAGACTGAATAAATAAATAAAAATATATTCTAACCTTTTTTTTTCTGTTTTCCAAGGGTGCTTGTGAAACAGATTAGGGACTTACGCTCTGAATTTGCATCATTGCAGACCCAACATAGGTATGCTGACTTTTTGGTGAATTATTTAGGTGTCTGAGGTTAGCGGTTACCAGGTTATATTTTTAAACTAGGTATTTTTCTAATTTTTCTTTAAAAGGAAATATAACATTTCTATTTCAGAGCAACACAAGCTGTACAGTCTGAGAATTCTAGAAGAGATGGCAAAATAGAAGAGGTAAGCGGATTTAGAAATTTTTCACATTAATACATCTTAAACATAGGAGTAAAGTATTTAAAGTAGTACCACTTACCATTAAATGTCAAAAAAATGTATTCACATAAATCTGTACATTAGGAGCTCCATAAACAAGATTAATAAAAATATCTAATAACTAAGAGGATAATATACTGTATCGGATAACTTTACTGTGGCAAGATAAAGGACACTGCTTTCTGTGTATTTTGATGATAGTTTGTTTTATGGAGAATTTTTAGGTAGTATTTTAACCCCTTAAGGACCAAGCCCATTTTCACCTTAAGGACCAGAGCGTTTTTTGCACATCTGACCACTGTCGTCACTTTAAGCATTAATAACTCTGGGATGCTTTTACTCATGAATTTGATTCCGAGATTGTTTTTTCGTGACATATTCTACTTTAACATAGTGGTAAAATTTTGTCGATACTTGAATCCTTTCTTGGTGAAAAATTCCAAAATTTCATGAAAAATTAGAAAATCTTGCAATTTTCGAACTTTGAAGCTCTCTGCTTGTAAGGAAAATAGGCATTCCAAATGATATTTTGATTCACATATACAATATGTCTACTTTATGTTTGCATCATAAAGTTGACATGTTTTTACTTTTGGAAGACATCAGAGGGCTTCAAAGTATAGCAGCAGTTTTCCAATTTTTCACAAAATTTTCTAAATCGGAATTTGTCAGGGACCAGTTCAGATTTGAAGGGCCTTCCTATTAGAAATACCCCAGAAATTACCCCATTATAAAAACTGCACCCTTCAACGTAGTCAAAATGACAATCAGTAAGTGTGTTAACCCTTTAGGTATTTCACAGTAATAGCAGCAAAGTGAAGGAGAAAATTCAAAATCTGCATATTTTTACACTCGTATGTTCTTTTAGACCCAGTTTTTGAAACTTTACAAGGGGTAAAAGTAGAGAAATCTCCCCCCCCCAAATGTGTAACTCAATTTCTCTTGAGTAAGGAAATACCTCATGTGTATGTCAAGTGTTCGGCGGGCGCAGTAGAGGGCTCAGAAGGGAAGGAGCGACTATGGGATTTTGGAGAGTGAATTTTTCTGAAATGATTTTTTGGGGGCATGTCACATTTAGGAAGCCCCTATGGTGCCACAACAGCAAAAAAAAAAACTCACATGGCATACTATTTTGGAAACTACACCCCTCAAGGAACGTAACAAGGGGTCCAGTGAGCCTTAACACCCCACAGGTGTTTGACGACTTTTCATTAGTCGGATGTGTAAATGAGAAATTTTTTTCACTGAAATGCAGTTTTTTTCCCAAACTTACCATTTTTACAAGAGGTAATAGGAGACCATGCCCCCCCAAAATTTGTAACCCCGTTTCTTCTGTGTATGGAAATACCCCATATGTGGATGTAAAGTGCTCTGTGGGCAAACTACAATTCTCAGAAGAGATGGAGCGCCATTGGGATTTTGGAGAGAGAATTTGTTTGGAATGAAGGTCGGGGGTCATGTGCTTAACAAAGCCCCCCCCCCCCCCCCACACATGTGACCCTATTTCGGAAACTACACCCTTCAAGGAATGTAATAAGGGGTGCAGTGAGCATTTACACCCCACTGGCCTTTGACAGATCTTTGGAACAGTGGGCTGTGCAAATGAAAAATTAGATTTTTCATTTTCACGGACCACTGTTCAAAAGATCTCAGACACCTGTGGGGCGTAAATGCTCACTGTACCCCTTATTACATTACGTGAGGGGTGTAGTTTTCAAAATGGGGTCATGTTTTTTGTATTTTTTTTTTTTGTTTGTCAGAACCGCTGTAACGATTAGCCACCCCTGTGCAAATCACCTCAAATGTACATGGCGCTCTCACTCCTGAGCCTTGTTGTGCGCCCGCAGAGCATTTTATGTCCACATATGGGATATTTCCTTACTCAGGAAAAATTGTGTTACAAATTTTGGGGGTCTTTTTTTTCCTTTTACCTCTTGTGAAAATGAAAAGTATGGGGCAACCCCAGCATGTTAGTATAAAAAATGTAAAAACATTTTTACAATGACAGCTGGTATAGACCCCAACTTCACCTTTTCAGGGGTAAAAGGAGAAAAAGCCCCCCAAAATTTGTTAGGCAATTTCTACTGTTTCCTTGAAATACGACAGGGCTCCGAACTGAGAGTGCGATGCGCATTTGAGGACTAAATAAGGGATTTGCATGAGGACGGAACCGGATGCAAGAATTACACTTACCTTCGATACCAAAAATACCCTATGGCAGGGTTTCCCAAACAGGATGCCTCCAGCTGTTGCAAAACTTCCAGCATGCCAGGAAAGTCAATCGCTGTCCGGCAATACTGCGAGTTGTCTTGCAACAGCTGGATTCTCCGTTTTGGAAACAGTGTCAAACGAGAATTTTTTTTTTTTTTATTCTTATTTGTGGGGGGGGGGGGGGGGTGAAGGGGGGCTGTGTAGGGGTATGTGTATATGTAGTGTTTTATTTTTTTTATTTTGTGTAATGTTGTATAGTGTAGTGTTTTTAGGGTACACTCACACGACCGGGGTCTACAGCTAGCTTTCCGCTGAGTTTGAGCTGCGGTGGAAAACTTGCTGCATCTCAAACTTGTACCATGAAGTTCGCTGTAGACTCCCGCCCGTGTGAATGTACCCTGTACATTCACATGGGGGAGGGGGGGGGGGGGGGGTGTGTCAAACCTCCAGCTGTTGCAAAACTACCACAACCAGCATGCCCTTTGGCTGTCCGTGCATGCTGGGGGTTGAAGTTATGCAACAGTTGAAGGCACACTGGTTGCAAAACACAGTTTGTTACTTAACTCAGTGTTTTGCAACCAGTGTGCCTCCAGCTGTTGCTCCCTGCATGTGCAGTCTATCAGTGCATGCTGGGAGTTGTAGTTTGAAACAGCTGGAGACACACTGGTTGCGAAACACTGTTGGGTAACAAACTTTGCAACCAGTGATCCTTCAGCCGTTGCAAAAACTACAACTCTCAGCATGCAGTGACAACTGAGGGCATGCTGGGACTTGTAGTTATGCAACAGCTGGAGGCATACTACTAACACTCCCAGCATGCCCTCTGGCTGTCCGTGCAAGCTGGGGGTTGTAGTTATGCAACAGCTGGAGGCACACTGGTTGCTAAACACTGAGTTTGTTACTTAACTCAGTGTTTCCCAAAAAGGGTGCCTCCAGCTGTTGCAAAACTACAACTCCCAGCATGCCCAGACTGCCGAAAGACATGTTGGGAGTTAGTTTTGCAACATCTGGAGGGTCACAGTTTGGTGACCACTGTGCAGTGGTGTCCAAGCTGTAGCCCTCCAAATGTTGAAAAACTTCAACTCCAAGCATGCCCAGACTGTCCAGGCATGCTGGGAATTGTAGTGCTGCAAAATCTGAAGGGCCACATGTTACAGAACTACAACTCCCAGCATGCCTGGACTGTCTGGGCATGCTGGGAGTTGTAGTTTTGCAACATCTGTAAGAGCACAGTTTGGACACCACTGCACAGTGGTCTCCAAACTGTGGGCCTCCAGATGTTGCAAAACTACAACTCATATATAGCCAAAAACAGAGACCCACAATACTAATATTATTTCAAAAAGTATAACAATCTTTATTAGACAATAAAAAACAATTTTAAAAATTAGTAAAAGGCAGAGGATGACCTTACGCAGGAGACAACAAGTGCCAGTGGACCTGGTATGGGTAATGTAGGCATTCAGTCAAGAGCATACATAATATAAGGCTGGCGTAGCTGCATACTTATGATATCGTAACAATAGATATAATATCTAACATACATTGATGTAACATAGGGAGCAGCAATGCAATATAACAAACATAAATAGGAACCCAAGGTAGGTAATACCTAAAAAAGACTACCTGTCATATACCCAAAGGCCAGGAGCACCAAC
The DNA here is from genome assembly GCF_029499605.1 of Hyla sarda. Lineage (NCBI taxonomy): Eukaryota > Metazoa > Chordata > Amphibia > Anura > Hylidae > Hyla > Hyla sarda. The sequence continues at coordinate 334,213,569 of NC_079189.1, read as the reverse complement.
ACCCCAACGCACGTTTCGCGTATGGGCTTAGTCAGGGGGCACGCTCCAATCATCCCTATTTTCCGGGCGATCGGGTCACCAGAGACTCGATCAGCCCGGAACCCCGCAAGTCCTTGTCATTAGTCAGTCACTAACCAGTCTGGTCCCCAGCTACATAGTATCATCGGTCAGCTGTCCAGGACAGCTGTGATAACGTTTCTATCACCATGCCAATGGACATGGTGATAGAAAATGTATTGGACGTGTATACACGTCCATTTGCGGGAAGGGGTTAAAACAATTTAAGATCAGACATGTCCAAAGCTTAGATCGGTCAGGGTCTTGGTGCAGAGACATTCTCTGATCCTTAGTTATGGCCAGGTGTAAAGATCATGGCAGCACACTTTACTCCCCAGCATGCTACTCAGTTTGACTAATTGCAGGAGATGGGCTCCACTGTAAGTCTATGAAACAAGACTTCTGGGGAGACGAGCACGCTTCACCTAGCTGTAACTAATTGGAGGGGTCTTAGCTCTGAGACCCTGACCAATCTAAACTTTTGACATATCTGTGCAATATTTTTAAAAGTTTATTTAAATGACAGTATGCCTTTTCAAAGGGGTTGTCCCACCATGGCAATGTCTTTTCTGGCCACCTCTGGCCTGTTTGCAGCAGGCAGAGGTGGTAAGAAAAGTCAAAAGTATTTGCTTAAATCCCATTGACTTTAATGCCTATTTTATTTTAAGGTCCGGTCTATGTGGTGCACCATTATGCACACACTGAAAGCTTTGGATAAAGAAATGGAGGTGGTCGATTCTGTTGTTGGGGGAGATGTGGATCAGTTCTCTCTGGATGGATCTAACGTTACCTTGAATATTCCTGGCGTACTGGTTACTAGAATTGAGAGTGAAATGTACACGGTAGGGATATATTTTTTCCTCACTAAAATAAGATAAAAATTATTTTTCGTTTTGATTCCATTGACTTAATTGCTATAGACAGCTTTTGAAAACTCTTTTTAATTCCTGCTCTGTACTTATTATGGTTTATTAACATTTTCTCCATAGGTCTTTATTGAACATTTCTTTTACAGCTCTTAAAGCTTGGTGTGATAGCTCTATTTAAATTTTTTTGTTCACACTTAGACATATGATTCTCCTGCAAACTCTTATGTGCTTTCCTCCCTATAAAAAAAACCCCAAATTAGACCAAAAGGGACTATAAAGGCCAAAGAACACAACTAATTACCTAACCTCAAGGCCGTAGCCTGGGGTGCAAAACACCTCTAAATAGTCCCCCCTAAAACATAACTTTTATTATATATCCAGTTAAAATAAGAAATGTAAACCCAGTGAAGTGAATATTAAAAATAGGATGTCAGGTAGGTTAGTGCTTATAAGATCTGAGCAACATTGCTCCACTGTCAAGGGCTCTGCAGCAGCCCTAAATGCCTAATCTGACACCCACTTAAAACACTAGATTGCTGCCTCTACATGTTTCGGCGTTTTCAAGAGGCAAACTGTGGCTACGGCCTTGGGGTTAGGTAATTAGTTCTTTCCTCCTTATGTACTTGTATGTCTCCCCTCTGTTCAAAATCTAAGCTGTTGTGTTACCCCTTTCCCTGCAACTGTCTTTAAGACTGCATTCACACCTCATTTTGTTTACATACGGGTGCCAAATATGGCTGGGGGAGGGGCAAACCAGGCGCTCCCGTACTCCAGCCGGATCAGCCCGTGATTCCATTTACTTTACTGAGCCGACCGGAGTCAAACGGTGACTCTGGTCGGCTCAGTTTTGACCTGTATGCGTTTTCCTGACCGGACCTGAAACCGTAGTATACTACTGTTTTAGGTCCGGTCCAAAACCGGATACGGGTCAAAACTGAGCCGACCGGAGTCACCGTTTGACTCCGGTCGGCTCAGTAAGGTAAATGGAGTCACGGGCTGATCCAGCTGGGGTACGGGAGCCCCTGGTTTGCCCCTCCCCCAGCCGGATCCAGCACCCGTATGTAAACAAAACGAGGTGTGAATGCAGCCTAACGCGAAGATCAGGAAGTCCCTTTGCCAAATTTCTATTTAAAGTTGCAACGATGTTGGAAACATGTAATGAAAGCTAGAAAGTTGCTTCATTTTGCATTCAAGAAACAAATGAACGAATACATTTAATGCAAAGATCAGCCTTAGTCTTTAACCTGAGATCACTGGAGCATAACCGCACTTATCAAGGTTCATTTCGACTCCTGTTCTTCCTAGAACTGGAACCTCCACTTTTTACATTAGTTACAGTTCAGTGCTTAATGTAACCTTTGCATTTTCTCCTTTCTTCTTTGCTCAAGTAGCACCTTGCAAACAGTGCATTAGTATGCCTTGCTCCTCCTCACGTGTCATCCATAGTAGTGTGCTGTAAATCAACCTCCTGCATAGTGGCAGCCTGTTCAATTGCAGTTTATAGCAAAGCGGAGAGTAGACTGTCCTGTGATTGCTCAGACAAGTGAAAGGAAGCCCTGTATCTGAACTATTGGCAAACAGTTCAGCTCTGGGACTGCCCTCTAAAATGGAAAGAATGAGAAATTGCTGCACACAATGTAGGAGGCTCAGGTGCTCAATAACAGCAGTGAGAGCTCAAAATTCACCTAGTCACCTCGAGGGTTAACCTGTTGGCGACCACGGGCGTATGGGTGCACCCAGGTACTTAAAGGGTAGCTCCCACCATTATATATATTTTCTGTCCCTGCCTATTGCACATCTATCCCTAACCACCTCCCTGCTTAAATTTTTTTTTTTTTTTTTTTTTACTATATTAAAAATAACTTTGTCTGCCTGGTAGTCTGCTCACTACCAGGCAGACTTCACCAGCAGGCACAAAGTCACTGATGCCTGCTGGGGCCGTCTATTGGCGCTACCCCGTTCCCTCTGTCACACCACTACCCTGTTCCCTTCGTCACACCGCCCCCCCCCCCCGTTCTCAAACCAGGAACCCTGCTCTCCTCCAACCCCTGTTATAACCACCAACTCCCCTAAATTATCATAAATATACTTACTGATGCTGCAGAGTCAGGCAGCGGGCGTTCAGGGGCAGCGATGACATGTGCGGGAGGAGTGTCCTCCCAGCCAGTGGCAGGGGAGCCAATGCGCTCGCTCCCGCCTGTCTGACAGGCAGGGAGTGAACGCAGTGTAAATTAATTTGCGGCCGGGCAATCGGTCCTAATTCAGACGTGACTTGCTGCAGCCGGCCACTAGGAGGGAGACCCCTAGTGGCCGGTTTTCAAACCTAAAATTCACCCTGATAATGAAAAAATAATGAAAATATATTAGATATGTTGTTGTACATAAGTACTACAACATATCAAAAAATAAAGTTGGTGACTGTGCCCATTTAAGGACCAAGGGCATAACTGTACGCCCATGGGAATTTCGATCCCCGCCACTAGCCGGACGGGGATCGGAACAGGATGCCTGCTGAAATCATTCAGCAGGCATCCCTTGCAAATGCCTGGGGGGGGTCCTGACCCCCATGTCGACGATTTGCGGCGATTCTAGGCTGATCGGGTCTCTGACCCGATAGCCCGGCATATAGGGGTGATCGGAGCGGTCAGACAGCTCAGACCATCCTGAAGGGGTGCCACCTCCTCCTATCCCCTGCGATTAGCCGGTCAGGACTGACCGGCGAATCACAGGGCGGGGGTGAAAGTTAATTTCTCTATTGGCTTCATTGGGGGACACAGACCTTGGGTGTATGCTGCTGTCTCTAAGGAGGTGTGACACTATGGTAATAAAAAGTCAGCTCCTCCCAGCAGGATATACCCGCCTTCAGGACCTGAGCTAATCAATTTAAGCTTAGTGTCTGAAGGAGGTGGACATGGTCTGGATTTTCAGATTTTTTTATTTTCCTAGTATAGGGACGTGTTAGTTTTTTTTAATTCCTTTTCTTTTCCGTTTTCAGGTGGGGGCTCAGGGACTCTTGTTCCCTGTTTTCCCCATTGCGAGTAAGGGGGCACCGACATTGCGTATATGCGCTGTTCACCCATACCTCGCCAACAGTCAGCGTCTGGGTGGTACCTCATGGGTCCGGGTCCCCCTTTTTCTCTGCTCGCCTCGCTCGCGCATAGCAGCCAGGCGTGATGCAGGGACAAAAGCTGACTGAAGACTCCATTAGGTAAGTTCTTCTGACTGAGGTAAGTACTCCTCCCCCCCCCCCCTTTTTTTTCTCCATAGGTACGGTTTCGCAACCTCTGGAGACCCCCTGTTTTGGCCCACCTTCATTTTATGGGGCATGATTATACAGGGGCTGCACGTTATGCTGGGGGAGCAGTGGCACCTGAGGGGGCATATCTTATAAGGCACCTTACTTTATGGGGCATATAGTATGGGGCACTTTATTATGTGGTGTGGTGTGTGTGTTGGTGCAACTACTACAGCGCCTTATTTGCGGCGCTGCTTCGGGCCGGGCGCTCTCAGCGCTGGCTTACCTTCGTTATGCTTACAGCGCCTTATCGCGGCTGACGGCCACAGCGCTGCTACGAGCCGGGCGCTTCAGCACCGGCTTACTTTCACTTTCGCCGGCAGCCTCTGCCGGCGTTTTGGCCACCCGCTCTATTCCCCTGAGCGCATATGCGGCTGATATGTGCGCTCGGGACAAGGAGCGGGGGCGCCATGACAGTTCTTCTTCGGCCATCTGTAGCTCCGCCCACTGGGCTGGCAGCTCTCAGAGGCGCGAAGCAGCGAACAATCAGCGCCGTGGGTGCGATTTTTCTATGTGAAGGGGTCTTACTGTGTGCCTTGCTTCAGGCACGCCCCTCCCTCCCTATTGGCTGGCCTGTTCAGTCTCTCTGGCTGCACGGAGAGAGTTCTCCTCACTGCAGCTGACAGGGGACACAGACCAGGGTGAGAAAGTTCCTGTCTTCTTTTTTCTCACATTATGTCCGTACCCAGAGCTGTTCCTCCCTCCAAACAGAAACCTGGGAATACAGTGACTTATTATATCTGTAAGCACTGTAATACCAAGATGTCTGGCTCTGCTGAGCCCTCTTGCCCTGCCTGCTCCACTGCTCCTCCAGACCCCCTGGTGCCCCTTCGGACCCAGTGGGTTCAGCCGCTCCTCCAGCCTGAGTTTCTTCCCTGACCCAGTATATGGCTGACTTGACCCAAGTCTCCCGTTCGGTGGCTGAGGCCTCCCCGAAAATGGTGTCCGCCTTGAAGGGGTCTTCCCTGCGTAGGACCTCGTCTGCCACGTACCCGGTCTGGGTCACCCCCCTCCAGGACTGCATCTACTCATACACATTCCCCTGGTGAACTGGTGAACGACGCTTCCAAGCTGGCATCTGACTCAGAGGACCGCTCAGTCTCAATTGCAATGGTGAACTCATTGGTGACAGCCATAAGAGACACCTTTCACTTGGAGGACCCAGGATCTTCGGATGTCAATCCAGGGGTATCCTTTCATCGTGCTAAGCCAGCACCTGAAAGGTTCAGCTCTCACACTGACTTTGACGACAATCCGCATGGAAACATCCAGTCAAGAGGTTCCCGGGAATCAAGTCAATTCAAGGACGTTATCCATTTGACAAGGACTTTGTCGCTAAGGTGGTTTCCCCTCCCTCAGTGGACCCACCAATCTCCTGGATCTCTAAGGCGACTACACTGCCTCTGGCAGATGCCGCTGCCTTCAGGGATCCCGCGGACAAGAAGGTAGAATCTTTAGCGAAGTTCGCTTCTGAAGCAGCTGGCTCTTCTCTTCTTCGCCTTGACGTGGGTGTCCAAGGCCCTGTCGGAGTGGTGCCAAAAGCTTCATCAGGATATCTCAGCGGGATCCCATCTCCCCCCCCCCCCCCCCCCCCCCCCAGAGGATCTATTTGCTCTGGCTCTCCAATGCGCTAAAGCTGGGGACTTTCTGTGCACAGCTTCCATGCAGTCAGGCGGTTGTTCTGCCTTTGCTGTGGGTCACCTAGCGGCTCTCCGCAGCTCTATGTGGTTTAAAGCTTGGAATGCAGATGCCGCTTCCAAAAGGTCTCTCACTGAGCTTCCCTTAATGGGTGTCCGTCTTTGGCAAACGCCTTGATGAGATTATTTCTGAGGCAACGGGAGGTAAGAGTTCCTTGTTACCTCAAAATAAGGCTCGCCCTACTTCCCAGAGGAAGTCCTTTTTCCTTTCGGACCTCTGGCCCCTGTAAAGGGTCCGGGCAGGCGCCCTTGTGCGGGACAAGAAGCCTCCCTCGTTCCACGCACGCCCTTCTTGGAAGTCCGACTCCAACCGGTCTGGCCGTTTTGCGCCCAAATCTGGCAACCGCAAACCCACTTCTGCATGAAGTGAGGCCCCCACCCGCGGTTTCTTTTCGGGTGGGAGGTCTTGTTTTTCCGAGACATCTGGACTTCGCACATTCAGGACTCTTGGGTCAGGGATGTGGTGTCCAACGGTTACCGGATTGAATTCGCCTCCCTTCCGAGGGATCGCTTTTTTCGATCCCGGGCCCCCCGGTCTCCTCATCTGGTGAAGCAATTTCGAGTGGCTCTCCAGTCTCTGCTTCTCCAGCGGAACGTTTTTCGGGGGTTCTATTCAAATCTTTGTGGTCCCCAAAAAGACAGTTCTGTGCGACCAATCCTAGACCTCAAGCGTCTCAACCGTCACCTTCTCATCTGCCACTTCAGAATGGAATCCCTCCGTTCGGTGGTGGCGTCCCTGGAACAAGGGGAGTTTCTTTCACCGGTGGACATCAAGGATGCCTACCTCAATGTGCCAATATTTCGGGCCATCATCGGTACCTCCGCTTTTGCGGTTCCGGAGGGGCACTTTTAATTCGTGGCCCTCCCCTTTGGTCTAACCATGGCTCCTCGGGTCTTTACAAAGATCCTTGCGCCAGTGATGGGCCTTTTACGGTCGAGGGGAATCTCGGTGATACCCTACCTGGACGACCTTCTCATCAAGGCTCCAACCAGAGCCCAGACTCTGGAGAATTTGGACGTCACTCTCCACACTCTGACTCGGGTGGATGGTCAACCGGGATAAGTCAGTTCTCTGTCCTACCCAGTCTCTAACCTTCCTGGGACTTCGATTCGACATGGCCTCTGCCCGAATTTGTCTTCCGCCGGACAAACGTCTGGCGCTCCAGTCGGCAGTCCGCTCCCTTCAGACCCAGGTATCAATCTCCATCCGCACTTGTATGGAGGTCCTGGGTCGGATGGTGGCAACTATGGAGGCCGTACCCTTTGCCCAGTTTCATTACCGCCCCCTTCAACTGGCGATTCTCTCTCGATGGAACAGGTCTCCCCTGTCCCTTGATCGTCAGATTGTTCTCCCTCGCAGGGTCCGTCAGTCTCTACTCTAGTGGCTCCACTCCCCCCTTCTTCTCCAAGGGCGGTCCTTTCTTCCCCTTCACTGGCAGGTTGTTACAACAGATGCCAGCCTGTCGGGCTGGGGCGGTGTGTTCAGGGATTGGACGGTTCAGGGACTCCCGATAAACATATTGGAATTACGGTCGATTCTTCTTTGTCTTCTTCATTGGGAGTCTCGTCTTCAGTCCCGTCCTGTCCGCGTTCAGTCGGACAACGCCACAGCTGTGGCGTACATAAATCGTCAGGGCGGCACTCGCAGCTTGGCAGCCATGGCTGAGGTGACCAAGATTCTCACCTGGGCGGAGAACAAAGTTCTGGCCATTTCAGAGATTCACATTCCGGGAGTGCTCAACTGGGAAGCGGACTTCCTCAGTCGGTCCTCTCCCGACCATGGCGAGTGGTCTCTTCATCCGGAGGTCTTCGCGCAGCTCTGGGGCATTCCGGACGTGGACCTCTTTGTGTCCCGGCACAATCGGAAGATTCTTCCGTTTGTGTCAAAGTCCCAGGACCCTCAGGCTCTGGCCGTGGACGCCCTAGTGATTCCTTGGCCGGGGTTCGACCTACCTTATCTGTTCCCTCCTCTTCTGCTCCTTCCCAGGGTGCTGAGGAAGCTCAAGGCAGAGGGCGTCTCCGCCATTCTGGTAGCTCCAGATTGGCCTCGAAGGTCGTGGTACGCCGATGTAGTCAGGCTCCTGGACGACGCTCCTCTGCGCCTTCCGCTCCGCCCGGACCTACTCTCTCAGGGTCCTCTTTGCCACCCCAATTTACAGTCGCTGCATTTGACGGCGTGGCGTCAAGACCGCGGTTTTGAGGGCCCGCCGGTTCTCTTCCCAAGTCATTCACACCATGCTTAAGGCTCGTAAGCCCTCCTCCGCAAGAATTTACCACCGTACTTGGCGGTCTTATTTTCGTTGGCGTGATGCTCAGGACTTCTCCCCAGTGACCTTCTCGGTTCCCCATCTTCTCTCTTTTTTTGCAGTCGTGGCTGGAACTGGGGTTGTCTCTGTTCCCTTAAAGGTCAGGTTTCGGCCCTTACTGTTCTTTTCCAGCGACCCCTGGCTTCTAATTCTCGTGTCCGGACCTTCCTGCAAGGAGTGGCGCATGCTGTTCCTCATCGGTCGCCTTCTCCCCCTTGGGACTTGAATTTGGTTCTGAGTGCACTCCAGGAGGCACCCTTTGAGCCCCTTAGAGAGGTGTCTCTCAGCCTCCTTTCTTGGAAAGTGGCGTTTCTTGTGGCTATCGCCTCCATCCGGAGGGTGTCTGAACTGGCAGCTCTTTCCTGCCGTTCTCAGTTTCTGGTGATCCACCAGGACAAGGTCGTCTTCAGGCCAGATCCTTCCTTTTTACCTAAGGTGGTCTTGGCCTTTCATCTCAATGAGGACATTGTCCTCCCGTCTTTTTGTCCGGCTCCTTCTCATCCTAAGGAGCGCTTACTACACAAGCTGGACGTAGTTCGGGCTTTTCGGTCTTATCTCTCCATCACTACTTCGTTTCGTCGGTGTGATTCCTTTTTCGTCCTTACGGAAGGTCGTCGCAAGGGGTAACCTGCTTCCAAGGTCACCATTTCTCGGTGGATTCGGTCCGCCTATCGCTGTAAGGGGAAGATTCCTCCTTTCAGGGTTGTGGCTCATTCCACTCGTTCCGTTGGGGCATCCTGGGCTCTCCAGAATAGAGCCTCGGCCTCACAGATTTGCAAGGTGGCTACCTGGTCGTCTTTGCACACTTTCTCAAGGTTTTACCGAGTTCATACTTTCGTATCGGCTGATGCTAGTCTGGGTCGTGAAGTGTTGCAGGCGTCAGTGGATCGGCCGTCTGCCTGAATACTTAAATGCCCACCCAAGGGACGGCTTTGGTACGTCCCACGGTCTGTGTCCCCCAATGGAGCCAATAGAGAAAAGGAGATTTTTTTAACACTTACCGTAAAATCTTTCTCGACGGATCCATTGGGGGACACATCTCCCGCCCTTTCTGTTTTTTTTTCCTTTGGTTCTCTGTCCGAGGGTGTGTTCAGTTATGTTTTTTCTTCTGGTCCTTGGACAGTTTTAGGTTTTTCTCCTGTTGCTCTGGAACTTAAACTGACTAGCTCAGAGCCTGAAGGTGGGTATATCCTGCTGGGAGGAGCTGACTTTTTTTTTTTTTTAAATTTTTTTTATTACCATAGTGTCACACCTCCTTAGAGACAGCAGCATACACCCACGGTCTGTGTCCCCCAATGGATCCTTCGAGAAAGAGATTTTACAGTAAGTGTTAAAAAAAAAATCTTTTTCCCCCTCACTGCCTGCCCCTGGTTTATAGCAAGTTTCCCGCTTCAAGTTTGAGATGCGGCAAATTTTCCGCTGCAGCGGGAAACTCACTGTAAACCCCCGCCCGTGTGAATGTACCCTAAAAACACTACACTAACCCAAAATAAAGAGTAAAACATTACACCCTTACACTGTCACCCCCCCCCACCCCCAAATAAAAATTAAAAATGTCTTGTGTCAGTTTTTCCAAAACGGAGCCTCCAGCTGTTGCAAAATAACTTCCAGTATTGCCGGACAGCCATTGACTATCCAGGCATGTTGGGAGTTTTGCAACAGCTGGAGGCACCCTGTTTGGGGAAACTGGCGTACAGTATTTTTGGTGGAGGAGGCAAGTGTAACGCTTACATCTGGGTACACCCCTATGAAAATCCCTAATTTAGGCCTCAAATGCGCATGGCACTCCCTCAGAGCCCGGTCTTATTTCAAGGCAACAGTTTAGGGCCACACATGAGTACTCTCCGTACACGGGAGAAATTGCGCTACAAGTTTTTGGTGGCCTTTTCTTCTTTTACCCCTTTTATGAAAAGGTAAAGTTGGGGTCTACACCAGCATGTTAGTGTAAAATTTTATTTTTTAAACTAACATGCTGGTGTTGCCCCATATTTTAAATTTCATAAGAGGTAAAAGGAAAAGACCTCAGGAGTGAGAGCACACTATGTACATTTGAGGCCTAAACTGGTGATTTGCACAGTGGTGGCTGTTGGTTACAGCAGTTCTGACCTAAACGCAAAAAATACCCACATGTGACCCCATTTTAGAAGCTACACCCCTCACAGAATGTAATAAGGGGTGCAGTAAGCATTTACACCCCACAGGTGATTGACAGGTTTTTGGAACAATTTTTGGAACAATTTTTTCATTTGCACAGCCCACGGTTACAAAGATCTGTCAAATGCGAGTGGGGTGTAAATACTCACTGCACCCCTTGTTACATTCCTTGAGGGGTTTAGTTTCCCAAATGTGCCATTTGGGGTGTTTTTTGCTGTTATGGCACCATAGGGGCTTCATAAATGAGACATGCCCCCCAAAAACCATTTCCCTTCTGAGCCCTCTAGTGCATCTGCAGATCACTTTACATCCACATAAGAGGTATTTCTTCAAGAAATGGGGATTCAAATTTTGGGGGACATTTTCACCTATTACCCCTCGCGAAAATGAAAAATTTGGAGTAACATCAGAATTTTAGTGAAAAATTTTTTTTTTTTTCATTTTCACATCCAACTTCAATGCAAAGCCCTGTGTGGTGTTAAGGCTCTTTGTACCACTCAAGTTCCTTGAGGGGTGTAGTTTCCCAAATGGTATACCATGTGGGTGTTTTTTACTGTTCTGGCACCATGGGGGCTTCCTAAATGTGACATACCCCCGCCCCCCAAAACCATTTCAGCAAAATTCGATCTCCAAAATCCCATTGTCGCTCATTCCCTTCTGAGCCTTGTAGTGCACCCACAGAGCACTTGACATACACGCATGAGGTATTTCCTTACTCGAGAGAAACTAACTTACAAATTGAGGGGCTTTTTCTCCTTTTAACCCTTGTAAAAATAAAAAATATGGGTCTACAAGAACATGTTAGTGTAAAAATGCCTGGCGTGACGTCACGCCTGAAAAAGGACTGATTTTGGCCTGGCAATCAATCCTTTTTCAGTTAGGCTGCACTCGCTCCCTGCCTGTCAATCAGACAGGCGGGAGCGAGCGCATTGGCTCCCCGGCTGCTGGCTGGGAGGCCACTCCTCCCGCACATCGCTGCCGGACTCTGCAGTAAGTGTAATGAGGGAACGGGGTATGCGGGAGGGGGTTTGTGATGGAGGGAACGTTGTATGCGGGGCGGAGGTTTGTGATGGAGGGAACGGGGTATGGCATGGAGGGAACGGGCTAGCGCCGTAGCACCGCATGTAACTAACTAATAGTTTATCTACACAGGGTGCCTCCAGCTGTTTCAATACTATAACTCCCAGCATGCCCTGACAGCCAATAGATGTCAGGGCAAGCTGGGAGTTGTAGTGGTGAAACAGCTGGAGGCACCCTGTGTAGATGAACTAAGGGCGTAAGTCCCCCCCAGCAGGCATCAGTGATGTGGTGCCTGCTGGGGAAGTCTGCCTGGTAGTGAGCACACTACCAGGCAGAAAAAAAGTTATTTTTAATATAGTAAAAATTAAAATTAAAAGCAGGGAGGGGAGGGGGTTAGGGTTAGATTGGCAATAGGCAGGGACAGAAAAAAAATAGGATGGTGGGAGCTACCCTTTAACAAACTTTCAGAATGTCATTTTGAATATGTTGAGGGGTGCAGTGTTCATAATGGGGTCCATTGTCGGATATTTCTAACATAAAGACCCTCAAGTTCACTTCAAAACTGAACTGGTGCCTAAAAAAATTTGATTTTTTACTTGGAAAATTGCTGCTATACTTTGAAGCCCACTGATGTTTTCAAAAAGTAAAAACATGTCAACTTTATGATGCCAACATGTATATGTGAATTGATAATGTATTTGGTATGTCTATTTTACCAAATCAAGAATTACAATAGCTAAAATATAAACCTTTATTACAAAATAACCATATTACAGAATAACGTACACAAATCCCCATAAAAACAGTAGATATCAATTAGTTCACGAAGTGCAATGATAATAGGGTCAATCCCCCGTAATACATGCCTCACCCGACGCGTTTCCCCATAATTCAATAATTATAAAAAACATACGGTTCATCAGGGTACAAAAGCAATTAAAGTGGTCGCTTTAGGACAAAGGTACACATAGTGAATACATATAGAACATATACATAATCATGCGATGAAAAAAAAAGCTCGGCTCTGCTAATTATCGATGAGAACTGCCGTAACGTGTTTTCAGACCTTCATTGTTGTTCCAACATATTCATGATAGCAAAAGTATGTCTCTCTTTAAATAGCCGACCTCACAGATATATAGAGGATATACTCAAGACAATGTTCTCCAGGGATGTCACAATTGTGGTATAGTTATACACAGATATAGGTAGAGCTATCCAGCTAAGAGCCAAGACTGAGGAACAGGACTATCAGTTGTACAAAAATACCCGAGAAGTGAAAGACAATTCATGTACTCTAGCACTCCTCCTTAGTTGAGATATCCACCATCTAGGCCTTATATTCAAGAGCCAGAGATAATCCTTTAGCATAGACAAATGGCAACAAACAGTCCCAACCGGCTGCACTCTAAGGGCACTCTCCTCCGTAACAGGTCCCACTGTTGGTCACCACATTAACTTTTCCTAGCGACCACCACTGCACATGACCACCGCTCCTGATAAAGATTGGCACCACATCCCTCTTTATCAGGAGCGGTGGTCATGTGCAGTGGTGGTCGCTAGGAAAAGTTAATGTGGTGACCAACAGTGGGACCTGTTACGGAGGAGAGTGCCCTTAGAGTGCAGCCGGTTGGGACTGTTTGTTGCTATTTGTCTATGCTAAAGGATTCTCTGGCTCTTGAATATAAGGCCTAGATGGTGGATATCTCAACTGAGGAGGAGTGCTAGAGTACATGAATTGTCTTTCACTTCTCGGGTATTTTTGTACAACTGATAGTCCTGTTCCTCAGTCTTGGCTCTTAGCTGGATAGCTCTACCTATATCTGTGTAGAACTATACCACAATTGTGACATCCCTGGAGAACATATTGTCTTGAGTATATCCTCTATAGATGTGTGAGGTCGGCTATTTAAAGAGACATACTTTTGCTATCATGAATATGTTGGAACAACAATGAAGGTCTGAAAACACGTTACGGCAGTTCTCATCGATAATTAGCAGAGCCGAGCTTTTTTCATCGCATGATTATGTATATGTTCTATATGTATTCACTATGTGTACCTTTGTCCTAAAGCGACCACTTTAATTGCTGTTGTACCCCTGATGAACCGTATGTTTTTTTTTTTATAATTATTGAATTACGGGGAAACGCGTCGGGTGAGGCATGTATTACGGGGGATTGTCCCTATTATCATTGCACTTTGTGAACTAATTGATATCTACTGTTTTTATGGGGATTTGTGTACGTTATTCTGTAATATGGTTATTTTGTAATAAAAGGTTTATATTTTAGCTATTGTAATTCTTGATTTGGTAGTTTAGAGCTAGCTAATTTTGATTTATATATCAGTGATTGTGGTATGTCTATTTTCCTTTACAAGCAGACGGCTTCAAAGTTATAAAAATGCAAAATTTTCTAATTTTTAATGAAATTTTGGAATTTTTCCCCAAGAAATGTTGCAAGTATCAAAGGAAATTTACCACTAACATAAAGTAGAACATGTCACGAAAAAACTGTCTCGGAATCAAATTCATAAGTACAAGCATCCCAGAGTTATTAATGCTTAAAGTGACAGTGGTCAGATGTGCAAAAAATGCTCTGGTCCTTAGGGTCAAAATGGGCTCGGGCCCCAAGGGGTTAATATAACAATGCCAGTTAGGTTTTAAAAAGCTTTTGAAAGTACCGGTAAATTTTTAACTTTCTTCTTAAACACAGTTGCAACTGGAAAATGTGTATGAAGCTGGAAAAGTGAATCTTGTAACCATTATTCAGCTACTAAATGAGGCCTTAAAAATAGTTAAACAGAAAAACAACAACAAAGGCAGCAAAGAATTCCAAGTTGATCTCCAGTATCTCTCAGCTAAAGTGAAACTTGAAACTGAAATTCTTCAAAGACTAAAGCACTTGAGGTAACGTGTTCAGTATGAATATAAGGCTTTCGTTTTCTGTTGTGTCTTCATCTTATTTATTGGTATATAAAGTGAACAATGGGAGATCGATACCCAAACAGTGTTAAAACTTGCCCTGTTTGCCACAAAATCTCCCTAAAGTGAAATTGCCTTTTGATGACCGGGACGAAATGAGAGAAATCGTAACGGACAGATACGGGGCAGACAAATCTCTGCTTTTTATTGATTGTGATTGCTGGTTAATAATACTGGATATTCTTACTTGGTGCAGGCACAAAATAAGAAGGGAGGACATTGTATCTGTTAACAAGTCAATTACTGATAAACAGCATGACTGGGAGAAAAAATGGAAAAGGATTTTAGGCAAGTCACCATTCAGCCTCTTTAAAGGATTGAATCCAGTAAGTTAGTATTGCAACTTTTTAGCTCTTTAAAAAAATATTCTAGCATTCTTTGTATAAATGACCATAAACTTAGTTGAGAAAGATAGAAGTACAGTCAAATCTGTGATATATAACTTTTTACACTTGTTTTATTTTTCAGGTCCTTGAATTTCAACCTCCCCTGGCTCCTCTTTCATTTGACCCTGCTGCAGATGATGCTTTAAGAAACAGTGTTTTTAGTCAATACCCAATATCTCTCTCTGGTGAGATTTTCACTGCTTTGTCAACTACATGTGATTTTTTTTTTTCTTCTTTTCTATGGGAATGGTCTTTAGTGAGTTTCTGAAGAGCATGCATGTCTTTTGCTTTTCTCTATATGTAGCCTATTGAAAACTGATTTCAGGGGCTTTTCTCCAGTTATATAACTTATGATCTCTGAGTGCTCTGATGGTATCATATGGAGATAACTAATGTGTTCTCTGACCCAAGGCCAGACTCATTAGGCAATGTTTGTCAAACTGGCTGAAAAAAAATTCAAAAACTCCATGTTATGCAGAAACTCCACCTGATCCAAAAAAAAGACCCCCCACCCCCCTTCCCAAATAATAAAAAAGCTTATCTTTTGTAGGTAAATAATATCATATTTGACTATTGGCTCCCCAAAAAAAATTTAAGTGCAGTTTTTTTCAGTATGAATATAAGGCTTTTGTCATTCGTGTGTGTGTGTGTGTGTGTTTTATTATTTATTTATTTTTTTAACCTTTCCCCTGTTCACCTTTTTAATATTCCTTTTTGGCATGAAAGGTGAGCAATGGGAGATTGATACCCAAACAGTGTTAACTTGATCTGTTTGTCACAAAATCTCCCTAAAGTGAAATTGCCTTTTGATGACCGGGACGAAATGAGAGAAATCGTAACGGACAGATACGGGGCAGACACACCTGTGCTACTATTAATTTTGATTGTTGGTTAATAATACTACTGAAAATGTATACTTAGTCCAGGTATAGCATTTCATTTGCTTATTTGTCTTCAAGGTAACAAAATAAACGAATTGTGCGAGAAGTCCTCTACTACCTCTCTTCCGAAGGCTGGACCAATTGCTGACTAACAAACATTTCTGGCATACAGGAAGTCTTTTTCTGTGGTCACAAATCTGTGCCAACTTCTGATTTTAGATAAGATTGAGCAATACAATAGGTTTCTTATCATGTTTCTCCTTGCACGTTTGTGGTCAGCAATATGATCATTTAAGATTGTACATTGGTAGAGTAAACTAAATTGAGAAGGAAAGCAAATGAAGTAAAAAAAACTTCAGGCTTTATTTGGGATTCCACAAATTTGTGCTTCATCATTGCTTGTCTACATATTTATTTACACCTGGAGGTCTGATCAGTGGTGCCGGACTTTAATTCTTTCTGCTTTCAGTGTGTTGAAATAGCTATAGGTCACATGAGAGACTCACCCAAGTAGGATGCTATATGGATAAGATTTTGCAGCAAGTGCTTGTTGCAATATCTGTAGACTTTCACTTTACTAGTAGTTTTCTGTACAGCAACAACATTGCAGTCATAGGACCACATGCTAAATGAGTTAAATGCACCTATACATGCAATTTTTTATATTTTTTAGAGTTAACAAATGATGATTCTAGTGTTAAGAACAAGGAGCCTAATGATTCCTTCATGAGTTTTATGGATGCTACACTCTTTACACCCATTGGAAGGTAAGTGTTCCTTCATTAAGACACTCAATTCCATTAAGTTTAATTCTGTGTAAGTTTGTCGTTTGATGTTAGTACTTGAGGTTTTCTTGTTTTAAAAATGATGGAACCAACCAGATGGGTTACTATAGACAACTGTTCCATGCATAAGGTTTGATAAATCTCCCCCCAATATGTACTGAGCAAAATAAATAGTACACGTCAGGATCTCATTTAACCAGTACAGCTGATATCCTTAAGCCATGAGAGGTCTTGCTGTTTGGTCTAGATCAGACACTGAACAGGCCTCCTCTGCTTTTAAGCATGATGTGAACATTGAGAGTTTTTTTTTATACTTTTTTTTTCACTTTTTTAAGGAAATCTCTACAATTTAATAAGACTCCCAGTATGCGTAGACTGTCTCTAAATGAAAAGGTGAGTAATGAATTAAAGTGTTCAAATAAATTAGGGCTTCACGATATGGGGAAAATGTGCGATTGCGATTTTGGGCCCCAAAATGCGATTTCGATATGCAATGCGATATATAATAAAAAAAAATAAATAAAATTGTGAAATCCCCCCCCCATTTCATGTCCAATCCACCTACCTGCCCATTTCTCCTCCCCTTTGTCACATTCTCCTCCCCTTTGCCACATTCTTGTACTGCAACAATACACTAGGTTTCCCGGGCGGTTTTCAAATCTTCCGCGGGAAACTTGTGTGTTTGCTGCCGAAAAAAAATTACCTTTCCCCATCAGCCAATCACTGGCTTGACAAGTGACACCACTGCGGCCAGTGATTGGCTGAAAAGGGGGAGGTCCTACTAGTTGGTGAAGAGAGGAGATGCCGGACCGCATGGAGGGGAACGGCATCTGCAGGGACCAGGAGTAGGTGAGCAGAAGGTTTTTTATTTTTCTCTCCCTGCACCCTTTTACTTCAGTGTTTTTCTATCCGGTTGCCTCGAGCTGTTGTGAAACTACTACTCCCAGCATGCCCGGACAGCCTTTGCCGGTCCGGGCATGCTGAGAATTGTAGTTTTGCAACAACTGGAGGCACCCTGGTTGGGAAACACTGACTTTTAGTGCTGTATTTATCTGTGTATAACACACACACCCATTTTAACAGGGAAATTTAAGTAAAAAAATAAATAAATGTAATCTAAACTTGGACTAAATGCCACATCAGCCCCCCCCGCCCCGACTTTGATTTCTCCTGCACCTCAGTTTGGTCCCATCCCCTCCAGTGTCACATCATTCCTCCCCTTTTATCAGTCCCTGTGCCACATTTTCCCCTCTCATCGCCTCCCCCCCATGTCTTATAATTCCCCCCCCTCATCATTTCCCCCTGTCATCAGCCCCCCATCATGTTCCTCTTATGCCATTCTTCCCATGCCTCATCACTCCCCCTTTTCCCGTGCGCATATGCATGTGCACACACATGCACGCACACACATGCACGCACACACATGCACGCACACACATGCACGCACACACATGCACGCACACGCACGCACACGCACGCACGCACACGCACACACACACACACACATACACACACACACATACACACACACACATACACACACACACACACACACACACACACACACACACACATACACACACACACACACACACACACATACACACACACACATACACACACACACATACACACACACACATACACACACACACACACACATATATATATATTTATTATAAATGTTCTCTATCGGCTCCATTGGGGGGGACACAGACCATGGGTGCATGCTGCTGTCACTAGGAGGCTTGACACTATGGCAACCAGAAAAGTCGGCTCCTCCCAGCAGGGTATACCCGCCCACAGGCACCTGAGGTAATCAGTTTTAGCTTAGTGTCTTAAGGAGGCGGACATGGTCTGGAGTTCTCTCCAGACCAGGTCTTATGTTTTATTATTTTTCCTAGATTTAGGGATGTTTTTTGTTCCGTTTTCTTTCCGGTTTTCAGGTGGGCACTCGGGAACTGCGGCTCACTGTTTCCCCGTTGCGATTGAGGTGGGGCACAGAAATTGCGTATATGTACTGTTAACCCCCTCTCACCAATGGTCAGCGTCTGGGGTTGTACCTCATGGGTCCGGGTCCCCCTACCTCCCTGCTCACCTCGCTCGCACATGGTAGCCCGGCATGATGCAGGTGACTAAAGCTGGCTGAAGACTTAATTAGGTATGTTCTTCAGCATGTGGTGAGTATTTTCCTCCCTTTTTTTTTTTTTTTTTTTCCCCTTTAGGTGGTTGATTTTCAACCTCTGGAGACCCCCAGTGTTAGCCCACTGTTACATTAGGACGGGGCCAGGAGTTCTGCCATATTTCTTTCGGCAGCGGAGATTGCCGAAGGTATTTCGCCCGCTCCTTTCCCCACTAGCGGGGCCGGGAGCGGGCGCCATTATTTTCTCAACCGCATTTACTCGGCGGGCCGGGACGCTTTGGCTCCGCCCACCCGGCCGTCGCGGTTTCTCTGAGCGGGAACTTGTTCCCACGGCCGCACATAGCACCCTGACATTCTTTTCTTCGGCAAGGGAGGCTGCCGGAGGTACTGCGCCCGCTCCTTTCCCCATATGCAGTAGCATATGCGCTAGGGGCCAGGAGCGGGCACCATTATTACTTCTGCTGTATTTACCTTGGCGGGCTGGGGCGCATTAGCTCCGCCCACCCGGCCTATCTGTGCTTCTCAGCAGGGACTAGTTACCTATTAGCACTGTGCGCGCGCAGAGGGAAGTTTTCGGGGCCATTCAACAGCGCCCGAAAAAAAAAAAAGGCGGGCTCTGCTAAACCCACTTGTTCTCCTGCACCACTGCTCCCCCCCAGATCCCCAACTTGGCTCAGGCCTCCCAGTATGTGGTGACTGCCTTGGAGAGGTCCTCTCTACTCGGAGGGTTCCGTTCTCCCCCCTATTCTGACGCTCTCGCAGCGTCACAGGGGTGTTTCATTTGACTCATCCCCTGAGTCTGGGCAGGCACGGGCGCTCCCCTCACAGGCATCGCCCCGTTGCTCCAGCTTGTAGCTCGCGTCACTCCACTAGAGGACGGTCACATGGTGGCAGTTCTGGTTCTCCAGACCTGCGTACCAAGCCAGTCTCTCCCTCTTCCAGGGCAGCCTCCCGCGTTCACCTTCATCTGGAGAACTTGCGGATGAAGTTTCAGATTCGGCCTCTGATTCAGAGGACCGCACGGATATGCCTGATGTGGTGTACTCATTGGTTTTGGCCATAAGAGACATCTTCCAGCTAAAGGACCCAGGAACTTCGGACGTGGTCCAGAAGTTGCCTCTCATCGTGCCCGACCTCTTCCAGGGCTGCCTCACCTCGTTCCCATTCACCTGGAGAACTTGTGGATGAGGTTTCTGATTCGGCCTCCGACTCGAAGGAACGCACGGATGCCTGATGTGGTGTCACCTTCCATCTAAAGGACCCAGGAACTTCGGACTTGGCTCCAGAAGTCTCCTTTCTTCGTGCCTGACCGGCACCCAAGACCTTCAGCTCTCACGCTGAATTTTACGCCCTGCTGGTATCTGCCTGGAGGCACTGTGACAGAACTTTCAGGAAACAAAGGTTCAAGCGCGGTATCCCTTCGCCATGGACCTCATTGCTCGGTGGACCTCCTCTCCAACTGTGGATCTGCCGGTCTCCCGTCTCTCTAAGGTACCTACCCGGCTGTTGGCTGATGCGGCTGCCTTCAAGGATTTAGCGGACATAAGGGTGGAGATTTTGGCAAACTTTGCCTTTTGAGACAGCAGGTTATTACTGCTCTTGCTTCGGCCTGGGTGTCAAAGGCCCTTTCAGTAGGGTCTCCATCTCCGCTAGGGTGGTCTTCAAGATCCATCTGGTGGATTTATTTAATCTAGCTCTCCGATGCTCCGCAGCTGGACATTTTCTGTGTTTTTCTTCCATGCACATCCACTGTGCTGCCTTTGCCACAAACTACCTGGTAGCCACCGTCCCTCCATGTGGCTTAAGCAACCTCCAAATACTCCCAAGGGACTTCAATAGGCGCAGAAAGGATGAGAAGTTATAGATGTATACACGATAGCATTTATATGCAGAACAACGCATTTCGACACCAGGACGGGTGTCTTAAGTTAATAGCAAATGTTGACAAAGGAACATATTTATGCAAAAAACAGACAAAAAGATAATCAACTCACAATGGGTGGTTACTCCGTCTGTGCCAAACCGGAAGTGGTCATCAGAATCACGGCGCACAGACGGAAGGGATAAAACGGACTACATACAGTCAACATAGGGTAAGTGTATATAAAAAATATAAATATACATATAAAAATAGATACATAGATCAATTACTGTAAAAATCTAACAACAAGGAACACTGGTCAAATTAGTATTATGTGATGTTTTCAATTGTCTCATTCGACCCATCAGGCTGGAGACATTTAAGTTTAAAGATCCAGTGGCTTAAAGCCTGGAATGTGGACGCCGCCTTCTAGAAGTAAGGCGAAGGGCGGAAAAGAGTTCTTTATTACCTCTGGATAAGGCTCACAGAACCGCTTTCCGTTTTAAGTCCTCCTTCCGTTTCTGCGGACCTTTGGTACCAACAAAGGGTCCAGCCAGGCACCTTCTCGGGAAGGGGGCTCTCTCCTTCCGGACCTGTCACTCCCGGAGGTCGGCTATCCGTTCCGGCCATTTTTGCGGCCCCATCAGGCACCCATAGGCCTTCCTCGGTCTGAAGGGTCGCCCCCACCCGCCGACCTTTCTCGGGTGGTTGGTCGCCTCTTATTCTTCCGGGATGCGCGGACCACACACATTCAGGATTCCTGGGTCAGGGATGTGGTAGTCAACGGATACAGGATCGAATTTACTTCCCTTCCATGGGATTGCCTTTTTCTTTCCTAGACCCTCCGGTTTCCCCTCTCTAGCGAAGGCAGTTCGGGGCGGGCCCCCTTTTTTATCCAGGAAGTAATTGTCCCGGTTCCTTCAGAGGAACGTTTTCATGGTTATTCCAACCTCTTTGTGGTCCCCAAGAAAGGCGTTTCTGTTCGCCCAATCTTGGTTCCTGAGTATCTCAGCCAGCATTTTCTGCTTTCCCATCCCGAATGGAGTCTCTCCGTTCGGTGCTGGCGTCCATGGTTCACGGGGAGTTTCCGTTCCTCGGTGGACATCAAGGATGCCTGCCTCCAGATTTCATTGATTTTTTTTTTTTCCGGTCATCAGCGGTACCTCCGCTTTGCAGTTCCGGACGGTCATTTTCTATTGTGGCCCTCCTTTTCGGTCTGGCCACTTCTCCGCGGACCTTTACCACAGTCCTGGCGCCTGTGATAGCCCTTTTACGGACAACAGCTGTTTACATGATTCCTTACTGGGACGACTTCCTAATCGGCGCTCCAGCCAGGGCCCCGATCCTGAAGAGTCTTAGTCTCAACCTCCAGGACTTGTCTCACTTCAGATAGATGGTCAAACGGGACAAGTCCAACCGCTCTCCTGGGGCTCCAGTTCGACGCGGCCTCTGCCCGCTTTCGACTCTGCCGACTAATTGGCTGACTCTCTTATCAAGAGTCCGATGACTTTGGCACCCTGCTCCAGTTTCCATTCGCTTTTGCATGAAAGCCCTGGGTCGGTTAGTGGAGGACAGGCCCCCCCCAATGGATCCTTCGAGAGATTTTACGGTAAGCATAAAATCACCTTTTTCACTCCTCCCCGCCCCCCCCCCCCCCCCCCCAGCTTTCTCTGTTTTTTTTTTTTTTTTTTTTTTTTTTCATTTTCCCTATCTCCCCCCTCCTTCATCACATAATTTTTTTTTTTTTACTTTCCTTACTTGGCTGCGCTTTGGCAGGCCAGGTCAGGCGGCGGGTCTTGCGGGCTGTGTGGTCAGTGAAACTGATCAGTGACTTCCTCTGCCGGCTTCTCTGCGTGGCATCAGTGACGTCACTTCATTTCCTGCAGTCTGACTCGCGGTGGCTGTAGGAAATGAAAAGTGACGTCACTGATGCCACGCAGATGAGCCGGGAGAGGACTTCATTCATCTGCTTCATGACCACACAGCCCGCAAGACCCGCTGTCTGACCTGCCGAAGCAGCCACGTAAGGAAAATAAAAAAACCTATAAAAAGCAGGGGAAAAGGGGAATGATGAGGGAGGGGGGAGGAGCCGCTGCTGGTCACTGATTTAAAGTGGCCGGGCTGCTAATACTTCACAAGCTACTGCGGCCGCTTGAAATCAGTGACCAGAAGATTTATCTGCCTATAACATGCAGGCATGGGTGAGTGTCATACACCGATAAATACGGGTATTTTTGTTTTTACCTGCTCTGGCCGGCCCCGCCACGGGAGATGGCCCGAGCAGATAATTGCATGTTTTCTCGGTGGGGCCATATAGCTAGATCGCAAAAATCTTGATTCGATTGCTTTTGCGATATATCGTGCAACCCTAAAATAAATTTATTCATGGCCGTAAATGATTGCATCCCTGATATTTTTTCAAGAAAATTAAGAAATGTCTCACAGAAAAGGATTGCAGTAACACATGTTTTGCTATACACGTTTACTCCCTTTTGTGTGTATTGGAACTAAACCAAAAAAAGAGGGGAAAAAAAGCAAATTGGACATAATGACACACCAAACTCCAAAAATGGGCTGGACAAAATTATTGGCACCCATAACTTAATATTTGGTTGCACACCCTTTGAAAAATGAAGTAAAATCAGTTGTATCTTCGTATATCCATCAATAAGCTTCTTACACCTCTCAGCCGGAATGTTGGACAACTCTTCCTTTGCCGACTGTTCCAGATCTCTCTTATTGGAAGGGCGCCTTTTTCCCAACAGCAATTTTAAGATCTCTCCACAGGTGTTCAGTGGGATTTAGATCTGGACTCATTGCTGGCCACTTCAGAACTCTCCAGCGCTTTGTTGACATCCATTTCTGGGTGCTTTTTGACATATGTTTGGGGTCATTGTCCTGCTGGAAGACCCAATATTTCGGACGCAAACCCAGCTTTCTGACCCTGGGCTGTACAGTGCAACCCAAAATCCATTGGTAATCCTCAGATTTCATGATGCCGTGCACACATTCAAGGCACCCAGTGCCAGAGGCAGCAAAACAACCCCATAACATCATTGAACCTCCACCATATTTCACTGTAGGCACTGTTATTTTCTTTGTAGGCCTCATTCCATTTTCGGTAAACAGTAGAATGATATGCTTTACCAAAAAGTTCTATCTTGGTCTCATCTGTCCACAAGAAGTTTTCCCAGAAGGATTTTGGCTTACTCAAATTTTTCTCTTCCGTCCACTCCCAGGGAGATTAGCTACAGTGCCATGGGTTGCAAACTTCTTGATGATGTTGTGCACTGTGAACAAAGGCAAATCTAGATCTCTGGAGATGGACTTGTAACCTTGAGATTTTTGATATTTTTCCATAATTTGGTTCTCAAGTCCTTAGACAGTTCTCTTCTCCTCTTTCTGTTGTCCATGCTTAGTGTGGCGCACACAGACACACAATGCAAAGACGAAGTGAACTTCTCTCCTTTTTTTATCTGCTTTCAGGTGTGATTTATATATTGCCCACACCTGTTACTTGCCCCTGGTGAGTTTAAAGGAGCATCACATGCTTGAAACAATCTTAATTTTCCACAATTTTGAAAGGGTGCCAATAATTTTGTCCAGCCAATTTTTGGAGTTTGGTGTGAGATTATATCCAATTTTCTTTTTTTTCTTTTTAGGTTTAGTTCCAATACACACAAAGGGAATAAACATGTGTATAGCAAAAAGTGTTACTGCAATCCTTTTCTGTGAGAAATACTTCATTTTCTTGAAAAATTTCAGGGGTGCCAACATTTACGACCATGACGTATATGTATTTACCTTCTGTTGAGAACAATTGTCTTCAGGTACCATTAACCCCTTAAGGCCCATTTTGGCCTTAACCTTAAAGGGGTTACCCACCATAAGGTGATTTTAGTACTTGCATGCCAGAACTGGGTATTTCCTGTTTGGGATGTTTAGTTTAGAGAAGAAAATCACAGTTCCATGCTTGAAAGTTTGAGGTCACTTTCCTTCCTCCCACACATCAGTCACCCCACCCATTTGAAAGTGTTTTCTAACCAGGGGGCCTACAACTGTTGCAAAATTGAAGCAGGACTGGCTCCCTCTGATCACCTGACCAGTGATGTCAGGTCTCGATGCACTGCAACCTAGGAAATCCCAAGACATGAGTAATTTTGTATGCTGTTAAAAATATTGGGGCAATAATCACAGAAGAATTGTGAGACCACCGTCACACACAGGTACAGACACTATATTATGAACTACACTAACTTTACAGCCCCTGTAGCATAGTCAAATAAAAAAATATCCTGGAATACTCTAACCTCCCTGGCGGTATGATTGCGTCAGAAAATTTGTACCAAAAGTGGTACCATTTTTTGCATGGAAATTTGACGTTGTGTTGTACCTACCCATTTTATGCCCACCACCCATTTCACATCCCCCCCATGTCACATTCTCCCTCCTCCCCCCCCCCCTCCCCCTTGTCACATTCTCCCTCCTCCCCCCCCCATATGTCACATTCTTCCCTCCCCCCGCCCCAATGTCACATTCTTGTTCGGCAGCAACACACACTAGGCTTGCCGGGAAGACTTCAAACCTAGTGTATTTGCTGCCGAACAAGTCCTTTCCCCTCTCAACCAATCACTGGCTTGACAAGTGACACCACTGCGGCCAGTGATTGGCTGAAATGGGAAAGGTCCTACAAGTTGAATAATGAAGAGAGGACACCCCGGACCGCACGGAGGGGAACGGCATCTGCAGGGACCGGGAGTAGGTGAGCAGAAGGATTTTTGATTTTCCTCCCGGTGGCCTTTTACACTTAGCTCAGTGTTTTTCTACCAGGTTGCTTCTGGCTGTTGTGAAACTAATACTCCCAGCATGCCCGGACAGCCTCTGGCTGTTTGGGCATGCTGAGAGTTGTAGTTTTGCAACAACTGGAAGCACCCTGGTTTGGAAACACTGACTTTCAGTATTTAGAATTCTCTTTATCTGCTCTGGCCAGCCACCTCTCGCAGCAGCACATGAGAGCCGGCCCGAACAGATAATCGCAAGTTTTCCCTGGGGGGCCATATCGCAAAAAGCGCGATTCGATTGCTTTTGCGATATATCGTGCAGCCTTATTTACCCCGGCAACTCTGCAATGCTACCCCGAGCTGAAGAACTTCTGTATGCTGCATTTACAGCGGAGATTGCTGCCCCGAGCAGGCACCTGGAAAGGCAGCATACAGAGGTCCTTCAGCGGCGGATCCGCAGTGTAATACGCACTGGGGATCCGCTTGTGTGAATGCACCCTAAAAATCAGAATGCTTTAAATTTTGCACCTACAGACTCATATGAGGGCTTTTTTTTTATTTTTATTTATTTATTTTTTTTGTGCACCAATTATGACATCAATCATTTCACTACAAAATCTATGGCAAAACCAGAAAAAATACTTGTGGGGCAAAATTGGGAAAACGCCATTTTGTAACTTCTGATTATACACCGTACACTTGTCAGTAAAAATGACACCATATCTTTATTCTGTAGGTCCATACGGTTACAAGGGTACCCAATTTATATAGGTTTTATTTTACTACATGCACCAAAATTAGTATGACCCCCCCCTACAACTTTTATTTCTCCATATACAGGTATGTATGAGGGCTAATTTTTTAAGTTTTTATCAGTACCTTTTTTGTTTTAATGTTTTTTTTTTATCGTGTTATGCATAGTTACCAAAAAAAATGCGGTTTTGGACTGGAATTTTTTTACGTGTGCCATTGATCGTGCGGTTTTAATTAACATTTATATTTTTATAGTTCGGACATTTGCACACACGGCGTTACTACATATGATTTTTTTTATTGCATTATTTAATTTTATAAAATGGGGGGGTGATCCAAACTTTTAAGGGATGGGCTTATTCATATTGTCTGACTTTTTTTTTTTTTTTTTTTTTTGGACTTTTATATACAATCATTAGAATGCATTCACTGGCTAAGCCAAGCTACATGATTGTATTGGCAGCAGGTAAGGAGACCCTCCTCTGCCATTTTTAGCTCCCCAAACCCACAAGATCACATTGTGGGGGATCGGTGAGCCCTCCTGAGCGATTAGCAAATTTTAGACGCATGATTGGCATTGATCACTGCGTCTAAAGGGTTAAATGACTGCATCAGCAGGATTGCTTCTGCCTGTCATCGGCAGTAAGCGTCAGGCTGATAGCTGATACTTACTGCTCTGAAGCGTGCTGCACATCTGTGCTCTCATCAAAGCCACTTAATGAATCAAGGCATTCAAGTACGCCCATGGTCCTTAAATTCCAAGACCCAAGGGCATACCTGTACACCCTGTGTCCTTAATGGGTTAAAGAAATGCTAGTCTGTGAACAGCTTGCTATGGTAGGAATTAGAGAACCTCAAATCTTGTGGATTAGCCCTTTTAGATGTCCTGATCAGTACTTGGGGCCCTTTTTACACTGCCACCATACTCCCTTAAAGGAGTAGTCCAGTGGTGACTCAGTGGTGAGCAACTTATCCCCTATCTTAAGTATAGGGGATAAGTTGCAGATCGCGGGGGGTCCGACCGCTGGGGCCCCCTGCGATCACCTGTACGGAGCCCCGACAGCCCGCGGGAAGGGGGCGTGTCGACCTCCGCACGAGGCGGCGGCCGACGCGCCCCCTCAATACAACTCTATGGCAGAGCCGAAGCGCTGCCTTCGGCAATCTCCGGCTCTGCCATTGAGATGGATTGAGGGGGCGTGTCGGCCGCCGCTTCGTGCGGGGGTAGACACCCGCTATCTAGGTGGAGAGCCGAGGCCCCGTACAGAGAGATCGCAGGGGGCCCCAGCGGTCGGACCCCCCGCGATCTCAAACTTATCCCCTATCCTTAGGATAGGGGATAAGTTTTTCACCACTGGACTACTCCTTTAAAGGAAGCGCTGTCATGAGTTTGACTGAAGTTGAACAGAGAAGAAAATCGGTCATGTAGTTACCCCTCCCCCCTTCCACTCGACTATACTAGATATCCGACGCACCCCTCCGGAGTCAAAGGCGGCATGAACCTAACCTTATTTTCTTTTGCATCACCTGCTAGTAATTCTGTGTCGCATCCTTGTTGAGAACTGGGATAAATGGGTCAATGAACTTGTTCTAAAATGTACTTTCACCATAGTGTGTGTGTGTGTGTAATTAATATATATATATATATATATATATATATATATATATATATATATATATATATATATATATATATATATAATTATATTTATTTATATATATTTATTAATATATATATTTATTAATGTGTGTGTGTGTGTGTATATGTATATGTATATATATATATATATATATATATATATATATATATATATATATATATATATATATATATATATATATATATATATATAATATAATATATTTTTTATAATTTTATCACACTTTACAATTATTGTACTTTCGCAGGATTTTCGAACACCTACCTCTAATGGGAAAGAGAGTTTAATACAAAAAACGCCAATCTCTGCAATGCAGAAAAGGAGGTCTGACACTAGCTGGAAAACTCCTGCAGGCAGCTTACTACATCATACCCCAACACCAACTAAGCAAAATGCCAGGAGTGCTGCACGTCTACAGCTTGCACAACAGGTATGAATTCTTTCTTATGTAACATGTATGCATGTCAAAATTATCTAATCCTTAATATTCAGGTTGTTGCAGGGCAGTTGCTACCTTCTTTCTGAACCTCCTTAACCCCTTAAGAACCCGGGGCATACAGGTATGCCCTGACGTTCTGGGACTCTAAGGCCCAGGGCCCACCTGTATGCCCGTGGGAATTCTGGTCCCCAATGTGCAATTCAGCAGGCACCCCGTGCAAACCCCTGGGAGACCGGCCCTGTCCTGAGACCCCCACCCCATCAATTCAGATCGGCGATTTCGGGTCAGTCGGGTCCCCGGTGACCCGGTAAAAAAAAATGGCTGATAGGTGCCACCTCACGATCATCCTGACTCTACAGCCAACTAATCAGGACTCCTGCTGTGGGGGGTGTCCCTAACTGCACCTGCTCCGCCCCTATTCTTGAGGGCGAGTGTCGGGAGTCCTCACCTGCAGCGGGGCTCCAGGAGCGGAGACAGTGGCAGCGGCGTCAGGCAGGATCTGGCAGAGCAGCAGCAGGAGGAGGTAAGGCCATGCCTCTGGCTGTTGCCTAGCAACAACTCCCACCATGCACTTTGGTAGTTTTTGCATGCTGGGGGTTGTAGTTATGCAACAGCTGGAGGCACATTATTCTATGAAAGTGTGCATCCAGCTGTTGCATTACTACAACCCCCAGTATGCACTGACACCCAAAGGGCATGCTGGGAGTTGCAGTAGTAGACCTCCAGCTGTTGCATAACTACAAGTCTCAGCATGCCCGTCGGCTGTACAAGTACGCCCGTTGACTGTCCAGGCATGCTGGGAGTTTTGCAACAGCTGTAGGTACTGTTTGGGAAACACTGTCGTAGGGTAATTTTAGTATTCGAGGAAAGTGTCATTCTTGCATCCTGGCCTGTCCCTATGCAAATCCCTAATTTAGGCCTCAAATGCGCATGGCGCGCTCTCACTTCGGAGCCCTGTTTTTATTTCAAGGCAACATATGGGGTATTTCTGTACTCGGGAGAAATTGCCTAACAAATTTTGGGGGGCTTTTTCTCCTTTTACCCCTTTTTGAAAAGGTAAAGTTTGAGTCTGCTCCAGCATGTTATAGTAAAAATGTAAATTTTTAAAACTAACATGCTGGTGTTGCCCCATACTTTTCATTTTCACAAGAGGTAAAAGAGGGGGGGAGGGGGCGCCCACAATTTGTAACACAATTTCTCCTCAGTACGGAAATACCCCATATGTTAATGGAAAATGCTCTGCGGGCGCACAACATGGCCCAGGAGTGAGAGTGCCATGTACATTTGAGGTTAATTGCACAGGGGTGACTGTTACTGCGGTTCTAAAATAAACTGAAAAGCGTTCCGTAAATCCCTCCTCAGCCATATGCTACAAGCAGCCCGCACAGTCATTCACAAATTTCTCGGCTCGGCAGTTGAGGACTTATCCTGCATAAATTAGTTCAGCTTTCAGGTGCTCCTGTGGGCTGGAAAAGGTGGATACAGTCCTAGGAGAATCTTTCCTCAAGTTCGCTCATCTCTAATTAATAACTCTGGGATGCTTTTACTTATGAATTTGATTCCGAGAGTTTTTTTCGTGACATATTCTACTTTAACATAGCTGTAAAATTTCGTCGATACTTGTGCGGGGCATTATCGGCTTATCGGCAAGGTAATTGCCGATACCGATAATGCCCAAAATCGTGATTATCGGCCATACCGATAATCCGTCGATCCCTATACTGACCCACACCATATCCTTATATGCAGATGATATTCTAATATTATCGAATCCGGTTATATCAATGAAAAGAGTTTTTTTAGATCTATTAGATAATTTTGGATTAGTTTCATACTAATTATCTAAAGCAAAATCACAAGCCCTCCCATAAACCTTCAGACCGTAATTAAATTTTCAGTCTTCAAATCAATTAGATTGGCAGACAACTCAAATTAAATACCTGGGAATTTGGATTACAACAACATTTGGTTTGCTATATAAATTGAACTATATGCCATATATTAAACAATTAGTTAGATTTGGAACAATACAAAAAGGTAGAAGTATCCTGGTTGGAGAGAATCACTGCATTTAAAATGATGCTGTTACCTAAACTTCTTTATTTATATAGGGTTCTCCCAATCAGGATTCCAGTATCTTTCTTTAGAAAAGTTAAAATAACTAGGTATATTTGGCTAAACCATAAACCTAAAGTAAAATACTTAATGATGACCAAGAATAGGGCAGCAGGGGGGGGGGCCTTGGCTTACCCAACGTTTTTCACTCCTATATAGTGACAGTAGTGAAACAAATTAAGGCATGGTGGACACGTTCATATGATATCCACTGGGTACAGATTGAACAGACATATATTGAGAATAGGGATACACTCTGCTTATTCTTTTTCCCGTTTTGGAGATATGAAAAAATAAAGGACATGACACCATTGATGGTCAATGGTATACGCTGCTGGGAGATAAGTCACAGATTAGTAGGAAACATTTTCAATGGAATATAGGGACTACACTCCTTTGCGGTTTCTCTCATGTAAAATTAAAGATTTGAATTTACAAGGATGGATGAAAATTGGTATAACACAAATTAAACAATTTATATATAAAAAAACAAGATATCATTTCCGGAGTTAGAGTAAATATGGTCTACTGTCAAGAGTTATTTGGATATCTTAGAATCTAAACATTTTTTGCAAACTAGTAAACCTACTCCGTGTTATTGTTCACCGATCTTGATTTCTTTCTTAAATAACGTAACATCAAAAGGAATACAACAAATCTATGATGAAATGGATAATCGTTCTAAGTTCCAACATGTAGGGCATATTTAGCATGGGCAAGAGATCTTTCTCAAACATATATACAGAGCAGGAATGGACCTATGCGTTCAAGCTAGCCCACTCATCATTGACAGCAGTCCCACATATAGAAGCTATAGTTAAAACAAATCTAAGGTGGTATTACTCCCCGGACAGGCTCCATAAGATGTCCTCGGTAAATTCCGAAAAATGTTGGCGAAACTGCGGGGAGACAGGATTCCTTATACATATCCTATGGCAATGCCTGAAGGCACAAGACTATTGGCATAGAGTAGAACTACTATTAGCAAACATCACTCACATCTCAAACAGATTGACACCTCAAAAAGCGTTGTTACTGATACAAACCCAAACATATCCAGTGAAGATGCGATTTTTAGTATGTAAGATTCTAGTAGTGGCAAAGCTAGTTCTATGCAGATATTGGAAGCAAGCGGAGCTCCCTGAAGTAAATGAAATAATAAACACGATACAACATTGCTATAAATTAGAGGAAATAGCAATTGGAAATAATCAGAGTACACCTTTTTATAAAAAATGGGTATTATGGAGGACATATAGGGGAGAAATAGGAAGTTAACTATAAACAAGAAAAATCGAGTTAGCATATTATGAAACACATTAAGGATTAGGAAAGGATATAGAAGTAGGGGGCACCATGGAGTGATAGATAGATGTGTAATTGGCAGGTGGAAGGGTATAAATGTATGAAAGTATGGGATGATTGAATGTACATGAAATGTGTGGTTAACTGTATACGATGAAAAATATTAATAAAAAGAGACACAGAACTGCTGTAACCAGCAGCCACCCCTGTGCAAATCACCAGTTTAGGCCTCAAATGTACATGGTGCTCTCACTCCTGTTGTGTGCTGCGCAGAGAATTTTACACCCACATATGGGGTATTTCCGTACTTGGGAGAAATTGTTACAAATTTTGGGGGTCTTTATTTCCTTTTACCTCTTATGATAATGAAAAGAATGGGGCAACACCAGCATGTTAGAGTAAAAAAAAAACTAACACGAACATGCTGTTGTAGACTCCAACTTTACCTTTTCATAAGGTGAAAAAGCCCACCAAAATTTGTAGCACAATTTCTCCCAGGTACGGAAATACCCCAGTGTGTAAGGGTGTGTGTGTGTATATGTAGTATTTTTCTCTCTATTTAGGGGTAGTGTAGTGTTTTTATGGTATATTCACAAGGGTGGGGGTTTACAGTGTTTCCCGCTGCAGCAGAAAATTTGCCGCATCTCAAACTTAAAGCGGAAAACTTGCTTTAAAAAACCTCCGCCCATGTGAATGTACCCTGTACATCCACATTGGGTGGGGGGGAGAAACTACAACTCCGAGCATGCACTGACAGACCATGCATGCTGGTAGTTGTAATTATGCAACAGCTGCATCCAGGGGCGGGCAGAGCGGGGGCAATTAAAGAACTTAATGAACTTGAAGCCCTCTGTCTTCCAAAAGTAAAAACTTGTCAACTTTATGATGCAAACATAAAGTAGACATATTGTATATGTGAATCAATACAAAATGTATTGGCATGTCCATTTTCCTTATAAGCAGAGAGTTTCAAAGTTAGAATAATGCAAAATTTTTCATCAAATTTTGCAATGTTCCACCACAAAATGATGCAAGTATCGACGACAATTTACTACTAACATAAAGTAGAATATGTCACGAATTAGAATGAAAAGTAAAAGCATCCCAGAGTTAATGCTTAAAGTGACAGTGGTCAGATGTGCAAAAAAATGCTTGGGTCCTTAAGGTGAAAATGGGCTGGGTCCTTAAAGGGGTGCTCCTATTTCCAACATTTGTGACATGTCCACAAGATAGTTATAAATGTGGTAGTGATGCAGGTCTTACTGGGATTACTGTTAGAATTGGTCTTGGGTTATGCAAGGTGGATGCTTCGGCATTATGTCTAGCATCCTCCTGAGCTCAGTGCACTTTAGTTTATACAAACTATTATTGAATGTTATGCAATCCGATTCATATGTACTACAGATTGAATAACTAATGCCATACAGCCACAATTCTCTTTTTATGCCAGAACATTAGTTATGTCTTAAGATATGATGAAATTACTTTTTATTCAGTGGAAATTCTTGTTTGTTTTCTTATGCTATGTTCTTGTGGTGGTTTTTCTTTTAAATAGACTCTCCTCCTTTTACTTTGTTTATTCACCTTTATGTATTTAAAGGTTTTTATTAAGGATGTCCCAATTCTGGTACTGGTATCTGTATCGGGACTGATACTGGATATTTCTTGTACTTGTGCAAATGTCCCTGATACCTAATCCTATACCAGGCAGGTATCTTGGAGGTGTGGTAGGCCCGCCACTCTCTCCATGCATATTAAAAAGTACCCGGTTTGGACGGCTGTCCGCACCACCCACTCTCTAATCTGCTCATTAGCTGCAGGACACTTCAAAGACATAGTGCTCTGCATACACAGCCTTCGCGGCCATTGCTTTATTTATTCTTTTGTCGCTGAATGTTTTCAAGTTCAGAAAATGGAAGCGTTCGTCTCCTCCATAAAAAAATAAATGGAGCGGTGTCTGCGCAGCGCTGTGTGCCCAACATTCTGAGAAGAATTATATCCCTTTTCTCTGCATTGGCAGGGATCCCAGTGATTCAACTCACTGATCAGCATGTTATCCCCTATCCTATGGAAAGGAAAGTAGTCTCCATGTTCCATCCCCATGTGCCAAATGATCCACCCCCATGTGCCTTTAGACTGTCAGGAGACCGGGAAAGCTGGGTGAGAGGTAGTACACAGGGCTGTGTGGGGAGTAAAGTTTAAGAGTACTCTGGTGCTAAACATCTTATCCCCTATCAAAAGGTTAGGAGATAAGAGGTTCGATCATGGGGATCCCACCGCAGGGGACCCCTGCAATCTCTCCTGCAGCACCCCCGTTTTTCAGCTGCACAGAGCGAGGATCACTCTGTGGCTGATGATGGGCGGTGCAGGGGACAGAGTATTGTGATGTCACTACCCGCCCCCTCATTGCAAGTCTATGGGAGGGGGCGTGGCAGTGATCCTTGATCTCTGTGCAGCTAGAAAAAAGGGGGGTGCTGCAGGAGAGATTGCGGGGGTCTCCAGAGGCGGGATACCCACGATCTAACATCTTGTACCCTATCCTTTTGGTAGGGGATAAGATGTTTAGCACCGTAGTAACCCTTTAGTTTTTATTAGGGGAAGGGCTTTATATGAAAAAAAATAAAACAACCTTTTTAAACACCCCCCTTTTCCCATTTAAAAAAATAAATGGTATTGGACATTCAAAGTTTATATCATATCCCCTTTTGCCTCATCTTCCTTCCAAGCTGTACATATTAAGGTCCTTTTAACCTTTTCTGGTATATTTGTGTGTATATTTGTGTGTGTGTGTGTGTTTAGTTTATTTTTTTCACATTAGCTCTCTTTTTGTGGTCTGGTCTTATAATCTTCTGCCACCTACTGGCAGAAGTATTGTTTTTCACTAATATGACTATCTTCATTTAATAAAATAAAAATTACAAAAATCACCTAGCAGGGTGTTGTGACCACTGCTGGATTTTGTATTAATCTTGAAGCTCTGAGGTGGTGTTGTCCGCCAGCTCCCTCTCCAGTGTCCTGGCAGGCAGACCTCTGTCTGTAGTACCGCATTCCCTGTCAGCTTACTCCTCTAGGGCAGTGTTTCCCAACCAGGGCGCCTCCAGATGTTGCAAACAACTCCCAGCATGTCTGAGAGTTGTAGTTTTGCAACACCTGGAGGCACCCTGGTTGGGAAACACTGCTCTAGGGGCTGACGCCTTCCTCCCCTTCAGTATGCAGTTTTTATGTACAAGTTATGTCATTCATGGGGGGGGGGGGGGTTTATTTTTATTTTTTTTTATAATATGCAAACTAGGTGAAAAATGCCAGAATTTGTGGTGGTCTGAAAAAACTCCACCTGACCAAATAATGCCAATAATGGGAGAAATAAATCATTGTAGATGTTTCATATTTGCCTATTTGGGTCTTGGTTAAAAAAAGCACTTGGTAACTTTAGTATGACTTTAAGGCTTTTTGCATCTGCTGCATTGTCTGACCTTCTTTTTTTCCCCCTTTATCTTTATATTCCTTATTGGAAACGAAAAATGAACAGTGGGAGTAGTGCTGGGCGGTATACCGGTTGATACCGAAATTTTTGTCCTGCATGATATGAATTTTTCCAATACGGCAATAACGGTTGGGCCCCTCCCCCTCGGGAATGAACTATCAACTGTCACCACTTCAGGGAACTAATTTGTGACCTGCGAGCACAGTTCCCCCCCCCCCCCCCCCCCATATTATCAGCCCAGCGTTGCGCTGTTCCCCCATCTGGGAACTACTCACATGTCACCCGCAAGCGCTGCCCTTCTCGTCCTCCTGTTTGTTGGCTGCCGGTGCTGGAACTCTGTACTGTACGCTGTATCCCTATGCCCGGGCTGCAGAAGATGAAATTAACTTTAACACGCCTTCCTACGTTCCCCCGTTGGTCCTGACCTGCTTCCTGAGCATGCGAACGTTGGAGAGCAGTCAGCCTATCACCATCCGCAGCGATGTTCCGCCTCGGCCGTTGATGGGTTGAGCCCACTGTCATGTAAGAAGCTGGACGGCTCTCCGTTCCCGTCCCCAGGAACACTCTGGTTACTTCAGCTACTTGCTGTTGGTCCCCTCTGGTGCTGCCTATTCCGTGGTCCCTCTGACTTGTGTTGGGCATTGTGGCTCTGTGACATTCACCCCCCCCCCCCCCCCCCCAAGTTCTTTTCCTGGTGCCTTCCACCATCTTGTCTATACATACTCTTGTGGACTGTGACTGTCTAACTTTGCTTGCAGTTCTTTCCGGTATCTGCTGTTAACTTTTTTTTTTTCCTCTTCACTGTGGAACATTTTCATGATACAGGTCTCCTTTGTTTTTCTCTAGTAGTCTTTGCCACACAGCGATGGGCTGTTCTTAGCTGCACTTTACTCCTCCCACAGCTGTAGTATGTGTGTTTATCTATATACATGTTTGTATATGGAGTTTGCTTTCTAGAATCTTGCTTTCTAGAATCATAAAATGAGATTTGTTGTGTGACTGAAGCATCCAAAACTGAACACAAAAGTTGAACAGGCTGAAGCAAAGCACTCTTTGGGCACCTCTACTCTGAGCCTCCATTTTCTTCCCTTCCATTGTGAAGCTTTCTCCGTGCCTTCTCTGTAGACTTCCTGTCCCACTACCCATGCTGGGTACACTGGGCCTTGTCAGATCTTGGGTACGGTTTCCTCTGTTTCTCATCATTGTGCCAGGATTCCTCATACTGGTGAGCTTCCACTAATATCAGCCTGAATGGAACACTTGGAGTGGACTTTAGAGGCAGGAGAAGCAAGAGAAAAAGCTGATGGTACATGTTACAGATGTTAAGAACATCATCTTTTTATTGATACTATCTGCACATACCAATACAGCCATGGCCCTTCAGCGGCAATGGATTTAAAGGAGAATTGTGGCGCTAAAGTTTTAACTTTCCCTGTGCCCGCGATGCAAAAACTAAAAAACTTTAACTCCCCTTCATACATTCCCATATTGTGCCGGTATCTGCATCCTGTTCCTCTGGTGCCGCAGCGATGTCCTGTCTCAGCCGGTCATACATGACAGTGCGCTCAGCCTATCACCGACTGAGCATGGGACAGCCATGGAGAAGATAGCAGATCAGGTCACCCACACAACTACCTTCCCACATTACTTTAAGGTAGAAAATGCAGGGGCTTTTTAGCAAGATTTTTCTTGCTATGGTAGTTTTTGTAAATTTTGTCCACAAGTTGTACTTAAAGCGTACCTGTCGTAGTGCAAAAAAATTAAAAAAAGTGATATGTTACTCAGGGCCCAATCCTGATCATGTGCATATAATTTTTACGTATCTCTGACCTATATATACAGAGATATAAGCATTTATCTGCTGGTGAGTTACTTTTTCATTGTGCAGGCTGGAGGGGGCGTGTCAGTCTGTCTCCCTCACAGGAGCAATCCTGGGCAGTCAGCCAATCAGTACTCTCTACTCTGTAACCCTTTCCTCTCTGGTTTTATGCTGTCATGTGTCAGAGGAAGCTACTTGGAGCTTGCCTGCAATAATCAGAAGACATTATGGTGAATTCATAACAGGATAAAATGTATAAATATAAGAATAGATCTTTATAAAATTAGTGCAAGGATTTTTTAGATAAAAGTACAGCATTTTTATCAACACATGTTCTATCTGTTTTATCTTCTAGTAAAGCAGGATGCTAATCAGCATAGCTGTCACTATGTGTCATTCATCTTTCACAGACTCCTGAATGTCTGATCAACTTCTTTGTCATTCAGGAGTCCGAGAAAGCTTTGACTATTTCAGCATGCTGGGAGTTGTAGTTTAGTAACAACTGAAGCTGCAATGTTTGTAAATTACTGTGTTAGAGCAGTGTTGCCTCCAGCTGTTTTAAAACTACAGCTCCCAGCATGTCCACACATCCTTTATCTGTAGTTTTGCATACACAATAGAAATCTCCTATACTGGATACCGGTATGCTTTACGGCCGGTATCCAGTATGCTGTAAAATCTAGACTAGTCTGTCTGGCTAAAAGACAGGCGACCCCTAGTGGTGGCTATTTTGAGCTTGAATTTCAGGTGAAAATTTTATTTAACAGGTGTATATTGTGAAATGTCTTATTATGAGTCCTGCAATATATGAAAAGTTTTTAACAATGACAGTGCTTCTTTAAAATCTAGGAGGAAACACTGGTTTAACAATGAATCTGAATTAATGACTAGTAGCATCTTTATCTTTTTGTCTAGGTTGCAGATTACATAGCTAATGAATATGAATCACCAAAGTCTGTGTCAAATCGAGGAATGGAGCTTGATGATTTACTTGGCATGCTGTCTTCGGATCCTTTCTTATCTAGAAAGGAAATTCCTAGGACCCCAGAAAACTTAAGTAATTATTTTTTTTATGAATATACATTGATCAATTGCAACCAGATTTGGTCGGGTTCTTTTTTAGGGTCTGCACATATTTGCTGCGCAGGATTAGAAGTTGCAGATTTGAAGTGGTGTTCAGTCATTTGGATAATTGAATGCTGCAGCATAAAATCTGCCACATAAAATATGCGCAGAATACTGTATGTATGAATACACCCTAAGAGGGGAATTTATCAAACCATTTAGACTGCATTTTGTTTAAATTTTGTTGCAGGCTGGTCCTGTGTGACATTTTCTGCCACATTTCATTTAGAACATTTAATTACCATGAAAAGTTATGAGTACTGACTGTTGCGGCATTTCACAAAAAGTCACGATAATCCAATGTTGCGCTGGCTATATTTAGAAGTTGTCACACGGCAGGTCAACCCTGCCCAATAGAACTATCGAAATGGCTCTATTCGACATTTGTATTAAGGTCCGTGCAACATTTGATACAATTGTTGCACGGTCGCCACTTCTGTGACATTTAACCAGTCTAAAGTAGAACAGTTCTGTTGTGGTTCATCAGTCTGTGCACCATTTGATTGATTGGGTGCACATCCTTTCTCCTACATTTGCGGACTAATAACGGCCAAAACTCACACCAGATTTGATAAATTCCCCTCGTAAGAACCCCTCTCTAGGGATAACTTATGACATTTATCAGATTTTTGCTTTGCAGGCTCCATCTTAAATCTTAAGTTATGGAATGCCTATAAATATTGCTGCTCCACGTGTTTTAAAATTTTCTGTACATAATTATTCACACATCTGAGGTGTCCTTTTTATAAGAGAAGCTATAGGAGCAAAAGGACTATTAATAAGA
This sequence comes from Hyla sarda, assembly GCF_029499605.1. Taxonomy (NCBI): domain Eukaryota; kingdom Metazoa; phylum Chordata; class Amphibia; order Anura; family Hylidae; genus Hyla; species Hyla sarda. The sequence goes on along the minus strand of NC_079189.1, from coordinate 334,174,867 downwards.
TGAGGATAAATCAAGGCTGGGTGGGACGATCTAGTCTTGTTTGCACTGCTCATGTCAGTGGTGAGGGAATGTGGCAGAGACCTTTTCTTGGGACTCCATGCAAATGCTGATTTTTGCTTTAACCCTTTCAGTTTTGGTCTGTGAGAGTTGCTTATTTTAACTGTTCTAGTTTCAGATATCCGTACGTCTTGGAGAAAAGCTATCCAAACAGAAGAATTTTCTGGTGTGTCTAGTCCATTAGAAATTCCATTTATGGAGTCCCCTAACGAACCAGAATCTGCACATTGCAGTCAAATAGACCTAAGCATGGCTTGCTTCTTGTCTACTTCTCACTTGTCCGAGCAGAATGAGTCACCAGGCACACAAGTTCATACAAGCTCTTTAAAGCCTTCCTTACTCCAGGAGCCAACTGCAAATCGGAGCACATTACATTCACAAAGTTCAAAAAATACACTGCAACAGGTTAACCCCTCCAAGGAGTGTGAGAATTCAATAATTTATTCTCAGTTTGTGGAAAAGAACCAGACCTATATATGTGAAGGCCAGTTATCTGGTAAAATAATGGACAACACAATACTTTTATCTTCTCTTCAGACGGAAAATGCTTCTGCTCACACAACCCTTTCCTGGAATTCCTCGAATATGATAGATTATAACAATAGTTCAGACAGTCATGAGGTCATCCAGTTTGGTATACTGCATGAAACCCTTCCAGAAGGACCTGGTAATGTCAGTCTTAATAGTACAACTAGTATGGATACACCTGAAGCAAAAAAGGATGTGTCAAGAGGTGACCAATTGTTGGAGAATACAGACTATAGCTGGAATAGTATGGAACGCAAAATGGACATAAACTCTATACGCACTAGATATGAAGCTCTTAAAAGGACTTTTCATGCATCTTTAACAGAGGGTGAGAACTGTCAAGAACAGACTCCTTTAAGGAGATGTGGTAAACAAAAATCAGAGTCTAGCTTAATAACAGACTCTGGGAAGCTGTTTAGTCCTTTAGACAAAGGTTTATTCTTAGATCATTTAGTGACGCCATCACCAAAAGGTAGAAAGCTCTCTCTCCCACAGTTAATCTCATTTTCCCCTGCTGAAGATGCTTATGTCCAAGGCCCAGAGGAACATGCAGATGTGTTTGATTCTCAGGGTGAGTTTACATTACTCTTATTGGGATAATAGAAGCATTGAGATAAGTATTACATTTGTGAAAGTTCTTAAACATAGTTGCAAAATCTTAGATAAAAAGCTTAAGTCTGGGTTCACACTACATTTTGGCTGTCTGGGGACCAGATCCGGCTGTGGGATGGAAAAACCAGGTGCTCCCTTATCCCTGTCTGACCTGGCCCCCATCGCATTCATTTGAATGAGCTGACCAGAGTCAGCTAATTTTTTGCACCGTATCCAGTTTTGTCACCAGAACTAAAACCGTGATATACTACAGTTTTAGATATGGTCACAAAACCAGATACGGGGCAAAAATGAGCCGGTCGGATCATTAAAGTGAATGAAAAGCTGCATTGGTTGAAAATTCCCAGCCGGAACCGGCAGCTGTAGGCTGCAAACATAATGTGAATGCAGCCTAAGCCAGAGTGCTGTTCGTGAAATCCATGGAATCGAACTACAGATCCACTGCAAGCATCATAGATAGAGAGGAGCAAAGTTACAGTACTTTGATTCTGCACAAACCTCGTGGCTCGGCGCTTGCAGACTCTAGCCTGTATAAATTAGTTCAGCTTTTAAGGTGTTCCAGTGGGCTGGAAACGGTGGATACAGTCCTAGGGCAGTCTCCTAGGACTGTATCCACCTTTTCCAGCCCACTGGAACACCTTAAAGCTGAACGAATGTATGCAGGCTAGGGTCGGCAAGCGCCGAGCCGCGAGGTTCGTGCAGAATCAAAGTATTGTCACTTTGCTCCTCTAGTCATAAAGTCAAATCTACTTAGGACTGCATACGTGTCAAAGAAAGGACATGATACGGCACCGCTGCTGGAAGGTAATCGGTAACCACTAGTGGGGAGTAGCAATTTGGCAGTCTTCCGACATAAAGTATTGAGTCAAGGGTGGTGCTAGGTCGTAGTGGAAACGATTCAGTGTAATAAAGAGTAGAGATGAGCGAACTTACAGTAAATTCGATTAGTCACAAACTTCTCGGCTCGGCAGTTGATGACTTATCCTGCATAAATTAGTTCAGCTTCAGGTGCTCCGGTGGGCTGGAAAAGGTGGATACAGTCCTAGGAAAGTCTCCTAGGACTGTATCCACCTTTTCTAACCCACGGGAGCACCTGACAGCTGAACTAATTTATGCAGGATAAGCAATCAACTGCCGAGCCGAGAAGTTCATGACGAATCAAATTTATTGTAAGTTCGCTCATCTCTAATAGAGTATAAAGCATACATGAAAATCCTGCACTCGCCATTTGGCAAGCGACTCGATGCTCCTCAACGGGAAAACCGGGGTCCCAGGCTGCAGAAATGTCTGCGCTCAGAGGCGAACAACTGGTAGTTTTTGCGCAAAATACAGCAATCCATACAGCAAATAAATATTTATATATGTGTGTGTATGTGTGTGTATATATGTGTGTGTGTGTATATATGTGTGTGTGTATATATGTGTGTGTATGTATATGTATATATACACACTTTTTTTTATTTTTTATACAAGGTATAATAATGTGGACCTGATATTTAAATCTCGCTGAGAAAAGGGCTTACAAGAATGGAGACATATCGAACCTCTCATTAAGACCAAGTGGACCTTGCGCATTTAGTCACATGATCCACTGCGCTTCTGCGCGCAGAAATCTTCTCTCTAATCTGTGCCGGCATTTTCATGCCTCTTTATTTCGAGACCTCCAAATTTTATTTTTTCTATTCTTCCTTCATGACAATCTCTCATGTTGTATAAAACATGGGGAGCCTAGTCCGGTCTTGATAGTGTAAATGTTCGTGAACCCTGATGTGCAATTGTCTAATGGTTTTACCTAAATAGAAACGCATGCAGCTACATAACAGAAAATAAACGACATAGGTAGTGCGACAGATGATCAGTTTGTTAACAGCATAATATGTGTTACCTAAACAGACAGAATCTGTAGAAATACTATATTTGCATTGAGGGCAATTCCCACTTTTTTTTTAATTTCCTTTAGGGACAATGTTGGTCAGCCAATTTCCTTTTTGTTTCTTTGCATTTAGTGAGCAATAGTGAGGCATGAAAATGCCTGCACAGATAGACGAGTACAGTGGTCCCTCAACATACGATGGTAATTCATTCCAAACGACCCATCGTTTGTCGAATCCATTGTATGTTGAGGGATCCGTGCAATGTAAAGTATAGGAAGCTGTACTCACCTGTCCCCGAAACTCCGGACCAGGTCCTCACCGCTCCCGATGCTGTCCCAGGGGCTCCCGATGCTGTCCCGCTGCTTCGGTGTCTTCTTCGCGATCCTCCGGCTTCTTCCGCATCTTCTGCAGGGTCCTGGCCTTGCTTTCTGGTGACGTTATTACGCTGCTTCGCCGACGTGGCGTGCGTAGTGATGTAATAACAACGCCGGAAAGCAAGGCCCGGACCCTGGAGAAGATGCGCGAGACACCGGAGGATCGCGAAGTGTACCCGGAGCAGCGGGAATAGGTAAGCGAACCTGCCAGGGATGCTTAAACTGCTATCCGACAGCAGCTTAAGCATTTTGCGCTGTCGGATAACAGTTAATGCGATGGCCTCGACATATAAAAGCATCGTATGTTGATGCTGACATCGACATGCGATGGCCTCTGAGAGGCCATCGTATGTCGATTTTATCATCTGTTGGGGCCATCATAGGTCGGGGGGTTACTGTACTGCGCGGTTGATCATGCGTCTAAATGCGCAAGGTCTGCTTGGTCTTAATGATAGGTTAGATATGTCTCCATTCTTGTAAGCCCTTTTCTCAGTGAGATTTAAATATCAGGTCCACATTAATTATTATACTTTGTTAAATATAATATATATTATATTTTTTTATATATATTTTGCTGTATGGATATGGTTTTAACTCTCTTTACTCACCTTGAGGCGTTCACCTGGACGAATCACGAGTCACTAATTTGTCCACAGGGTATTTCATACGCAGAGTGCAATGACTTAGAGGCCGGAAAAAGCGCTGTTTTGCGTGGAAACTACCGGTTCGCCTCTGAGTGCACACATCTCTGCAGCCTGTGTCCCCGGTTTTCCCGTTGAGGAGCATCGAGTCGCTTGCCGAATGTTGAGTGCAGGATTTTCATGTATACTTCATTCTCTAAGGACTGCATTGGAGTTGTCCCACCTTGTTTTATCCAGCTCCTTCGGAAAAGCTCCATCCAAGACTTTGGATGTAAATGCATGTCCTGGTGTGGTGGCAGTTAACATACCAAAATGTACATTTACATCCAATACATGACGGGTCGCGGCTGCTATCAGCAGCCAGGGACCCGCCGGTAATGGCGGACATCAGTGATCACACTGATGTCTGCCATTAACCCCTCAAATGCCGTGATCAATACTGATCACTTCCTCTGCAGCAGTGCAGCATTTTGAACATGTGTGGCAGCGGGGATCCCATCACTCAAGATGGCGGGCAGAGGTCTCCTCACTTGCGTCCTGGTGTCAGTCCTGGTCTTCAGTGCTATGCCTATGCATAAATGGGTACTAAAGAAGTGTAATAAAAGTAGGGGGGAAGAAAAGTGAATAAGCACCTCCCCAATAAAGATGAATATCCACCCCCCACCTCCCTTTTTACAAAGTGTAAAAAAAAAATTTATGAACTAACCTATGTGGTATCGCCGCATGCATAAATGTCTGAACTATTAAAATATAATGTTAATGATCCCGTACGGTGAACGGAGTAAACGTAAAAAAGTCAGAAATTGCTGCATTTTGGTTGTCACATTCCAGAAAAATTTTATAAAGTCTCACATACGCAAAAGTGGTATCAATAAAAACTACAGATTATGGCGCAAAAAATGAGCCCTCATACAGCCCCGTATACGAAAAAAGAGCTATAGGGGTCATAATAGGGCGACCTAAAACATACAAATTTTGTTAAATGTTTGAGATTTTTTAATTGGTATAATAATAGTAAAGCGTGTTAACATGGGTATCATTTTAATCGTATTGACCCACAGAATATATAAAACATGTCATTTTTACTGTAAAGTGCACTGTTTAAGAAACAAAACCTGCAAAATTGCAGTTTTCTTTTAATTTAACAAAAAATGTACGACGCAACCAAAGACTTTTGTGGGGAAATTAAAAAGGTGTAATTGCAAAGTACAATTGGTCATGAAAAAAACAAGTCCTCATGGGTCTGTGGATGGGAAAAATAGTTTTATAAATTTTAGGTGAGGAGGAAAAAACACACCCAAAAATGAAGCTGTCCTTTAAAACCAAAATGGGCTTAGTCCTTTAAGGGTTTAATTGGAGTTAGGCAAATTTCATAGCCCCGCAAGCTACTGTTTGTGAGTTATGGATTTATGTAAATTGGCCCTGATTTACTAAGAGTAGAGTGTAGGTTTTTAATTCCCTAAAAAAGTAAAAAAAAAATCCTCAGTATTTACTAAGGTTCCCTGCATTTTTTTTTTTTTTTTTTAAACACATGCTCTGACCTGTCGGATTTTCTTCAGCTGAAATCCAACACATTTTATGTGGAAACCTTAGTAAATATGTTGGGTTTTTGTGAAAATGTCATAACATGCCCCTTTTTGGTGGCCACTCCACCTTTTCCTGACACTCCCCTTTTTTGGGTTTTCTCTGTAAAATGGATAGTCCGCGTTTCTTCAATTCTGGTGCAAATTCTGGCACAGACAGGATCTGGTGCACAACCTGAAAAAAATGTAGGGTTTGCAATAGTAAATGAGGGCCATTTGAGTATCTTGCAGGGTTATGCAGTTTGCATAACTCCCATGGACTTTAATGGGAGTTGTGCCAATTGTGTAACTCCCTTGCTTGGGCAGTGTTCAGCTTTTCTGCCCTCATTTAGCTGCTGGAAAACCCAGGAAATAACAAGGTGGCACAATCCCTTTTAGCACAGAACTGCAAGGGGTGCATGGGACAAACTTTCTTGAAATAATTAGCCTTGTATATGAAATGTGTGCAATGTATCCAGTGACAGATTTCCTACAAGTTTTAAAAGGGGTTATCCACCATAGGTAAAAAAATAAAAAAATTCGAGTAGTATGTACCTGCCAGAACATTTCCTGTACATCCCATAGTTTGTAAGTATGAGGTCACTTTCCTCCCTCCCACTCATCAGCCACCCCACCCATTGAAACACCTGTGATCCCTTCAATGCAATACACCAGTGTTTCCTAATCGGGGTACCTACAGCTGTTGCAAAAGGAACTCTTTCCTACCCAGCAGTCGCTCCACCCATTGAAGCAGGACTTCCTCTGATCACCTGACTAGTGATGTCAGGTCTTGGATTTCCCAGGTTGCAGTGTACCAAGACCTGTCTTTTTGTATGCTGTTAAAAAATAATATTGGGGAGAAAATCACATAAGAATTGTGAGAAAACTGTCACACACAGGTACAGACACTATATTATGAACTACACTAACGTTACAGCCCCTGTAGCATAGTCAAATAAAATAAAAAATCTTGGAATACCCCTTTTAATGATTACGGTATTTTATCATGTATCTGTTTTACACCAGTACAGTTTGAAATGTTTTATATATTTTTTTTATTTCTCCCTCTTGTTTAGGTACTGAAGCTTTGAATGAGACCTTTGACTTCACGCAGCCAATATTAGATCTTACGAAATGCACAGATGACAGTGTAGGACAGTTAATAAAATTGTAGAATTATGAACGTTCTTTTAGTTGAATGGATCTGTACAGAAGTGTAAATGCTGTCGCACATCAGCAAGATGTATTTTAAGATTCCCAAACCTACTGTAAATTCTGTTGAAAATTAAACAAGTGATTGGTTGTCCTGATTTTGAGAGCAGAACCATAAAGGTGGACTTAGAAGCACTTTTGGCTTATTTACAGTCACATTTTGTTTGCACTTAATGTATTTTGTGTATGTAAAGTTGTTTTTCCTAGAATGCTTAATCCTATATATTTGAGACACTGTTAAGGGGTTTCTATGCCTAAAAAGCCTAGAATGTTTATCAAGCCAAATAAAGGTAAACGTCAGCAACCTATCTCACAAAAACTTTTCTTCCTGCAAAAGAAAATGGGTTAAGTTATGAAGGCAAACTAGAAATGGTCTTCTGGCATACTGATCTACATTAAAATTAGCGGCCCAATGGACACTGGTGGTTAATATGCTAGATATTCCATACTTCAATAATAAGGCCCATCTTGCTTTTATAACTTTTTTTTTGTTCATATCACATGTATTTTACACTGGGGGTGGGGAGAGTTTCTATCCCAGTAAAAAAAAAAAATCTGTATAGAAGAAATCTTAATGCCACTTTTAGTAGACATATAGCACAGTAATTGTGTAAAGAAAAAAATAGACCAGCTCACTGCCCTGTAGAAGTAGCCACTGGAAGGGTAGTTGGTGGAGGAGCACGGATGCAGGTCAAGCCATGTAGCCAGTTGCAATAGAATCCAAGAAGGAAAAGGAAATCCAGCTCCCCCGTAAAATATAGAATAACGGTATAAAAACACAAAATTTATTTCATCCTTTAAAAATCAATGAGATGGTGAGAATTAAAAGCATAGATGAAACGCCGACTCATTTCGAACCATATGGTTCTTAGTCATGGGGGGGGAGAAGAAGACACAGTTCTGGCACTCAAAAATAAGAATTACCTTTTTTGCTCTGGGAATGGTGTGCTTCTAAGAGCATAATATCACTAATTGTGCGTTAAATGCTCCTAATTTAATCTGAGTTTTTTTTTTTTGCACAAGTTTTCAGCTTTTACTATACAGGAAAAGCATTGTTTAGAATAAAAAAACAAGTAGTAAACCCACAATAAGGGTGCATTCACACGTTTTCCGCTGCTGACCTGCTTCAGTAGATTTTGCTGTTTATTGAAGTCAATGGCAGCAAAATCTGCAGCAGATCTGTAGCAAAAATACACACATGTGAACCTAACCTAATTAGGTATTTTTACAAAAGTTGAAAATGTGTGGGTTCCCCCCCCCCCCCCCTCCCCTCCTTCTCCCCTCCATTTTTGCATGTAAATCTGGACTAAATCTTCAGGAGCATAATGCAGATTGTATTGGGGTTTTTGTGAAATTGCACCGGTGGATTTTGGAGGGGATAATGTTAATATTTTAAAATGTAAAAAGACCAATGTATATGAAATCTACACTTTGATCCCCATCAAAATTTTCTACAACTGCAGATGTTTTTAATTTTTTATAAAAAAAAAATTTTCCTAGTTGAAGTTAAGAGACTCTGCAGTGTACCCACAGCAATACATTGACATGGCGTTTATAAACTTGCTGCATATTTTATTTTCTGCCCCTGTGGTTTCTTTAAATCTCTCATATTGCTGAGAATGCAATATGCTGTTGTCTTTCTGCATAAATATACAAAAAAAAGGGTCTGACCCTTGCGATCTTGAGAATGGGGACCCTAGTCTTCTGTTAGAATGGAGTGCACATCACTGCTTTAGTCTTTCTGTATGGCATCTGTGAAAATGGTGCAGTAAATGGGTAACTGTTTCTATGCCTACAAAGATTGTATGGAGCCCCCAAATTCTCCGACTTGTGACCGTATGGATTGTAAGTGGCTACAGCAGGAGTGTCCCCCTACCCCCCCGCCTTTGGTAAACATGCTCAATGCACTTTACAAACATGATGTGAACAGAGACTAAACACCTTCGATTTTATGTGCTTGTTTATTTTTATTCCCCCCCCCCCCCCCTAAATATGGAATAGGTGATATACAGGTTAAATGGTAGCAGGTATATTTTTATGAATATTTTTTTTCCTTGACATTGAAGTTATAGAATAGAGAGAAGGGCTTTTGTTTTAAACTTACATGATCATGCATGATATCTTAAGATATATATATTTGAAATTAAAGCTACATAACAATTTATATAATTTAAAGGACATCTGCAGCTAATTAATACTTACCCCTATCCGCAGGGGTCCGACCGCTGGGACCCCCAGTGATATTCTAAATGGGGCCCTGGCACTAGCACTCAGTGTGAGCGATAATGTGTGGACTGTCGACCTGAGAGGTCGACTGTTACGCCCCCTCCCCATACAGTTGTATGGGGGAGGAGGGGATGCATGAACGCTGCCTCCCCGCCTCTCCCATAGTTACATGGAGGAGGCGTGTTGGCTGCAGCGTTATACTCGGCCGACATGCCTCCTGCACGGGAGAGCCACGGCCCCATGTAGGAGATCACGAGGGGTCCCAGCGGTCGGATCCCCGCGATCTCTTATCCCCTATCCTGCAGGGCTGCAGATGTTCTTTAATGGATTGCTGCTGCCAGTGTTGCACAATGGTATAAATTATGGCTAGCAATACACTTTTCTATGATATCCTGCTTAAAATGTGTTTGGGTAGAATGCTCTAATTTGTGAAATGGCCCTAAAGGAACAATCAACATTTCAGGAGGTTTTGGGCCTAAACTGCCTGCAACTTAAAGCATACCCGTCAGATCCAACAAAAATATATATATATATTTTTTTAAATATATCACTCATTACCTAATCCTGACCATGTACATGTAATTTTTGTGTCTTGTACCTTTATTTATTTCATTACACTTTTAATTTAGCTCACTAGTCTGAGGGGGGGGGGGGAGATGTGGCCTCACTGCAAGTCTCCACCCCCTCCCTCTGTCTGCTCACATCTCCCCTAGCATTAGGAAAACTACAACTCCCAGCATGACCTCACTGACAGTAGCGGGACACAAGCTGACAGTGGGAGGATTTTTCCTCTAGCTGTGAGCCCTGCGCTCACAGCTGTCAATCAAGGACGTGTGTCCATGACATAAGTGATGATGCCTGGACACAGCAGGGCTAGGATGTGCCCAAGCAGGCGGGGGGGGGGGGGGGGGGGCAGTTGTTTAGCTATTTCATTATGAAATAACTGAATTTTCTAATGAAAGCTATCGCAAAACCTATTGGTTTTTCTATCGGACAGTGCCCATTTCAATTTTCTTCACATTTTCCTTTAGCAGGAGGCTTCTGCGCCCTCGTTTCAATGTTTGTTTGTTTTCCACTTTTTGTTTCCTACAAAGTTGCAAAATATAACTTATTGTTCTGAAATGTCTATACAGTATTGCATTTTAACCAGCTAAACTAATCCGGAAGGCATTTTGTTCTAAAGATGAAATCCTTTTGACCTTCCAGGTATCATTGAGGTCTTTTCAGTTATTTATGTAATGCAGTTACTTTTACATATCTTAAAATAAGTGTTTGTCAAACTGCCTGAGCAGGTGATTAATTTTACCTTTGTATGTAGACCGGTAAGCAATAAATATTGTGTGACAGCTGTTGTGTATTATTTAAATTTTTTTGGGGGGCCAAATGTAATCCCAGACTAAATCACTATTTTTAGCCAGAGGTTCTCTCAAACACACAAGATAAAGTAAAGCTGAGGTGGAAGATTAAAACTTCTCGCAAGTATCTTGTTGGCCTCTTGTAACATCAGAACTGCCTTCATTCTTTGGTATAGTTTCTTTAACCTGTTAAACACACAGGGTGTACAGGTACGCCCTGACATCCTGGTAGTTAAGGACACAGGGCGTACCTGTACGGGTCAATCGGGTCTTTCGTGACCCGGAAAAGAAGGGAGAATGAGGCTGTCCTAGACGACCCCATTCATCCTTACCCAGCAGGAATGAGGCGGCACGGGTGCCACCTCACGATCACGTGATTAATCGGTCAGCAGGACCGACCAATCACTACCCTGCTGATTGGGGTGGGGGGGTCTCCTACCTTTCCCTGGCCCGGCTGGGGTCCCCTCAGGAGCGGTGCAGGCAGCAGGATACAGCAGGAAGTGAGGCCTGTTCACCTGCTGTTGCTTAGCAACAACTCTCACCATGCACAGCCAAGCAACATGCTGGGAGTTGTAGTTTTGCAACAGCTGGAGTTCCAACTACAACTCCCAGCCTGCCCTTTGGTAGTCTATGCATGCTGGGGGTTGTAGTTATGCAACAGCTGGAGGCACATTTTTTTTCTGTGAAAGTGTGCATCCAGCTGTTGCATAACTAAAACTCCCGGCATGCACAGACTACCAAAGGGCATGCTGGGAGTTGTAGTTGGAACTCCAGCTGTTGCAAAACTACAACTCCCAGCATGTCCTTCGACTGTCAATGCGTGCTGAGTGTTGCAGTTTTGCAACAGCTGGAGACACGTTGGTTGTGAAACAGTTTGTGTCCTAATGCAGTGTTTCGCAACCAGTGTGCCTCCAGCTGTTGTAAGAATACAACTCCCAGCATGCACTGAGATTGTACATGCCGGGAGTTCTAGTTTTGCAACAGCTGGAGGCACACTGGTTACGAAACAGTTTGTTACTCAACTCAGTGTTTTGCAACCAATGTGCTTCCAGTGGTTGCATAACTACAACTCCCAACATGTATGGTCTGTCAGCATGCTGGGAGCTGTAGTTTTGCAACAGCTGGAGGTTTGACACCCCCCCCCCCCCCCCCTACAATGTCAATGTACAGGGTCATTCACACAGGAGGGGTTTACAGAGTTTTCTGCTGCAAGTTTGGGAGTTTGAGCTGCGTTGGAAAATTTGCTACATCTCAGTGAGAAACTCACTGTAAACCCCCACCCATGTGAATGTACCCTAAAAACACTACACAAGTAACACTACATATACGTACACCCCTACACAGTCCTGTCCCCCCCCCCCCCCCCAAAAAAAAATAAACCTATGGTATGGCACGGTTTACAAAACGGAGCCTCCAGCTGTTGTAAAACACAAACTCCCAGCATTGCTGGACAGCCACTGACTGTCAAGGCATGATGGGAGTTTTGCAACAGCTGGAGACACCCGGTTTGTGACACGCTTACGTAAAGTATTTTGGTGGCGGATGCAAATCCCCAATTTAGACCTTAAATGCATGTGGCGCATGTTGGATGTGAAAATGAAGAGAAAAAAAAATTTCACTAAAATGCTGATGTTACCCTACATTTTTCATTTTCATAAGGGAGAATAGGAAACAAATGTTTAACCCCATTTCTTCTGAGTATGGAAATAATCCATATGTGGATGTAAAGTGCTCTGTGGGTGCACTACAATGCTCAGAAGAGGAGTGCCATTGGGCTTTTGGAGAGAGAATGTGTCCGAAATTGAAGGACTTGTGTGTTTGCAAAGCCCCCGTAGTGCCGAAACAGTGGACCCCTTCCACATGTGACCCAATTTTGGAAACTACACCCCTCACAGAAGGGGTGCAGTGAGCATTTACACCCAACAGGTGTCTGATAGATTTTTGGAACAGTGGTCCATGAAAATGAAAAATTTAATTTCTTGGTCGGAACCATTGGGGGACACAGAACCGTGGGTATATGCTCCTGACACTAGGCATACAAAGAAAAAAAAGTCGGTCCCTCCTGGCAAGGGTATACCCCGCCTACCGACCCTGAGCTAATCAGTTTAGGCACAAAGCAGTAGGAGGCAATCATGGTTATTACTTTAACCCCTTAAGGACTCAGCCCATTTGGACCTTAAGGACTCAGACAATTTTATTTTGACATTTTCGTTTATTCCTTCTCCCCTGCAAAAAATCATAACTCTTTTATATTTTCATCCACAGACTAGTATGAGGGCTTGTTTTTTGCGCGAACAGTTGTACGTTGTAATGCCATCACTCACTTTATCAAATGTATGGCGCAACCAAAAAAATACTATTTGTGTGGGGAAATTAAAAAGAAAACCGCAATTTAGCAAATTTTGGAAGGTTTTGTTTTCACTCCGTACAATTTATGGTAAAAATGACAAGTGTTTTTCATTCTCTGGGTCAATACGATTAAAATGATACCCATGATTATACACTTTTCTATTACTGTTGCGCTTGAAAAAATCGCAAACTTTTTAACCAAATTAGTACGTTTAAAATCCCCCTATTTTGAAGACCTATAACTTTTTCATTTTTCCGTATAAGCGGTGGTATGAGGGCTCATATTTTGCGCCGTGATCTGTACTTTTTTATTAATACCATATTTACTTATACAAAACTTTTATTACATTTTTTATTAATTTTTTTTGGGAATAAAATGTTATTAAAAAAAGCAGCTATTTTGGATTTTTTTTTTTTTACGTTCACGCCGCTCACCGTACGGGATCATTTACATTTTATTTTAATAGATCGGATATTTACGCACGCGCCGATACCAAATATGTATATAAAATCTTTTTTTTGCATTTTTTGGGGGGGTAAAATAGGGAAAATGGGACAATTTACGTTTTTATTGGGGGAGGGTGTTTTTCAATTTTTTTTTACTTTTACACTTTAATAGTCCCCATAGGGGACTATTTAAAGCAATCACTCGATTGCTAATCCTGTTCAGTGCTATGTATAGGACATAGCACTGATCAGGGTTATCGGTGATCTTCTGCTCTGGTCTGCGGGAAGGTGAGGGGACCTCCGTCTGCCGTGCGCTGCGGGCGATCCAATCATCCTGTTAAGTGACCGTGATGCTGCAGATGCCGTGATCGGTATTGATCACGGCATCTGAGGGGTTAATGGCGGACATCCGCGGGATCGCGGTGTCCGCCATTACCGGTGGGTCCCTGGCTGCGATCCACAGCCGGGACCTGCCGCGCATGATGCCGGCATCGCTCTGATGCCCGCGGTTATGCTCAGGACGTAAATGTACGTCCTGGTGTGTTAAGTACCACGTCACCAAAACGTACATTTACGTCCTGCGTCGTTAAGGGGTTAATGGCGATGGCCGGGGCCTGCGCTTAGTCACGTGGCGGAGCTCCGCCCTCCTTTTTGCGACCGGCCAATTAAGTTTTTGCGCGGGAGTCACTGATGTACCTATGATTGTGGTGTGCGTGCTCAGAGGTCATTCCCCACCAATGAGGGATGTCCTGACCAGAGAGTGCCTCCACCTGGGATGTTTAGCCATCCCCTCTTCTCTCCCGCTGTGTGACCTGCAGCTGCTCCCAGCACCTCATCTCCTGCACTTAAGCCTTTCAGAGGGACACAGAACCGGTGAGATTGCTCCATTTTCTTTTTGATGACTACTTTTGCTAGCAGTTATGTACGACACCCCCCCCCCCCCCCCAGACAGGTGACCGTGACCCTGGTCACCTATTATGCTTGTGTTGGTTGTAAGACCAAAATTCCCGGTGGTTCCACTGAATCCACCTGCTCTACCAAACACGCCATTCCAGTGGAACAGTTGCGCAAGATGTTCCACTGGAATGCTCGGGGTCTGTCCCTCCCCCTGAGTGGGTTTCTTCCCTTACCCAGTCGATTTCTGAACTGGCTAGGGTCTCCAAATCGGTGGCTTCTGCCTTGGAGCGGTCTTCCCTGTGGACTTCTCCCAGGGAGTCTCTTTCTGTATCCCCTGACCCCCTTTTCCAACGCGCTCATAAGCGCTCAAAGGTGGTGGCCTCCGGCTCTTCTCCAGAGTAGCGCTCTCGGGATAGATATTCTTACCGCAGGTCTCGCTCCCCTTCACCGGGTCACCGACAGCACCCCCTCTCCAGGGGACGTTCTCTGGGTCATCATCTCAGGTCTCAGTCTCCTCATTTCAGGTCTCACACTCCTCCGTACAAAGCTACCTGCGCAGATTCCCACTCCCAAGGGGAAATAGCGGATTACGTGTCGGAATCCACCTCGGATCAGGAAAACCACTCTGCAGTGTCTGAAATGGTGGATGTTTTAGTGTCAGCCATCAGGGGCACTTTTCATCTAGAGGACCCAGGAACTTCGGATCCCGATCCAGAAGTTTCCTTTCGCAGCTCTTGGCGTTCTCCCAAGGCTTTCAGTTCTCATGCAGAATTTGACGCTTTGTTGGAATCAGATTGGAAGCTCCCGCACAGACGCCTTCAGGGAACCAAGAAAATTCTTGCTCAGCTCCCCTTTCCAGCGGATCTTGTTGCCAAGTGGATGGTGCCGCTTAAGGTTGATCCTCCAGTCTCCCGCCGGGCCAAATCCACCACCTTACCTCTTGCAGACAAGAAGATCGAGAACGAAATTTGCCTTCGAAGCGGCAGGGCTGGCCTTACTTCCCACCTTTGCTTCCGTTTGGGTGGCAAAGGTGATTTCTGTTTGGGCTTCCCAACTTCGCCAGGGTATCCTTTGGGGGGCTTCCCGGGAGGACTTGACGGATGTTGCTCGCCAACTCTCTCAGTCTGGTGATTTTCTCTGCTCGGCAGCTTTGGAGTCCGCTCGTTGCACGGCTTTTTTGCTTCAGGTAACTTGGTTGCCATTCGCCACTCCATGTGGCTGAAAGCATGGGATGCTGATGCAGCCTCAAAAATATCTCTCACAGAGCTGCCCTTCTCCGACTCCCGGGTTTTTGGGAAATGTTTAGATGAAAACACACATGGCCCCCGACTTCTATTCCAACCAAATTCTCTCTCCAAAAGCCCAATGGCGCTCACTGTACCCCTTGTAACGTTCCTTGAGGGGTGTAGTTTCCAAAATAGGCCATGTGTTTTTTTTTTTTTTTTTTGCTGTTCTGGCACCATAGGGGCTTCCTAAATGTGACATGCCCCACAAAAACCATTTCAGCAAAATTTGCTTTCCTAAAGGCTAATGTGACTGCTTCTCTTCTGAGCATTGTAGTGTGCCAGCAGAGCACTTGACGTCCACACATGGGGTATTTCCATACTCAGAAGAGATGGGGTTACAAATTTTGGGGGCAATTTCTCCTATTACCCCTTTTAAAAATGGAACATTTGGGGGAAAAACAGCATTTTAGTGAAAAAAAAATTCATTTACACATCCAACTTAAACGAAAAGTTGTCAAACACCTGTGGGGCGTTTAAGGTCACTGTACCCCTTGTTACGTTTCTTGAGGGGTGTAGTTTCCAAAATAGTATGCCATGTTTTTTTTTTTGTTTTTTTTGCTGTTCTGGCACCATAGGGGCTTCCTAAATGTTACATGCCCCGCAAAAACCATTTTGGACAAACTCACTGTCGCTCCTTCGCTTCTGAGCCCTCTACTGCGCCCGCTGAAAACTTTACATACACATATGAGGTATTTCCTTACTCGAGAGAAATTGGGTTACAAATTTTTGGGGGCTTTTTCTCCTTTTACCCCTTGTAAAATTTCCAAAACTGGGTCTACAAGAATATGCGAGTGTTAAAAAAAAATTACGATTTTGAATTTTCTCCTTCACTTTGCTGCTATTCCTGTGAAACACCTTAAGGATTAACACTCTTACTGAATGTCATTTTGAATACTTTGAGGGGTGCAGCTTTTATAATGGGGTCATTTATGGGGTATTTCTAATATGAAGGCACTTCAAATCCACTTCAAAACTGAACTGTTGCCTGAAAAATTACGATTTAGAAAATTTTGTGAAAAATGTGAAAATTGCTGCAGAACTTTGAAGCCCTCTGATGTCTTCCAAAAGTAAAAACATGTCAACTTTATGATGTAAACAAAAAGTAGACAAATTATTGTATATGTGAATCAATATATAATTTATTTGCCATGTCGATTTTCCTTATAAGCAGAGTTTCAAAGTAAAAAATGCAAAATTTTCAAATTAGTATCGACAAAAATTTACCACTGACATAAATAAGAATGTCACAAAAAAACAATCTCGGAATCAGAATAAAAAGTAAAAGCATTCGAGAGTTATTAACCCCTTAACGACGCAGGACGTATATTTACGTCCTGCGCCGGCTCCCGCGATATGAAGCGGGATCGCGCCGCGATCCCGCATCATATCGCGTCGGTCCTGGCGCTAATCAACGGCCGGGACCCGCAGCTAATACCACACATCGCCGATCGCGGCGATGTGCGGTATTAACCCTTTAGAAGCGGCGGTCAAAGCTAACCGCCGCTGTGAAAGTGAAAGTGACCCGGCTGCTCAGTCGGGCTGTTCGGGACCGCCGCGGTGAAATCGCGGCGTCCCGAACAGCTGACCGGACACCGGGAGGGCCCTTACCTGCCTCCTCGGTGTCCGATCGGCGAATGACTGCTCCGTGCCTTAGATCCAGGCAGGAGCAGTCAAGCGCCGATAACACTGATCACAGGCGTGTTAATACACGCCTGTGATCTGTGTAAGAGATCAGTGTGTGCAGTGTTATAGGTCCCTATTGGACCTATAGCACTGCAAAAAAGTGTTATAGGTCCAATAGGACCTTAATAAATATTATAGGACCTTAATAAAGGTCATTTAACCCCTTCCCTAATAAAAGTTTGAATCACCCCCCTTTTCCCATAAAAAAAATAAAACAGTGTAAAAAAAATAAAAAATAAACATATATGGTATCGCCGTGTGCGTAAATGCCCGAACTATAAAAATATATCATTAATTAAACCGTACGGTCAATGGCGTACGCGCAAAAAAATTCCAAAGTCCAAAAAAGCTTATTTTGGTCACTTTTTATACCATTAAAAAAAATGAATAAAAAGTGATCAAAAAGTCTGATCAAAACAAAAATCATACCGATAAAAACTTCAGATCACGGCGCAAAAAATGAGTCCTCATACCACCCTGTACATGGAAAAATAAAAAAATTATAGGGGTCAGAAAATGACATTTTTAAACGTATACATTTTCCTGCATGTAGTTATGATTTTTTCCAGAAGTGTGACAAAATCAAACCTATATAAGTGGGGTATTATTTAACCGTATGGACCTACAGAATAATGATAAGGTGTAATTTTTACCAAAATATGCACTGCGTAGAAACGGAAGCCCCCAAAAGTTACAAAATGGCGTTTTTTCGATTTTGTCGCACAATGATTTTTTTTCCCGTTTCGCCGTGCATTTTTGGGTAAAATGACTAATGTCACTGCAAAGTAGAATTGGCGACGCAAAAAATAAGCCATAATATGAATTTTTAGGTGGAAAATTGAAAGGGTTATGATTTTTAAAAGGTAAGGAGGAAAAAACGAAAGTGCAAAAATGGAAAAACCCTGAGTCCTTAAGGGGTTAATGCATAAAGTGACAGTGGTCAGATTTGCAAAAAACAATCTTTTTCTAATCAACTGGTGCCAGAAAGTTAAACAGATTTGTAAATTACTTCTATTAAAAAAAATAAAATAAAAATCTTAATCCTTTCACTACTTATTAGCTGCTGAATACTACAGAGGAAATTCTTTTCTTTTTGGAACACAGAGCTCTCTGCTGACATCATGAGCACAGTGCTCTCTGCTGACACCTCTGTCCATTTTAAGAACTGTCCAGAGTAGGAGAAAATCCCCATAGAAAACATATGCTGCTCTGGACAGTTCCTAAAATGGAAAGAGATGTCAGCAGAGAGCACTGTGTTCCAAAAAGAAAATAATTTCCTCTCTAGTATTCAGCAGCTATTAAGTACTGGAAGGATTAAGATTTTTTTTAATAGAAATAATTTACAAATCTGTTTAACTTTCTGGCACCATTTTCCCCCGGAGTACCCCTTTAAGGTGACAATGGGCTTTGTCCTTAAGGGGTTAAGGTGCTTTAAACTGCACAGTTGACTGCACATGCATGAAGAAAATATCTTGTTTCACAACATCCCAACGGTGCTCTATTGGATTGAGATCTGGTGACACTGGGGGCCCTTGAAGTAGTTTGAACTCAATGTCATGTTCAAGAAACCAGTTCATTGTCCTGCTGAAAGTAGCCATCATAAGAGGAGTACACTCAGGTTGTAAAAGATGGATATTGTCAGTAACAATACTCAGGTAGGCAGTCGTGTTTAATCCCTTAACGACCACAGACGTAAATGTACGTCCTGGTTTGGCGGGACTTCGTGCACCAGGACGTACATTTACGTCCTGTGTATGACTGCGAGCATCGGAACTGTGCTTGCGTCATACACTAGCAGCCGGGGACCCGCCAGTAATGGCCAACATCCGCGATCGCGCGGATGTCCGCCATTAACCCCTCAGATGCCGTGATCAATACAGTTCACGGCATCTGCGGCAGTGCGGTACTTTGAATGGATGATCGGATCGCCCCCGAAGCGCTGCCGCGGCGATCTGATCATCCAGCACGGCGGCCGAAGGTCCCCTCACCTGCTTCCGGCCGTCTCCCGGGGTCTGCTGCTCTGGTTTGAGATTGAGCAGACCAGAGCAGAAGATCACCAATAATACTGATCAGTGCTATGTCCTATACATAATACTGAACAGTATTAGCAATCAAACAAAAAAAGTGGAAATTTTTTTTTTGAAAAATCCCCTTCCCCAATAAAAATGAAAATTATCGATTTTTCCCATAAACGTTAAAAATAAAAAAAAGTTAAAGAAAGCAGCTTTTTTGTCACATTTTTGGGGGGTTTACCGTACATTTTATGTTAAAATGAGAGGTTTAATTACAAATTACAATTGGTCACACAAAAAACAAGTCCTTATATGGGTCTGTAGATGGAAAGATAAAGGAGTTATGGATTTTAGAAGGCGAATAGGAAATACGAAAATGCTAAAATAAAATTGGCCTGGTCCTTAACCCCTTAAGGACACAGCCCATTTTCACCTCTAGGACGCAGCCCTTTTTTGCACATCTGACCACTGTCACTTTAAACATTAATAACTCTGGAATGCTTTTACTTATCAATCTGATTCCGAGATCGTTTTTTCGGGACATATTCTACTTTAACATAGTGGTAAATTTTTGTGGTAACTTGCATCCTTTCTTGGTGAAAAATCCCAAAATTTGATGAAAAAATTGAAAATTTTGCATTTTTCTAACTTTGAAGCTCTCTGTTTGTAAGGAAAATGGATATTCCAAATATTTTTTTTTGGATTCACATATACAATATGTCTACTTTATATTTTCATCATAAAATTGACAAGTGTTTACTTTTGGAAGACACCAGAGGGCTTCAAAGTTCAGCAGCAATTTTACAATTTTTCACAAAATTTTCAAACTCACTATTTTTCATGGACCAGTTCAGGTTTGAAGTGGATTTGAAGGGTCTTCATATTAGAAATACCCCATAAATTACCCCATTACAAAAACTGCACCCCCCAAAGTATTCAAAATGACATTCAGTAAGTGTTTTAACCCTTTAGGTGTTTCACAGGAAAAGCAGCAAAGTGAAGGAGAAAATTCAAAATCTTCATTTTTTACACTTGCATGTTCTTGTAGACCCAATTTTTTAATTTTTACAAGGGGTAAAAGGATAAAATTTATACTTGAATTTGTAGCCCAATTTCTCTCGAGTAAGCACATACCTCATATGTCTATGTAAATTGTTCGGCGGGCGCAGTAGAGGGCTCAGAAGCGAAGGAGCGACAAGGGGATTTTGGAGAGTACGTTTTTCTGAAATGGTTTTTTGGGGGCATGTTGCATTTAGAAAGCCACTATGGTGCCAAAACAGCAAAAAAAAAAAAAACATGGCATACCATTTTGGAAACTAGACCCCTTGAGGAACGTAACAAGGAATTAAGTGAGCCTTAATACCCCACAGGTGTTTCATGACTTTTGCATATGTAAAAAAATAAATAAAATTTTTCACTAAAATGTGTGTTTCCCCCCAAATTTCAAATTTTTGCAAGGGTTAATAGCAGAAAATACCCCCCTAAATTTGTAACCCCATCTCTTCTGAGTATGGAGGTACCCCATAAGTTGACCTGAAGTGCATTACGGGCGAACTACAATGCTCAGAAGAGAAGGAGTCATATTTGGCATTTTGAGAGCAAATTTTAGGAAGCCCCTATGGTGCCAGGACAGCAAAAAAAAAATGACATGGCATACCATTTTGGAAACTAGACTCCTTGAGGAACGTAACAAGGGATAAAGTGAACCTTAATACCCCACAGGTGTTTCACGACTTTTGCATATGTAAAAAAAAAAAAAAAAATTTTTACCAAAAATGCTTGGCTTAGCAAAAATTGTACATTTTTAAAAAAGGTAATAGCAGAAAATACCCCCCAAAATTTGAAGCCCAATTTCTCTCGATTCAGAAAACACCCAAAATGGGGATGAAAAGTGCTCTGCTGGCGCACTACAGGTCTCAGAAGAGAAGGAGTCACATTTGGCTTTTTGGAAGCAAATTTTGCTCTGGGGGCATGCCGCATTTAGGAAGCACCTATGGTGCCAGGACAGAAAAAAAAAACACATGGCATACCATTTTGGAAACTAGACCCCTTGGGGGGTAAAGTGAACCTTAATACCCCACAGGTGTTTCACGACTTTTGCATATGTAAAAAAATATATATTTTTTTTACACTAAAATGCTTGTTTCCCCCCCAAATTTTACATTTTTACAAGGGATAATAGCAGAAAATACCCCCCAAAATTTGTAACCCCATCTCTTCTGAGTATGGAAATATCCAATAATTGGACGTGAAGTGCACTGGGGGCGAACTACAATGCTCAGAAGAGAAGGAGCATCATTGAGCTTTTGGAGAGAGAATTTGGCCATGTGCATTTCCAAAGCCCCCCCATGGTGCCAGAACAGTGGACCCCCCCACATGTGACCCCATTTTTAAAACTACACCCCTCACGGAAGGTAATAAGGGGTGCAGGGAGAATTTACACCCCACTGGCATTTGACGGATCTTTGGAACAGTGGGCTGTGAAAATTAAAAATTTTATTTTTCATTTTCACAGACCCCTGTTTCAAAGATCTGTCAGACACCTGTGGGGTGTAAATGCTCACTGTACCCCTTGTTACATTTCGTGAGGGGTGTAGTTTCCAAAATGGGGTCACATGTGGGTATTTATTGCTTTGCACTTATGTCAGAACCGCTGTAAAATCAGCCACCCCTGTGCAAATCACCAATTTAGACCTCAAATTTACATGGTGCACTCTCCCTTCTGAGCCTTGTTGTGCGTCCCCAGAACACTTTGCGCCCACATATGGGGTATCTCCGTACTCAGGAGAAATTGCGTTACAAATTTTGGAGGCTTTTTTTCTTTTACTGATTGTGAAATTTTAAAGTATGGGGCAACACCAGTATGTTAGTGTACAAAAATGGTTTTTTTTAACACTAACATGCTGGTGTAGACCCCAACTTTACCTTTTCATAAGGGGTAAAAGGAGAAAAAGCCCCCCAAAATTTGTTAGGCAATTTCTCCCGAGTACGGCGATACCCCATATGTGGCCCTAAACTGTTGCCTTGAAATACGACAGGGCTCCAAAGTGAGAGCACCATGCGCATTTGAGGCCTAAATTAGGGATTTGCATAGGGGTGGACATAGGGGTATTCTACACCAGTGATTCTCAAACAGGGTGCCTCCAGCTGTTGCTAAACTCCCAGCATGCTTGGACAGTCAATGGCTGTCCGGAAATGCTGGGAGTTTTTGTTATGCAACAGCTGAAGGCTCCGTTTTGGAAACACTGCTGTAGGATACGTTTTTCATTTTTATTGGGGGGGAAGGGGTGGTGGGGGGGGCAGTGTACGTGTGTATATGTAGTGTTTTACTCTTTATTTTATGTTAGTGTAGTGTTTTTAGGTTACATTCACACTGACGGCGGATTACACTGAGTCTCCCGCTAGGAGTTTGAGCTGCGGCTGCTGCAGCTCAAACTTGAAGCAGGGAACTCACTGTAATCCGCCGCCAGTGTGAATGTAACCTGTACATTCACATGGGGGGGGCAAAACTACAACTCCCAGCATGCACTGACAGAACGTGCATGCTGGGAGTTGTAGTTTTGCAACAGCTGGAGGCACACTGGTTGGAAAATACTGAGTTAGGTAATAGAACCTATTACCTAACTCGGTATTTCCCAACCAGTGTGCCTCCAGCTGTTACAGAACTACAACTCTCAGCATGTACTGATTGCCAAAGAAAATGCTGGGAGATGTAGTTATGCAACAGCTGGAGGCACGCAAGTACAACTCCCAGCATGCCGAGACAGCCATTTGCTGTTCCTGAATGCTGGGAGTTGTTGTTTTGCAAGATTTAGAGGGGTTCAGGCTGGAGATCACTGACAGTGGTCTCTAAACTGTGGCCCTCCAGATGTTGCAAAACTACAAATCTCAGCATGCTAAGACAGCAAACTGCTGTCTGGGCATGCTGGGAGTTGTAGTTTTGTAATATCTGGAGGGCTACAGTTTAGAGACCACTGTCACGGATCTCCAGCCTGAACCCCTCTAAATCTTGCAAAACTACAACTCCCAGCATGCCAACACAGCAAACAGCTGTCAAGGCATGGTGGGAGTTGTAGTTTTGCAACATCTGGAGGGCGACAGTTTAGAGACCACTCTCTAAACTGTCGCCCTGCAGATGTTGCTAGGCAACAGACTCCTGGACACGCGGCGTCATACTCACCTCCACCGCCGCCGTGATCACAGCCGCCACCGGGTAAGTGACCGCCGCTGCCGCCTCCGCTACTACACGGTTTCCCCCCGCTGTGCCCGGACACCAATGGGTGGGCATAGCGGGGGGAACCGAACTTTAACCCCCCCACCCCCAGTCTGCTATTGGTCGGCCGCTCCACCGATCAATAGCAGGGATAGGAGCGGTGGCAACCCTGCCACCTCACTCCTATCTCTTCAAGGGGGATCGAGGGTGTCTTGGACACCCCCGATCCCCCTTATTTTATCACGGCGCCGCCGTTGATGGGCAGGGGGAGAGCGCTCCCCCTGCAAACACCGTAGATGCCGTGATCAGAACTGATCACGGCATCTATGGGGTTAATGCTGCCGGGACCGGCGCGATCGCGGCCCCGGCAGCTGCGGTGGGACTCCGGCTGTGATTGACAGCTGAGTCCCACCCGCGATCTCCTGCGCTGCCCGCGGCAGAGCGGGAGATCGCTTGGACGTATGCATACGTCCATTTGCGCGAACGTGTAATTCGCCTGGACGTATGCATACGTCCAATAGCGGGAAGGGGTTAAAGGGGTACTCCGGTGAAAACCTTTTTTCTTTTAAATCAACTGGTGGCAGAAAGTTAAACATATTTGTAAATTACTTCTATTAAAAAAAATCTTAATCCTTCCAGTACTTATTAGCTGCTGAATGCTACAGAGGAAATTCCTTTCTTTTTGGAACACTGATGACATCACGAGCACAGTGCTCTCTGCTGACATCTCTGTCCATGTTAGCAACCATGCATAGCAGATGTGTGCTAAGGGCAGCATGGTGGCTCAGTGGTTAGCACTGCTACCTTGCAGTGCTGGGGACTTGGGTTCAAATCCCACTAAGGACAACAATAAATAAAGCATTATTATTATTATTATAATAACGTCAGCAGAGAGAACTGTGGTCATGATGTCATCAGAGAGCATTCCAAAAAGTAAAGAATTTCCTCTGTAGTATTCAGCAGCTAATAAGTACAGGAAGGATTAAGATTTTTTAATAGAAGTAATTTACAAATATATAAAAACCTATAGCTTATGCCTCTAGGACCTCACCAATGGTGCATAATGGTGTGGACAAAGATAGATGTAACAGCGTTTATTCAAAAATTGCTTTTAATTCAGATATAAAATGTAATATATATATAAATAAAATAGTAGCAAAATATCAAAATGGTGGCAAAATATCACATTACACTGGCATTGATCTAATGAAAATCTCACTGGGCCCTAGTCAGGTATTAAAAAATGTGTGAATTCATATTTAAATAAGTCCATAAATCTGCAGATAAAAAAATATAAAAATACCAATATAAAAATAAGTCCGTAAGAAACGTATGGATATTGTACCATAAAGTCAATGAAGAAATTAATAAAAAAGTTGATGAATGAATGATACGGAGTATCTCTCACCACTGCTTCTGGCTTGGTCTGTTGTAGTGGATGGATCGCAGCCTCATAATCCTCATGTGCCCCAATGAGTGGAAGGGGGGCACAGATTGATAGATCTCCCTTAGCAGCCCCGTTGGCAAGGGGGCGCAGATGTTGCGTATCGTGGGCTCCGATGGCAGGGGAGCAAGCAGCAGTTGCAGCGCTCGGAACCTCGTTTGCTTACCGGCTTAGCACAGACGGCACTAGTCTGGCACTCCGGCAGGAGTGTCAGTCGGCTCGGGTGCGACAACGGGTCTGCTGGTGATGGTATTCCGGGAGCAATAGAAGGTCTGTAATTGGCATCCCACGTGGAGGCAGAAGATGGGGCTATGAGATGCAATGGATGGTAAGGTTACAGCCAGGCAGGGCGGAGTAGAACAGGTTTAACTCCTCTGTTGCCGAGGTATTTGCAGATGGACACTGATGATAACTGTGTGAATGGTGCCAGATTTCTAAACGCGTTTCGGTGTACTGGGAAACAAAGACCTCCGACCCCTTCCTCAGTAGAAATGTGTATACATTGCTCCCGGAATACCATCACCAGCAGACCCATTGTCGCACCCGAGCCGACTGGCACTCCTACCGGAGTGCCAGACTAGTGCCGTCTGTGCTAAGCCGGTAAGCGAACGAGGTCCCGAGCGCTGCAACTGCCGCTTGCTCCCCTGCCATCGGAGCCCACGATACGCAAAATCTGCGCCCCCTTGCCAACGGGGCTGCTAAGGGAGATCTATCAATCTGTGCCCCCCTTCCACTCATTGGGGCACATGAGGATTATGAGGCTGCGATCCATCCACTACAACAGACCAAGCCAGAAGCAGTGGTGAGAGATACTCCGTATCATTCATTCATCAACTTTTTTTATTAATTTCTTCATTGACTTTATGGTACAATATCCATACGTTTCTTACGGACTTATTTTTATATTGGTATTTTTATTTTTATATTTTTTTATCTGCAGATTTATGGACTTATTTAAATATTAATTCACACATTTTTTGATACCTCACTAGGGCCCAGTGAGATTTTCATTAGATCAATGCCAGTGTAATGTGATATTTTGCCACCATTTTGATATTTTGCTACTATTTTATTTATATATATATATATTACATTTTATATCTGAATTAAAAGCAATTTTTGAATAAACGCTGTTACATCTATCTTTGTCCACACCATTATGCACCATTGGTGAGGTCCTAGAGGCATAAGCTATAGGTTTTTATTAATTTACATTATTGTTGCCGGTGGGGTCCGGCTTTAGCTTTAACTGCCTCGGTCCTTCTGTTGTGAGCTGCACCTTATTTTTTAGTTTTATTTTTTAATTTACAAATATGTTTAACTTTCTGCCACCAGTTGATTTAAAAGAAAAAAGGTTTTCACCAGAGTACCCCTTTAAGGTTAAAATGGGCTTGGTCCTTGGTTAAGCAATGCTCAATTGGTACTAAGGGGCCTAAAGTGTGCCATGAGAATTTACCCCACACCATTACACCATCATCAGCCTGAACCATTGATACCTTACATCCTACCAGCAGCACAAGTGGAGCTGGTAGAACAGATAAATGAAATAATAATTCTAACCCCCAATAAAGGGGGGGACCTCCCCAACACAAGATGTTATCTTCTGTCCTCTTTGGGACAGTAGGACAGGTGGTTCCCCCTCCGTTTTGGGGGGTTCTGACTCTTAATGTGTGTTTAAAAAACTTTTTTTTTTTACTTGCAGTTTTGTGTTCTTTCTCTGTTCTGGCAGAGGAAAGTCTCGGCCTCGGGCAGTGGGTGCTGCATGCTACCGATATGGAGCCTAGCGTCTTCCTCCTGCTCTAAGGGGCAATGTGTCTGTTTGCAGAGAGCTGCCATGTTGGAGGCGGAGTGATGTCACTTCTGCCTTCGTGGGTCTTTTTTGGGTATTTTTTTTCCAATGGGTATATTATTAAGGGTACGTTCACACATACAGGATCCTGTGCAGATTTGATGCGCAGGATTTGTAACTGCAGATTAGAAGTTGTGCTCAGTCATTTAGTTACATTGAAATCTGCAGCAGAAAATCCTGTGCATCAAATCCTGCGCATCAAATCTGCGTATGTGTGAATGTACTCTAAGCCAGTTTTTTCTCTTATTCACATTGTGAGTTGAAAGTTTTTTTTTTTAACCCCTTAAGGACTAATCGTTTTTCTGTTTTTGCACTTTAGGTGCAAAATTGAAAGGGTTATGATTTTTAAAAGGAAAAAAAACTAAAGATCCATATGAGGGCTTATTGTTTGTGCAACCAATTCTTCTTTGTAATGACATCAGTCATTTTACTCCAAAATCTACGGCGAAGTGGGAAAAACATCATTGTGCGACAAAATTGAAGAAAAAACACAATTTTGTAACTTTCGGGGGCTTTCGTTTCTAGGTAGTACATTTTTCGGTAAAAATGACACCTTATCTTTATTCTGTATTTCCATACGATTAAAATGATAGCCTAGGTTTGATTTTGTCGTACTTCTGGAAAAAATCATAACTACATGCACGAAAATTAATACATTTTAAATTGTCCTCTTCTGACCCCTATAACTTTTTGAATTTTCCGCATATGGGGTGGTATGAGGGCTAATTTTTTGCGCTGTGATCTGAAGTTTTAACCCCTTAACGACGCAGGACGTATATTTACGTCCTGCGCCGGCTCCCGCGATATGAAGCGGGATCGCGCCGCGATCCCGCATCATATCACGTCGGTCCCGGCGCTCATCAACGGCCGGGACCCGCGGCTAATACCACACATCGCCGATCGCGGCGATGTGCAGTATTAACCCTTTAGAAGCGGCGGTCAAAGCTGACCGCCGCTTCTAAAGCGAAAGTGACCCAGCTGCTCAGTCGGGCTGTTCGGGGCCGCCGCGGTGAAATCGCGGCGTCCCGAACAGCTGGCAGGACACCGGGAGGGCCCTTACCTGACTCCTCGGTGTCCGATCGGCGAATGACTGCTCCGTGCCTGAGATCCAGGCAGGAGCAGTCAAGCGCCGATAACACTGATCACAGGCATGTTAATACACGCCTGTGATCTGTGTAAAAGATCAGTGTGTGCAGTATTATAGGTCCCTATGGGGCCTATAACACTGCAAAAAAAATGTAAAAAAAAAGTGTTAATAAAGGTCATTTAACCCCTTCCCTAATAAAAGTTTGAAAGTTTCCCATAAAAAAAATAAAACAGTGTAAAAAAAATTTAAATAAACATATGTGGTATCGCTGCGTGCGTAAATGTCCGAACTATAAAAATATATAATTAATTAAACCGTATGGTCAATGGTGTACGCACAAAACAATTCCAAAGTAAAAAAAAAAAGCACATTTTTGGTCACTTTTTATACCATTAAAAAATGAATAAAAAGTGATCAAAAAGTCCAATCAAAACAAAAATCATACAGATAAAAACTTCAGATCACGGCGCAAAAAATGAGTCATCATACCGCCCTGTACGTGGAAAAATAGAAAAGTTATAGGGGTCAGAAAATGAAATTTTTAAACGCAGGAAGCATGTAGTTATGATTTTTTCCAGAAGTGCGACAAAATCAAACCTATATAAGTAGGGTATCATTTTAACCATATGGACCTACAGAATAATGATAAGGTGTAATTTTTACCGAAATATGCACTGCGTAAAAACGGAAGCCCCCAAAAGTTACAAAATGGCCTTTTTTCTTCGATTTTGTCGCACAATGATTTTTTTTTCCGTTTCGCCGTGCATTTTTGGGTAAAATGACTAATGTCACTGCAAAGTAGAATTGGCAACGCAAAAAATAAGCCATAATATGGATTTTTAGGTGGAAAATTGTAAGGGTTATGATTTTTAAAAGGTAAGGAGGAAAAAACGAAAGTGCAAAAACGGAAAAACCCTGAGTCCTTAAGGGGTTAATCGGTACCATTTTTGTTTTGATCTGACATTATGATCGCTTTTTATTCCTTTTTTTAAAAAGTGACCAAAAATACGCTATTTTGGACTTTGGAATTTTTTTGCGCGTACGCCAATGACCATGCGGGTTAATTTGTAATTAATATGTTTATTTTTATTATGTTTATATATTTTTTTATATAGAATTTGGGAAAGGGGGGGGGGGGGTGATTAAAACTTTTAATAAGGAAGGGGTTAATGTGTGTGTTGTTAAACTTTTTTTACACTTTTTTTTTTTTACACTTTTAGTCCCCTCAGGGGACTTTTAGGAGGAATCATTTGATTCCTCATACAGATGAATGTGGTTCTATAAAACCACATTGATCTGTGTGCTCTGCCCTCGATTGATAAAGCTTGGTCCTGCCAGGCTTTATCATTCTGAGCGCCGGAGCCAGCATGGAAGGAGAGGTAAGCCCTCAGGCTACCTCCACAGTGGATCGCCCCCCCCCCCCATGATTGCGCTGCAGGGGGGCGATCTACCCCACTGGACCACCAGGGACTGGATACAGGCACCTCAGCTTTGACAGCGGAGATCTAAAGGGTTAATAGCAGGCCGAACAGCGCAGCGGATCCCGGCACGGTAATGAACAAATTGATCAGCATCCCCCGCACTATCAGCCAGTACTGCTGGTTAGTGTGGGGGGAGAAAGCTGACAGTTTTCCTTTAAGGACTCAGGGTTTTTCCTTTTTTGCGCTCCTTTTTTCCTCCTTACCTTTTAAAAATCATAACCCTTTCAATTTTGCACCTAAAATTCCATATCATGGCTTATTGTTTGCGCCACCAATTCTACTTTGCAGTGACATTAGTCATTTTACCCAAAAATCCACGGGGAAACGTAAAAAAAAAATTAATTGTGAGACAAAATTGAAGAAAAATTACATTTTGTAACTTTTGGGGGCTTCCGTTTCTACGCAGTGCAATTTTCGGTAGAAATAACACCTTCTCTTTATTCTGTAGGTCCATACAATTAAAATGATACCATACTTGTATAGATTTGATTTTTTCTTACTTGTGGATAAAATCATTACTACATGGCCGAAAATGAATACATTTAATATTGTCATTTTTTGACCCCTATAACTTTTTTATTTTTCCGCATACGGGGCAGAATGAGGGCTCATTTTTTTGCAACAGTGATCTGAAGTTTTTAGCGGTACTATTTTGATATTGATCAGACTTTTTGATCGCTTTTTATTTATTTATTTTTTCATGATATAAAAA
Organism: Hyla sarda; assembly: GCF_029499605.1. NCBI lineage: Eukaryota > Metazoa > Chordata > Amphibia > Anura > Hylidae > Hyla > Hyla sarda. The sequence goes on along the minus strand of NC_079189.1, from coordinate 334,144,966 downwards.
GTGACCAAAAATACACTATTTTGGACTTTGGAATTTTTTAGCGTTTACGCCATTGACTGTGCGGTTTACTTAATAATTTTATAGTTTGGACATTTCCGCACACGGCGATACCACATATTTTTATTCTCATTTACACAGTTTTTTTTAAATGGGAAAAGGGGGGTGATTCTTACTTTTATTAGGGAAGGGATTAAATGATTTTGATTACGGTAACTTTTTTTTTTTCCACACTTTGTTTTTTACAGTGTTATAGTTCCCTCTAGTGGCTATAATACTGCACACACTGATTGAATACACAGATCACTGCCATGCATTAACATGGCAATGATCAGTGTTATCGGCGCTTGATTGCTCAAGCCTGAATTTCAGGCTTGGAGCAATCAATCACTGATCGGACGCGCCGGAGGCAGGTAAGGCACCATCCGCTCGCGCTCTAGCTGATTGGGACATCGCAATTTCACCGCAATGGTCCCGATCAGCCCGACTGAGCTGCCGGGAGTTTTTTTTTGTTACTTTACATATGGCAATTAACTTTGAACGACACGTCTAAAGGGTTAATAGCACGCGGCACAATCGGTTATTAGTCCAGGGTCCCAGTTTTCATTAGCCGCCGGGACCTACCCGCTATGACATGGGGTCACTGCACCGCTTAATAGACAATCGGACATTGATGAAGATGATCTATGTCCTCTTCAAGCAGAGGTTCTAGGAAAGTGAAATCGCAGCCCCTCTGGGCTGGACAGAAAGTGCTCCTTGTCTCCAAGAGCTCATTTCATAGCAGTGAGTTTTGACTGTGTGTAAAGTATTAGATATGCCTGTTACCTCAGGGAGCTCATCGTGTCCCTGCAAGCTAATATGGATCCCCTTACCTGCTGCTGGATCCTGCTGGCAGACCAGAGAAGTGAATTGGAGATAGTAATGATCAGTGCTATGCCTATGCATAGCTATGAATAGTATTAGCAATTAATTGTTATAGAGTCCCCTATGGGAATATAATGTAAATTAAATAGTTATCGGTGTGTGTGCAAATGTCCAAACTATTCAATTATAATCTAAATGGTGCTGTATGGCGTAAATGTAAATTAAAAAAAAATTGCTCCTTTTTGATTTAACCCCTTGCCGCAAAATGCCGTTTCTATACGGCACTGCAGCAAGGGAGGGTTATGAAGCGAGCTGAGCTCGCATCATACCCACATGGTCCTGGTTGCTATGAGCAGCCAGAACCCGTGGCTAATGCTGGACATCGCCGTTCAAAGTTGATCACCACGGTAAAATCGCGATGTCCCGATCAGCTAGAATGCATCAGTAGGGTGCCTTACCTGCCTCCTGCGTGTCCGATCAGAGATTGATTGCTCCAAGCCTGAAATCCAGGCTTGAGCAATCAACCGCCAATAACAATGATCAATGCATTGCAATGCAATGGCATTGATCAGTGTATTGAATCAATGTTCTGCATTTTATAGTCCCCTATGGGGCTATAACATTGCAAAAGAAAAGTGAAAAAAAAAAATTAATAATGATGAGTTAACCCCTTTCCGAATAAATGTTTGAATCACCCTCTTTTTTCGTTAAAAAAAAAAAACTGTGTAGATGAAAATAAATATATGTTGTATCGCCGCATGCATAAATGTCCAACCTATTAATAATATAATTAATTAAACCACACGGTCAATGGCGTATGCGCAAAAAAATTCTAAAGTCCAAAATAGCGTATTTTTGGTCACTTTTTATACCATAAAAAATGAATAAAAAGCGATCAAAAAGTCAGATCAAAACAAAAATGGTACCGATAAAAACTTCAGATCACGGTGCAAAAAATTAGCCTTAACACCGCCCCGTACGTGGAAAAATAAAAAAGTTATAGGGGTCAGAATAGGACAATTTTAAACGTATAAATTTTCCTGCATGTAGTTATGATTTTTTTCAGAAATAAATCAAACCTATATAAGTAGGGTATCATTTTAATCGTATGGACCTACAGAATAAAGATAAGGTGTCATTTTTACCGAGAAATATACTGCGTAGAAATGGAAGCCCCCAAAAGTTACAAAATGGCGCTTTTTTCTTCCATTTTGTCGCACAATGATTTTTATTTCTATTTCACCGTAGATTTTTGGGTAAAATGACTGATGTCATTACAAAGTAGAATTGGTGGTGCAAAAAATAAACCATCATATGGATATTTTAGGTGCAAAATTGAAAGGGTTATGATTTTTTAAAAATGTAAGTAGAAAAAATTAAAGAGCAAAAACGGAAAAACGCTTAGTCCTTAAGGGGTTAAATAAAAAGTGATAAGTCACATATATGCAAAGATGGTATTGATAAAAAGTACTGAGCCCTCAAACAGCTGCATATATGGAAAAATGAGAAAGTTATTAGAAAGCAATTTTAAACATACTTATTTTGTTAAAAAGAGGTACAATAAAGTACAATAAAAGAAAATCATGTGAAGATGGATATCCTTTTAATCATATTGACCAACAGAAAAAAGAGAGCATGTCAGCTTTACCATAAAGTGCACTGCGTAAAAACGGGACCCTCAGAAAGTAGCAAAATTGCATTTTCTTTTTCAATTTCCGCACACAAATAATATTTTTTTTCTTGTTTTACCATACATACATAAGTACAATTGGTCCTGCAAAAAAAAAAAAACAAGCCTTAATATGGGTCTAATGGGTTATGGCTCTTAGAAGCTCAGTAGGAAAACGAAAATGCAAAAATGAAACTGTCTGTGTCCTAAAGGCCAAAATGGGCTTTGTCCTTAAAGGGGTTGTGCGCTGCCCTGACTTTTGGAGCTCTGCTCACAGCGTCCGGAAGTTCATTACTCTGAACGCTGTGTGCGGGCTTCCGTGTTCGCGGACGCCGGGCGTGACGTCATGCCCGGCCACTTGCCACGTCTCGCCCGCCCCCTCGTGATGTCACGCCCGCCCCCTTCCTATAGACTTTCGTTGAGGGGGCGGGCGAGACGTCGCGAGGGGCCGGGCTTGACGTCACGCCCGGCGTGGTCTTTTTTCAACCTTATTAACTATGTAACTGTATAATTTGGGCTATATGTGTCACTCACATGGTCACTAGGGTTTACCTACCAAGACATGTTGCCTGAATTATGCAAAACTACCCCATGTTAGGACAAGATAAAAAGAATTTTAGTATTAACCCGTTCGGGGAGGAGGAAAAAACGAAACCGCAAAAATGTAAATTGGCTATGTCCTTAAGGGGTTAAAAAAAGTACCCAATAATAATAACAATCTGGTAAATGAACACATTATTGGCATTAGGGAGTTGATGTAACAATCCTATACTTGTTCCATAACAATAATTTATTCCGCACCTTTATTCCACGCAAGCGTCACACTGACTTTTGCTCACGTCATCCAATAGACACAAGTGCTATATAAATAAATGGCCCCTGACTCAAGTTATAAGAGCTAGAGATCAGCTCCAGTAACTATAATGAAAATCCAGGCGTCTGTCTTGGCTTTGAAGGAGAAATAGATGAAAGAGAGGGAGCCTGGTGACGTCAAGAACAAGAGATGAAGCTGTGACCTCACTGCAGTTGCCTTGGTAACCACTATGCTTTTGTCAGAAGAGCGGCACCCAGATGAGTAGACAGGGATAAAGGTAGAGCGGATCCTGTTGGAGGTCAAGCTGGAGGACAAGTAGCAGGACTGTAGGGAACAAGCACCCATTCAGAGCTGTCAGCAGTGCCTGCCATGAAGTGCTGTCCAATCTGCATCTGTGGGTGAGTACAGCACAATGTGCACATTACAGTGCATGGATTGACTAAAAGTTTATTCCTTCAACCACTATACCTAACTATGACAAGTGTTTCTTTACTATGCACCTACTATACACTGCTATGCATGCATTGTATTATAAACTGCTCAAAAAAGATAACGCATCCTAGATCTGAATGAATGAATTAATCGTATGAAATATTTTCATCTTTACATAGTTGAATGTGATGACAACAAAATCACACAAAAATTATCAATGGAAATCAAATGTATCCACCCATGGAGGTCTGGATATGGAGTCACACTCAAAATCAAAGTGGAAAACCCCACTACAGGCTGATCCAACTTTATGTAATGTCCTTAATACAAGTCAAAATGCTCCAAATATGCATAACTATATTTTAGCTTCACAGCTGGTGTACGCAGCCTGGTGGCAGGGCCGGCATTAGGGCGGGGCAAACCAGGCAATTGCCCAGGGCCCCCATCTCCCAAGGGGCCCCCTGCGGGGCAACTGTTTTAAAGTGGCTGCAGCGTTGGCTTCTTGTTAAAGATTAGCAGCCCAGGCCCCGTGTCCGCAGGGGGCCCCCGTCACATTCGGGACATCCCTGTGTCCCGAAAAATCTTTTCAGGAGGCAAGGATGTCCCGTTTACCTCACAGCGCCCCCGAGTTAACTTTGAAAACGCTGGGGCCGCTGGGAGGAAGCGAACGCAGGGACGTCACTGATGCCCCGTGCGTGCGCCCATAGCAACAGTACAGCAGATCAGTGAGGAGGACGCGCGGGTATGGTAAGTGACCTGCGGTCATCTTCAGTGTTCCGACCGCCGCTCCCGGGATCTACTGCTATGGCCCATAGGCCATAGCAGTAGATCGTGACCCCGGAGCGGTGGTCGGAATACTCAAGTGGGGCAGTAAACAGGCATACAGCCTCCAGCCATACACTGTATATGGCTGAAGGCTGTATGTCTGTGGGGGAACATACTGCACCTAATGTGGGGGAACTATACTGCACCTAATGTGAGGAATTATACTGCACCTAATGTGTGGGAACTATACTGCACCTAAAGTGGGGGAACTACTGTATACTGCACTTAATGTGGGGAATTATACTGCACCTAATGTGGGGGAACTACTGTATACTGCACCTAATGTGGGGGAACTACTGTATACTGCACCTAATGTGGGGGAACTACTGTGTACTGCACCTAATGTGGGGGAACTACTGTATACTGCACCTAATGTGGGGGAACTACTGTGTACTGCACCTAATGTGGGGGGAACTACTGTGTAATGCACCTAATGTGGGGGAACTACTGTATACTGCACCTAATGTGGGGGACTATACTGCACCTAATGTGGGGAACTATACTGTACCTAATGTGGGGAACTATACTACACCTATATGTGGAGAGCTATACTGTTTGATAAGCCTCGGGGGGTGCAGGGTAGCTGGGGTGTTGCTGAGCAGGTATCAGGGGTTTTATTAACCCTTGTCAATCGTGACGCCAGGGTGAGGGTTAAATGCTGAGGTAACGTTGGGCCTATCACCACCCTTCCCAAGAGCGATAGGTGAGTGCAGAATAACGGATTGTCCACAACCAGTGCTTAGCTGAAAACTTGTAGAAACTTTACTGAAGATTTTCTGTAACATGCAGCAGTAACAACAGTCCAGATAACAGCTGAAGCAGCGATTGACAGGTGGTTGGGACCTTGTAAGTTCTCTTTAGTTTAGGAGGATTTTGTAGCATAGATCCGCTGGATTTAGGGGTTGGTTTAGGTCCAGTGGTCTTGCGGAGATAGCAGGGAATGATAAGAACTCACAGTCTTTAGCGTAGGCTGAGGCCGCAAGGCTTAGGCCTAGTAATCGTCTTTGTAATTTGCGGAGGTCCTACCTCATCCAGAGTCAGCAACCCAAGAGAGAGATTAATGGCTGCAGCTCCCTTATATGGGCAGGGGCTGAGCGGTTTTGGGTTGGTACAATACAGAAATTTAGGTGCACTACTGTGGTAGATGTATACAATGACATTGGCTAATCCCTCAACACTGATGTTAAAATTGAGACATTCGCCAGTGTATCCTTATATGAAGGACATACCTGAGCCTGCGCATCAACGCCAAGGTTTCAAATGGCACGGGACCTAACACTAACCTACCTGTGCGTGAAAAGCAAAAACCAGGGGCCAGTGGGCAATTACAGCAGCACTAGGCTGACATGCAGCCTGCTCCCAGTTACCTCCAGCGTGACTAAGCACACATACAATGGGAGGAGGGAGAGAGGCTACAAGCCCCACCCAAGTTGGCTGATATAGGTGCATGGCCTCACAGGTGCTACCTTAATGCTGCCTGGAAAATGTTCAAGGTGCATTAACATATGGAGTTTACACACCTTTCTCTTATGAAAAACCAGTGATCAATGTAAAAGATCAGTGTGTGCAGTGTTATAGGTCCCTATGGGAGCCATAACACTTAAAAAAAAAGTGGGGAAAAAAAAGTGAAAAAAAAGTGAATAAAGATAATTTAACCCCTCCCCTAATAAAACTTTGATTCACCCCTCTTTTCCCAAAAAAAAAAAAAAAAACCAGTGTAAATAAAAATAAACACATGTGGTATCACCGCTTGCGGAAATGTCCGAATTATAAAAATATATCGTTAATTAAACCGCACGGTCAATGGCGTTCACGCAAAAAAGTTCCAAAGTACAAAATAGTGCATTTTTGGTCACTTTTTATATCATGAAAAAATGAATAATAAGGACAATAAGTCCTATCAATGCAAAAATAGTACCGCTAAAAACTTCAGATCACGGCACAAAAAATGAGCCCTCATACCGCCCCATATGCGGAAAAATAAAAAAGTTATAGGGGTCAGAAGATGACAATTTTAAACGTATAAATTTTCCTGCATGTAGTTATGATTTTTTCCAGAAGTAGGACAAAATCAAACCTATATAAGTAGGGTATCATTTTAATCGTATGGACCTACAGAATAAAGATAAGGTGTCATTTTTACCGAAAAATTTACTGTGTAGAAACGGAAGCCCCCAAAAGTTACAAAACGGCGTTTTTTTTTTCAATTTTGTCTCACAATGATTTTTTTTTTCCGTTTTGCCATAGAATTTTGGGTAAAATGACGGATGTCATTACAAAGTAGAATTGGTGGCACAAAAAATAAGCCATCATATGGATTTTTAGGTGAAAAATTGAAAGAGTTATGATTTTTTAAAGGTAAGAAGGAAAAAACGAAAATGCAAAAACGGAAAAACCCCGGGTTTTTAACCACTTAAGGACCTAGGGCATATGGATACGCCTTGATGTCCTGGTACTTAAGGACCCCGGTGCGCGCCGGGCAGGGATCGTACTGGGGTGACTGATGATATCGATCAGCAAGCACCCCGCGCAAATGCCCAGGGGGTCATCAGACTCCCCCATGTCGGCTATCGTGGCAGATCGTTGGTGAATTCACACCAACGATCTGCCGCGACTCGGGTCATATGGGTCACGTGTGACCCACTGACCCGAAGATACAAGGTGATCGGGGGTGTACAATACACCCCCTTTCACCCACTGTATCTATGGGGAGGTGGCGATTTTGTCACCCCCCCAGGAGCGCTGCTATTTCCGGAGTTTGTTGGCAGATCGTTGGTGAATTCACACCAACGATCTGCCGCGATTCGGGTCATATGGGTCACGTGTGACCCACTGACCCGAAGATACAAGGTGATCGGGGGTGTACAATACACCCCCTTTCACCCACTGTATCTATGGGGAGGTGGCGATTTTGTCACCCCCCCAGGAGCGCTGCTATTTCCGGAGTTTGTTGGCAGATCGTTGGTGAATTCACACCAACGATCTGCCGCAATTCGGGTCATATGGGTCACGTGTGACCCACTGACCCGAAGATACAAGGTGATCGGGGGTGTACAATACACCCCCTTTCACCCACTGTATCTATGGGGAGGTGGCGATTTTGTCACCCCCCCAGGAGCGCTGCTATTTCCGGAGTTTGTTGGCTATTTCCGGAGTTTGGTGGAGCAGACGAATCTTTATGCCAGGCAGTTCATCGCCCACCACCCTGATTCTCTTTTGGCCAGGTCCAATGAATGGTATGCATCAGTGCAGCTGAAATGAGGACATTTTGGGGCCTCATGCTGCACATGGGCCTGGTCAAAAAGCCAAGTGTCAGGCAGTACTGGAGTGGGGACGTCCTATACCAGACCCCGCTGTACAGTATGGCCATGGCACGGAAGCGGTTCGAGGCTATTTGGAAATGCCTGCATTATGCAGATAATGAGGCATGTCCACCCCAAAGTGATCCCACCTATGACCGGCTTTACAAAGTGAGGCCGGTCATCGATCACTTTGGGGCCAAATTTTTGGAGGCCTATGTACCGCTTAGGGAGCTCTCTGTAGTAGAGTCATCAGTTTTAAGGGGAGACTCATCTTCCGCCAGTATATTCCCTCGAAGCAGGCGCGATATGGCGTGAAGCTCTATAAACTTTGTGTGAGTACCTCTGGGTACACTTACAAGTTTAGGGTGTATGAGGGACGAGATTTCCGTATTGAACCCCCAGATTGTTCCCCAACTCTGGGTGTTAGCGGGAAAATCGTTTGGAACCTTATGTACCCATTGCTGGATAAGGGTTACCACGTGTACGTGGACAACTTTTATACCAGCATCCCTCTCTTCACATTCCTTGACGCCAGATCGACGTCCGCTTGTGGGACTGTGCGGAAGAATCAGAGAGGCCTCCCTCTAAATTTTGTTCAGACACCTATGCCCAAGGGTGAGTCCCGTGCCCTTAACCATGAAAACCTGTTGCTGGTCAGGTATAAGGATAAGAGGGATGTCCTTATGCTGACCACTATTCATGGTAACGGCAGCTCACCTGTCCCTGTGCGAGGTACCACAACAACGGTCCTCAAGCCCGATTGCATTCTGGACTACAATCAGTATATGGGGGGGAGTTGATCTTTCCGATCAAATCCTGAAGCCATATAACGCCATGCGGAAAACACATGTATGGTACAAGAAAGTTGCGGTCTACTTGGTACAGGTTGCCATGTACAACTCTTTTGTACTGTCCCAGTACGCTGGCAACACAGGGACATACCTTCAGTTTCAAGAAGTCCTAAAGGTCCTCATCTTTGCTGATCGGGAAAGAGCAGGCCGGAGTTCAGAAGGAACTGAAGAATAGGTGCCAGGATCGTCCCAGGCCAAAACTTTCCAGGTGAGGTCCCCCACACTGGAAAGAAGGGACGATCCCAGAAAAAATGCAGAGTGTGTAACAGGAGGGGGATTCGGAAGGACACCACCTATCAATGTGACCCTTGCCCTGATCATCCGGGCCTCTGCATTAAAAACTGCTTCAGGGAGTATCACACTTCCATGCAGTACTAAATTTTCCCTTTTCATTTTAATTTTCCATAATTTGACCCCAATGTACCAAGTCCAGAGTACATTCCAAATTTTAACCCCATAAAACCACTAAATTGCCCAAAAAACTCTCATTAAAAAAAACTGATAAGATCTCTGGGGGTATTTTTTTTCTCTAGGTCATGGGTCACTGAGTCACTATCATCGGGGACTTTTTATGTTGCCTCAAATTCGCAGCGCTCTCTCTCCACCTGAGCGGGGTGCGCATATGAGGCAACAGGTTAGGGACCGGCCACACACATCACATTCCCAGAAAGATGATTCAGATCATAGGGTTTGGGGTGGGCATATTTTTTAGTTTTGGCTATGCTCTGGGTCATCATTCTGGGAACATAACCTGTTTTATAATTTTATGTCCCACTGTACCCCTTGTTGGTTATTAGTGTACCCCATGTAATGCACCTTGAGGGGGGTCCCACTGTTCTGGCTCCATAGGCAGAAGCTCAAGGCCACTGACTGCCCTCCTGTTCCTCCGTGACCAGTGTGCACCCAGAGATCCGTTTTACGCCCAGAGATGAGGTATGTCCTTTCTCCAAAGAAATGTATTTACAAACAAAAATATATTTTTTTGCTGTTCTGGCAGTAAATGCGACATGCTCCCCCCCCCCCCCCCACCAATTTCAGCAAAATTAGCAAATGTGACTCCTTTGTAGTGCGCCTGCAGTGCACTCGACATCCACCCATGGGGTATTTCCATACTCAGAAGAGATGGGGTTACACATTTTGGGGGGCATTTTCTCCTATTACCCCATGTAAAAAAGTAAAATCTGGGGAAAAAACTGCATTTCAGTAAAAAAAAAAAAATTTCATTTACACATCCAAAGTCGTCAAACACCTGTGGGATGTTAAGGCTCACTGGACCCTTTGTTACGTTCCTTGAGGGGTGTAGTTTCCAAAATAGTATGCCATGTGTTTTTTTTTTGCTGTTCTGGCACCATAGGGGCTTCTTAAATGCGACATGCCCCCCCCCCCCCCATTTCTGCAAAATTTGCAAATCTGACTCCTTCTCTTCTGAGCATTGTAGTGTGCCAGCAGAGCACTTGACGTCCACACATGGGGTATTTCCATACTCAGAAGAGATGGGGTTACAAATTTTGGGGGGCATTTTCTCCTATTACCCCTTGTAAAAAAGTAACATTTGGGGAAAAACCAGCATTTTAGTAAAAAAAAAGAAAAAATTCAGTTACACATCCAACTTTAACAAAAAGTCGTCAAACACCTGTGGGGTGTTAAGGCTCACTGGACCCCTTGTTACGTTACTTGAGGGGTGTAGTTTCCAAAATAGTATGCCATGTGTTTTTTTTTGCTGTCCTGGCACCATAGGGGCTTCCTAAATGCAACATGCCCCTGAAAAACCATTTCAGCTAAATTTGCTTTGCAAAATCCAAATGTGACTCCTTCTTTTCTGAGCATTGTAGTACGCCCACAGAGCACTTGACGTCCACACATGGGGTATTTTCATGCTCAGAAGAGATGGGGTTACAAATTTTGGGGGGGCATTTTCTCCTATTACCCCTTGTAAAAAAGTAAAATTTGGGGGAAAACCAGCATTTTAGTTAAAAAAAGAAAAAATTCATTTACACATCCAACTTTAACAAAAAGTCGTCAAACACCTGTGGGGTGTTAAGGCTCACTGTACCCCTTGTTACGTTCCTTAAGGGGTGTAGTTTCCAAAATAGTATGCCATGTGTTTTTTTTTTTTTTTTTTTTTTTTTTTTTGCTGTCCTGGCACCATAGGGGCTTCCTAAATGCAACATGCCCCCGAATAACCATTTCAGCAAAATTTGCTTTGACAAATCCAAATGTGACTCAGAACAGATGGGGTTACATAGTTACATAGTTAGTACGGTCGAAAAAGACATATGCCCATCAAGTTCAACCAGTGAATTGTAGGGTAGGGGTGTGGCGCGATATTGGGGAAGGGATGGGATTTTATATTTCTTCATAAGCATTAATGTTATTTTGTTCCAGGAATGTATCTAATCCTGTATTAAAGCTGTTAATTTTTCCTGCTGTGACCAGTTCCTGAGTTAGACTGTTCCATAAGTTCACAGTTCTTATGGTAAAGAAGGCGTGTCGCCCCTTGAGACTAAACTTTTTCTTCTCCAGACGGAGGGAATGCCCCCTCGTCCTTTGGGGGGGTTTAACCTGGAACAGTTTTTCTCCATATTTTTTGTATAGGCCATTAATATACTTATATACGTTTATCATATCCCCCCTTAAACGTCTCTTCTCAAGACTAAACAATTGTAACTCCTTTAATCGCTCCTCATAGCTAAGATGTTCCATGCTCCATATTAGTTTAGTCGCGCGTCTCTGCACCCTTTCCAGCTCCACAGTGTCCCTTTTATGTACAGGCGACCAAAACTGAACAGCATATTCAAGGTGAGGCCGTACCAATGCTTTATAAAGGGGGAGTATTATGTCCCTGTCCCTTGAGTCCATGCCTCTTTTGATACATGACAATATCCTGCCGGCTTTGGAAGCAGCAGCCTGACATTGCATGCTATTCTGTAGTCTGTGATCTACAAGTACACCCAGATCCTTCTCTACCAGTGACTCTGCCAGTTTAATCCCCCCTAAGACATACGACGCATGCAGGTTATTAGTACCCAGATGCATAACTTTACATTTATCCACATTGAACCTCATTTGCCAAGTGGATGCCCAGACACTTAGTCTATCCAAGTCATCTTGTAACCTATACACATCCTCTATAGACTGTACCGTGCTACAAAGCTTGGTGTCATCTGCAAAGATAGAAACAGAGCTGTTAATACCATCCTCTATATCATTGATAAATAAATTAAACAACAGCGGTCCCAGTACAGAACCTTGGGGTACACTACTAATTACCGGGGACCAATTAGAGTACAAATCATTGACCACCACTCTCTGGGTACGATCAATGAGCCAGTGTTCAATCCAGTTACAAACTAAAATTTCCAAACCCAAAGACCTTAACTTACCTGTCAGACGTCTGTGAGGGACAGTATCAAACGCTTTAGCAAAATCCAGAAACACTATATCCACAGCCATTCCTTTGTCAAGGCTTCTACTCACATCTTCATAAAAGCAAATTAGATTGGTTTGACAACTTCTATCCTTAGTAAACCCATGCTGGCTATCACTTATAATACAATTATCCCCTATGTATTCCTGTATGTAATCCCTTATAAGTCCTTCAAACAATTTACCCACAATGCACGTTAAACTTACCGGTCTATAGTTTCCTGGGGAAGACCTAGAGCCCTTTTTGAAGATTGGTACCACATTAGCCTTGCGCCAGTCCCTTGGCACAATACCAGACACCAGAGAATCTCTAAATATCATGAACAGGGGTACAGATATTACTGAACTTACCTCTCTAAGAACTCTTGGGTGTAGTCCATCCGGCTCTGGGGATTTGCTTACATTTATATCACTTAACTTACCTTGTACCATCTCTACATTAAGCCAGTTCAGTACATTACATGATGTGTTACCAGCACTGACCTGTCCAATGTCAGCTCCTTTTTCCATAGTGTATACAGAACTAAAGAACCCATTCAGTAGCTCCGCCTTCTCTTTATCGCCTGTGACAACCTCCCCATTATCATTATTAAGGGGTCCTACATGCTCTGTCCTTGGTTTTTTTGCATTTATATATCTAAAAAAATATTTAGGATTAGTTTTGCTTTCTTTGGCCACCTGTCTCTCATTTTGAATTTTTGCTGTTTTTATTACATTTTTACAGATTTTATTAAGCTCTTTGTACTGTTTAAATGTTATAGCTGACCCATCAGATTTGAATTTTTTGAAGGATATTTTTTTGTTGTTTATTGCTCTTTTAACATCATTTGTCAGCCATGTAGAATTTAGTTTTAATCGTTTATATTTGTTCCCCTTTGGTATATATTTAGCTGTATAGTTATTTAGAGTTGATTTAAAGATATCCCATTTACCTTCTGTATCAGTATTTGAGAACACCTCCCCCCAGTCTATGTCCTGTAGTGCAGATCTCAGCCCAGGGAAATTTGCCTTTTTAAAGTTATATGTTTTTGCCTTCCCCATCTGTCTTTGTTTTCTACATTTTAAGTCAAAAGTAACTATATTGTGGTCGCTATTACCAAGGTTTTCCCTCACAGTTACATTACCAACCAGCTCTGCGTTGTTGGAAATGATCAGATCCAACAAGGCATCACTTCTTGTTGGGTCCTCCACAAACTGGCCCATAAAATTATCCTGCAATAAATTTAGGAATTGTCGCCCCTTTGTAGTTTTAGCCAACCCCGGACCCCAATCTATATCTGGATAGTTAAAATCTCCCATTATTACCACTGTACCTGCCCGGGCGGCCCTCTCTATTTGTTTATACAGCCGACCTTCTATCTCTTCAGTGATATTAGGGGGTCTGTAGATTACACCAAATACTATTTTTTCAATATTTCCCTCCTTTTGTAATTCTACCCACAGTGATTCCACCTCCTCAGAATCATCACACACTATGGCATCGCTGCATTCTGCAATCTCCGGCTCTGCCATAGAGATGTTTTGAGGGGGCGTGTCGGCCGCCGCTTCGTGCGGAGGTCGACACCCGCTATCTGGCTATGCTATGCACTTTGTGATGTGTTGTTCATAAAAATTTGTATGATAAGAACCAAGTTGGAGTGGACTATGGTCAAGCTTTAGGGCCCAGTGCATGTGTGTTAAGCTGCTTATTGTATTTTGTGTGATGAGACAATATTGTAGATATGTGCTGCTGTATAAAAGTGTATGCAAAATGCTGTCATTCTTATTTTCTTGCAAACAAAGAAATGGCACTTTAGCTTACCATACCTGCACTTACATGTAATCCCAACTTGTAGCTGGGAAAGCTGAAGCATGCTTGGTTCAGAAATCCAAGGAAGAAGAAAATCCATACAGATCCTAAAAAACTACTGACAAAATCCAGACAAATACATTCTTGGCAATTGTGAATGTTTGTAAACTTAAAGGACAACTGCAGCGCTAGCAAATTAGGGCCCAAATGTAATAATAACACAAGCTATATACATTTGTAAATGGGATCCATTACCTGGCTGGTCCCATTTCTCCGCTATGCTGCCACCGGAAGTCATCTCCTGGTCCCCTAAAGCGCGTATTCTCTATGGAGCCGCCATCTTGGTCGACGCTACGTCACAAAATGCCCATAATGCGCCGGGGGATTGCTTCACTCCCCCTGCGAAGTTTTCCGAAGCTAGAGCGGGGAGGAGCGGGGAGGAGCGAGGGCAGAGGCCGAGATCGCACGTCTGCAGGACATAATTAAGCCACGCCCCTTAGGTTCGGAAATCTCACTTCACCCCCCCGCTCTTACATTACACAAGAAGCAGGGGGAGAGCGAGGACGAATACAGCTCCGTATACAGCTCTGTATACAGCTCCATACACAGCTCCATACACAGCTCCATCCCCTCCCCCTGCTCTGTCTCCCCAGGACCTCATCTACCACAGGGAGGCTGCAAGTTTGCATGGGGAAAACACAGAGCGGGGGAGGGGAGAGAGGACATCCGTGCAGAGCTCCTTCACCTCCATAATGATGTGTGAGGAGGACAGACTGCACTGCACGGGGCTGAGGATTTCTGTGTGTGAGGAGGACAGACTGCAGGGGAATAATATCATACTGGGGGTGATTTCTATGTGTGAGGGGGGGGGGGGGGGGACTCCTGAATGACACATTCTGGGGATTGTAGTCCCTGTTATGTGTGTGTATGCCAGTGTTTCCCAACAAGTGAATGCTGGGAGTAGTAGTTTTGCAACATCTGGAGGCATCCTGGTTGGGAAACACTGGTGTGTGGACTACAACCCCCAGGAGACTACTGAGATACAATATAGGTGTTGGTGAACTACAACTCCCAGGAGACTACTAAGATAAAATATAGGTGTTGGTGAACTACAACTCCCAGGAGACTACTAAGATGCAATATAGGTGTTGGTGAACTACGACCCCCCCCAGGAAACAGAGGTGTTGGTGAACTACAACCCCTAGGAAACAGAGGTGTTGGGAAACTACAACCCCCAGGAGACTACTAAGATACAATATAGGTGTTGGTGAACTACAACCCCCAGGAAACAGAGGTGTTGGTGAACTACAACCCCCAGGAGACTACTAAGATACAATATAGGTGTTGGTGAACTACAACCCCCAGGAAACAGAGGTGTTGGTGAACTACAACCCCCAGGAGACTACTAAGATACAATAAAGGTGTTGGTGAACTACAACTCCCAGAAGACTACTAAGATACAATATAAGTGTTGGTGAACTACAACTCCCAGGAGACTACTGAGATACAATATAGGTGTTGGTGAACTACAACTCCCAGGAGACTACTGAGATACAATATAGGTTTTGGTGAACTACAACTCCCAGGAGACTACTCATACAATAGAGGTGTTGGTGAACTACAACTCCCTGGAGACTACTCATACAATAGAGATATTGGTAAACTACAACACCCAGGAGACTACAGAGATACAATATAGGTGTTGGTGAACTACAACTCCCAGGAGACTACTGAGATACAATAATGGTGTTGGTCAACTACAACTCCCAGGAGACTACTCATACAATAGAGGTGTTGGTGAACTACAACTCCCTGGAGACTACTGAGATACAATAGAGGTGTTGGTGAACTACAACTCCCAGGAGACTACTCATACAATAGAGGTGTTGGTGAACTACAACTCCCTGGAGACTACTGAGATACAATAGAGGTGTTGGTGAACTACAACTCCCAGGAGACTACTGTGATACAATAGAGGTGTTGGTGAACTACAACCCCCATGAGACTACAGAGGCAGCATGCTGGTGTTATACCACAGACTGAAGACTCCTGAATGACACATAATGGGAGTTGTAGTCCCTCTTGTGTGTGTATGCCAGAGTATCCCAACCAGGGTGGAGTTATATTAGTGTGCTGTGTATAACTCTGCACAGGCTGTATATATATATATATATATATATATATATATATATACAGCGTTATACACAGCACACTAATATAACTCAGCCCTGGTTGGGATACACTGGCATACACACACAAGAGGGACTACAACTCCCATCATGTGTCATTCAGGAGTCTTCAGTCTGTGGTATAACACCAGCATGCTGCCTCTGTAGTCTCATGGGGGTTGTAGTTCACCAACACCTCTATTGTATCACAGTAGTCTCCTGGGAGTTGTAGTTCACCAACACCTCTATTGTATCTCAGTAGTCTCCAGGGAGTTGTAGTTCACCAACACCTCTATTGTATGAGTAGTCTCCTGGGAGTTGTGGTTCACCAACACCTATATTGTATCTCAGTAGTCTCCTGGGATTTGTAGTTCACCAACACCTCTATTGTATCTCTGTAGTTTCCTGGGGGTTGTAGTTCACCAATACCTATATTGTATCTCTGTAGTCTCCTGGGAGTTGTAGTTCACCAACACCTATATTGTATCTTAGTAGTCTCCTGGGAGTTGTAGTTCACCAACACCTATATTGTATCTCAGTAGCCTCCTGGGAGTTGTAGTTCATCAACACCTATATTGTATCTTAGTAGTCTCCTGGGGGTTGTAGTTCACCAACACCTATATTGTATCTCAGTAGTCTCCTGGGAGTTGTAGTTCACCAACACCTATATTGTATCTTAGTAGTCTCCAGGGAGTTGTAGTCCACCAACACCTCTATTGTATGAGTAGTCTCCTGGGAGTTGTAGTTCACCAACACATCTATTGTATCTTAGTAGTCTCCAGGGAGTTGTAGTTCACCAACACCTCTATTGTATGAGTAGTCTCCTGGAAGTTGTAGTTGACCAACACCTTTATTGTATCTCAGTAGTCTCCTGGGAGTTGTAGTTGACCAACACCTTTATTGTATCTCAGTAGTCTCCTGGGAGTTGTAGTTCACCAAAACCTATATTGTATCTTAGTTGTCTCCTGGGAGTTGTAGTTTACCAATACCTCTATTGTATGAGTAGTGTAAAGTGAGATTTTCGAACCCAAGGGGCGTGGCTTATGTCCTGCAGACGTTCGATCTCAGCCCCTGCCCTCGCTCCTCCCGCTCTAGATTCGGAAAACTTCGGAGAGCGAAGGGGAGGAGGGAGAGCAGCAGCTAACAGGAAGCTGGCGCAGGGAGTTATGGGAAATGTAGTCTTTATGACATGGCTGCTTACTGCTACAGGTGGCAATTACAAGAGAATGGCTGGGCCAAATTTGACAAATGAGGTATCGTTGGAAAGGTCTTTGAAAGAGCTATCAGATGAGGTAAACTTTTTTTTATGTATGAGCGCTGCAGATGTCCTTTAAAAATTTACTTCATTCTTGTGTTGTCAAAGGGTGTCTCCAGTTGGAAAATGCCCAAGTCTCTTTGATCACAAATACTTCACATCAGAGGGGTATGGTGTGAAACATTTTGGAGGAGGTAAATCTCAGTACCATCAAATTTAAAAAGACCTGTATTTCATGTTTTTGGGATCTTCCCTCCTTATTATAACAGATTATGTCACAAAGTGACACCATATCACTAAGGGCTCTTTAACACAGCCGCTAAGCACTGTTAGCAATATTTTTTAGTTTTCTAATGATGGGAAAATAACGTCCAAAATAACAGACACCTGATGGACCCCATGCAAAGTCAATGGGAGCCGTCAAGACCGTTGGTGCCCGATGTGCTCCGACCCGTTCAGGGTCAGTTAAGCACAAATAAAAAGAGCCTAACAGACCCTTAACGAGACATAGCGGTAGTGTGAACCTAGCCTTAGCCTGGCACCAAGGAACTTCTAAGCTGAGTTTCATCCAAGAAACATGTTAAGATGCCACATTGTCAAAGTATAGTATCACTGTATGCAGGATGGTTTCTTGTGAGTCTTGCCTGCAGGCTAGGTAGTTGATACTGGATTCAAGATGGCAGGCATTAGTGCTCCTGCATTTCACAGGTTCTGCTTATTATCCAGGCCATAGTAGTTCCACTAAATGTATCATCGAGCCATGTAAGCCATGTAATAGTCCAGCTGTGGGAATCAATTCTGCATTCAGCTTAAAGGAGTAGTCCAGTACAGAAAAACTTATCCCCTATCATAAGGATAGGGGATGCGTTTCAGATCGCGGGGGGGTCAGAGCCCTTGGACCCCCCACGATCTCCCGAACAGGGCCCCAGCTCTCCAGCCAGATAGCATGTGTCGACTACCGCACGAAGCAGCGGCCGACACCCCCCCTCCAACCTGTACAGGAGATCGCGGGGGGCCCCAGCTTATCCCCTTAGGATAGGGGATAAGTTTTCCTTTTACTGGAGAACTCCTTTAAAACCTGCTGCTTTCTATATTTAAACTCTGCTTTATCCATTTGCTCACTTAATATTTCGGCAAGTTGCATTGAGGTTGGAATGCTAATTCCTTATCTGGAAAAATCATACTGTGTTTACGTACAGGTTAGAAAGTTCTGACTCTTAGGCTGTATTCATATCATGTTAGAGCCTTTCAAAAGATGTATATGTCAAAAGTATTGGGTTCCAACTTGATGTAAACAGAACCTTATCTTGAGGTATTGTTGGCTGGTCACCGTACCCTCACTCTTCATTCTTATCTTAAATTGAACATGGAGACACATAGATTGGGACAGATGTTAAGGTAACCGTATCATGCCCTAGGAATCTTGTATATGGGCCCTTTACTAATAAACAAGACCTTTACACAAGGCTCCTTGATCATATTAGGCCAGTGCATTTCCTGCGTCTTTCTTGTATGTAAGATCGGGAGAGAGAGTTGAACTTAAGTGACAATAACATTTTTAACCTCCTCTATAAGACAAAGTTGTCATATATTCCATTTAGTATTTTTATAATTATGTTTCTTTCCTCACAGTACAGCTAATGAACACTAATGTCCACTAGGTGGCGAAACATACCCGTGATAAGTTCTGTATAATGATTTGTATCTTTAAAATTACTGATCTGCAGCCCGTCTGGTTGGTATGAAGAAAACTACAAATTGTAAATAATTCTTGCAATCTTTTTATTGCGCTTTATTCAAAATGTTAAAATGTTAAACAACATATATCCTCTATTTTGCCAGTATATTTGCATTTTAAGGTTTAAAAAACATAGTTTCACATACTACCAGCAATATTACCTTTAAGCTTCTCGACAGCATAGCCACATAGATTAAACATTCCACCCACTTGGGGAAAATGTGTTTAGACTCCCTAAGCTCTCCTCTTAATGATTAGGCAGAGCTGAATGGTGATAAAGGAACTGTCTAATAGTCCTTTCTATCCTCACCTATATGATCAGTGCGGGGAGTAAATGCGAGGATAAACTATCAGTGTTCAGCTTTCTGTTAAAGTAGAAGTCAGCAGGTAGGTAGAGAGAGTAGGCGTAGAGAGCAGTCTGTGTAGAGGGGAGCAATGTGTGAGAGAAGGGGACATGAGCTGTCTTTGAAAGAAAGGAAACATAAGAAGCAGCCTGTGAGAAGCGAGAATAAGGAGCGGTCAGTATAAAGGGGCATAAGGAGCTTTTGGGAGAGAGGGTTTATAGGAGACTTCCTTCTGTGAGAGAGAGAGGACATAAGAAGCTGTCTCTGAGAGAAGAGGCATGGGGAGCAGTCTATTAAAAAGATAGCAGTATCTATAGACCACGAATAACACATATACCATAGTTAAACAGACCAAATGTAGTCACATATAGATTACAGTTAACCTAAACAACCCAATAGGAACATTGTCATATATGCTGGAATACTAGAAAAAAAGGTATTTCAGTGTACACATTGTGCAAATAACAGATGTGAACATAGTCTAATAGCATCCTAGTAGACTCTGAGCACATAATATTACTGTCTAAAGTTACTGTACATGCCTTTATTACATTTTAGTAGCCCACTGCTTGCTGGACTATGTAAAAGCCTGGACCAGAGAGCCTTTAATACTGATTGCAGCATCCAAGGAGTATAAATAAAGGGAGGACATTCCTTTTTTTCACCCCTGTCACTGCATTATTGTAATGACCGGGTTCTCATGCCAGCTTGAGGCCTAGGTAAGGCCCACATGCCTCTCATACAAATGTGGAAAAAACTGTTAGTACCCTTCTGTTAAAGACAGATAAACCCACAGCGCCCCCTGAAATAAGTAGGAGGTGACAGAAGTAATATTTAATGAACATTTTCTGTAAACTACCTGATAAAAAGCAGACATTGTTTTTAAATTTAAACAGAATCATAAAACAAACTAAATAATAAAACTGGTCTGGACAGAAATGATGGTCCCTGAACGTAATATTTTGTTGTCCAACCTTTTGAGGCAGTCACTGCAAACAACCAATTTCTATAACTCCCAATGAGAGTTGTAGAGTTGTAGGCCAACTCCTCATAAGATCCTGCCCCAGCTGTCTCCGGTGGGAGGTGTCTTCTCCAGACTGCATGTTTTAGCTCCTTCCACAGATAGGATTCAGACCAGCGCTCATAGAAGACCAAAGTATACTCTGATGTCCTGCTCTTAGCCATTCTTAGTGTTTTTAACTGTTTTAGGTCATTATCCTGTAGACCCATGACCTGTGACTGAGACCAAGCTTCCTGACACTGGGCAGCACATTTCTCTCCAGATAGTCTTGATATTTCATTGTACCTTTTACAGATTCAAGACACCCTGTGCCATATGCAACAAAGCAGCTCCAAAATATAACCAAGCCTCCACCATGCTTCTTAGTAGGTACAGTGGGTGGTATGTATCAATAATGGTGTTGCAATGTGTGATTTTATGTATGTTTTTTTTTGCATCAAATGGAGCGTAGTTGCGCCAAGATTATCAATTGTCGCACGCAAGTTTGTAATTTTGGCACAAATGCTACCCTATAAAAGGCTCAGACTCCTGCCCCAGAATTCCAGGCAGAACTTTCTGACTGTGAGGCAGTTAAATCTGACCATGGGACTTTGGCTGGTTTACAGAGGTAAGGCTCGCACAGCCAGGGCCTTTTTTTCTGTTT
The DNA here is from genome assembly GCF_029499605.1 of Hyla sarda. NCBI lineage: Eukaryota > Metazoa > Chordata > Amphibia > Anura > Hylidae > Hyla > Hyla sarda. The sequence goes on along the minus strand of NC_079189.1, from coordinate 334,123,828 downwards.
TTAATTTGTGTATTAAGGGGATATTTATCCAGACCTCTTCCTTGGTAAAGTGTTGCATTTTCCCCTAGGTTGCTTCTTTTATTGTTCAGGGTCCTTTTTCACTTTTTGGTCCGGCACTGTTTATATGTTCTACATTCTATAGTTGTAGCTATTTTCTCTGTCATTTTATTTTTGGTGTGGATTTACGCCTTAACCTGTTAAGGACCAAGGGCGTACCTGTACGTCCTGGGTCCTTTCCCTTTCTATACCGCGAGGTCGCGCCGTGGCTAATAGCTCGGGCACTGATCGCGGTGCCGTGCACTATTAACCCTTTAGATGCAGCGTTCATGTTACGATTCGGCAGGCTGGATGTGGATCCTCTGTGTCAGCGAGGGATTGGCGTGGACCGTGTCGGTGGACTGGTTCTAGGGATGCTTCTGGTTTTCACCAGAGCCCGTCGCAAAGCGGGATGGTCTTGCTGCGGCGGTAGCAACCAGGTCGTATCCACCGGCAACGGCTCAACCTCGCTGACTGCTGAGAAGGCGTGGGACAGAAGGACTAGGCAGAGGCAAGGTCAGACGTAGCAGAAGGTCGGGGCAGGCGGCAAGGTTCGTAGTCAAGGAGGATAGCAGGAGATCTGGAACACAGGCTTTGGACAACACTAAACGCTTTCACTGGCACAAGGCAACAAGATCCGGCAAGGAAGTGCAGGGGAAGTGAGGTAATATGGACAGGGATCAGGTGGAAGCTAATTAGGCTGATTGGGCCAGGCACCAATCACTGGTGCACTGGCCCTTTAAATCTTAGAGAGCTGGCGCGCGAGCGCCCTAAGGAGCTGAGCCGCGCCCGCCAGGACGTGACAGCCAGGGACCGGGACAGGTGAGTGACTTGTGATGCGATTCGCGAGCGGGCGCGTCCCGCTATGTGAATCGCATCCCCGCCGGCAATGTCAGTGCAGCGCTCCCGATCAGCGGGTCTGATCGGGGCGCTGCAGAGAGAGGAACGCCGCGAGCGCTCCGGGGAGGAGCAGGGACCCGGAGCGCTCGGCGTAACAGTTCAAAGTTGATCGCCGTGTCTAAAGTGAAAGTAAACTAATGCCGGTTAGCTCAGGGGGCTGATCGAGACCACTGTGGTGAAATTGCGGCATTCCGAACAGCTGTAGGACACAAGGAGGGTCCCCATTCCTGTCTCCTGGTGTCCGATCGCCGAATGACTGCTCAGTGCCTGAGATCCAGGCAGAATCATCGATCAATGGTTTCTTATGAGAAACCGTTGATCAATGTAAAAGATCAGTGTGTGCAGTGTTATAGCCCTCTATGGGAGCTATAATATTGCAAAAAAAAAAAAAAAAAAGTGAATAAAGATCATTTAACCCCTTCCCTAATAAAAGTTTGAATCACCCCCTTTTCCCATTTAAAAAAATAAACTGTGTAAATAAAAATAAACATATGTGATATCGCCACATGCGGAAATGCCCGAATTATAAAAATATATTGTTAATTAAACCGCACGGTTAATGGCGTACGTGCAAGAAAATTCCAAAGTACAAAATAGCGTATTTTTGTTCACTTTTTATGTCATGAAAAATGAATAAAAAGCGATCAAAAAGTCCGATCATTGCAAAAATGGTACTGCTAAAAACTTCACATCATGGCGCAAAGAATGAGCCCTCATACCGCTCCGTATGCAAAATTTTTTTTATAGGGATCAGAAGATGACAATTTTAAACGTATACATTTTCCTGCATGTAGTTATGATTTTTTCCAGAAGTACGACAAAATCAAACCTATATAAGTGGGGTATCATTTTAATCGTATGGACCGACAGAATAAAGATAAGGTGTCATTTTTACCGAAAAATTTACTGCGTAGAAACGGAAGCCCCCAAAAGTTACAAAATGGTGTTTTTTCTTACATTTTGTCATACAATGATTTTTTTCCCCGTTTCATCATAGATTTTTGAGTAAAATGACTGATGTCATTACAAAGTAGAATTGGTGTCGCAAAAAATAAGCCATCATATGGATTTTTAGGTGCAAAATTGAAACAGTTATGATTTTATAAAGGTAAGGAGGAAAAAATGAAAGTGCAAAAATTGAAAACCCCGGGTCCTTAAGGGGTTAATGAAGGTATTTGCATCAAAATTTGTGCCAAATCGAAAAGTCGTAACTAACGAATTCCAAACCAATGCATGATTTCAACTGAATTCATTGAAATTCAACTGAATGACTAACACTGTCAATTCAGTGATAATGTGCTAACACATTTGGTGCAACTGTTTGTCGCAAAAAGTTACATATAAAGAAAATAGCGACAAAACGCAGTAAAAAAAGACGGTGTAAAAGCCTTCATACATACCCCTCAATGTTCTTTTCGTTGTATACTTATTTTTTGCGTCTGTGAACATAGAGCTCATGTGACTTGCCACAAAACTACAGTTTTGTCTCATCTGTCCAAAGGAAATTCTCCAGGATGCTTTGTGGCTTGACCTTTGGACAGATTAGACATAACTGGAGATTTTTGGCAGGTCACATGAGCTCAATGGCCCAGATTTATGAAAGAATGTCTACAGTAGAGCTATTTTCCCACGTTTATTTGGGTGGTGGGTTTGACTTGCGTGCATCTTATTTATCAAGAAGGTGCAGCAGGATGATGAATTTTGCGCAGCTCTGCTGTGGTGGAAAAAGCTCTATCACATATACTTTTTCTAAACACTTGTGAGGGAGGGAAGTAGACACTTTCCTGGGTACTGAATTTGGCAGGTTAAGTGTTTTTATTTACTTTCACAGAGCTGCCTGGACATTTTTACTTGTATTTTAGATGCTACAATCAAATTTGATTGTGGTGTCTAAGGGGTTAAAACCGGCATCAACGTGATCGGTGATGTCTGGCATTAGTCTGCCGCCAGGACCACCAAGCTATGACCCGCGCTCAGCTCCTGAGCACGTATCATAGAAGGGGAGTGGGACGCTGTCATCCACAAGAGGTTAAAGGTTGAATTGTGGAAGGTAAAAGTGATTCTCACGTCTACTGGTAGGTGGTGTAGCTTTGCGCCTACAAAAGTCGCAAATGATAAATACGTAACCACTGCATGGTCAAAAAGAAAAAGTTCTACAGGTAGGCAAAAAGAGTGAAACTGTCAATATCTAAAGGTGCATCAAAGTCTCAAAATATGCTGCTTGCGCCTGAACTGCGCCAAAACATAGACAAAAAAAAATGCTCTAAAAGCAATGATAAATCTCCCCCTATCTGTGAATGCTTTAAGATAAAGCATTCACAGATAAGAACACCGTACCGTGAAGCTTGGCGGAGGTTCGGTATGTTTTGGGGCTGCTTTGCATCTGTACAGGGTACAAGGAAATCTTGGAACTAGCAAGATATTCTGGAGTGAAATGTGCTTCCCAGTATAAGGAAGCTTAGTCTCAGTGGCAGCTCATGGCATTGGTCCTCCAACAGGATACTGACCGAAAACACACAACTAAAAACACCCAAGAATGGCTAAAAGCAAAACATTGGACTATTCTGGAGTGGCCTTCTATGAGGGAGATGCCCATAACAACCAATCAGATCACTACCTGTAGACAAGTGCAGAAGTCTCATTGTGAGTCACAGAAATCATTTGACTTCAGTGACTGTCTCAAAAGGTTGTGCCACAAAATATTAAGTTCAGGTACCATCATTTTTGTTCAGGCCAGTTTTATTATTTATTTACTTTTAACGATTTTGTTGAACCACTATTTAAAAGCAATGTCTGATCATCAGTTCATTTTCAGTATTTCATTTTTTATTAATTATTTCTTTGTCAGTTTCAAGTTATTTCAGGGAGCATTGTGATGTTTCTTGTCTTTAATGGAAGGGTATCAACAATTTTGTTGACGTCTGTATATTGATTGTCAGGGCATCTATATTGGGTACGCCCCCTACCTGGGTATAGGGATGTACAGATATGCCAGTTTATAAGAAATTATGAAATGTAAGTCACCTACTGTTAATAAATTAATCTTTAAAAAAAGAGTACATAAACAAAATCTCAGTATTTACTTTTTAATTAACATTTCTATACAATTAACATTTCTATACACAAAAAAAGAGAAAAAAAAAGGGCACAGTTACTGAAAAGCAGTCCAAAAACAGCTGATGTCCCAGTCCCAGTAATGTTCAGTGGCCGTAGCTGAAAATACAGTACTGACGGGGGTGCTAAGTCGTTCAAGGAGACAAGGCTAGAATCCAGTACATAGAAAAGGGTACGCTTGCACTCACCGTCCTTGTAGTCGGTTAATTCACGGGTCCTCCGTGCGGCAGGGAGACATTTGATGCAGACGCTCAGAGGCTAACAGCCGTTTTCACACACAGACGTGTGCTTCTTCCGGCCTTGCTTGCGTCACTGCGCTCATTCAATATATCCAGTACGGAGCTATCGTCATCCAGGTAACGTGAAAAAATGAAAAAATGTTATTTAGTGATATATATAGAATAATAAAAAAGTATTCAAAAGATAAAAAAACAATGTCAGACAAGAGAGTGACAAAAATGGCATAAGGTCAATCCTGTCATTGAGACCTGCAGGGCCCTGTGCATCCACCTGTAGGCTCCAGCGGGCCTCCCGTTCTAACAGGAAATTGTGCCGATCACCACTAGGGGGAACTCTAACTCTCTCCAAGCCACCGAACTTCATAGTCAAATGTGATCGATAAGGCTTGCTGCACCGATGCCGATAAACTGACTCAGAGGGATTCCATTACGAACATGGAGGGGATGTGAACTCGAGTAATGAAGCAGCGAATTTTTCGCTATAGATTTTCTATAGCCCTGGATCTCTATATTATTTTCTTCGGCCACTAATTTAATGTTGAGGAACTCTAATTCTTTATTACCATGAACATAGGTTAAAATCATGTTATTTTCCATATTAAGATAATTGACAAAAAGGGCGAAGTCCTGCTTTGATCCTTCCCAGACGATTAGCACGTCGTCTAGATAACTATGATATGTTTAATTCTGCTCACAAAGGGATCCTTGGTAAAATAAATCAATAATTTTTCCATTATCGCTAGGAATACATTTTGCGTAAGTGCACTACATAGGAGTTCCCATCGCACAACCTAAATTTTTGCCAGTACCATTGATCTTCAAAGCAAAATAAATTATTGTTAAGAATTAACATTATAGCTTCACAGATGAAGTCAATACAGTCAGGGGCCTGTACACCCGAATGATGCGAGTGTACAGGCTCTCCATGTTGATGGAAGCCAGTGAAAAATAACTTTGACAAGAAAAATCTTCAAAAAAAATTAACCACATCTCCTGTGTCCTAGTAGAGGACGAAGTATCCAATCTATATACCTGGACAGGTGCAGAGTCAACCCCCGTCACAATAGGGCGGCCAGGGGGGGTGACTCTGCGACTTGTGCACCTTAGGGAGCAGGTACCACTTAGGTTTAGCGGGACTAGTCGGCAGAAGACGCTCAGCCATTTTTTCAATAATTTACTCCCTTTTAGATGTTCCTTCTAAGAAAGGTACGGAGTTGTGACAGAACCCTACTAATGGGGTCTTTCTTGATTTTCTCATACACTGTGGCATCATTAAGTTGTCGTTCAGCTTCCATTTTATATTGGGAGGTGTACCAGACAACTATGCTGCCTCCTTTATCTGCATGGCTGACGAGGAGGTTTTCTTGTTCAGACAGCCATTTGAGCGCTTTTATTTCTGACTCTGGCAAATTATTCTCCACCTTCGGATAGATAAGACACTTCAGATCTTTTAAAACTGCCATGTTAAACAGGTCTATAGAGCTTCCTGGCGTAATAGGGGGGTTACATTTAGAATATATCCCACCCATGAAACTTTCAGTAGATACCATTTTGGGCTGAGTAGAGACTTGATCATTGTTAGCTAAACTGACTAGAATGTCTACATTTTCCAAATCCTGGGTACTGCATCCTTGTATGGCACTAAAACCTAGTGGGCCTATGGTGCATTGATTTTCTACTATTTTATTCACTTCTTCTTTCTTCCCTAATTTTTTATCTTTATTTTGGAAAAATGTATACAAATTTATTTTTCTTAAAGATCTAAACATATCAATTTCAAATTGTGTAAAATTGAAGAATCCCAAAGTTTAGACCTATAGAAAGAGCATTAATACATTCAGGGGGCAGGGCTACATCAGTCAGATTGATCACGTTATGATTCCCTTATATCTCCAGGTTACATTCTTGCTCTTCTGATATTTCTTTCTTTCTATTTCTCCTTTTGCATTTTCCTTTGTGCGTTATACCTAAATTTATTCCTAGCGATCATGGAAAAAGAATTTACTTATTCTACCAAAAATCCCTTTGTGAGCAGAATTAAACATATTATCGTTATGTAGACGATGTGCTGATCATCTGGGAAGGATCAAAACAGGACATCGCCCTTTTTGTTGATTACCTTATTAGAGAAAATAATGTGAACATTATTTTCACCTATGTTCATGGTAATAAAGAATTAGAGTTCCTCGACATAAAACTAGTGGCCGAAGAAAATAATATAGAGATCAAGGACTATAGAAAATCTATAGCGAAAAATTCGCTGCTACATTACTCAAGTTCACATCCCCTCCATGTTCGTAATGGAATCCCTCTGAGTCAGTTTATCCGCTTAAAAAGGAACAATGGTAGCAATGAACAGTATTTAATTCAAGCTGAAGTTCTAAAAGAACATCTGAAACAAAGAGGTTATCCTTCGCCTGTGATAGACACTGCATATGATGAAGTTGATAAAATGTCAAGACTCGACTTATTAAAAGGGTCCAAGAAAAAGTTTAATTTTTTTGTTTCAAAATACGCAAATGAATGCCTGTGTTAATTCAGCAATCAGAAAATACTGGTGCATGATTGAGCAAGATCCTGAATTAAAAGAAGTAGCAGATCGAAAGCCTATAGTTACTTATAGGAGGAATAAAACAATTAAGGACTTCATAAATAATGAGAAAAGATTATTTAACAAAATAAACCAAAAAGAGAACTGGTTAACTAAGGGTTTCCTGAAACTAAATAAAAAAATGTGGTAACTGTAATTTCTGCCATTTTAATGTGAACAAGAGCACATGCACTTTAGGTGGCCATTACCATGAAATCCGTGAACTCATCACATGTAAGTCTACTTATGTTGTGTACTTCATCATATGCCTCTGCCAAAGATATTTCATCGGAAAAACAAAACGTCAACTAGCAGTCCGGTTCAGAGAACACATGTATTCAGTAAAAACAGGCATCAGTACAGCAAGACTTGTCGATCACATTGGAAAAGAACATGGAGGTAACACAGATACTATGACGTTCGGTGGCTTGGAGAGAGTTAGAGTTCCCCTAGTGGTGATCGGCACAATTTCCTGTTAGAACAGGAGGCACGCTGGATCCTACAGGTGGATGCACAGGGCCCTGCAGGTCTCAATGATAGGATTGACCTTATGCCTTTTTTGTAACTCTCTTGTCCATATAGACCCAGTTTGACAGTCTTTATCTTTTTAATACTTTTTTTTAATTATTCTATATATATCACTAAATAAAGTTTTTTAATTTTTTCACATTACCTGGATGACGATAGCTCCGTACTGGATATATTGGATGAGTGCAGTGACGCAAGCAAGGCCGGAAGAAGCACACGGCTGTGTGCAAAAATGGCTGATAGCCTCTGAGCGCCTGCATTTAATGTCTCCCTGCTGCACGTAGGACCCGTGAATTAACCGACTACAAGAACGGTGAGTGCAAGCGTACCCTTTTCTATGTATTTTATTTTCTATACACCTACTATGCAGCTAATGTGAAAACTGTAAAGGACATAACAAGAGAAAAAAAAGGCAATTTTTTAATGTAGATATGTACCAGATGCTGCGCTTCTTCTACTGACACTGTGTGGTACTGCAGCACAGCCTCACATACAGCTTGGCCCCTCATTATGGTTATTAGTGGGGTTCCCAGCAGTTGAATCCTTACTGATCAGCAAAAAATGGCTTGTCTGAATTACAGTAAACTTCTTTGAGGACCCCCACAAAATGTGTCTTCCATTGGGATGGTCTACTCAAGGAAAATGGTCATTGCTCATAATGTACAGTGGACAAAAAATCTGTCACATGATGTTTGGTCTGGGGTAAGGGGGTGGTCTCTATATAACATCACTTGTTTGACAGGAAAACATCTGTAACTGTCCTGCTGTTTCCCATGTGGGACATCTAGTGGTAGTAAGAAGAATACCTTTAAGGGGGTTCTCCTGTGGAAAAAAACATTTTCAAAGCAACTGTGGCAGAAAGTTAAACAAATTTATAATTTACTTCTATTTAAAAATCTTAATCCTTCCAGTACTTATCAGCTACTGTATGCTACAGAGGAAGTTGTGTAGTTCTTTCCAGTCTGACCACAGTGCTCCAGTGTTCCATATCAGGAACTGTCCAGAACAGGAGAGGTTTGCTATGGGAATTTGTTTCTACTCTGAACAGTTCCTGACACAGACATGGGTGGCAGCAGAGAGCACTTTGGTCAGACTGGAAATAACTACACAACTTCCTCTGTAGCATACAGCAGCTGGAAGGCCTAATATTTTAAATAGAAGAAATTTACAAATCTGTTTAACTTTCTGGCACTAGTTGGTTAGAAAATATTTGGTTTTTCATGGAGTATCCCTTTAAATGAAATAACTCTGGCACCAGAACCACTTCCTTCTGTAAAATACACACATTCATTTTTTTTTTCCAGTTTTTTTTTTCTAGGTAAGAATACAAAGCATGCTACTGAAAAGTGCAATAGCACAAGAATATTTCACAAAAAAAATGTGTAAACCTTGGGGAAAACTTCAACCTGTTTAGTGTCTGCAATGCACTATGCTATATTCAGAACTAAAACCTTGAACATTTTCTGAGCACTGAAACAATTTACTGTTCACTGAAGGAAAACAATCAGGTCCATCATATCTACTATCATCCGATTTTTCATAGATGACTCCAGAATTCTTATTCAATCCTACGAAATATAACTAGTTTAATTAGAAAATAGAAAGTTTAGGATTCATGTAAGCTGCCTCACTTATAAAAGCTCTGGTTGTGTTTTTCTTTAAATGAATTTAGTGAGTAAAAATCTCCTCCCCCGGTCTCCCTGAATAATGGTTGACACCAGGCCGATTTTCTAATAGGGTGAATGAAAGCTTTTAACTGAAAACTAATAAACATGTCTGAAGCCTCTGACATTAAAGGGGTTATCCAGGAAAAAACTTTTTTTTTATATATCAACTGGCTCCAGAAAGTTAAACAGATTTGTAAATTACTTCTATTAAATAAATCTTAATCCTATCAGTACTTATGAGCTTCTGAAGTTGAGTTGTTCTTTTCGGTCTAAGTGCTCTCTGATGACACGTGTCTTGGGAACCGCCCAGTTTAGAAGAGATTTGCCATGGGGATTTTCTTCTAAACTGGGCGGTTCCCAAGATACGTGTCATCTGAGAGCACTTAGACAGAAAAGAACAACTCAACTTCAGAAGCTCATAAGTTCTGAAAGGATTAAGATTTTTTAATAGAAGTAATTTACAATTCTGTTTAACTTTCTGGAGCCAGTTTATATATATATACATATATATATATATATATATATATATATATATATATATATATAAATAAAAAAAGTTTTTTCCTGGATAACCCCTTTAAAAACCATTTCCCCATCCACTGAGCACAAGTAGTTAGTGGTTAAAGGGGTACTCCGGTGAAATTATTATTTTTTTTTTTATCAAATGGGACTAGGATAGGTTTGCTTCGGGGATTTGCTCCTGCTATGGAGAGTTCCTGACATGGACAGAGGTGTCAGCAGAGAGAACTGTGGCCAGACAGAAAAGAAATTCAAAAAGAAAAGAACTTCCTCTGGAGCATACAGCAGCTGATAAATACTGGAAGGATTAAGATTTTTAAATAGAAGTAATTTACAAATCTGTTTAACTTTCTGGCACCAGTTGATAAAAAAATGTATTACAGCATAGTACCCCTTTAAAACCCAAAGTACAAAGTACAGAAGGTTGCATAACTGGAACATCTCTTTATTGACACAAAACACAACAAATAAAAGATTGCAAATAACAGATACAAAATGAACATATCACTAGTCATTTTTTTTAATAGATGTTATGAGTTTTGACAAATATGTACAGTATATACATAAAGGTAACCAGTGTTTTATGTTTTTGCTGTGTAATCTAGTCATAAAATATTGGGGTGAAAGGATCCTCATACAAGGACATTCAATAAATATTGACATCTAGAGCTTTATCAATGTCTCTTCCAAATGTTATGGATTTTATTGTTCTACAGAACTCTCAGCAAGAATCCCCACATATTCATTTGGCAGAAGAGATCTGTTCTGGGACAGACTATGGAACATTGCTTATTTGGCTAAAGGCTCCATTGGATAGATTCATTGTATGTTGCAAAGCTCTGGCCATTGTGCAGAATAATGACCTGATGCTTTTATGCACTTGTAAAAGCTAATAAGATAGAATGAGACTGGCCAATGAAGAGGGGAATCGCTTTCAGTACAAGGTTTTATAACAGATGTGTTGGAATACATATGGAGGTCAAACATGTCTGGAAGGTGGTCTAATCCTCTATGGAATGACTTTCTATCAGCTGCCATGTATACTCAAAAATATGGCTTGTATACACGAACATAGTTCATACCAAAAATCTGCATGTCTGTGGTAGTTATCATTAGAAATCTAAGAAACATTTCGGATTTTTCCTCTCGACAAAGTATTGTAATGTAAAGTAAGTGTAATAGAGCATGTGATTGTAGCAAGAAATACGCAAGTTAATCATTGAAAATCATAATTCTTTAAAATCAGTCAAATGATATTTGATCTTTAGTCACTTGAACATTTTCTATCAACTGTTTACATACCTACTCAGTAAATAACATGTACATTATAATGCAAGTATCCAGTGGCCATGATAGATATGACGTGTATGTTATGATCTGTTCTCTAACAGATCCTTATGGATCCAGATGAATCTCATTCATGTATAGTGAGTTTTATCTTTTCCACAAAATAAAGTAGCATAGTATGCTACATTATTGTGGCAGTAAGAAAAAAAAATATATAAAACAACTAAAACCTAATAAGAGGGAATACAGTTTTAAAGGGGTACTCCGGCGCTAAGACATCTTATCCCCTATCCACTGGGGACCCCCGTGATCTTGCACGTGGCACCCCCGTTATCTTGCACGAAGCACCCCGTTATAATCAGTCCCCGGAGCATTGAGGGGGCGGAGCGTGATGTCACACGGGGGGCGGGGCCGTGACGTCGCAATGCTCCGGCCCCCCGTGATCGCCGGTAATCAGACACGAAGCGAACATGCTCCGGGGACTGATTATAACGGAGTGCTGTGTGCAAGATCGCGGGGGTCTCCAGTGGCAGGACCCCCGCGATCCGGCATCTTATCCCCTATCCTTTGGATAGGGGATAAGATGTCTTAGCGCCGGAGTACCCCTTTAAGTCTTTTCTTGTTAAGTATGGCCCCTCTACCAAACCTACCATTTTGCACAGAATGAACAGATACCTTTGAATGGATACAGAATATATGTTTAGCACACTCACTATTCACTACTTCAGCACATACTGTACACATATCACCAATAATCCCACAAAATGAAAAAGTCAAACCACGTTCGAATAGATATATATCTCAGTGTGAAGCACCTGCATATGCGTGTTAAATAACATATGCCATGACATTTCCCATGCACACTCTTTCCTCAAATAGTACCTGAAGTTCCCCAGAGTCCCTTTAGGCCAGTAGTGCATATAATGGTGACAAACTGAGCCAGTGCCAGGAATTTATTATAAAAATGTTCAGTGGGGATCATCCACAAACAAATTGTACTCTAACATGTACTATGTATGTAAGCTTACTGGCCTAAGAGAATGTCTGACTAGTAGAAAAGGTAGTATTGCAGATCACAGGAGTATAAAAGCTATATTTAAGTTGTATATTTTTTTGTATCTGAAATTTCCTACACGGAACACATGTTTAGTCTTCTGGCAGAATCCATTTCTGTGTCAGAAGTTCTGCTACGAAACCTCCGAAGTGTGCACTGATCAATGGGAGGCCACTGCAAGCAGAATCCATACGGAATTCATTCTGCTGAGAAATTCCATAGTGTGAACAGTCCCTAAGTGTTAGGTAACCGAGAAGCATCTATTGGGTACACATTAACCCCTTAAGGACCAGGTTTTTTTTTCAGTTTTTGCATTTTCATTTTTTCCTCCTTACCTTTAAAAAATCATAACTCTTTCAATTTTGCACCTAAAAATCCATATGATGACTTTTTTTGTGCCACTAATTCAACTTTGTAATGACATCAGTCATTTTACCCAAAAATCTACAGAGAAACGGGAAAAAAAAAATCATTGTGAGACAAAATTGAAAGGAAATATTTTCCATTTTGTAAATTTTGGGGGCTTCCGTTTCTACACAGTACATTTTTCGGTAAAAATGACACCTTCTCTTTATTCTGTAGGTCCATTCGATTAAAATGATACCCTACTTATATAGGTTTGATTTTGTCGTACTTCTGGAAAAAATCATAACTACATGCAGGAAAATGTATACGTTTAAAATTGTCATCTTCTGACCCCTATAACTTTTTATTTTTCCATGTATGGGGCGGTATGAGGGCTCATTTTTTGCGCTGTGATCTGAAGTTTTTAGCGGTACCATTTTTGTATTGATTGAACTTATTGATAATTTTTTCATGATAGAAAAAGTGACCAAAATACACTATTTTGGACTTTGGAATTTTTTTGCGCGTACGCAATTGACCGTGCGGTTTAATTAACGATATATTTTTATAATTCGGACATTTCCGCACGCAGCGATACCCCATATGTTTATTTTTTATTTACACAGTTTTGTTTATTGGGAAAAGGGGGGGGGGGGGGGTGATTCAAACTTTTATTAGGGAAGGGGTTAAATAATCTTTATTCACTTTTTTTGCAGTGTTATAGCTCCCATAGGGGGCTATAATATTGCACACACTGATCTCTTACATTGATCACTGGTTTCTCATAGGAAACCATTGATCAATGATTCTGCCGCTTGACTGCTCATGCCTGGATCTCAGGCACTGAGCAGTCATTCGGCGATCGGACACCAGGAGGCAAGGTAGGAGACCCTCCTCATGTCCCAGAGCTGTTCGGGACGCCGCGATTTCACCGCGGACATCCCGAACAGTCACCTGAGCTAACCGGCAGTGATTTACTTTCACTTTAGACGCGGCATTCAACTTTGAATGCTGCGTCTAAAGGATTAATAGCTATTAGCCATGGGTCCCGGCCATTGTTAGAGTCCGGGCCGACCCGCTATGATGCAGGGCCACGCCATGGCCCTGCGTTATAGAAAGGGAAAGGACTCAGGACATACCGGTACATCCTTGGTCCTTAAGAGGTTAAAGGAACATGATTCATCTGAAGGATATGGTTAAATATTGCTATGTGGAACATTAGCCTGGGAGTGTTATGGATTATTGCACGTGAATTCTCTTCATTACATTATGTGCTGCATAGGGAAAAATCTTACTCATTTCAAGGTTTTGGAGCATCATCTTAACACAACTCCTAGACATGCTGTTTTTGGAGAAGGCAAATTCATATTTCTACATTTTACCATCTTGGAGAACTTTGGGGATCATTTAACAGATGGCCTAGTAATCCTACAACAATGGAACATTAAACAAGTGCAGACTCATCCATGGAAATACAGAATCATACATTTCTATTTATCCTTATTTAACCTTGTAAATGTTTAAGTAATACATTTATTACTTTATACCAACACGCCCTTGTTACAGTTAATACTTAAAGTTTACTTCGGATGCACACACAAGGGTTTTTTTCTATAGAGATTTTTTGATAACTATGGCACTGTTAGAACCCAAACCCTTGAAGTGGCTGGACCACAAACAACATTTATCACCTCCACACGTGTATAATTGCTGGGTATCTGACCACTGGAAACTACACCCATATTAAGAAAGGGGGTCCCAACTACAGAATGTTCATTTCTGTCAGTCCAATAGACAGTGAATAGAGTGGTGATTCATACGTGTGACTGTCTTTCCATTCAAATAGAGGGGACTTTGGACATCTAAAAGTCATAGCATTTATTACTTATCTTATGACTAGATTATATATATTGTTTGTTAAATGTAATATGGCAGATGTAGCCTGTTATAATTTTTTGTCATTTTTCTTCCAGCTATCAACCAAAGTTGAGAGCAGTGTCTAGATAATACTTACAGGTGTCATTGGTGGTGTGGATCGCCCTTACTCCCCCCACAGCTTGAGCCACACCACCTATCAACTGTCTTGGCCGCCAGAGAGCTTACCTTGGCCTTCAAAGCTGCCTTTGCTTTTCTATTGATAAAGCCTGTCTGAAGCAGGCTCTACTGATAGAGCACCGATAGCAGAGATGTTCTGCACTGATCTCTATGAGCAATCAAGCAGTTGCTCATAAAAGTCCCCAAAGGACTAACAAAGTGTAAAAAAAAATGTGTATATATCATAAAGTTTTTATGCATATTCTAACCCCTTTCATACTAAAAGTTTAAATCACTTCAAATTTTTTAAAGTTTTCAATTAAAAATAAATAAATAAACATACGGTATTTGGTATTGCCATATGCGGAATTGTCCAACTTATTAAAATATAACATCATTTATCCTGCATTTTAAATGGCTTAAATAATTTTTATCACATCCCATCCTAGAAAAAAAAAAGGAATAAAAAGAGATCAAAAAGTCTGAACAATGATCAAATCGTTTTGGTAAAAACTACACATTATGGCGCAAAATAAGCCTATGCACCCCCCTTACACTTTCGTAGACGAAAAAGTAAAAAAGTTAGAGGGTCAGAACATTTTTTATAAAATTGTGTTTACATTTTTTCTCTCCTTGGAATTGTCACTGGAAAAGGTACTAGTTTATTTGCTTGTATCGTAGATTTTGGAAAAGAGAAATATAGAAAACAAATATAATATGTCTATGATATGGCTAATGTGTTTAATCCCTAATGAAATTGCCTATGAACTCCTATCAGTAAAGTGGCTTTCTTTAGCCTTATTGACCCATCCGGGCTGTAATGAATAAAATACTTCAAGGTTTTTTTTGCCAGCTACTGGTGTAGTTCTCTCTCAAAATGTGATTTATAACAAGACATATTTTATCCTTCATATTCTATTAAATAATGAAACCAGGCACTACATCTGCTACTAATTCAAGGGGTACTTGGACAGATGATGGGAAAGCATGGCTATGTTTGTGCTATAACCTACATACACAGCTACCTGGAAATTGACCAATTTCATCTTTTTAATGATGGAAAGTTTAATATTAGCTCAAATATTAGGATGCAATTACTTATAACATGTCCCCAGCCTTACAATAGGAGCAGATATTAAAATTTTATGTAAACCTGTCATTTTAAAATTCAGTGTGGCAGCATGTTATAGGGCAGGATAAGTTGATCAGATTGATATATAGTTTTGTTCGTAAAGTATCAGTATAACTTGCTATTTATTCATCTGCTAATTCTGGGGTTAGGAGTCAAGTAGGTGGTTCTACTTAAAGGGGTACTCCGCCCCTAGACATCTTATCCCCTATCCAAAGGATAGGGGATAAGATCTCTGATCGCAGGGGTCCCGCCTCTGGGGACCCCAGCAATCTACCATGCCGCACCCACCTGTAACGGCTTCCGGAAGCGCTGGAGGCCCTCAGGCTAGTTCCATCCCGACCACGGGGGCTGAAGATCGTGATATCACGACTCTTCCCTGTGTGGGACGTCACACCCCACCCCCTCAATGCAAGTCTATAGGAGGGGGCGTGACAGCTGTCACACCCCCTCCCATAGACTTGCATTGAGGGGGCGGGGCGTGACGTCACACTAGGGCGGAGTCATGACGTCACAATCTTCAGCCCCCGTGGTCGGGATGGAACTAGCCTGAGGGCTTCCAGAGCTTCTGGAAGCCGTTACAGGTGGGTGCGGCATGGTGGATAGGGGATAAGATGTCTAGGGGCAGAGTACCCCTTTAAGTGATTAACAGCTTTCATGTGTGTTGTGCAGATCTGAAGACCCAATACTGGACCAAGTGGGCCCAGAATGAGCAGAAAAACTCATAAAAACTCATAATAAATGTTTCCCTGCAAATTTTTAACATGCCAGATTATTATTATTATTTTTTTTTAAAGTTCCTCTCTGATATTAACGGCCTATCTACTCCTGTGTATGAATTTACTATTTTGGTATATGAAGAACTGAAAAACATATCAAATATAAGGATTATAATGCAATCTGGTAATAAAACTCTTGCAGTGTCCATGTACACACTGTATTTGCTCTATTGTTAATTCACTTTCTATTTATTTTACATGCAAAAATGTTGAAAACTGTATTTTATCCTAATTGTGGTTTTCTACCCACAGTAGGGCATAATGGTATGTCCAGTTGAAGGCATGGGCACAATAACAATGAGTGCTAGCTGTATACAACTGTGATTCCTGGATCAGAGATAACTCTGATCCCAGCTATTTACCTCCTTAGATGCTGCAGTCAAAAGTAACTTCCAGCATCTAAATGTTTAAAGGACAAGTCTCACAGTAAACAATTGTTCAGCTTTTGGTGCAGAAGGTAAAGTTATATAGGTTTGTAAATCACTTCCATTACCAATGCTGCTTAGAAACAAGCTTTTTCTGCATTCTTCTGTCTGACAGGAAATTCAGCTGTTCCAGGTTTTCATGACTTTCGACCCCCTATTCAGGCTGTTATCAGCAGCATCCAGGGGCCGTGACGTGACAATTACCCAGAAAACCCCTGTGCTGCAGAGAGCTGCCTGAGCTCGGCCTTAGCCCCTCCTATCTGATGAATATTCACACTGTCCTCCCTCTGTTCTGCAGTGATTGGCTGAGCAGCACTGCCTATATGCCGGCTGATTCAGATCATAGTTCTCTCCCCTCTCCTTGCTAATGTTTTTACACTGATAACGGAGGAGAGGGGGGAGGGGAGGGAGCTGCCAGCATAGACCTGTCACACTGAGCATGGAGGGGAGGGAGAGTAGAATTGTCACACTGAGCACTGGGGAGAGAGGAGTGCAGGGCAGAGAAGGGGGGAGGTGATTGTGCCACTGTAAAGCTGTTTCATTGAGAGGAGGAGGGGGAGGGAGTGATTTTACAGTGTAAAACTGCAGCTTCCACTCCAGGGTCCCTCTCTCTGAGCACTGACATTACATTTTGTTTCCTCGTGGCCACCCTTCTGTATAGGGATATGATTGGAGCTCAGTGTTATGTGGCCACCCTGCTGTATAGGGCTATGATTGGAGCTCAGTGTTATGTGGCCACCCTGCTGTATAGGGCTATGATTGGAGCTCAGTGTTATGTGGGAGTGGCTAGCAGAGCTGTGGGAGGGACTAACATAAGTTAGGGGAGGTAACAAGTTCTCTGCTCAGGCAGCTGAGAGCAGGAAATGTGAGCAGTGCATGCAGGGAAATGTAGTCTTTGAGATCACAGGCATAGCCACCATAACCAGGAAGTAACTGGAATTTATGAGCTGAATAGCTGGTGAATGGGGGGCGGAAAAAAAATCACAAACATGTCAGAGAGGTGGTAGGTGAATATACTATGGAATGGCTAGGTATCTTTTTTTTCTTTGCTGCATGGGATATCTTCTTTAAACAGTGGGAGTGGGGATTGATCGCAGGCTGCTGCTGATCGCCATAACAGCCTACCAAAGGGCACCAGGCTTGCCAATGCTCTTTGCCTATGGTTGGGCCAAGCAATAAAGCTATGATATATAGACTATACCCAACATTGTTGTTGCATTGTGAAATTCCCTAGTGGGACTAAAAAGATAATTAAAATGTACTAAAATAAATGAATCAATAAACAAATAAATTAATATATAAACAAATAAAAAGTTTCCCATCCCAAAGAGAAAGTTGTTAACGAAAAAAAAAAAATTTTCTTGAACCATGCAATAAAGCTAATGTTAATGAAACTGCAAGGTGAAAGATTCAAAAGACAACATAATTGCTTTTATGCCACTTTCTCTGCAAAAACAATGGTAAAAGTTAATCAAAATGTATATGTAAATGTGGGACAGCAGCAGTTGCTCACTGTCTATGAAGTGAGCGCAGCTCCTGCACTTTCTTCAAAGAAGTTAAGGGTAATTTCCCACTAATGTTGTTACACAATAGGGTGACGCCCATCTGCGCTTCCGGGGAAAATATCATGAGAAAAAATACTGCTTGCGCCGTCATTTTCTCCAGCTACTTCCGTTGAAAAATAGTAGCGCCCGACGGACCCTATTGACCATAATGGGGTCCATCGGGACCCATTGTTGCCCGGGGCCCCCTATCAAAATGACAGCCATCAAAAAAAAGTTGAAAGCCTTTCCTGTTGATGACCGTTTTGACAGGGCACAACGGCAGTGTGAAAGTACCCTAACACTAAATAACGTAAATATGCATAAGTTCACGTTAACATATTCCTCCCAATCCCATAAACAATGATAAATTGCAAGTTCTCAGGACTTCCTCCGTCTCTTCATCTGACATGGTCAAACATCGTATTAAATAATGCCTGAGGGAGAAACCTAGGTAAACTTAACCCCTTAAGGTCTCAGGGTTTTTCTGTTTTTGCACTTATGTTTTTTCCTCCTTACCTTTTAAAAATCATAACCCTTACAATTTAGCATCTAAAATTCCATATTATGGCTTATTTTTTGCACCACCAATTCTACTTTGCAGTGACATTAGTCATTTTACCCAAAAATTCATGACGAAACGGAAAAAAAATTCATTGATCGACAAAATTGAAGAAAAGCCATTTTGTAAGTTTTGGGGGCTTCCGTTTCTACGCAGGGCATTTTTCTGTAAAAACACCTTTTCATTATTCTGTAGGTCCATATGATTAAAATGATACCCTACTTATATAGGTGTGATTTTGTCGCACTTCTGGAAAAAATCATAATTACATGCACGAAAATGAATATGTTTTAAATTGTCATCTTCTGACTCCTATAACCTTTCAATTTTTCCACAAATTCATTTTTTGCGCTGTGATCTGAAGTTTTTAGCAGTACTATTTTTGTATTGATCGGACTTTTTGATAAATTTTTATTCATTTTTTCATGATATAAAAAGGGACCAAAAATACGCTATTTTGGACTCTGGAATTTTTTTTGTGCGTACGCCATTGACTGTGCAGTTTAATTAATGATATATTTTTATAGTTCGGACATTTCCCCACATGGCGATACCACATATGTTTATTTTTATTTACACAGGTTTTTTTTTTTTATGGGAAAAGGGGGGGGGGATTCTAGTGGCTATAGCACTGCACACACTGATCTGCTACACAGGTCATTGCCTTGCATTAACACATGGATTTCAGGCATGGAGCAATCAATCGCCGATCGGACGTGCAGGAGGCAAGTAAGGCACCCTTCTGCTGGATCCTAGCTGATCGGGACATCAAGATTTCACCGTGATGGTCCCGATCAGCCTGACTGGGCTGATGAGAGTGCATTTTTGTTACTTTAGACGTGGCGATCAACTTTGAAAGCCGCAGCTAAAGGGTTAATAGCGCCCGTTACAATAAAAGAACAGGGTCCTGGCTTTCATTAGCCACGGGGACCGACCCGGCATGACCCAGCGTTATAGACGGGGACTGGGCGCAGGGCGTACAGGTATGCCCTGTGTCCTTAAAGGGGTATTCCAGGCCAATACTTTTTTTTATATAGCAACTGGCTCCGGAAAGTTAAACAGATTTGTAAATTACTTCTATTAAAAAATCTTAATCCTTCCAATAGTTATTAGCTTCTGAAGTTGAGTTGTTGTTTTCTGTCTAACTGCTCTCTGATGACTGACGTCCCGGGAGCTGTGCAGTTCCTATGGGGATATTCTCCCATCATGCACAGCTCCCGGGACGTGACATCATCATTGAGCAGTTAGACAGAAAACTTCAGAAGCTAATAACTATTGGAAGGATTAAGATTTTTTAATAGAAGTAATTTACAAATCTGTTTAACTTTCCGGAGCCAGTTGATATATATAAAAAAAGGTTTTGCCTGGAATACCCCTTTAAGAGGAGGAGGAGGTAAACTCAGGATAGGGGATAAGTGTGTGATCATGGGGGTCCGAATGCTGGGACACCCCGTGATCTCCTGTGCGGGGCCCTGGCTCTGCTGCAGCAGCTCTCCCCGTGCAGGAGGCGTGTTGGCCGCAGCATGACACCACAGTAGACACGCCCCCTCCATGTATCTCTATGGGAGAGACGGAGATGCAGTGTTCGTGCATCTCCGCCTCTCCCATAGAGCTGAATGGAGGGGGCGTGTCTGTCGACCTCTTAGTGAGGTCGATGACATGAGCATTAGCTGTGCAGAGCCGTGGCAGTGCCGGTCCCCGTACGGGAGATCACATGGGGGTCCCACAGATTGGAAACCCTGCGATCAGACACATCCCCTACCCTGCGAACAGGGGATAAGTTATATTAGGCTGCAGTTCTCCTTTAAGAGCTTGCAACTTATTGTTTTTTCAGATAGCTGGTAAAAGGAGTCAAGGGCTCAGCACTCAATGTGTTATCAATAACACTATATATATATATATATATATATATATATATATATATATATATATATTTATATTTATTTGTGTGTGTGTACAAGCAAGAGCAGCACAAATAGAAGATGCCCACTGTGCTGTGGGCGCAAGCTGGCCCAGTGGCAGCCCTGGTCAGTGGCAACAGTAGTAGATAGGACAGGTGAGTATATCCCACAGCACTCCAATTCAATAAAAAAGCGTGAAGTTTTATTTTCTCATAAGAGGTGATGTGTCATGCTTTTCACTTGAATTGGAGTGCTATGGGATATACTCATCTGTCATATATATATATATATATATATATATATATATATATATATATATATAAAACACCCTTGCTAGATACTACAGATCAGGAATGTACAGTAGACTGTACTGAAAGTTCTATTATTAGTTCTATGGAAAAGTAGGCTGACAAGTGGTGCAGATGTTGAACTAAGTTAACTTTTGTTTTCATAAAAATGTAAGGGAACATGTGATAGCTATCTCTTTCATAAACTTCAAACAATTAAAGAATTGCTAGGAAAATAGAAAGTTTAAGATCTGTGAAATGTGATTGAACAGTTTCCTGGCTAATATTCCCTTTATTGTATGGGAATTACATCAGATTAAATCCTTTATTGTTTATTTGATGTTTAGCCCAGTTAATCATGGATTTCCTTCAAAGGGCCTCAATTCAAACCGGCCCTTGTGGTTTCCTGGCTAAAATAGTGTTGCTATATTGTTTGTACACAAATTTTATATGAAATCTATAATGACAGAAAGATATTTAACTCATTAAAACATAAAGAACCGGTATAAACTGCAATTCATTTCATATTCAGTAAGGCAAAACATTGGTCCTAAGCTGCCATTCACCTTTATATACTTATAAAATATGCATAAACTTTAATGTAAACCACCTGGAATGTCATTTAGTTTCAGTGTCATCTCTATGTGTTGTATTAATTAACCCCTTAAGTATGCAGCAAACTTTGGCCTTTAGGACAAGGGCCCCACTTTTCAAATCTGACCAGTCTCACTTTATGAAATAATAAATTGGTATTGGTTTACCTTATTGAAGTCATTCTGTGTTTCTGTAGGAGGGGGGGCTCTTTTTAGAGTATTTTGCAGCACATTTCATAAACTTTTTAACAATGCAGGATGTCCAATGCACCGATCGCAGTGATGCCCGGTGTTAACCCTTCAGACACGGCATTCAGAGTTACTTCGTTCCAGTAGGGTCCTCCTGGTGGGATAGCCCCTAGTCACCTCTTCCTTCTTCAATTTTGTGATGTTTGTATGTATATTTAATTGTATATTTAATTGTGTATATAGTGTCGCAGGACCTTAAGTCATGAGACTAATGTTAATTCTCTTAGGGGATGTTGAAGGACCTTCCTAGGTCATGTGTGTGGTCACATGTCTAGACCATAATCCCTTGTGTAAAGGGAATGACAGATGGTATGGACCAATGAGCTCAAGGCCAGCCCCTGCCCATATTAGGGAGCTGCCAGCCAACCCTCTCTCTCTTGGGTTCCGGACTAGCAGAGAGTAGAGATCCGCGCAACTTTCAAAGACAAGACCAGGCCTAAGCCTGATAATACTAAACCGTGAGTTATAATACAACTCCTGGCTAAAGTCCGCGTGACTGCTGGACCTAAACTCAATCCCCTAAATCCAGCAACTCACAAGGTCCCAACCAACTGTCAGGATCCTCATAGACTCTGATTGTACAAAGACTGTTCCTGTATAATTTTGCATAAAACCTGCAGTAAAAGTTCTGACAGTTTTCTGAAACCTCCAGTTGTGGACAATCATTTATTATTCCTCCCTATCGCTTTTGTGACGGGTGGCGGTAGGACAAGTATATACAGAGGAGTTAAACAGAGGGTATATAGAGAGGGGTTAAACCAGCACCCTTTCATCACTGCACAACTACACCCCATATACCTTCTACCCCCACAAGCTTACCACACAACCATGCTATATAAATTAGTCAATGAATCACATTTACAATGGGGGACATTTATCAAGGTATTTACAGCCTTTTTTTTTGCTTATTCCGGACACACAAAAGGTCACACGTGTGCCTCAGCATTTTTTTGTGCAACTTTTGTGGGTAAACAAAGTTAGAAACAGCCTTACCAAAACAAATTTTAGTTTTCACTTTGGAGTGGTCACGAACTTATGATGTGTGAATGTCGCACGTAGGCAAAAAAAGCCGTAAACCCCTTACAAAAAGTAGCAAGTCTGCTCCAGGTCTGACCTGGAGTACAAAACTCCTGTACTTTTAAATTTAAAAAGTCACAAAACAGTCTCACAAAAGTCTCAGCTGCGACTTATTTTCTTTTGTGCTCCAAATGTATTAACCCACTGTGATAGTATGATAAATATGTAGCACATAAGCAAAACTAAAGGGAAAAAAAAAGAAAAAATGCCTTTAGAACTTGCTTATCAAAGACAACAATAGTATGTTATGTCTACACTTTAAGCTGTCATCATGTGGTAAATGTTCTTTTGCTTTTTTGGGGATAGTATGCGCATGAATAAGGGGGTCCGCCCCTGAAACGTTGTGCCATGACTGATGAAAGTACCAATATTGCTGCTATGAAGTTGCTGATTTATGTAACTTATTGAGTCCTGCGAGACCGTCTTTGTGCAATATTATGAAACAAGAAAAATAAAGCCGGAAGAATCTTCCTGATAACAGTGAGTTACTGCATTTTATTACTCACAAAACAAATACTGTTTAATGTTGGCGTGCTGCAAGCATTTGAATAGCCCTACACACGTGTTGTAATCAGACTACCTTTAGTTGTTGCAATACTACAACTCCAAGCATGCCCAGACAGCCAAAGGGCATGTTGAGAGTTGTAGTTGTGCAACAACTGGAGGAGAACAGTTTGGAGACCACTGTGTAGTGGTCTCCAAACTGTAGCCCTCCAGATGTTGCAAGACTTCAACTCCAAGCATGCCCAGACTGCCCAGGAATGCAGGGAGTTGTAGTTCGGCAACATGTGAAGGGCCAGATGTTGCCGAACGACAACTCCCAGCATGCCTGGACAGTCTCAGCATGCTTTGAATTGACATCTGGAGCGCTATAGTTTGGAGACCACTGTCCTTCCAGATGTTGCAAAACTACAACTCCCAGCATGCTGAGACTGTCCAGGCATGCTGGGAGTTGTAGGTCTGCAACATCTGAAGGGCCAGATGTTACAGCACTACAACTCCCAACATGCCTGGACTGTCTGGGCATGCTGAGAATTGTAGTTTTGCAACATCTGGAAGGACAGTGGTCTTCAAACCAAGCTGTCTGGGCTTGCTGGGAGCTGTAGTTTTGAAACTCCTAGAAGCAGCAGTGAAGATCACTTTACGGCAATCTTCACTGCTGCATCTGGGACACCGCCGCCGCTGCCTCCACTTGCCTGACGCCTCCTGTCAGCTGCCCTGGTCCCCGTGTGAACCCAGGTCACTGCCGCATCCACGGTCAGGGGCCGGCAGAGCGGGGGAAATTAACTTTCACCACTGCCCTGCGATTCGCTGGTCAGTCCTGATCGGCCAATCACAGGGGATAGGAGGAGGTGGCACCCTTCAGGATTATCCCTATTTTCCGGGCTATCAGGTCATCAAAGACCCGATCAGCCCGGAATCACCGCAAATCACCGATCTGAATTGACATTGCCGACATGGGGGGCATGGGGGCCCGGGCATTTGCACGGAATGCCTGCTGAATGATTTCAGCAGGCATCCCGTTCCGATCCCTGTCCGCTAGGTTAAAGAAGTGTACTATTTACAAACGCAGGGAACCGTGATGGGCGCATAATGTGCATCTTCTTACGCCAATCTTTTCTTAGGGACTTGGGAGAGATCCATCTTTCTAACAGACACCCCCTCCCCTTATTGGAAAAGTACAAATGTGGGCTAGGTATATTGACAATGTCATTTTTGTCTGGAAGGGATCAATGGAAGAGCTACAGACATTTATGATGTCTCTGTACATGAATAATCAAAACATCAAACTCACCTATAAAGCTGGAAGAAATCATATGGACTTTCTGGACATTTCCTTCAACGTGGATCAACAGGTCTGACCTCTTTCGTAAGCTCACTGCCACCAAATCTTTACATGCCCACTCATTGCATCCTCAAAATCTAATTAAAGGCATTCCCATGGGTCAATTTCTACGTTTAAAACGTATCTGCTCAACAGATGATGTATTTAAGAATAGTGTTGAGTGGCATAGGCCATATTCGAATTCACGATATTTCGCGAATATATGGACGAATATTAGTCAAATATTCACTAAATTCGCATATTCGTAATATTTGCGGTTTATTTTTGCACATGCGAAAATTAGCATATGTGAAAATTAGCATTAGCGAAAATTTGCATATGCGAACATTAGCATAAGTGAAAATTTGCATATGCGAAAATTAGCATATGCTAATTTTCGCATATGCAAAAATTCGCATTCCAGTCTCTCACAGTAGTATTAGAGCCTTCTTTACACCAAACAAGCTGAAAGCAGAGAGGGATGATCACTGTGATGTGTACTGTGAAAAAAATAAATAAATAAATAAACGAATATTCGTAATTATTAATATATAGTGCTATATTCGTGAATACACGTGAATTCGCGAATATGCGATATTCGCGAATAAAATTTGCATTGCGAATATTCGTGAGCAACACTATTTAAGAAGCGATCAATTGAACTCTGGAACAGGTTTTCCGAACGAGGTTATAAAGACAACTGGATTTGTTGTGCATACTTAAGGGCTAAACATACAAACAGGAGAAGCTTACAATCTTAGACCAGGAACCAGAAGGACGACCAGGTAAGATTTATATCTTCTTACCATGCACAGGTACCCCAAGTCAGGGAGATCTTGTCAAAAAATTGGAACATATTATTGGCTGATCCCACATTGAGATTATATCTCCCCAAACAACCTTCAATGACATTCATGAGAAGTACTAATCTGATAGATATTTTAGTACACAGTCATCATACAGGCAAAAAAAAACACCAATCCTTTTGGAGCTGCTAAACCTAAGTGGGGTTGCCATCCTTGCGGCAAATGCGTTGCTTGCCCAAATATTTGCTCAGATTCCACATTTACTAATTATAATGGTACTTGTTACTTCCAGATCACACACACGATCTCATGCAATACTTCTGGAGTAATACACCATCCTACCTGCCCTTGTGGTAATGTTTACGTAGGCATGACCACCCGTGAACTTAAATGGGCACTGTCACCAACTTTATTTTTTGATATGTTGTAATACTTATGTACTTATGTACTACAACATATCTCTAATATACTTATATTTTTTTCATTAAAAAGGTTTAATTTACATTTAAAAACCGGCCACTGAAAAAGGACTGATTTTGGAGTGGCAATCAGTCCTTTTTCAGTTAGGCTGCACTCGCTCCCTGCCTGTCAATCAGTCCTTTTTCAGCTAGGCTGTACTCGCTCCCTGCTTGTCAATCAGACAGGCGGGAGCGAGCGCATTGGCTCCCCGGCCACTGGCTGGGAGGCCACTCCTCCCGCACATCGCCGCCGCCGCCTCGTTGACGCCGCTGTCCCTGCACGCCCGCTGCCGGACTCTGCAGTAGCTGCAAGTGTAATGAGGGAACGGGGTATGCGGGGTGGGGGGGGGGGGGGTTGGGGGGGAGGAGTGATCGGTCTAGTGCCGTAGTGGGGGGGGGGAACGGAGAACATGTCCTTGGAATAACAGCAGTGAAGAACGAAACTGATGTCACATGCTTGATTTTCATAGTATTTTCAGTTAGAACAGATAGAATAATCATGGAGATAGATCCTCTTTATGGGTTAAAATATATATCTCTCCCCAAATAGCTTGTAGTTTTAATTGAAACCTTTAAAGTTGAGCTATAATAAAGCTATCGGAATACTGTACAGTACCACTCCACCCAATTCTTACCCAGTTAATGGAGAAACACCTGGAACCTGCAGCTGTATTCTACTGACTGATTATAGAATTGCATAATGCATTAGCCCAAAATGAATAACTAGAGCAATATTACAAGGGTAGAGAATCCATCATTACAGTATATCAGCGCTAAACAGTGCATAGCTCTTTGGAACATTTGTGTTATGGAATGCCTTTTTTAAGGGTGGAATGTGAACAAACACAACAGAGAATATATTTAATATTATATTTTTGCAGTCATGCAAACTAACATTCTGCTACTTAAATTCCAGGATACTTGGCCCCACAAGTATGTTTTTCATCCTGCGGCATTCCACATTTTTGTGTGGAAAGTATAATGTACATTGATGGACAGGTGGATCCAAAGACTTTCCATAACAAGCAGCTCTGCCAATTACAGTCTAAATTGTCTCCAGATCATGGTGTAAATCATAAAGCAGAATTTTTCACCAATGGACTCACCCTTTGCAGTGCTTAGGATCAATTTACTGCAAATCTGCAGCAAAAGCAACTGCAAAACCCACATGAAACACCATCAGTCACATCCGACTTCAACCCAAAACTGCTGTGTTCTTCGACTTGCTACATCCACATACTTTAGGTATAAGATTGCTATTTGGAATCTAATCCTTGTGTATTAGGATAATTCATATATGCACTAGAGATGTATCAAGAATACAGCAGGGAAATCAAAGTCACACTCATTGCCTGTTAGGGACATAAATCGTATACAGCAAGCTAGATATGACTGCAGGCAGCAAACGTAATATTTTAACTGTATGCCCATGAAGGCAGAGCATGGGAGGGCCGAGAATCCCACCGTTCAGCTGTTTGAAGTCTGCAATGCAAGTGCAAGCATTGAGGCTTCCACAGTGTTTACTTCTGCGTGTTTTTGCAATCGCCATACTTTTAGGAGCAGTAATGCAAGGGTTACCCTGTTCACATGGAACCCTGCCAATCTAGTATTAATATCCTGAGTTTATTTATCATTTTTAGCCTGAATTATTACTTTATAGTGCTTTTTCCACCTTGGACACTTCCAAAGCTGTAGCATGCAGTATGGGACTCTGGATGTTCACGCTTAAATGGCA
Source organism: Hyla sarda (assembly GCF_029499605.1). Classification (NCBI taxonomy): domain Eukaryota; kingdom Metazoa; phylum Chordata; class Amphibia; order Anura; family Hylidae; genus Hyla; species Hyla sarda. Next base: position 334,096,148 of record NC_079189.1, on the reverse strand, counting down.
TGAACCATTCTTTTTGAAAATACCAACATTGCCAACTATCTTCAGAAGTTACATTGAATGAAGGGGTAATTACCCTTTCATTCAATGTAACTTCTGAAGATAGTCGACAATGTTGGCATTTTCAAAAAGAATGGTTCATGCCATTTAAGCGTGAACATCCAGAGTCCCAGTCTCAAAATCACAGCCAGATCCCCTGCAGTCATTTTTCCCTATCGTGTGGATAAGGGATAAGTCCATGGTAGAAAAACCCCTTTAGAAGCAAATCTGTTTAACTTTGTGGAGCCAGTTCATATGAAAAAAATAGTTTTTCCCTGGAATACCCCTTTAATTTTTGTAGCCTGTATACAAGATCAGACAATATATGGCTGGCATGGAGGCACACAGATTTCATAAGACTTCTTCGTTCACCTCACCATTGCACACAAAGTAGATGGTGGCTGGCTGTCAATGACACCAAGTGTCCTCCCTAAAGGTGGTCTGTCTGGGCTGTCTGCAGCCTGTTCACCATGTGTGCATGCTCTCACCTAACCAATTCTCCAAACACCTCATAACAGCTTAGTCAGAACGGCCTAGACGGCAGGCAATTTGTTGAAATGACCATCCTGCATTTCTGAGTCCAATGATGTGCCTCCTATCAAAATCTGTTAACTGAGCAAAACGTCTTTAACCCCTTAAGGACCAAGCCCATTTTAACCTTAAGGACCAGGCCAATTTTATTTTTGCGTTTTCGTTTTTTCCTCCTCGCCTTCTAAAATCCATAACTCTTTTATATTTCCATCTACAGACCCATATAAGGGCTTGTTTTGTGTGTGACCAATTGTACTTTGTAATGAAGCCTCTCATTTTACTATAAAATGTACAGTGAACTCAAAAAAATATTTTTTTAGGGAGGAAATTTAAATGAAAACCACAATTTTGCACATTTTGAAGGGTTTCGTTTTCACACTGTACACTTTACAGTAAAAATACAATTAAAATGATACCCATGGCTAGATACTTTTATATTTTTGTACCGCTTAAAAAAAATCTAAAACTTTTTGTACAAAATCAGTAATCTAAAATCACCCTAATTTGACCACCTATAACTTAACAATTTTTCTGCATATAGGGTGGTATGAGGGCTCATTTTTTGTACCGTCATCTGTACTTTTTATCAATACCACATTTGCATAAATAAAACTTTTAGATAATTTTTTATTATTTTTTTGGGAATAAAATGGGACAAAAAAGCAGCATTTGTGGGCTTTTTTATTTTTTACGTTTATGCCGTTCATTGTACAGGATCATTTACATTATATTTTGATAGTTCAGACATTTACACATGCGGTAATACCAAGAATGTTTCTAAAAAAAAAATGTTTACGCTTTTTGGGGGTAAAATGGGAAAAACTGGCAATATTGATTTTTATTGGGGGGGGGGGGGGTATTTTTCACTTTTTTATTTTTACATTTTTCAACTTTTTTTTTACACTTTTTATGGGGACAATCTATAGCAATCATTTGATTGCTAATACTGTTCAGTGCTATGCATAGGACATAGCACTGATCAGTATTATCAGTGATCTTCTGCTCTGGTCTGCTCAATCTCAGACCAGAGCAGGAGACGCGGGAGAGACGGATGGAGGCAGGTGAGGGGGCCTCCGTCTGCCATTACAGATGATCGGATCATCTATTTTAACATGCGCATTGCCGCAGATGCTGTGATCTGTACTGATCATGGCATCTTAGGGGTTAATGGCGGACATCTGCGCAATCGCTGCTGCTTGCAGCCGGAACCTGCCGTGTATGACGCAAGCACCGCTCCGATGCACGTGGTCATACACAGGACATAAATGTACGTCCTGGTGCGCAAAGTACCGCCAAACCAGGACGTACATTTACGTTCGTGGTCGTTAAGGGGTTAAGTGTGTCTTAGAGGCATGTCTAGCAGTCAACGATCTTACACCAAGAGGTACACTACCCAAAAGTAGCATCTGAGAGCCCATTTAAAGGTCAGCAGGGAAAGTATTTTATGCTCTCTTGTGGCAAGACACCTGTAATAATTTACAGTTTAGAATTACTCCTTTCAGGCATTTTGATTTTACAACATTGTATGGTAAAATAAAGATGGCCATTTAAAAACACAGATTTGAAGAAATAAGCACTTACACTGACACTCGGTCAATAAATCAAAAGTTATGGCTTAAAGGGGTAGTCAAGATTTTTTTTATTTGACTATGTTACAGGGGCTGTAATGTTAGTTTAGTTAGCATAGTGTATGTACCTGTGTTTCATGCTTAGTATAGTGTCTGTACCTGTGTTTCATGCTGGTCTTGCAATTCTTCTGTGATTTTTGACCCAATGTTTTTAACAGCATATAAAATGAGTGTCATCTCAGGTTTCTCCAGTGTTAAAAGGAAGCTTTTCTTTGCTTCAATGGGTGAAGCGACCACTGGGTGGTAGCTCATTCTGCAAGGACTGTAGTTTTGCAGCGGATGGAGGCACCATGGTCAGAAAACACCTGTCTGTTGCATGGAAAGGATCACAGGTGTGTTTCAATGGGTGGGTGGCTGATGTGTGGGATGGAGAAAAATTACCTTACACTTACAAACAAGGAATCATGGGAAAAGTAGTTTGAGGGAACCAACTCCAACAGGAAATAGCCAGTCCACAAAATGATAGCCATAGCGTTATGGTAATCACATAATTTCTTATTACAAAAATGAATAAAAAGTAATTATAAAAACTATAGTTCACAGAAATCCAAAAAGAGCAATTTTATGCATACCGATCTTTACAATAATAGAAAAACTATATAAATTGGGTATCATTTTATACGTATTTACTCACAAAAAGGAACACAACGTAATTTTTACCATAACGTGCACTGTGTAAAAACCAAACCCCACAAAAGTTTCTAAATTACAACTGCATTTTTGCCCACAAATAATCATTTTTGGGTTTTGCGGTACATTTTATGGTAAATTGAAAGGTGTCATTACAAAGTTACATTGGTCGTGCAAAAAAAAGGTTAAAAAGAGTCATGGCTGTAAGAAGACGATGAAGAAAAATTAAAATTGCGTCCTCAAGGCCAAAATGGGCTATGTCTTTGAGGGGTTAATAATGTGGGTAATGTGGTAAGTAAAATTTGCTATAGTGCAGGGTAATCCTCTATAAATTTGGCTTAGAAATCTCTCTGTACTTAGATACCAGCATGAATATGCATTGCTGTCACATTGTCTTCTCTCTTGGTTTCTACCTCTCTAGATACTGAAGGTTTCTGAGTAACTGATATGGTCCGACTAGAAGATAAAGTGAACTATTAGTGACCCCATACTCTCAGGTAGTGAAGGTGACATTACAGTCTTTATCCTCCTCTCAGTTACATGTACTCCACATTCCGGATTTATTTTCAGTAACTTGTGACAGCTTCCATAGTGGCTTTTAAACCCATCAGCTCGACAGATAAAGATTTGGCCATTGTGTCATCTGGAGTAAGACCAAGAAGATAAAAAGATTGCATTATATATTTGTACCTGATACCGACTGCTTTGTGCACTGTGACTAACAATGGAACCAAAAAAAAAAACCCTTGGCTGTAATCTTTTTCCCACTGTTATTGAAGATCTCTGTGACATATGTTTGAGCGTTTCAGAATGTTCCAACTTAAAAGCCAGATCTGGCCTCCAAACTGTAACATTACCATCATGAATGCGAGGGAAAAGAAAGCTTTGGAGCTTTGTGGGAATCATAATCAACCTGGTTTCGTATTAAAATTCTGTGTGTAGTTGCAGTCAAACACTTCACAAGTTGTCCTTCCCCAGGGAAAAGTTGCCTTATTTTTGATATGTTGTTTGAGTTTATTTGAAATATGTTTTCCATCTCAAGCTATGAGTGTTGCATTCCTTGTACATTCACTGACAATGTGTTTTCATTTTTCTTATTATTATTCTCACCTATTGAAAGAAAGATAAGGCCTGATATGTAACACGTGTACGCTTCAACTTTCTACACTTCCTATTGTTTAATTCAGTTTATTTGACACTTAGGTGGTCCAGAACTGACACTGCAATGGCTTGTATATGTTTGTAATAACAATAATATTCTTGAGCAAATCTGATATACTTAACCCCGGGAAAAGTAAGATTGTTGATATGTTCAGTTGTTAGGAGTTTATATTAATGTACTGTACTGTAAGAGAGAAGAGCACTGAGTAGGTTGGGGCATAATAACCTTATGCTACAGCTTCAGTTAATAGTTGTAGAGCAATGACTTCTCTTAGAAAGGAGAGTCTGGTTATGACAACTGCTGCTGCCATCTTAGGGTGCATTCACACTACGTTTTTGTAATACAGTTCCCGTATACGTTTTCTATGTGAAAACCGTATGGAACCGTATTGGAAAACGTATGCATTGACTCTCCATTGAAAACCGTATGCCAAAAGATGCATCAGGTTGTGTCCGTTTTGCATCCTGTAAGGTTTTGTCAGGTTTTTTTCCTTTACCCAAAACCGTAGTCTACCACGGTTTTAGGTCCGGTTGAAAAACTGTATTAAACCGTATATGTTTTTTTTTAACATGGGAGTCAATAGGAACCGTACAGAACTGTATGTGCATACAGTTCCATCCGGTTTTCACCATACGGTTTTTGACTTTGCACAGTTTTTTTTTCTTGGAATTTCATTCAAACAAGTAAAACTTTATTCAAAATGGAGTGAAAAGTTAAAAACGTATAAGTTTTTTTCTTTAAAAACGGATGCAACCGGATGTCATTTTTCAAATCGTATATGTTTTTTAACTGTATACGGGTTACAATTTGTACACACGTTTTGATACAGTTTAGTCAGGTTTTGAGGAATCTGGTTTTCCTCAAAAACCTGATACGGGAACTGTATTGCAATAACGTGGTGTAAATGCAACCTTAGTGACGTGCAGCAGAAGTTGTTATATCTGTGGCCTAAAGGAACGGGAACAAGGGACATGTAAATGTCCCGCTGTATGCCACTAGGGTGTCATTGTTTACAATAATTAAAGGGGTACTTCAGGGAACTAAACCTTTAGCCCATCCTTTCTCTCTCATTAACCTATTTAATTGTCTCATATAATTTATTAGCTATTTAGAGCAGTTTCCTCTCTTTGGTTTATCACTTACATGCATGAAGTGAGGGAATGACAAAATCCAGCCATCCACTCTGTTTCTGTCCAAATCTCTCTCTGAAAGCAGTCCCCACCCTCATGAAAGACACAGACCATGTGGTTATTGCCATGCACTGATGAGTCAGGCTCTTTTTAGTGCTGGGAGGTTTGAGCAGCCTTAACCAATCAGACACTGAACCTTTCTCTGTTGAGCTGGACAGCAGAGAAGAGCTGCAATGATTGCTGGGAGATGTAGGTCAGGGGAGGTACAGATGGCAAAGATTATCATGGAGCCAGAGAAAGGGCCACAGGAGCCATGCATATGAGGCCGGATGGTTTACAGGGAACATATCCAGGTAGTGTGGTGGCTTTGGAGCCTTATATATATATATATATATATATATGTATATGTACTTCTTTGGACTAATCCTTTAATTTTTGGAATTAAAGGCTATCTGAAAAACACTGGTCAGCCATAACATTAAAGCTACTAATATGTGTAGAGATTAACATTATTATATTGTTACAATGGCAACTATGAAGGGGTGTGATACAAGTGTAGTATCAAGGTATTTTTGTGTCATTGTAACAGCTCAAGTCCTGGTCTGATGTAGTGATCCACACTGACAACATCATAGAAATGCAAAATATAATACTGTAAACAAAGGGGAAATAAAGGCGGATTGCCACATAGGATAATATAGTCATATATAGCAATCTATAGTCACAGATAGCAATTAAATATGCATAATTCAGCAGTATGTTGTGTAGTGAGTTGTGGATCAGCCACAACCCTGTAGTAAAGCCAATAAATCCCGCTCTGGGGAGGATAAAAGTTTGATATGAGTACTCTGCAGCACCGAGTCACAACATATATACCCCACACTGACAGGGTCCAGTAATAATGCTTCAATCCAAGAAAAAGTTGTTGAAGTTTGAATATCCAATAATTTTCTCTCCTATGTAATGTCTCTTGTCTATTTATGGCATCAGCAGGGATATATTCAATAGGAGTGACTGAAAACATAGTAAAGTCACAATAGTGATGTAAACCAGCGTATCTTGACACACTATGTAGGTTGTACCCTCTGGTGACATTGTAGCGATGGTTATTGATTTTCATCCTTAAAGGAGAACTATTGTGCATAAAAATGTATCCCCTATTAAAAGGATACATTTTTGATTGCAGGGGTCCAACCGTTGAGACCCCATGCAATTTCCTGCCCAGCTCTCTTCGGGAACGAGCGTGCCAACACGCCCCCTCCATGTATCTCTATGGGAGAGCTGGAGAAAGTTGAATGCTGTATCTCCGGCTCTTCCATAGAGGTACATGGAGGGGGTGTGTTTGCTTCTGCTTCGTTGACACGCCCTATTCCCAGGGAAAGCCAGGGTCCCGGGCAGGAGATCACGTGGGGTACCAGCGGTCGGACCACTCACGATCAGTCACTTATTCCCTATCCTTTGGATAGGGGATAACTTGTCCTGCATGATAGTTCTCCTTTAAACTCAGCGAGGTGCGTCCCACATATTGTAAGTGGCATGTACATTCTAATAAATAAATAACAAAAGATATCCCACAGTTCATAAAGTGCTTCATAATAAAAGTGTCTCCTGTTGCTATGCTTGAGAAATATTTTTTGCCATGATTGAAAAAACTAAAGCTGAAGTAATTCAAAGTATGGTTATTATTGGCCTTAGGTTGTATACAATCAGCTTGTGACATCTTACCAGCTCTACTTTGCGCAGCAATTATTAAGTCAGAAGGGTAGATTTTGTCTCTAAATCCTTTTTCCATCAACTTGCTTTGTTTTTCGTAATCAACAGTAAAAGTACAATTCCTCCTTAACCACCAGAATTGGCCAAAGAGAATATTTTTCCTCCATGTTTTGTGATGTGCACTTTTAAAATTTAATAGACTATTACAGTCAACCAATTTAAAATATGTATAGGTAGTAATATCATTCCACTGAGAACCTAAAACCAGATCTAGATATTCTATTTCTATCTTGACTATATTGCTGGTAAAAGAAAGGCCCCAATTGTTAAAATTAAGGTAATTGACAAATTCATTAACACAACTAATCTCACAGTCCCATATAATAAGCAAATTTTCAATATATCTACGATAAAATGTTATAAAAGAAGACCAAGGGTGATTACTGTATATAAAATGATTCTCGAAGTCCCCATAAAAAGGATAGCGTATGAAGGCACAAAACGTGAGTCCATAGCGGTCCCACGCTTTTGAACCTAAATGAACCATTCCAATATATCCCAAGATTGCAGGCCACAGCACAAAAGGATGGATGACTCCGCACTGTTATATAGAGCTGTGATTTGTTGGTTCCCCCAGCAAGTGGAGAACCAATAAATCACAGCTCTATATACAAGTAAGGAGTCGTCCATCCTTTTGGCCTGCAATCTTTGTGTATAAATAAATATATATATATATATATATATATATATATATATATATATCTTAGTGTGTGTACATACAAGTATACAGGCACATGCTGTTGTTAGGATGTGACTATGTAATAGAAGCGCGCCTTCTGGAATGATGTAGACTTTTTTGTGGAGGAAAAACTAACTTTTCTGTTCAACAACAGTATGTTTGGTACATGTAAAATATAGAATGGCAAAATACACTTGACGGTTGCAGAAGAAACTTAGGGGGCACAGTACACTTCCAGCTCCAGCAGATCTTTCAGAATAGAGTTGCTGTTACTTTCACCTGTCCTACAATGCCACTGGGATTTCTGGAATACTGCTCTCTGCCACAGCCTACTTCACAGGATTGCAACAGTTACTTCATATGTTTTTTTCCCTGTATGTCATAGCCATGCCATTTTTTTTTTCAAATTTTCATTGAAATTTTAACATTTTATATAACAAACATATGCAGGGTAGCTGAAAAATACAGTACAAGTAAAACAACACATGCAAGGGTAAAATTACACAACGTGGCATGCAAGCTTCAAATAAATAGGGCAGAAGAAATAGGCACCTTTAATCCTGCTGTACATAGATTGGTGAGCCTGCACACAAGGTAAAAGGGAAGGGGGCAGCACAAGGTGAGAGGGAGGAAGAGGGTGCTGGGTTGGAATAGGGCAGATCCAACCAGAAATTACAAGAGGGGAGGGCCCAACTATTTACATACTAGGCAAGTAATATACTGTAAGGTGTGTAGGGTCCTAGTGCAGAAGTAACATTTCCCAAACACTTATAATTAGTATCTAATAGAAACGTTGAACGAGTAGACCTTAATAGCTAGCAACAGAGGTTTAGCATAAGAATAGAACCAATGAGCAGTCTGGCGAACATTGTGCACTCTCTTCGGGTAGAGGGCATAGGGAGGGAGTTAGACTGAGCCTTGGAGAGGTGGCTGTGGGTTAGAAGCCAAATTAGTTGAGTGGTATGACTTCCAAGGGGCCCAGGATTTTTGAAAGCCATCACGCCTTCTCAGGTCCCAACTTGCCAACTCTTCCGTTCTACATATGTGGTCCACTTTATTTAACCATGACATTTTTCAGATGCCTAACTACCTACTCCTGTGAATGTGCCACGAAGTTCCAAATCATGTCATTGTCACAAAGGAGTAGTGTCATCTATGGGATCCACTCAATTTGCAACAGAAGTATTAACAGCAGTAGTTCATTGTGTAATCAGTTCGACCCCATTTTGTACTGTATACTACAACCCTTTGTACCTTTCACTTTACATTGGAAAATGCATCACTGTCTATCACCTAGCCTGTCTTCTAAGAGCCCAATGGGCTTGTTATGGTCGCCCTTGACTACACCAACCTGCTTACTTACAATGTACAGGCCTTTCTCCAGGCCTTAGGGCAGCTATACTCTCAATGCATCTTGAGCTTTACCAGTTCATACATGCTAGGGGTCTAACTGGGGGAATGCTCTGCAATAAATCCCAGGATGAATACCCTCTACAACAATGGTGTCAGTCCATAATAGACATATGTACATTTCCACCTTGATCACACCCCTGGTTCTTCCTATGTTCAGTGTTGCTACTCCACCACTAAATGGGCACCTACACCTAAATGTGGAGAGACTGTGACTTCAGCACCTCTGAAGAATGTCATTGCTGTACAAATATTTATTTGGCCTGAAGGAATTGTAAAATGAGTTAAGCTCATTGGCTCCCACATTGCTTCACATTATCTGAGAACACATGACTATCTTTTGATTCCCATACATCCCTGTTCAGATGTGTTGTAAAGAGAAAACATTCATTGTGCAGCAACGTTGAAAATGTCATTTTACCATAATTGTGTGTTTGTTTCCTTCTGCACTTGTCATATAAACATTTTAATATCGAAGCTTACTATAAATGGTTCTCTTTTGCTCATACTGGTTCATGATTTTAGTTCCACAAATGTTTACTTGAAATTACCCCCTTCAAGATTTTACTCCTGTCATTACCAAAAGGCTACTGCTGCCAACTTGGAATGAATCTATTTTAGCAAAAACATTTTGGACACTTATTAGAATACATTCTTTTAAAGTCCCGATGTAAACAGTATTTTGGAAGCTATCACCCTCCTAAGTCCTCATTTAAGTGATTGAAATGGAAGGACTTTCAGGTACACTGTGGGAATACATGATTGTACAATATTGGAATACATGAAACTGTTTCTGTGGTCCTAATGTATGTTTGCATTTACACAGTACAGTAGAACACTGCCCCTTGGACCATGTACTGAATGTTATTTTGATGTGTGCCATCTACCTAAACATTGTTGCAGACAAAGTAAACCCCTTCATGGCCTACTCAAGGAAAAGGGCTATATGGGCTATATAAAATGTTACCCAATACAGACAAAATGCAATATATAAAATGTATTGTGTATTAATATGATTTGGCACAAGGTAGCATTATACTGAGTGAATGAGTTGCAAACACAAAATCCCCCCTCCCCAAATATTTATTCTGCTCAGTAAAAAATCACTTTAAACTCTTTTATGTCCTTTCAAGCAGACGTTATCATTGTCCACATCTGGCCTCTGGAATATATGGCAAGCCTGAAAAGTCCATCCTGATATCTGAATATACAGATAAATACCCTGCACACCAGTATAGACCAGTGGGCTCCTACAAACCAACAGATGTCTATGAAAAATCATCAACGGAGATAGAGTGCTTGTCCACTTTCAGGTTAGATACAGGAATTGGTTATATGTTAATGCACTACATGTTCGACCTTGAGGATTGACAAGAAATTGGTTATGTTCTTGAACATGTCTGGAGAATAAATACATATGTATTTATGAGTAAATTCCATTTTTCTATTTTTATTAAGTATGCATTGTAGCAGCTGTCATATTATGATGCATAAACTTGTCATTTAATGGTTGCACCCTTTTAAAAGGCAACGGGATACGCTGGTGTTATTTTAATAAAATCACACTAACAGTGTGCTACATATTTATTCAATACTGTTTGTAAAGGGAGTGGTCGCCCAATAGTTGATGACACATAGGGGTGTTATTCTAAACTGAATGTGTTGCATCAATAAGTGTGTGCACTTTAGGGCTTTATGATAAATGCACTGGATTCATATATAGCTATAAATAAAATATTTTGCTTCCCTTATCCCAACATTATAACTTATCACTTATACACAGGATAGGCATCTGATCGGTAGGCATCAAACCACTGGAACACCCTCTGATAATAAGTACTCAGCTGTCTCCAACAGTCCCAATAGTGTATGCCTAACCACCACTCCACCCACTTGGGAAACTAGGGACCTCCATTCTTGTAATTGATGGATGTCCCAACGGTTGGTCCTTTACGAGATGACCAGTTAAAACTGCTGTAAATAGTTGTTGACTGTTTCATATAATTAGTGGGATCCAATAGCCCAACTCTCTTCAACACTAGCTATATATAGTATTCCATATAATGTGAAATCCATCTAGTGACTTCATTTAATTATTTGGTAGCCTGCATTACAGAGACCCCTTTATTTCAGTGGGTCATCTAGGCACAATATTATCTTTCAGCCCTTCATGTATAATATATGTCTAATTTTATAGTGCCATCAACCTCTATAATGTAGTTTCTAGAGCCGAAGCTTCAGAACAATTCTGTTACCAAAAAATGCTTTTGAAAAATCATTTGTTATCTAATGAATACTGTAATAAATGTATGGACATAAAATGTAAAATGACAAACAATATGGAGCACAATGTTAGTATATTTAAATACAAAAAGTATTTTTCTTGTCAGTTTTTCACAAATATTTATATGTTTATGTATTTTTTCTGTGTTTTTAGTTTAATATAATTCAATTGCTAAGTTACAAAGAGTCTCTTCTACATCCTGCTAACCCAGTAGAAAGGAAATTAACTTTAGCTCTGACTTTTATTAGCTCTTCACATAAGGGGATGTTGGGTACTGGGGGCCAACAAGTGCGTCCATGGCACCAACCTTACCAGCTGAGCGGCTTGTTGACCTTACTGTGTGATGTGCTGCCTCTAATGTGGCACCATGGCTCTTTGATGCTGCCAATCAGAGGTGTAACTTGTAGCTTTTGAGCCCTGATGCAAAATCTGAAACAGAGCCCATGTGCCAATTATGATAATGCTCTCTTATGGGACAGAGGTGTTTTTGGGACCCACTAAGGCACCAGGGCCCTGGTGTGACTGCTACAACTGGCCCCCTATAGTTTTTCCCCTGCTGCCAATACATGATTGTGATGTGTGTATGATGTATCTTTACAAGACATTACTCCAGTGCGTAGTTATCAGCCTTTGTGGTAAGCTTCCAGGCTTTTTCCTGTTGGCCTTGACCACAGTGCTCTCTGCTTACACTTTTGTCCGTGTCAGGAAATGTCCGGAGCAGAACATGTTTGCTTTTAGGATTTGCTTCTACTCTGGACAGTTCCTGACATGGACAGAGGTGTCAGCAGAGAGCAATTGTGGTCAGACTGGAAAAAACCTACCCAACTTCCTCTGTAGTATACAGCAGCTGATAAGTGCTGGAGGGATTAAGAATTGTATAAAATTTATATAACTTTCTGGAGCCAGTTGATCTAAAAAAATTTGTTTTCCCCCGAAGTACCCCTTTAAACTACATCTTTACCTTAGTCTAGTATTAACATGATTTGTGATCCTAGTACAGTAATGTGGGCTTATGGTTAGAGGACATAAAAACTCGGCAGACATTTTCAGCTATTTCTTGTTGGTCATGACTGGACCAACAATGATCAGTGAGGAACCAGTGAGCATTGAAGCAGCAGAGATGGATTAGGTAGATGAACAAGTCTTTTGCTTTAAAAACACAAACTCCTCATAACTCCTTTAAGAATGTAATCTATAGTCTTGTTTTATGATAATTTGCAATAGAAAATTCACTTAAGGAAAACTGCAGGAAGGAAACAATTACAATGGCTAATTATGACTTTGTGGTATTTTATAGAGCAGATTATGTCCCCCACATGGTAGTCCCCCGAAAACCCAGAGTTTGCAGCAAGTATGAACCTAACAAAGAATACATGGACATGGACACTATCTACAAACAAGACTATTGTCCACATCTTGTTAGACCACCAGTTGCTTACAGACCTCTTCAGTGTAAACAAACCTGCAAGGACAAGATGGACTTAATAACTACATATCAAGGTAATTTGAAAAGTCATATTTGCCATCAACCAAGCTAATTTTACATGGAAATCTGACTACTCAAGTAGAAGCAAGTGTATTCATGTCTTCCCACTGAGGATTAGGTTATACAAAAAATTTATGTAAAAGATACTAATGTAAAAATACATAAATTCTGTGTTTGCTGAACAAATAAATGCTATGGCTTGTTCCCTGTGAACAGCCAATGAAGACTTTTGTTTTCTAGAGCATTAAAAGTATTCCCATCTCAAGTTGTTAACCCCTATCCTTAGGATAGGGGCTAACAAGCTGATCAATGGACGTCTGAATGCTGGGACCCTCACTGATCCCAAAAACAGGGAGAAAATTGTCCCTGGAATGAATTCGGCTCGCTACACAGCACTTTGCAATGCTCAGAAGCCTCACAAGCAATAGATGGAAAGCCTGTTTTTGTGATCTGCAGGGGTCCCAGCAGTTGGACCACATTTACACAACACCCCTGAGGAAGTCACTTGTGATGGAACGCGTGGGATCTCTGGCCCCGTTCCTGCTCTGGTATCTGTGTCGCTGGCTCATGTGGTTTGCTATGTTTATATTTGTATTTATTCTGTGCTTTGCATATGATAGTTTGGCCTCATCATTTTAGCACTTATTGCATTCCCTCAGTATTGTGATATTATTAATATTTGTTTACATAAAAGTGCTACTTTTTGTCTATTGGCATTATCTTCTTCATATGCAATAGTACTATTATTTTGCACTTTCATTATTCAGCCACATAGAGGCGACAACTGGTTGGATTCAGTATTGCAGGACGGGGTCAACTACTCAGGATTGGGGGGTCATGGCCCTGCCCTGAGAGTGTGTTGTGGCTCCTGAGGGAGCATCTTTAATTGTTTTTAATAGAAACTTGACATATGTCTTCTTTGTGTATTATTAATAAAGATTATGTATTAATTGGTATCATGGTGGTGTGCATTCTATTTCCAGTGGTGGCTTTTTTGGGTAGACACATTTACATATCGGCATGTTCACTCTAATGTAGGTTGGGTATTTAACAGGAACAGATGATCAGAAGGTTATGCTATAGGAAGGGGGCACGTCTCTCCGAAACATTGCATATCTGATCATGCTTTAACAGAAAGTGTGAATACACGCTTATCACTTAATTTGTAGCTATAAGAAAAGTATGAAAGAAAAGGACACTATATGCTGCAGACTGTAACTGTTGTGTGAATTATTATGCACACCTCCTATGATATTAAAAAAGTTTATGCCTTGATCTATGAATTCTTGTTGGGAGTGGTGCATAGGAGTTGTTGATCCTGACTGAAAGATTGTTCAAACTGTGATTTTACCTATTGTAAACACAGAGATAGTACAGTATATGTAATACACACTTGTGTGTACTATGTATGACTGTATACGTGTGTATTATACTTATGTATAATCTGTACCTGTGTTATATTTAGGTATTTACAATCTGAGACAGTGACAAGAATGATGGTTGGTGATTGCTGTCACGATGCCGGCTGGCAGGAGGTGGATCCTCTGTGCCAGAGAGGGATTGGCGTGGACCGTGCTAGTGGACCGGTTCTAAGTCACTACTGGTTTTCACCAGAGCCCGCCGCAAAGCGGGATGGTCTTGCTGCGGCGGTAGTGACCAGGTCGTATCCACTAGCAACGGCTCAACCTCTCTGGCTGCTGAAGATAGGCGCGGTACAAGGGAGTAGACAGAAGCAAGGTCGGACATAGCAGAAGGTCGGGGCAGGCAGCAAGGATCGTAGTCAGGGGCAACGGCAGGAGGTCGGGAACACAGGCTAGGAACACACAAAGAAACGCTTTCACTGGCACAATGGCAACAAGATCCGGCGAGGGAGTGCAGGGGAAGTGAGGTATAAATAGGGAGTGCACAGGTGAACACACTAATTGGAACCACTGCGCCAATCAGCGGCGCAGTGGCCCTTTAAATCGCAGAGACCCGGCGCGCGCGCGCCCTAGGGAGCGGGGCCGCGCGCGCCGGGACAGGACAGACGGAGAGCGAGTCAGGTACGGGAGCCGGGATGCGCATCGCGAGCGGGCGCCACCCGCATCGCGAATCGCATCCCGGCTGGAGACGGTATCGCAGCGCACCGGGTCAGTGGAGCTGACCGGAGCGCTGCGGTAGCGAGAGTGAAGCTCGGCGTAACAGTACCCCCCCCCCTTGGGTCTCCCCCTCTTCTTAGAGCCTGGGAACCTGAGGAGCAGACTTTTGTCTAGGATGTTGTCCTCAGGTTCCCAGGATCTCTCTTCAGGTCCACAGCCCTCCCAATCCACCAAAAAGAACCTTTTTCCTCTGACCGTCTTGGAGGCCAGTATCTCTTTCACTGAGAAGACGTCAGAAGAACCGGAGACAGGAGTGGGAGAAACTAACTTGGGAGAGAAACGGTTGATGATGAGTGGTTTAAGAAGAGAGACATGAAAGGCATTAGGAATACGGAGAGAAGGAGGAAGAAGAAGTTTGTAAGAGACAGGATTAATTTGGCACAAGACTTTGAAAGGACCAAGATAGCGTGGACCCAGTTTGTAACTGGGGACACGAAAGCGGACATATTTAGCGGAGAGCCATACCTTGTCTCCGGGAGCAAAAATGGGGGGAGCTCTTCTTTTCTTATCGGCAAACTTTTTCATGCGAGATGAAGCCTGTAAAAGAGAATTTTGGGTCTCTTTCCATATGGTGGAAAGATCACGAGTCACTTCATCTACAGCGGGCAAACCAGAGGGCAAGGGAGTAGGGAGGGGGGGAAGAGGGTGACGGCCGTACACCACAAAAAATGGGGATTTGGAGGAAGATTCAGAGACTCTGAAGTTATACGAGAATTCGGCCCATGGTAGAAGATCTGCCCAGTCATCCTGGCGGGAGGAAACAAAATGGCGTAAATAATCACCCAGGACCTGGTTAATTCTTTCCACTTGCCCATTGGATTGAGGGTGATATGCAGAGGAAAAGTTTAATTTAATCTTGAGTTGTTTACAGAGAGCCCTCCAGAATTTTGACACGAATTGGACGCCTCTATCCGAGACGATCTGCGTGGGCAACCCGTGAAGACGAAAAATGTGTACAAAAAATTGTTTTGCCAACTGAGGCGCTGAAGGAAGACCAGGAAGAGGGATGAAATGTGCCATCTTGGGAACCGATCAACGACCACCCAAACAACAGTGTTGCCACGGGATGGGGGTAAGTCTGTAATAAAGTCCATACCAATCAGAGACCAAGGCTGTTCGGGGACAGGCAGAGGATGAAGAAGACCAGCGGGCTTCTGGCGAGGAGTCTTATCCCGGGCACAGACAGTGCAGGCTCGCACAAAATCCACAACATCCGTCTCCAGAGTCGGCCACCAATAGAAACGAGAGATGAGTTGCATGGATTTCTTGATACCCGCATGACCTGCGAGATGGGAGGAGTGACCCCATTTGAGGATTCCGAGGCGTTGGCGTGGAGAAACGAAGGTCTTCCCTGGAGGAGTTTGCCTGATGGAGGCTGGAGAAGTGGAGATCAGGCAGTCAGGGGGAATGATGTGTTGCGGAGAGAGCTCTACTTCCGAGGCATCCGAGGAACGAGAGAGAGCATCGGCCCTAATGTTCTTATCGGCAGGCCGAAAGTGAATTTCAAAATTAAATCGGGCAAAGAACAGAGACCACCTGGCCTGGCGAGGATTCAGCCGTTGGGCAGACTGGAGATAGGAGAGGTTCTTGTGATCGGTGTAAATAATAACAGGAAATCTTGATCCCTCCAACAGATGCCTCCATTCCTCAAGTGCTAGTTTAATGGCTAGAAGCTCTCGGTCCCCGATGGAGTAGTTCCTCTCAGCCGGAGAGAAGGTCCTAGAAAAAAACCCACAAGTAACAGCATGCCCGGAAGAATTTTTTTGTAGAAGGACCGCTCCAGCTCCTACAGAGGAGGCATCAACCTCCAATAGGAAGGGTTTAGATGGGTCAGGTCTGGAGAGCACGGGAGCCGAAGAAAAGGCAGACTTGAGCTGTTTAAAGGCGTCTTCCGCTTGAGGAGGCCATGATTTAGGATTGGCATTCTTTTTGGTTAAAGCCACAATAGGAGCCACAATGGTGGAAAAATGTGGAATAAATTGTCTGTAATAATTGGCGAACCCCAAAAAACGTTGGATAGCACGGAGTCCGGAGGGGCGTGGCCAATCTAAGACGGCAGAGAGTTTGTCTGGATCCATTTGTAGTCCCTGGCCAGAGACCAAGTATCCTAGGAAAGGAAGAGATTGACATTCAAACAGACATTTCTCCATTTTGGCATAAAGTTGATTGTCACGAAGTCTCTGAAGAACCATGCGGACATGCTGGCGGTGTTCTTCTAAGTTGGCAGAAAAAATCAGGATATCGTCCAGATATACAACAACACAGGAATATAAGAGATCACGAAAAATTTCATTAACAAAGTCTTGGAAGACAGCAGGGGCGTTGCACAGGCCAAAGGGCATGACCAGATACTCAAAGTGTCCATCTCTAGTGTTAAATGCCGTTTTCCATTCATCCCCCTCTCTGATGCGGATGAGATTATAGGCACCTCTTAAGTCCAGTTTGGTAAAGATGTGGGCACCTTGGAGGCGATCAAAGATTTCAGAGATGAGAGGTAGGGGGTAGCGGTTTTTTACAGTGATTTTATTAAGACCGCGGTAGTCAATGCAAGGACGTAGGGAGCCATCTTTTTTGGACACAAAGAAAAATCCGGCTCCGGCAGGAGAGGAGGATTTGCGGATAAAGCCCTTCTTTAAATTTTCCTGGATATACTCAGACATAGCAAGAGTCTCTGGGACAGAGAGAGGATAAATTCTGCCCCGGGGTGGAGTAGTGCCCGGGAGGAGGTCAATAGGACAGTCATAAGGCCTGTGAGGAGGTAAAGTCTCAGCTTGTTTTTTGCAAAAAACATCCGCAAAGTCCATATAGGCCTTAGGGAGACCGGTTACAGGGGGAACCACAGGGTCACAGCAAGGAGTACTGGGAACCGGTTTAAGGCAGTCCTTGGAACAAGAGGGGCCCCAACTCTTGATCTCCCCAGTGGACCAATCCAGGGTTGGGGAATGGTGTTGAAGCCAGGGTAGTCCAAGGAGAATTTCGGAAGTGCAATTGGAGAGGACCAAAAACTCAATTTTTTCGTGGTGAGGTCCAATGCACATTAGGAGGGGTTCCGTGCGGTAACGCACGGCACAGTCCAATCTTTCATTGTTAACGCAATTGATGTAGAGAGGTCTGGCGAGACTGGTCACTGGGATGTTGAACCTGTTGATGAGAGAGGCCAAAATAAAGTTTCCTGCAGATCCGGAGTCCAAGAAGGCCTTAGTGGAGAAGGAAAAGGTAGAGGCAGATATCCGCACAGGCACAGTAAGACGTGGAGAAGCGGAGTTGACTTCAAGGACTGTTTCACCTTTGTGCGGAGTCAGCGTACGTCTTTCCAGGCGGGGAGGACGGATAGGACAATCCTTCAGGAAGTGTTCGGTACTGGCACAGTACAGGCAGAGATTCTCCATGCGGCGTCGTGTCCTCTCTTGAGGTGTCAGGCGAGACCGGTCAACTTGCATAGCCTCCACGGCGGGAGGCCCAGGAACGGATTGCAGAGGACCAGAGGAGAGAGGAGCCGGGGAGAAAAAACGCCTCGTGCGAACAAAGTCCATATCCTGGCGGAGCTCCTGACGCCTTTCGGAAAAACGCATGTCAATGCGAGTGGCAAGGTGAATGAGTTCATGTAGATTAGCAGGGATTTCTCGTGCGGCCAGAACATCTTTAATGTTGCTGGATAGGCCTTTTTTAAAGGTCGCGCAGAGGGCCTCATTATTCCAGGATAGTTCTGAAGCAAGAGTACGGAATTGTACAGCGTACTCGCCAACGGAAGAATTACCCTGGACCAGGTTCAACAGGGCAGTCTCAGCAGAAGAGGCTCGGGCAGGTTCCTCAAAGACACTACGAAATTCCGAGAAGAAGGAGTGTACAGAGGCAGTGACAGGGTCATTGCGGTCCCAGAGCGGTGTGGCCCATGACAGAGCTTTTCCAGACAGAAGGCTGACTACGAAAGCCACCTTAGACCTTTCAGTAGGAAACTGGTCCGACATCATCTCCAAGTGCAGGGAACATTGTGAAAGAAAGCCACGGCAAAACTTAGAGTCCCCATCAAATTTATCCGGCAATGATAATCGTAGGCCTGAGGCGGCCACTCGCTGCGGAGGAGGTGCAGGAGCTGGCGGAGGAGATGATTGCTGAAGCTGTGGTAGTAGCTGCTGTAGCATCACGGTCAGTTGAGACAGCTCGTGGCCTTGTTGCGCTATCTGTTGTGAGTGCTGGGCGACCACCGTAGTGAGGTCAGCGACATCTGGCAGAGGTACTTCAGCGGGATCCATGGCCGGATCTACTGTCACGATGCCGGCTGGCAGGAGGTGGATCCTCTGTGCCAGAGAGGGATTGGCGTGGACCGTGCTAGTGGACCGGTTCTAAGTCACTACTGGTTTTCACCAGAGCCCGCCGCAAAGCGGGATGGTCTTGCTGCGGCGGTAGTGACCAGGTCGTATCCACTAGCAACGGCTCAACCTCTCTGGCTGCTGAAGATAGGCGCGGTACAAGGGAGTAGACAGAAGCAAGGTCGGACGTAGCAGAAGGTCGGGGCAGGCAGCAAGGATCGTAGTCAGGGGCAACGGCAGGAGGTCGGGAACACAGGCTAGGAACACACAAAGAAACGCTTTCACTGGCACAATGGCAACAAGATCCGGCGAGGGAGTGCAGGGGAAGTGAGGTATAAATAGGGAGTGCACAGGTGAACACACTAATTGGAACCACTGCGCCAATCAGCGGCGCAGTGGCCCTTTAAATCGCAGAGACCCGGCACGCGCGCGCCCTAGGGAGCGGGGCCGCGCGCGCCGGGACAGGACAGACGGAGAGCGAGTCAGGTACGGGAGCAGGGATGCGCATCGCGAGCGGGCGCCACCCGCATCGCGAATCGCATCCCGGCTGGAGACGGTATCGCAGCGCACCGGGTCAGTGGAGCTGACCGGAGCGCTGCGGTAGCGAGAGTGAAGCGAGCGCTCCGGGGAGGAGCGGGGACCCGGAGCGCTCGGCGTAACAATTGCATTATTTCCCCAAGGTACATGTCATCTGTAGCTGCTAGGTTTCAGGAAATGCATATCTTACCCAAGGAAAACTGGGTGAGAAATGAGAAATCAAGGAATAGTTGAATACCTAGCAGACCATAACTGTTGAGGACTTTGTTAAAATCCTTTTTCGGGTAGTGGGAAGTGGACCTTTCATTCCCTTCCTGAGAAGGGAATAATTTCTATGTCCCTTGTATGCCGGAGCTTTCTCCTGCCGTTTACTAAGCTGACATCACCGCAACCGTTTTTTTCCCATCAGTAGCCTCAACCTGCATTCTGAGTAACACCTTGTCTTAAAGCCCATTAACCACCTGTCTTCAGCACCTGTGCTGATTTGCTGAATGAAAGCCCCCACTACCAAACGGCTTTTCATTCCATAAAAATCCAGGCGCAAAACCGATTTTACCTCGGCAGCTATGGTCTGCTAGGGAGTCAACTATTCCAGCTTTCCCTGGATGAGATACCCATTTTCTGAAACCTGATAGCTGCATATGCCTGCCACCTTAGGGAAATCTAGTGATCCTTGACCACCATTCCTGTCTCCCAACACAGAAAAAAACAAAGGCGCTCCTTGTGGAGTATCGCTTGCAACAAGGATACTGGGGAGGGGGAGGGTAAATCATCGCTTACCAAAAGAGGTTGTGTACCGACATACACAACAATGGTAATTAGAGATGAGCGAAGTTACAGTGATTCGATTCATCACAAACTTTCAGGTGCTCCGGTGGGCTGGAGACTCTCTCCTAGGACTGTATCCACCTTTTCCAGCCCACCGGAGCACCTGAAAGCTGAACTCATTTATACAGGCTAAAGTCAGCAACCACCGAACTGCGAGGTTCGTGACGAATCGAATCACTGTAAATCTCCAATTGTAATTGTATATGGATTAAACATGCCCATCTGCAGCCTTCCTGGAACTTGAAATTACAGAGTGGGTAGGACTTCGTGGGTGTACGAATTCCAGCGCTGATCAAGGCAAGGAGTCATGGAGGTAGTAGTACCAACCATACGGTTTATTAACAACAATGCAATATGTTTCGCTGCGCATGCGCAGCTTCATCGGGCATCGCAATTCAACGCAACACCCTGGGTTAAATATCCTAAAGGTGTTAACCCTTAAAGGGGTACTCCGCCCCTAGACATCTTATCCCCTATCTAAAGCATAGGGGATAAGATGTCAGATCGCCGCGGTCCCGCTGCTGGGGATCCCCGGGATCCCCTCTGCGGCACCCCGCTATCATTACAGCACAGAGCGAGTTCGCTCTGTGCGTAATGACGGGCGATACAGGGGACGGAGCAGCGTGACATCATGGCTCCGCCCCTCGTGACATCACGGCCCGTCCCCTTAATCCAAGTCTATGGGAGGGGGCGTGACGATACGCCACGTCCCCTCCCATATACTTGTATTGAAAGAGGCCGACCATGATGTCACGAGGGGCGGAGCCGTGACGTAACGATGCTCCGGCCCCTGTATTGCCCATTATTACGTGCAGAGCGAACTCGCTCTGTGCTGTAATGATAACGGGGTGCCGCAGCGGTGATCCTGGGGCTCCCCAGCAGCGGGACCCCGGCGATCTGACATCTTATCCCCTATCCTTTTGATACGGGATAAGATGTCTAGAGGTGGAGTACCCCTTTAAGTGGCAGAAAAAATACACATGGAAGCACTTAATTACTTAATCTGTACTTAATTATATATATTTATTTATTTATTTTTATATATTTATTTAAATTGGACTATAAAAAAAAGGGAGGAAAAAATTTATAAAAAGGAAGAAATATGTACAGAAATTTGCCCATTTTTGTAAGGTATATGCGCAAAAGACGCATGTGAATATTCACAACATGCAATAGTTGTTAATTAGTTCTACAAATAGGTAGGGATGTTCACATTAGCACTATAATAGACATATAGATAATTATACAAATCTATCTACATCTAATCTACAAAGGTTAGACAAAAATAATAATAAAAAAATGTAAAATAAATTTTTTTAAAGATGATAAAACGTTATGGGTACCTGTGCAATAATATTACCGAACCATACCAAGTGTGTTATCGTCCATTTTCGATGGTCTCATTGAGACCCGACGGGATTAAAATGACAACTTTATGGATCCATAATGACTCTTGATTAATTAAACGCTGATATCTATTGTGAGTATGTTCGGGAATTGTTTCTAAAATTGTGAGGCTCAGTGACTCTAATGAGTTATGATGTTTCATAGAAAAATGTCTAGAGACACTGTGCATCATAAAATGATGTTTTCTATTCCACCGATGTTTATTCATACGGGACCGCACTGTTTGCACAGTGCGGCCCACGTATTGAAGATTACAACTACAGGATAATAAATATATAGTTGGTGTCACAAGATACACGACCTTTGACTACATATGTATTACTGGTCTGGGATGACTTAAAATGAGTTTCACGTTCTTTAATCAATGAACAACACATGCAACGATTTTTTTCCGCAAGGACTGCATAGTGAGTCAACCTGAATAGGGCGCTCATCTACTGTTTTAAGTCTGCCTGGGGCTAGTAGGTTTTGGAGGTTTTTTGAGCGTCTGAAAGTAATATTCGGAGATTGTGTCACTAATTCTTTTAGGACTGGATTATTTAAGATAATGGATCAATTCTTACAGAGGACATTTTAAAATATTTACTGCCTCAATATAAAACATAATTTTATGATGCACAGTGTCTCTAGACATTTTTCTATGAAACATCATAACTCATTAGAGTAATTGAGCCTCACAATTTTAGAAACAATTCCCGAACATACTCACAATAGATACCAGCGTTTAATTAATCGAGAGTAATTTTGGATCCATAAAGTTGTCACTTTAATCCCGTCGGGTCTCAATGAGACCATCGAAAATGTATGGTAACACACTCAGTATGGTTCGGTAATATTATTGCACAGGTACCCATAACGTTTTATCTTTTTTTTTTTCAAACCTTTGTATTTTTATATGTTTTTTTTGTATGTATTTTCATATGTATTTTTCTATGTACTTTCTGAGATTTGTATAATTATATGTCTGTTCAAGTGCTAATGTGAACATCCCTACCTATTGGTAGAACTAATTAATAACTATCGCATATTGTGAATATTCACATGCGTCTTTTGTACATATACCTTACAAAAATGGGCTAATTTCTATACATATTTCTTCCTTTTTATTCATTTTTTAATTTATAGTCCAGTTTAAGTAAATATATAAAAATTTATAAATATATATTTATAATTAAGTATGGATGCTCACATACACTTTTTTTCTATTTGTTTGTTTCCATGTATATTTTTTTCTGCCGCTTAACCCCTTTCCATTTTTGCATTTTTGTTTTTTGCTGCTTGCCTTTAAAAAA
This sequence comes from Hyla sarda, assembly GCF_029499605.1. NCBI lineage: Eukaryota > Metazoa > Chordata > Amphibia > Anura > Hylidae > Hyla > Hyla sarda. The sequence continues at coordinate 334,072,887 of NC_079189.1, read as the reverse complement.
TCATAACTCTTTCAATTTTGCACCAAAAAATCCATATGATTGCTTATTGTTTGCGCCACCAATTCTACTTTGTAATGACGTCAGTCATTGTGCCCAAAAATCTACGGTGAAACGGTAAAAAAAATCATTGTGCGACAAAATTTTTAAAAAAAACGCCGTTTTGTAAATTTTGGGGGCTTCCGTTTCTACGTAGTACATTTTTCGGTAAAAATGACACATTATCTTTATTCTGTAGGTCCATACGATTAAAATGATACCCTACTTATATAGGTTTGATTTTGTCGTACTTCTGGAAAAAATCATAACTACATGCAGGAAAATGAGTACGTTTAAAATTGTCATTTCTGACCCCTATAACTTTCTTATTTTTCCGTGTATGGGGCAGTATGAGAGCTCATTTTTTGCGCCGTGATCTGAACTTTTTAACGCTACAATTTTTGCATTGATAGGACTTATTGATTGACTTTTTATTCATTTTTAAAGGATATAAAAAGTGACCAAAAATGCACTATTTTGGACTTTGGAATTTTTTTGCGCGCACGCCATTGACCGAGCGGTTTAATTAACAATATATTTTTATAATTTGGACATTTCCGCACGCGGTGATACCATATATGTTTATTTTTATTTTTATTTACACTGTGTTTTTTTTTTATGGGAAAAGGGGGGTGATTCAAACTTTTAATAGGGGAGGGGTTAAATGATATTCATTCACTTTTTTTTTGCAGTGTTATAGCTCCCATAGGCACCTATAACACTGCACACACTAATCTTCATCATTGATCACTGGTTTCTCATAGGAAACCAGTGATCGATGATTCTGCCGCTTGACTGCTCATGCCTGGATCTCAGGCACTGAGCAGTCATTCGGCGATCGGACAGCGGGGAGGCAGGTAGGGGCCCTCTCGCTGTCCTGTAAGCTGTTCGGGATGCCGTGATTTCGTCGCGGCTATCCCGAACAGCCCACTGAGCTAACCGGCAGCTTTTACTTTCACTTTTAGCCGCGCGACTCAACTCTGAGCACGCGGCGAAAGGGTTAATAGCGCACGGCGCCGCGATCGGCGCTGCACGCTATTAGCGGCGGGTCCCGGCTTCACTATGGCGCCGGCCCGCCGTGATATGATGCGGGGTTACCGTGTAACCCTGCGTTATATCACCGGAGCAGGACCAAGGACGTACCGGTACGTCCTTAGTCCTTAAGGGGTTAATGGTTAATACCTTTAGGGTATTTAACCCAGGGTATTGCTCTGAATTGCCATGCCTGATGAAGCTGTGCATGCGCTGTGAAGAGCGTTCCATTGTTGTTAATAAACTGTATGGTTGGTACTACTACCTCCGTTACTCCTTGCCTTGATCAGTGCCGGAATTCCTGCACCCACGAAGTCCTACCCACTCTGTCTCACAACACAGGAATGTATGTTGTGGCTGGTCATCTGTCCCTTTTCAACTCTGAATGAGGGATTATAGTATGACCCCTTGGGTGGCCATGGGCCTCCACGGGAGACAAAAAAAAAAAGATTGGAAATGTGTCGTTGTCAAGTCTGATCGGACTTGTTTAGTCTAAGCCAGATTCATGCAGAGGATGTTCATTGTGTTGATGAATTTGTTGCACTGTACATAATAAATCTGTAGGAGCTGTTAGTGGGTGGTGAGGCCCATCTTATGGTGTGCTGTGGGACCCTATGATTTCCCTGGAGTGCTGTTTTCAAAGAAAGTGGTGACCTGTCCACTATTATTACTAATAGGAGGAGATTGATTGAAAAAGCAGCTGCATGTGGAATGAATTGCCTACATTAAACTTCTTTTGGGGACACTACAGGGTCACTGCACATGTACTTGTCAGGCAGCGTACTTGACTTTTTAACAAAGGATAGAAGTAAGGCTCAACTATCTCTAGGAGGGAATCTCCTTTATCTGAGAACTAGTGACAGCTTGTTTTCCTTAAGCTAAATGAAATGTTTATATTATCTAATTTTAACATAGTAATACATTCAAGATGTGATATACTGGAAAATATAAGCATGTAGCTAAATAAAGTTTTTGGGAATTCAGTAAATCTTGGAAGAAACAAGGGAAAATGCATTCATGTGCTCTCACGGGAGCTATAAATCATTAAATGTCATTTATTACCAATTTTGAGATTATACAGGACTCTTTAAGACCGAACCTCTGAAAACAACTTGTCCAAATTATACAGTAAAACATAATCAACGTGTTGTGCCCCATGGCTGAAATAGGAAACATGCTTCAATACTGAGGGAGCTTATTATAATGGGCATTTCTAGCCGAGGTGTCATATCATATGATGTTGAGTTTTCATGTGACACCCAAATCCAGCCATGCATCACTGTATTCCATCACTTCTCACAATCTTTAAGGGGTTGATGGGGTTATTCGGTAGAAGGGTGTTTTTTTTTTTTTTTAATATGCCCATTTTGTCTGCTAGTAAAAAAAAAAAAATCCCTTTACTTACCTAACAATTTAGCAAACTGACAGGCTACTCATTCCTTCCAGCCTCCTCTATCTTCAGCTGAAGACCAGTTGTATCAGCTGAAGTTGGAGGAGGCTGGAAAAAAAATGTCTGCCTCCAAAATGTTGACACATTATCACTACTAAAACAGTGGCTCAGTGGTTAGCACTGTTGCCTTGCAGCTCTCTGTTACTAGGATTAAATCTCACCCACTGTATGGGTTTCCTAACACACTAAAAACATACTGATAGGAGAATTTAGATTGTAAGCCCCAAAGGGGACAGGGATTGATCTGAGTGATGTAAAAGCACTGCCGAATATGTTGGGGCTACATAAATAAAGAACTATTATCACTAAAACAAAATGTTTGAAAAATTGGAACAAGGCTTACGTCATTATTGCCATTAATGGAGTCCCTTATTTGTACTACGGTATAAAGAATTACCTGATGCAGGGAATTAGTGCAGCCTCTTGATTTACACCTTGGCCCTTATTTACTAAGAGTGTTGTGTAGGTTTCTTTGTGGGTTTTAATTCCCTACAATTTATTTTCCACGGTATTTACTAAGGTTTCCCTACATTTTCCACTTTCCATACACTTTGCTTTTTTTTTACACATGCTCTGATCTGTCGGGTTTTCCTCAGCTGAAATTCACCACATTTTATGTGGAAACCTAAGTAAATATGTTGTTTTTTTGTGAAAATGTCGGGAACACGCCCCTTTTGGGAGACCACGTCCACTTTTCCCGTTGACCACGCCCCTTTTTCGGGTTTTCTTAGCAAAATGGAGACTTAGTCTGGGTTTTTTCAATTCTGGCGCAAATTCTGGCACAAATTCTGGCGCAGACAGAATTTCTGGCGCACAACCCAACAAAACATGTTGGCTTTCCAATAGTAAATGAGGGCCCTTGTCTTCATTTGTTTCCTGTTCAGTTAGTATCTTTAGAGACTAAATATGGCATATCTTGAACAGAGAAGGGTTTATTTAAGTTTATTTGTAATTCTGTATGTTTTTATAAAATGTCTCATACACATAAAGTATGCCAAACAAAATGTAATAACAATAGGGGGAAATACTAATAACATGATACACAAATGTTGCAACACAGACAACGTTTATAAAAGTTTCAGATTTTTCAAATAATTTAACCTGGAAAGAGGAAAGTATACAAAAGGAAGTATGCAGCAGCACTCTATATTTGATCACAAAAGTAAAATGGTGGCTCTTAGCGCAAGTTTTGATCGTGTCATACATCCACCGTGTGGAGGTGGTCTCATTTTTGGAAGGGACTCTAACACGCTCCCTCTACTCCCCTCTTTTGAGCATAAAGCCTTTAAGTGGATGTATGCAAGATCCACTATCAATTTAAAAATCTCCATGTGGACAGAGAGGGGTGAGTGAGGGTCCTATTCGAAAATGAGGCCAGCACCGCATGCCTCAATTTTACATTTGTGATCAAATATACTTATTTCTGTGTATTTTGTATTTGTGGCATGCATCCATGTGTTTGGTTGTCGTGCTGGTTGTCTCTATTTTGGTGAGAGGAAAGGGTGGGGAGGAAAAGAGGGTGGGACAATAAAAACAAGCATAGAAGGTGAAATCATAGGATAGTGTTGTGCTGGTAGATAGCCATGTGGCAAGAGCTTCAGGGACTCTAAACCTGGTCTAAGGTAAACAAGTGAAATATCAAGCAGAAGAAGTGTTACCATCACATGCTATAACCTCATATACATTATTTGGTCCTTAAAGGAGTAGTCTACTGCAAAGTATTTCCAATCTGTTGTGCCCCTGCTGCAAAAAAAAAAAGAAAATAAACTTTAAAGGGGTACTCTGGCGCTAAGACATCTTATCCCCTATCCAAAGTATAGGGGATAAGATGCCTGATCGCGGGGGTCCCGCCGCTGGGGACTCCCGTGATCTTGCACACAGCACCCCGTTAGAATCAGTCCCCGGAGCACGTTCGCTCCGGGTCTGACCGTCTGATTACTGGCGATCATGGGGGCCGAAGCATTGTGACATCACGGCCCGCCCCCGTGTGATGTCACGCTCCACCCTCTGAATGCAAGCCTATGTGAGGGGGGGGGCTGCGTGCAAGATCATGCGGGTCCCCAGCGGCGGGACCCCCGCAATCAGGCATCTTATCCCCTATGGATAGGGGATAAGATGTCTTAGCACCGGAGTACCCCTTTAACTCACCTTCCTCCGTTCCCCCGTAGCGCTGCAACAACTGTTCTCCCGTGTGCACGGATCATCACACTGCGCTCAGCCTATCACCGGTGGCAGTGATGTCCCGCCTCGGCCTTGGCTGAGCGCAGTGTGACGATCCAAGCACAAAGAAGAAGACCAGACCAGATGACAGCTGTAGCAGTGCTGCAGGGGAACGGAGAAAGGTGCGTTAAAGGGGTACTCCAGGGAACTAAAGAAAAAAAATAACTGCTCAATCGTGATCCTTATTCAATTTGTGCATTCACATAGCAACAATGGTAGCATGGAAGGAAGCCTCCAGATCTCGGCTCATACTTCATAATGAGTAGAAAACTCCAAGGACTTGGCAAAACGATAATGTATTTCATTTCCACAAATTGTCGGTACAGAACACCACATTTTAGACACACTAGTGCCTCTAGTCATTGTTAAAACATATTTATAAACCACATTAGTGCCATTCAGGATAATAGTTCTCTAATAGCTGCACTGCCACAATCTGCTATTATTCTGCATAGGATTTATGTGGTTAAAGGGAAACTCCGGTGGAAACAAGTGGAAAACAAATGTTTTTAAATCAACTGGTGCCAGAAAGTTATACAGATTTGTAAATTACTTCTATTTCAAAAACTGAATACTTTCAGTACTTATCAGCTGCTGTCTACTACAGAGACATTTGTGAAGTTCTTTCCAGTCTGACAACAGTGCTCTCTGCTGACACCTCTGTCTGTGTGATAAACTGTCCAGAATAGAAGCATATCCCCATAGAAAACCTCTCCTGCTCTGGACAGTTCCTGACACAGACAGAGGTGTCAGCAGAGAGCACTGTGGTCAGACTGGAGAGAACTTCACAAATTTCTCTGAAGTATATCTGTAGTATACAGCAGCTGGTAAGTACTAGAAGGGTGAAGATTTTTTAATAGAAGTAATTTACAAATCTGTTTAACTTTATTGCACCAGTTGATTTGAAAACATTTTTTTTTCCACCGGAGTTCCCCTTTAACAGATATGTCACCATTCACTTGGCAGAATGTCAGCCAGAAAAATTTCCCGATGAACATTCCACTGTGGCAGCGCAACAAACAAGTGCAAGGACCACTCAGAAATGTGCCATCTCCATAGACAGCAATGTATTTCTGAGCGTGGAATCAGAATTTCCAAGGCAGATGTTTTCACCATGGAAATTCCGCCATGTGCACAGTCCAGCAGAATCTCATTGTTTTCAATGGGAGTCTCCTGCAATGGAATTTCCGAACAAAATTTTTCCGCCAGATTCTGATTGGAAATTTTGCCATGTGATTGGGGCCTAAGGGCACTAGTAGAGTCCAAAACATGTTGGTTTGTTTTATTGACTTTTATGGAAATTAAGTAAATATTATCTTTGCCAATGGAGCTAGAAGGCCATTGTGTTTTCTACTCCTTCTCAGACTTTGCTTCTAACGCATCAGACTTTGACTGTATGTCTATTTTAACTATGGTTCTTCAATAAACTTTAGGGGGTTTTCTGGAGGTACCCAGAATGTTTTCACTTTCCTATATAGACATTACCCTTTAGTCAACATTTTATGGCACTCTGCTACAACAGATTCAAAGACAAAATGATCTTATTTGCCGATAGCAGACAGTCGTAGCTCATCGGCAAATACGCAAATGCGTTCCTCTGCTCAATGTGACAGCTTCAACAGGATTCCAGATGTAATACATTCTTTTTTAGTGTGCCGGATTACTGATATGACTCTCTTTTTGTTTAGTACATTATTGTTTCAAGCAGATTGATGAATCTGGGCCACAGTGTGACATTGGACATAAATGTACGTCTTGATGCGCTAGTACTTAGCGCACCAGGACGTACATATATGTCCCATACATGAAGTGAGCTCAGGAGCTGCGCTCGCTTCATGCACAGCAGGTCCCGGTAACTATGAGCAGCCAGGGACCTGCCGGTAATGATGGACATCAGCGATGTCCTGCCATGCTCACAGATTCTTCTTCTCTGGTCTGCCTTCCAGAAGACCAGAGAAGGAAATCACTGGTAATACTGATGAGTGCAATGCCTATGCATAGCACTGAACAGTATTAGCAATCTAATGATTGCTATAAATAGTCCCCTATGGGGACTTAAAAAGGGTTAAAAAATACCTTGCCATACATTTAATGGGTAATGACTAATATCATTAAAAAGTACAATTGGTTGTGCAAAAAAAAAAAAGCCCTCATATGGTCTGTGGATGAAAATACAAAAGAGTTATGGCTCTTAAAAGACGAGGAGGAAAAAATGTAAATGCGATAATAAAATTGTCTGTGTCCTCAAGGTCTAAAAAGGATGTGTCCTTAAAGGGGTAGTCCAGTGGTGAAAAACGTATCCCCTATCCTAAGGATAGGGGATAAGTTTGAGATCGCGGGGGGTCCGACCGCTGGGGCCCCCCGCGATCTCTCTGTACGGGGCCCCGGCTCTCCGCCGAGATAGCGGGTGTCGACCCCCGCACGAGGCGGCGGCCGACACGCCCCCTCAATACATCTCAATGGCAGAGCCGGAGATTGCCGAAGGCAGCGCTCCGGCTCTGCCATAGAGTTGTATTGAGGGGGTGTGTCGGCCGCCGCTTCGTGCGGAGGTCGACACGCCCCCTTCCCGCGGGCTGTCGGGGCTCCGTACAGGAGATCGCGGGGGGCCCCAGGGGTCGGACCCCCCGCGATCTGCAACTTATCCCCTATCCTTAAGATAGGGAATAAGTTGTAAACCACTGAGTCACCACTGGACTACTCCTTTAAAGGGGTACTCTGCTGCTAGATATGTTATCCCCTTTCCAAAGGATAAGGAATACAGGAAATAGAAAAAATTACGTTGCACTCACCACAAAACACCGCTTGGAGGTTTTCAAAATCCGGGTTTATTCGTGAATATGAAGTGCTATTCAGTCAAAGCAAGTTGGAGGGAAGGGAGGGGAGCAGACATCAGCTCCGTGGAGCTGACTGAGTGCCACGGAGCTGATGTTTGCTCCCCTCCCTTCCCTCACACCTGCTTTGACTGTTTAGCACTTCGTATTCACGAATAAACCCGGATTTTGAAAACCTCCATGCGGTGTCTTGTGGTGAGTGCAAACGTTATTTTTTCTATTACCTGTATACCACATATAGCTTTTCACCCCGTTAGCAACTCCACTCTTGCCGACACACCTGGTCCCCTGCAGCGCGGGCTTCGGACAATGTTCTAATTATTTTGAAGGCTTTCTTGTGCCAGTTGGCTTCTTTCTACACAGACGTACAAAGGATAAGGAATAACATGGTTGATCGTGGGGGTCCAGCCACTGGGTACCCCTGCGATCTCTGCTGCGGCACCCCAGTCATCCGGTGCACAGAGCACACTCCATGCAGTGCTTGTTGACTCGCGAACACAGCCGCCATGCCCCCTCCATTCATGTTGATGGGGAGAGGCTAGTACACAGCCGTTATGTCCCCTCCCATAGACATAAATGGAGGGGTGTGGCGTGACATCACGATCACAGAAGCCCCAGGCTTCTATGACCGTAATGCGGCGGCCAGACCCCCATGATCAGACATGTTATCCCCTATCCTTTGGTTAGGGGATAACATGTATAGGGGCAGAGTACCCCTTTAAGGACTTAATTCCGTTTCAGGTCAGCAGCTTCTAGCCTTTGTATCTTATGTTTGTTAGCCTTTGTAGTTAAAGAAGCTGGCACATAAATGAATGCAAGGACCATAAAATATATATTTTTTATTTCACTCATTTCAATGTTTTCTCCTAAAATAACAATATTCTCTTAAACTGTTACCTGGAACATTTTCTAATTGTAAAATCTTACAAGGAATCCAGGACCTACATCTACATAATCTAAACTGCTTTCAAGAACAATATGTATTACATGGAAAAAGTGTTAGACCCCCAAACAAAGAAACAGGAATTTACATGTAACCACAATAAAGCCCAGCTCTAAATGTGAAAAACATGAATAAAATAAACCATTATGCTTTGCCAGCTTTCTAGCTAGTAAGTATATATGCATATTCAGTTTATGCTTATTATTTCTCCATTGTAAAAAGCCAAAATCTTTACAAACTAAGATTTTAGCTTACATGGCTTTGTGACAATTTTCAGGACAATGTACATAAAGTCCTTAGATGTGCCTCTTTATATTTGGAAGTGGGAAAGAGGGACAGGAGACAGAAATATGCAGCATATTTTAAATCTTTAAACACATTTGTCACATGTTATTTATGGCTTAAACCAGTCCCGATGTCATAAACCACATTTAAAATCATGTCTGGTAATAACCTAAAGGGTCACCTATCTAACTCACATAATTTCCCAACTTTAAATGCAAATAGCAAACTTTTTTCAAATTAGTAAAGCTATGCTGCCATCAACCATACATACATACCATATACTGTAGTGCTCAAGTAGTATTTTAGGCCATAGACAACTGCCAATACATACTAATCACAATGGGAAACAGATTTGTAAATGACTTCTATTAAAAAAGCTTAATCCTTCCAATACTTATTAGCTGCTGAATACTACAGAGAAAATTATTTTCTTTTTGGAACACAGAGCTTTCTGCTGACATCATGACCACAGTGCTCTCTGCTGATATCTCTGTCCATTTTAAGGACTGTCCAGAGTAGGAGAAAATCCCCATAGCAAACATATGCTGCTCTGGACGGTTCCTAAAATGGACAGAGATGTCAGCAGAGAGCACTGTGGTCATGATGTCAGCAGAGAGCACTGTGTTCCAAAAAGAAAAGAATTTCCTCTGTAGTATTCAGCAGATAATAAGTACTGGAAAGATAAAGATTTTTTAATAGAAGTCATTTACAAATCTGTTTAATTTTCTGGTACCATTTGATTTAAAAAAAAAATTTAAAAGTTTTCCACTGCAGTACCCCTTTAACCGTCACTAGTTTGGCAAACTTAGAGAAAGTTTTAGCTGGCCATATACTTGTATAATATGCACCATTCAAATTAATTTCCATCTAGGTAATACATATCTGGCATATGATGTCACATCTCAAGCCACTTCCCTACTCACTGAACTTTGCCCCTTTACCACTAAATCATGCCTAAGTGTGAAGTGAGTAGCAAAAAGTTTTCAAAACACAAAATAAATGTGGTGCCAGTTTTTGGCACAAGTTAACCACTTAGGGACACAGGACGTACAGGTACGCCTTCGCTCCCTGGTACTTAAGGACCCAGGGCATACCTGCACGCCTGTTGGAATTTCGATCCCCACCACCCACCGGGCAGGGACCGGACCAGGGTGACTGCTGATAACTATCAGCAGGCACCCCGTGCAAATGCCCAGGGGTTGCTTAGACCCCCCCCAATGTCGGTGATCGCCGCATATTGCCGGTGAATTCACACTGGCGATTTGCGGTGATTCCGGGTCATACGGGTCCAAGACACCCACGATCCCCCTGAAGGGATAGGAGTGAGGTGATAGGAGTGCCACCCCTCCTATCCCTGCTATTGGTCATTCAGAAGCGACAATCAATAGCAGATCTGGGGCAGGGGGTTAACGTTCGATTTCCCCACTCTGCCCACCCACTGTAGTCCAGACAGAGCGGGGGAACCGACGGTCCACTTACCATCGGTAGCAGCAGCGGGTAGTGATCGGCCCCAGCAGAGGACGGCGATGCGACTCCCTGGATCCTACGGAAGCTGGTGAGTTGCCTAGCAACATCTGGAGCGCTACAGTTTGGAGACCACTATACAGTGGTCTCTAAACTGTAGCCCTCCACATGTTGTTAAACTACAATTCCCATCATGCCCACACAGCAGTTTGCTGTCTGGGCATGCTGGCATTTGTAGTTTTGCAACATCTGGAGGGCCACAGTTTGGAGATCACTGTGAAGTGGTCTCTAAACTGTAACCCTCCAGAAGTTGTAAAACTGCAAATATCGGCATGCCCAAACAGAAAACAGCTGTCTCGGCATGCTGGGAGTTGTAGTTGCGTAGCTCCAGCTGTGCATAACTACATCTCCCAGCATGCCCTTCGGCGATCAGTACATGCTGGGAGTTGTAGTTTTGTAACAGCTGGAGGCACACTGGTTGGAAAATACTGAGTTAGGTAACAGAACCTAACTGAAGGTTTTCCAACCAGTGTGCCTCGAGCTGTTGCAAAAGTACAACTCCCAGCAGGAGTTTCCTAGCGGGAAACTCACTGCAAACCCCCTCCAGTATGAATGTACCCTAAAAACACTACACTACACTAACACATAATAAAGAGTAAAACACAACATATACACCCCCTTACACTGTCCCCACCCAATAAAAAACTTATTGTACGGCAGTGTTTCCAAAACGGAGCCTTCAGCTGTTGCAAAACAACAACTCCCAGCGTTTCTCTCACTTCGGAGCCCTGACGTATTTCAAGGAAACAGTTTAGGGCCACATATGGGGTATTTTCGTACTCGGGAGAAATTGCGTTACAAAATTTGGGGGGCTTTTTCTCCTTTTACCCCTTTTGAAAAGGAAAGGTTGGGGGCTACATCAGCCTGTTAGTGTAAAAAAATAAAAAAAAATTACACTAACTTGCTGGTGTTGCCCCATACTTTTTTATACATACTTTTTTATTTTCACAAGTGGTAAAAGGAAAAAAAGACCTCGAAAATTTGTAACGCAATACCCCATATGTTGGCGTGAAATGCTCTGCGGACGCACAACAAGGCTTAGGAGTGAGAGTGCACTATGTACATTTAAGGCCTAAATTGGTGATTTGCACAGGGGTGGCTGATTTTACCCACATGTGACCTCATTTTGGAAACTACACCCCTGACGGAATGTAACAAGGGTTATAGTGGGCCTTAACACCCCACAGGTGTTTGAAGAATTTTCATTAAAGTTGGATGGGAAAATGAAAAAAAAAATTTCCACAAAAATGCTGGTGTTACCCTAAATTTTTCATTTTCACAAGGGAAAATAGGAAAAAAAGCCCCCCAAACTTTGTAACCCCATTTCTTCTGAGTAAGAACATACCTCATATGTGGATGTAAAGTGCTCTGTGGGCGCACTACAATGCTCAGAAGAGAAGGAGCGCCATTGGGCTTTTGAAGAGAAAATTTGTCCAGAATTGAAGGCCAAGTGTGTTTACAAAGCCCCCATAGTACCAGAACAATGGACCCCCCATATGTGACCCCATTTTGGAAACTACACCCCTCATGTACTCTAATAAGGGGTACAGTGAGCATGTACGCCCCACAGGTGTCTGACAGATTTTTACGAACAGTGGTCCATGAAAATAGGCTACAAATTTTGGGGGGCTTTTTCTCCTATTACACCTTGTAAAAGTTCAAAAACAGGGTCTACAATAACATGCGACTGTAAAAAATGAAGATTTTTCATTTTCTCCTTCACTTTGCTGCTATTCCTGTGAAACACTTAAAGGGTTAACAAACTTTCTGAATGTCATTTTGAATACTTTGAGGGGTACAGTATTTAGAATGTGGTCATTTGTGTGGTATTTCTAATATGAAGTCCCTTCAAATCCACTTCAAAACTGAACTGGTCCCTGAAAAATTCTGATTTAGAAAATTTTGTGAAAAAGTGGAAAATTGCTGTTTAACTTTGAAGCCCTCTGGTGTCTTCCAAAAGTAAAAACATGTCAACTTTATGATGCAAATATAAAGTAGACATATTGTATATGTGAATCAATATATAATTTATTTGGGATGTCCATTTTCCTTGTAAGCAGAGAGCTTCAACGTTTAAAAAATGCAAAATTGTAAAGAAATGTTATCAAATTTAGACATTTTTCACCAAGAAATAATGCAAGTATCGACAAAATTTTACCACTAACATAAATTAGAATATGTCACGAAAAAACTATCTCAGAATCAGAATGAAAAGTAAAAGCATTCCAGAGTTATTAATGCTTAAAGTGACAGTGGTCAGATGTGCAAAAAATGGCTGGGTCCTTAAGGTGAAACTCCTTAAGGGGTTAACCTAGAATATTTGGCATATTTGGAATAGAAAGTCTCCCCTTTTATCTGTATTTTAGGTCAAACCACAATTTTCTTAGCGTAATGTCAGTCATGGTGTCCAGATATTGCTAACATCTGTTCACTTCCAGCCACTGAGGATTAATAGCTGACTCTATAATGATTTTATATTGTTGCGTATGATCAGTCCAACAGTTGTTTTTTCACTTGTTATTCATGTTTGATCTGTTGAACTGATATTAACCTATGATTAGCTAGTATGTTGTAGCAGAAAAAAACATACATAATAATAATAACAATTCTCATAATAATGATAGTCATAGCAGAGATATGGAGGTGCCGTCACTGCTGTGTCACGGAAAGGTACTGTACACACGGCAACAATTGCACATATTCCCAGTTTAAGAGAAGGTGAGTGGTGCTCTACATTAAAGTACCAGTATATGTTGCACAAATGTAGAAAAAAAGCAAAGATGGAGCACTCACCACAAATTTCTTCTTCTTTTAGTCTTTATTCCAATGAGCTTAGATGCACAAAGATGAACACTGGACAGGTGGAGGGGAACGGGTAACGGACAGGAGGCAAGGAGAAAGCTCATTGGAATAAAGACTAAAAGAAGAAAAAATTTGTGGTTAGTGCTCCATCTTTTCTTTTTTTCTATACTCGTGTAATAATAGTCATGGCATTTATAATAATGATTGGAGTAATAATATTTTGTAAATGTTTTTGTTCCAGGTGATTACCAATTATGGAATTTCTCCAAAAGAGAATCGAGGAGACCAGCCAATACTTACCATCCACCAAAGGAGAGCTTTGACATGAAGTCTACATTTCAAGACCATTTTCGGTTCTGGCCAATTAGACCCACACAGTCCTATAAACCAGTACATTTGTATACAGGATCCTTACCGCCTGTAAATTATATAACAAATTATAAGCTAGAGTATGTGCCATACCAGATAGAAAAAATACGTGTTCATAAAAAGGAAAATTATAGACCCAATGAAGAGCCATTTGATTGCCTTACTACTAATATGAGAGATTATAAAGGTCTACCGGGAAATGCAGCAAAATTAATAAAACCCAGATACTGCTTAATGGACTCAGATATGCCATTCAGTGGAATGACTGAAGTTCAGGACAAGTATCAAATATGGCCTATACCACCATCCCTTATAAAAAAGACTGTTACCTATAAGAAGCCTACAGATAAAATGGACTTCATGTCAACTACCCAGTATGATTTCACACCACACGTTCTTCAACGGCAGGCACCATGTAAGCCAGGCAAAAAACTCAGGGAGTGTTCTAAAGCTTTTGAAGCAAGTTCAACAATGAGAGAAGATTTCAAGCCTTGGCAGTGCAAGAAGGCATCCCCGGTGCTGCCACAATTAAATCTTGACCTTCCAGTAGGCTCATTTGAGAATACAACTACTACTAGACATGACTATGTCCTGTACCCTCTCTCGCAAGCCATGTCTTTCAGAACAGTTGATAAAACATTTCACAAAGATCTGCCCGGGTATGTTTATCTTGGGATGGACTCTCTTGGACACATGCAGAACAAATTACAGTCTAAAAAAGAAAATAAATCTGACTTTACTCACACAACAGCAGTTCCACTATCTGCCGAATGTTTTCCACCAGAAAAAAACTTTGTGTCACCCAGTAAAATGTAAAATGGTTGGGTCACGTGGAAATAAACATTGGTAATATCCAATATCTTTGTTTTCCTGGAGTTTATTTTTTAGCTTTAGGTTTCTCTTATACTAACGTGAACAAATTGTTGCTATTTTGGCATATGCTAGTCATTCCTGTAACATACAATAATGTCAGCTAAATCTCTACCAATTAACCAGAACCTTTGCCATGTATAGTTTTCCCTACGGTAACTTGTAGATGTACGGTATACTGCAAACAACCTGCAAACAATTACAGCTGCCTTTCCGGCATCTTTTGTTCTATGACGAGTTGGAGGAAAGAAAACTATGGTACATTTCATGAACTACATGCAGGTATGTTTGGCTGCTGTATGAATTTAAGGGCATCTCCAAAGTATAGAAATGGATACCTACAAACGCTGAGCTTTATAATACACTGGGCCCAGCGTCATCAAGGGCATTGACTTTCCTGTAGGGTTTCAGTGCTCTCTTCTTTGCTTCCTTTGACCTCTACTTCTCACAATTGCAACGGATTAGGTGCTTCTCTGTCCCTTTTACATTCCCTGTTTCCAGTATCAGAGGTATGAGCTGCTTTCTCATGGAGTGTTCCTTTATTCTTTATGTCTAGATTCATAAACTTTCAGCAGCTAATACTGGCTTTTATATATAAAAACTTATTTTTTTTTCCCCTTTCTTAAAGCATACCTGTCAGATCCCACAAAAAAACAAAACAAGAACAAGAACAACAAAAAAAATAATAATCATGTACATGTAATTTTTATGTCTCTCTCACACATATAGCATATTACGGCTGCTCAATGTCTTTTCAATTGTCTCAAAGGGAGGGGGCGTTTCCTTCTCTTGCCTGCACTCTGATGACTGTGATGCTGCAGATTCTTTGCGGTGTTAGGGTTTGTTCACGAGTGCTAAATACGCTGCAGATTTTTGCTACTGATTTTCTGCTGCAGATTTTACTGTTATCACCAGAAAATCTACTACAGAAAATCTGCAGCATAAATAATAAATGTGAATATACTTTAAATCAATATAAAAGAACAGATAAACACAGCATAAAATCTGCAACGTATACAGGACGTGTGAACATACTATAAGGGTGAACTCATATGTGTCAGATAAGTTGCAGATATTTCTGCAATTGTCCTTTTTATCAGAAATATTCCCATTCAAGTAAATGAACTGAAGTCAGTAAGCCAGCAGCTGCCATATTCATTCCCTGTCTGCTCCTCTGCTTTCAGCCTCTTTCAGTACATGGCAGCATAGTATAAACACACCTCATTCTTCCAGAAATGTTCCAATAAAGTTTTATTTGCCTCTCACAAAAAAAAAAAAAAAAATGTAACCCCCCCAAAATAAAAACTCATACCTTTACTGTCATGGGTAATTTTAGAAAAAAACATGCTGAGACCAGTACAATTTGTGACAACACTATATTAGTAAGTAATATATCTTGGGTGATAGTTTTCTTGAAATATAGTTTTCGGATAGTGGAATACCCCTTTAGTGCCTTACACGTGCAGTCACATGCTGCGTGATTCCTTTCTTTATTTGTGCCCTACATTCATGTAAATAAAGAAGTGATTTTAAATGCAATGGTAAGTGTCGCAGTTTATATGCATCTTCTTGTTTGGACATTTGTTATACCTTTCTGTGTTCTTTTATTCCTCCATTGTCTAACATGGTTACTTTTGGTTCCATTTATTTGTAAAGTGTGAGAATAAAATTGAATAAAGTAGGGGTTGCAGTTAGAGGCCATTACCTCCAATGAGCAGAGAAAAGAAATGCGCAGTATATTTCCAGTATAGTTTTTCACTCTCTTAGGTTTCATGCACTGCAGCCAAGGAAGTTTTGTTATCAAGCAATCTCTGGGCCACCCTGCTCTTATTAGTATGAAGTATTCAACATGTTGTTGGATTTTCTATTACACTGCCAGTGACACTCGATATGTCATAGTACACACTGACGTACTGTAGAGCCAAGCTCAGAAAGGTAATATATCTCTAAATGCACAAACTGTTTATACCTTAACTTTCTCTGCATAATAAGTCATTTCCAGGTCAGGAAATATCCTACTAAATGCCGAGAAAGTATACGGAGCGGATATTGACTATACTATGTCCAGTTACAGGCTTGTTGTTTTATCTCATTGCTCACAGCTTATTTACCTAGTGCATTGGATGTGGTGTTAATACATCTGGAAGCAATCTGCAGATTCCAGCGGATGACATTATGGAGACTCATGTCTTGTGCAAGTATAGTGTACGTACAATTATCATGACTATATGACTAGGGGATCAAATAGATCCGCTGTGACCATATCATCTCCATACACCCCCCCACTGCAGACCAACTTTTATTAAATAACAAAATAATAAGATACTATATAAACATTTTTAACCTCTAGAGGAGCCATGACATAAATGTACATCATGGTGCCCTGAGACTTAGTCCACCATGACGTACATTTCCACCATAAACATAAAGCGACATAAAGATGCATTTGCTTAATGCGTCTGGGCTTCTATGAGCAGCCAGGACCTTGCTGCTAATGGCGGACATTATTGATTCCGCTGATGGCCGCCATTATCCCTTGAGATAATGTGATTAATACTGACATGGAAGCTAAAGCAGTTGCGGTGCAGCTGAGACTTAGCAGAGCACCCACAGCAAAATTGCAGGGGAGATGGGGACTGGAGCTCAGCTTACTTGCTCCACGTTTGACTCTGGTGATCCTTTTCTATAATTTGCCTTCTGGCAGACTATAGAAACATAGAATGTGTCAGTAGATAAGAACCATGTGGCCCATCTAGTCTGCCCAATAATCTGAATGCTGGGAATAATCCCTGGCCCTATCTTATATGAAGGATAGCCTTATGTCTATCTCTATCTTATATGAAGGATAGCCTTATGCCTATCTCTATGTTATATGAAGGATAGCCTTATGCCTATCTCTATCTTATATGAAGGATAGCCTTATGCCTATCTCTATCTTATATGAAGGATAGCCTTATGCCTATCTCTATCTTATATGAAGGCTAGCCTTATGCCTATTTCTATTTTATATGAAGGCTAGCCTTATGTCTATCTCTATCTTATATGAAGGATAGCCTTATGCCTATCTCTATCTTATATGAAGGATAGCCTTATGCCTATCTCTATGTTATATGAAGGATAGCCTTATACCTATCCCTATCTTATATGAAGGATAGCCTTATGTCTATCTCTATCTTATATGAAGGATAGCCTTATGCCTATCTCTATCTTATATGAAGGCTAGCCTTATGCCTATCTCTATCTTATATGAAGGATAGCCTTATGCCTATCTCTATCTTATATGAAGGATAGCCTTATGCCTATCTCTATCTTATATGAAGGCTAGCCTTATGTCTATCTCTATCTTATATGAAGGATAGCCTTATGCCTATCTCTATCTTATATGAAGGATAGCCTTATGCCTATCTCTATCTTATATGAAGGCTAGCCTTATGTCTATCTCTATCTTATATGAAGGCTAGCCTTATGTCTATCTCTATCTTATATGAAGGCTAGCCTTATGCCTATCTCTATCTTATATGAAGGCTAGCCTTATACCTATCTCTATCTTATATGAACGCTAGCCGTATGCCTATCTCTATCTTATATGAAGGGTAGCCTTATACCTATCTCTATCTTATATGAAGGGTAGCCTTATACCTATCCCTATCTTATATGAAGGATAGCCTTATGCCTATCTCTATCTTATATGAAGGATAGCCTTATGCCTATCTCTATCTTTATGAAGGATAAACTTATACCTATCTCTATCTTATATGAAGGCTAGCCTTATACCTATCCCTATCTTATATGAAGGCTAGCCTTATGCCTATCTCTATCTTATATGAAGGCTAGCCGTATGCCTATCTCTATCTTATATGAAGGGTAGCCTTATACCTATCTCTATCTTATATGAAGACTAGCCTTATGCCTATCTCTATCTTATATGAAGGATAGCCTTATGCCTATCTCTATCTTATATGAATGATAACCTTTTACCTATCTCTATCGTATATGGAGGATAGCCTTATACCTATCCCTATCTTATATGAAGAATAGCCTTATGCCTAACTCTATCTTATATGAAGGACAGCCTTATGTCTATCCCTATCTTATATGAAGGATAGCCTTATGCCTATCTCTATCTTATATGAAGGATAGCCTTATGCCTATCTCTATCTTATATGAAGGATAGCCTTATACCTGGCCCTATCTTATATGAAGGATAGCCTTATGCTTATCCCATGCATGTTTAAACTCCTTCACTGTATTTGCAGCTACCACTTCTGCAGGAAAGCTATTCTGTGCATCCACTACTCTCTCAGTAAAGTAATACTTCCTGATATTACTGCAGAAACCTTTGCCCCTTTAAAACTATGTCCTCTTGTGGTAGTTTTTCTTCTTATAATATACTATCCTCCTTTATCATGTTGATTCACTTTATGTAAACGTTTCTATCATATCCCTTTTAACCTTTTCTGGTAAGTTTTATCCTGCAGTCTATGTACTAGTTTAGTAGCCCTTCTCTGAACTCTCTCCAAAATATCTATATTCTTCTGGAGATACGGCCTCCAGTACTGCGCACAATACTCAGAGTGAGGTCTGTACAGCTGCAAGAGCACTTCCCTCTCTACTTCTAATACCTCTCCATATACACCCAAGCATTCTCACAGCATTTCCTGCTGCTCTATAACATTGTTTGCCTACCTAACATTTTAAGTGCAATCTATCCCAGAGTGTTATGCACTAGACCAGCCTACTTCCATGACTCAAGCCAAGCCCCGAAACACCACTGGCCCTGCAAATATGCCGCAAAGCTGTGATTGCCTGTCGCATCCGTGAACAACTTCAAGTCCTAGTTGAACACCTACCCCTTCATGACAATAAACCTCCCATTGTACCCCCCCCCCCTTAAAAAAAACAACCCACCCCAATTGGCATGCAAAATTAAGGTGGCCCAACAAGAACTGCACATTGAGAAGCTGCATCTACTGCTAGCTTCAGGTCAGCCAACTTGTCATCTGGCAACCTACATTCTATCACCATCGTATTAAAGGGGTATTCCAGGCCAAAACTTTTTTTTATATATCAACTGGCTCCGGAAAGTTAAACAGATTTGTAAATTACTTCCATTAAAAAATCTTAATCCTTCCAATAGTTATTAGCTTCTGAAGTTGAGTTGCTGTTTTCTGTCTAACTGCTTTCTGATGACACATCCCAGGAGCTGTGCAGCTCCTATGGGGATATTTTCCCATCATGCACAGCTCCCGGGACGTGACATCATCATTGAGCAGTTAGACAGAAAACTTCAGAAGCTAATAACTATTGGAAGGATTAAGATTTTTTAATAGAAGTAATTTACAAATCTGTTTAACTTTCCGATGCCAGTTGATATATAAAAAAAAGTTTTTGCCTGGAATACCC
This sequence comes from Hyla sarda, assembly GCF_029499605.1. Taxonomy (NCBI): domain Eukaryota; kingdom Metazoa; phylum Chordata; class Amphibia; order Anura; family Hylidae; genus Hyla; species Hyla sarda. The sequence continues at coordinate 334,053,122 of NC_079189.1, read as the reverse complement.
CTTTAATGATGATGTCCAAAAACTTCAGCTCAGTAGCTGGCCCCTCCATCTTGTTGGGGGCTAATGGAACCCTAAACGAGCGTGCTATTCTTTTGATGTCTACAACAAAAGCACACAAACTGTCTAACTTAAAGGGGCACTCCTGTGGTCAACGTGTTTTTCCGTTTTTGACTTACCCTATTTGTTTCATTTCTATTCTTGTTGTTTAGCCTACTCTATTTCCGTTCTTTGTTGTCTTTTTATCCCTCACTTTGTTTTCCTATCTTTGCTTCTATTTCCTGTTTCTTTCTGTGCTGAAAACTACAAATCCCAGCATGCCACATACCTTGCTGGTTTGGGGCGGCTCCTTTTTTTTGTTTGTTCCGCCCTTTACCCATCCTACTATTTTCCTGGGTCGGCCCCATTATACACAGAACACTAACATAATCAGCCTTGGTTGGGATACACTGGCATACACACACAAAAGGGACTACAACTCCCAGCATGTGTCATTCAGGAGTCTTCAGTCTGTGGTATAACACCAGCATGCTGCCTCTGTAGTCTCCTGGAGGTTGTAGTTCACCACACCTCTGTAGGGCATACACCAGTGTTTCCCAACCAGAGTGCCTCCAGGTGTTGCAAAACTACTACTACCAGCATGCCCGGAAAGCCTTTGGGCATGCTAGGAGTTGTAGTTTTGCAACAGCTGAAGGCACACTGGTTGGGAAACACTGGTGTAACATGATGTGTATGCTGAATAGGCTAGAACAGTGTTTCCCAACCAGTGTATCTCCAGCTGTTGCAAATCTACAACTCTCCAAAGTCTGTCAGGGCATGCTGGGAGTTGTAGTTTTGCAACAGCTGGAGGCACACTGGTTTGTAAACACTAGCATACACACACACAACAGGGACTACAACTCCCAGCATGTGTCATTCAGGAGTCCCACCCTCCCCCTTCACATATAGGGGGAGATTTATCAAAACCTGTGCAGAGGAAAACTTGGCCAGTTGCCCATAGCAACCAATCAGCTTGCTGCTTTCATTTTTATGAAGGCCTGTGAAAAATGAAAGAAGCAATCTGATTGGTTGCTATGGGCAACTTGGCAAGTTTTCCTCTGCACAGGTTTTGATAAATCTCCCCCACAGAGATCATTCCCAGTATGAGATTTATTCCCCTGCAGTCCATACATCCCCAGCCCGTGCACCTTCTCATCCTCCCCTTCAGATAACACTTATCTTCTCTGTGTTCTTTCTCCTGTGCAGACCTGTGTCCTTAGAATACAGAGCAGGGGGGAGGGGAGGTGAGGAGCTGTGTGCTCAGCTGGATGAGATGAGGGGGCGTGGCTTATTCCTCTCATGCAGACAGAGAAAAAAAAAAGCTATGACATCTTGTCCACAACAGACTCAGAACTGTGGACATCAGTAAAAGAAAACCCTCGGAACTACAGAACTTCCTGCCCAACAAACAGGTAAGAAAAACACACACATGCTGCCAAAACATATAACACATGTATATTGCAAAAAAACTAAACTTACAAAGAAGATGCCATATAGTCAAAAAAATTAACCACCGGAGTACCCCTTTAAGTCATCCAAGTAGAGTAGGACAGAAGTAACTTGGGATTCTGTCCACACCACCCATTCACAACTGCTCCCAACGACAACACCCAAACAAGTTAAACTGTCTGGATGTATCGGCAGAAGACTGAAAACTGCTTTGATGTCCGTCTTGAAACTGCACAAAGTTCTGGATCAATCCCATTATTCCCCAGCTCCCCCCGCCAGATGCATGAGGTGGTGAATCAGCCGGTACTTTTTGGGCACCTTTTTCGGGACCAACTCTAAAGGGGATAAATGCAACTCCGGCAGAGAGGAGAAAAACCGTCCACCTATCCAGCCCAAATCCACCTTTTCAGCCACCATCTGCTTTTTTGGGTACTGCACAACGAACAGTAACATCTTTTCTACTTTTAACAGCATTGTCCCTCTTCTGGTCAGCCCCCTCCCCAGTCACTTTTCCTGATGAAAACAAAGGGACAAGCTTTAAGAGCCCCCACAGAACCTGTGTTGAAAATGGCATACTCTGCTGCACTTCAGCTGCCAGCAACATCCTTTATCCCTTCCCAACGACCGCCCTGATGCGAACAGAAAAATGCAGATTTCCTCATAAAAGGGCTGAGAAAGCCCCCCTCCTTCCCCTCGATGCTGCGATCAGCTGCATCCACAGACTAATGTCTTTATGATCCCACTGTAACGAAGGGTAGACTGCCTTCCTCTGCCCAAACTGCTTGTCATACTGCAGTCTAGCATTCCTCCATAAACCCTATATGCCTCCCCCACAGAATTGAGGTAACAAAAGAGCCCCAAACTGTTCTCCGGTGCGTTTTCCCCAATTACATTGGCCAAAATGGCAAATACCTGCAACAAGTTGGAAAACGTATGCAGTAGCTGATACCATTTCCACTCTTCCTCCTTTTTCTTAGACTAATCGGGTTAACCCAGTTGAGATTAAAGGGGTATTCCGAGGTTAACTAACTTTTAACTATCCTGCCCATTATGAATAATATTGCTATTTTTACATTTAGTTGCTATACCGCTCTGCCGTGAATCGTCCCCTTTTTCTTCATTATATGATTCCCCCCAGGTCCCTCACGGCAGCTGGTATCAGGGGGCTTGGCTATTTCTTGTATTTTCTCACAAGCTAGCCCCCTAATAACATTTGCGGTCCATCTGTATGTCCTGATGTGCCGACGTTCCCTGCGTTTCCTGCCAAGATCACAGGACACTAGCACGTCAGAAGGACGTGCAGATGGACTGCAAACGTCATCAAGGTGCTGACTTGTGAGGAAATACAAGAAATAGCCAAGTCACCGTATACCAGCTGCCGCCTCGAGCCGCAAAGGATTGTGAGACGAACGTCATCAGGACCTGAAAGGAAACGCTAGAACTTGGGGGACCATATAATGAAGAAAAAGAAGATGATCCCCTGCAGAGCAGTATAACAAGTAAATGTAAAACTAGCATAATTATTAATTATGGACAGGATAGTTTAAAGTTAGTTAACCCCAGAATATCCCTTTAAGTTTTTCAAGGGAAAGTAGAGAAATTTTATTTACATATTACCCCTTTCATATAAGGTCCCTAACCTCCAACTTCAACTGCACGTCCCATTGGAACTTTTCGAAACACACATACATGTTACCCCTCCCCAAGACCGCCACACAAACCTCCTCACCCATATTTTCCACCACTGCTGCCACTTAAGGCCCCCTTATGGCCCAACCTGCCCCCATGACTGCCCACCCAATTGCCCTGCAGACTGCCCCACAACTCTGGAAAGCCCTTACGCCACCACAATTAACCCTGCTATTGACTCTACGCACCCCTGCAGCAACACCTGCACATCTTGGAACAAAATTTGCAACTCCTGTGCTCAGTGAGTTCATAATAAATTCCCTGTGTATTCCTCATCTAGATTTTATAGTGGGATATGCTACAATATTATGAAGTAAGGATTGATGGTGCCAGTAAATGACTGCAAGAAGTTTGGGAGTCTGACAAATATTATGTCTGTGAATATACAGTAGGGCGAAAAAGTATTTAGTCAGCCACAAATTGTGCAAGTTCTCCCACTTAAAAAGATGAGAGAGGCCCACAATTTTCATCATAGGTATACCTCAACTATGAGAGACATAATGAGAAAAAAATCCATAAAATCACATTGTCTGATTTTTAAAGAATTTATTTGCAAATTATGGTGGAAAATAAGTATTTGTTCACCTACAAACAAGCAAGATTTATGTCTCTCACAGACCTGTACCTTCTTCTTTAAGAGTCCCATCTGTCCTCCACTTGTTACCTGTATTAATGGCACATGTTTGCACTTGTTATCTGTATAAACGACACCTATCCACAACCTCAAACAGTCAAACTCCAAACTACACTATGGCCAAGACCAAAGAGCTGTTGAAGGACACCAGAAACAAAATATGTAGATGTCATGTCTGTCCTGGTCTGTGTTCACACACAGCTATTGGATTTGCTGTGTGTGAACAGTTTTATGTTGTCTGGTCAGGGAATAGTTAATGTCTCTGTTCACACACAGCTATTGGATTTGCTGTGTGTGAACAGTTTTATGTTGTCTGGTCAGGGAATAGTTAATGTCTCTGGCTTTTTCAGCCTCAGCATCTGTTAGCCAATAGCCTTTAGGGTGTGTCTATTTAAAGTCAGCCCAGTCTAACCTCTGGGCTGGTGATTGACTTCATTTCTTCCTGACTTGCTAACATGCTGGATATGCTGCTAATGGAGGCTTTTGGTGAAACACTCCATATTTGAGCTTTCAATCTACTATCTCTGTTTTAGCATGCACTTTGTATTTTCTGGTTTTAGCCATGTTAGGTGGCATGCTCTTAGTGCATTTTAAGCTGTGTTTGTTTAGTCGGTTTTAAGATTTGTTTATCCTTTCTGCTATGTGTCTGTTCACACTGTTTTCTCTTGTATCCATTTATGTGAAGTTCTGTGTTTTATATTTCTGTTTTCTTACTGGGCCAGCACCCTGTCCACACTGAGTGTGCCGCTGGCCAGTAGTCTATTTGGATTTATTATTAATGGCTACTCCTATAGTGGCGCGGAATGTCCAGTTTGTGTGTTCAGTTTGAACAGTGTTCTATAAATATATCCTGTGTATCTAGGCATCCCTGTTACTACTCCATGGGACTCCTTGTCTACTGGAGGTGTTCTGAAGGGATTGCGATTATTCCTGTCTTGTGTTCAGTGTGAACAGTGTTCTATAAATATATCCTGTGTATCTAGGCATCTCTATTACCTGTCCATGGGGACTTTGTGTCTATTGGAGGTTTTGCAGAGGGAATGCGAATATTCCTGATTAGCGATAGATCCCTGTTTCTGGTCCATGGGGGCTTTGTGTCTTCTGGATGTTCAGGGGGATCATGCTATATTCCTGTCTGTTCCTAAAGTCTGTTGACTTATCCGTTTTCCAATCTGGTGTTTTGAACTCTATTTTAATTTTAATTTAAGATCTTTGGAGTTCTGTACATGACTACTGATCTATAGTGTCCTCTATTCATGACCACGGATCTATAGTGTCCTCTGTTCATGACCACTGAGTCCTCTATTCATGTCCGCTGATCTATAGTGTCCTCTGTTCATGACCGCTGATCCATAGTGTCCTCTGTGCTGCTCACTGATCTGTGTCCTCTGAACTTAATCTGTTATAGACTATGTTCCTGATATGTTTCTGGTTGTGACCAACTATTTATTAGTATGTGTTTTTATTAGGCCCCTGCACTCAGGGAGGGACCGGCACCCAGTTGTCGATCCACCGTTTAGGGTGGATGGGCAAGTAGGCAGTGAGAGATGTTTTAGGATCAGTTTAGGTCTCACTTTCCCTGCCCCCGGCCAGTCCCTGACAGTAGGCCTGCACCAGGCTGGGAAGACTGAATCTGCAATAGGCAAGCAGCTTGGTGTGAACAAATCAACTGTGGGAGCAATTATTAGAAAAGGGAAGACAAACAAGACCACTGATAATCTCCCTCAATCTCAAGATCTCACCCTGTGGTGTCAAAATGATCACAAGAACTGTGAGCAAAAATCCCAGAACCACAAGGGGGGACCTAGTGAAGGACCTGCAGAGAGCTGGGACCAAAGTAACAATGGCTGCCATCAGTAACACACTACACTGCCGGGGACTCGAATCTTGCAGACTCAGACATGTCCCCCTGCTTAAGCCAGTACATGTACGGGCCCATCTGAAGTTTGCTAGAGAGCATTTGAATGAGCCAGAAGAGTATTGTGAGAATTTCATATGGTCAGATGAAACCAAAGTAGAACTTTTTGGTAAAAACTCAACTCATTGGCCCTCATTTACTATTGCAAACCGACATGTTTTGTTGGGTTGTGTGCCAGATTCTGTCGCATTGCACCAGAAATTCTGTCTGCACCAGATTTTGAGCCTGAATTTGCACCAAAATTGAAAAACCCCGACAGATGGCAATCTGCCATTTTGCTGAGAAAACCCGAAAACCCTGAGGAAAAGGGGGCATGGTCTCCAAAAAGGGGCATGTTCCCGACATTTTCACAAAAATCCAACATAGTCACTAAGGTTTCCACATAAAATATGGTGGAATTTAAGCTGAGGAAAACCCTACAGATCAGAGCATGTGTAAAAAAAGCTAAGTGTATGGAAAGTGGAAAATGTTGTGAAACCTTAGTAAATACCGTGGAAAATCAATTGTAGGGAATTAAAACCCACAAAGAAACCTACACTCCACTCTTAGTAAAGAAGGGCCATTGTGTTTGGAGAAGAAAGAATGCTGAGTTGCATCCAAAGAACACCATACCTACTGTGAAGCATTAGAGTGGAAACATCATGATTTGAGGCTGTTTTTCTGCTAAGGGACCAGGACGACTGATCCTTGTAAAGGAAAGAATGAATGGGGCCATGTATCGTGAGATTTTGAGTGAAAACCTCCTTCCATCAGCAAGGGCATTGAAGATGAAACGTGGCTGGGTCTTTCGGCATGGCAATGATCCCAAACACACTGCCCGGGCAACAAAGGAGTGGCTTCGTAAGAAGCATTTTAAGATCCTGGAGTGGCCTAGCCAGTTTCCACATCTCAACCCATAGAAAACCTTTGGAGGGAGTTGAAAGTCTGTGTTGCCCAGCGACAGCCCCAAAACATCACTGTTCTAGAGGAGATATGCATGAAGGAATGGGCCAAAATACCAGCAACAGTGTGTGAAAACCTTGTGAAGACTTACAGAAAACTTTGACCTCTGTCATTGCCAAAAAAGAGGAAAATGCAGAAAAAAAGGATAGAAATGGTGCAATATAGTGCCGAGATATAGTATAGAGTAGTGAAAAAAGTAATATTGGACCTGCTCACCTTTGTATTCCACCTTTCCACATCTGTTTTTCCTGCATTGCCAACAAAGGGTATATAACAAAGTATTGAGATGAACTTTTGTTATTGACCAAATACTTTTGTCCACCATAATTTGCAAATAAATTCTGTAAAAATCAGACAATGTGATTTTATGGATTTTTTTTTCTCATTATGTCTCTCATATTTGAGGTATACCTATGATGAAAATTACAGGCCTCATCTTTTTAAGTGGCACAATTGGTGGCTGACTAAATACTTTTTTGCCCCACTGTATACACTTATTAGGACCAGCCACTGCTTTGTTGGACCACTGTTTGTCCATACCCATATGCTATATGTCCAGCATTGTACTGTTTATTGGGAGGCTGAGGTCCGATTTGGTCCCTTGATCATCTGTTATTTGCGCTGCTACATGCCAGTTTGTCCACATAAGCCTAGCAATCTTCTGCTCAGCTCCAGTATTCAATAGAATTTTCCCAATACATAATTTGGGGGAAATTCATTTTGCCATTTGCTCCACTTTTGTCATGTAAATGAAGTCATAAATGATGCCACTCCTAAAATGCTGGCAAAAATATCTTCACTTTTTTCACTTCTTGATATATTTGACAAGTGCTGTGAAAGTGGGTGCAGTTAACTGTCAGGGGAAAGGCCAGCCACTTATTGACAGATTTATGATGGTACATTATCGAAAATGGTGCACATTGTAGAACAAAGCTATTCTATTTCAAGTCTTTATGACAGTCTAAGATGCACCAAATGTAATGCATTTGTCAGGTTCTACTCTGCATTGTTTTATATTTTTTGTATTGCATAGAATATCACAGTAGACAAATAATATTGTGTTATACTGGTGGATAAATAAAACTATGGTAACTAAGAAAGAAATACATTGGAAAGACATTGCTTAGCTTATAGAGTCCCTTGACGATAAACAGTTTATAGGTTGTTCCACTAGAATTCATTGTAGTTTGTGGTGGATCAGTTCCCCTACAGCTCCATAGCAGTGTAAATGAAGCATAACATAGTTCTCATTCAATCTAGTGGGCTGTAAGTGTAAATCTTGAACATGCTGGGTCCTGGAAGCTTTTTGTAATCACTCTCAATTCCAGCTGTTAGAGGGTGTAAAAGGGGGATCCTCCTCTACTCACTTACAGTGAGTGTATCCAAAATACTCCAGTAGTTGAAAAACATAGACTGGATGGTAAAGATCTAATTTAAATTATAGACAGTGGGAAACACTATTAGTGGGTCCTATTGACTATAGGGACCATTCCTGCCATCTTATTATTTATTGTGGGGAGTGAAGACATTTTCTTGCTATGCATACAGTGGATACTTAAAGGGGTTATCCAGAAAAACACCACATCTTGCTCTTACACTGATCCCAAAACACAGCAAATGCTGTGAAACGGGACAATCTCTGGTAGAACAGCAGCAGCGGGAACTTTCAGAATGAACTAACCTGCCTACATACCCTTGAGGGACTTATCTCAGTATGTGATGTGCCCTGGCTGACCGTGTCGGTAGGCCTAAAAAGGCAAAAAGATACATTCATATAGGTTATTATAAAGGCCTTATTGGGATAACTTTAGCAATGTATGACATGCGTAAGCAACTATTTACAAGCCTGTGCCATTCTGTCAGGGACATTTCGAGAACAGGCAGGCTTCTGGGGACCTAATTTTCTAATCTGGACTGATATAACATGTTTATATGCTGCTGATGTAGCGCCTATATGGAATGTGTGGCATAGAGATAGACAACCATGAAAGAGAAACATATGGGATGTCTAAGGAAGTACTATGACATTTTAGAGTGAGGGGAAAAAAGCTGTAAAGGCGTCTGAACCGGAGTTTGGGTGATAGGACTGGAACTGCTGCACAGTATGTCAGTGGAATTGATGTGCATGTTGTATTATGCTCAATACAATGGCAAAACTGGAGGGAAAAGTCTCTAGTCTCTCTGTAAGGTGGTATTTGTATGAAATGAATATATTCTATATAATGGGCTATCCTTAGCCATCTGCCGATGATCCGTTTCTCTTTGTGTTCTAATATTCCAGTAATGCTGTTACATTATAGGTGCTTCTCACTGCAATGGGAGGGTTGAAGGGATGGGCAAATGAAAGTGGCTCTACTGGCAGGGTCGGCCTGGAAATGATCTGTTGTTACATAAACTATCTATAACCAAATACATGGAATAAGGTGGTGTTTACGCAACCCCTTGCAGGAGAGTACCATATGCTGAATGCTGCTTATTAGATGAGACCAATGCACTGCCTCAAACAAGTAACAAAGAAATTGTGTAGTCTGGATTCGTTAGATAGCAATTTGGCACTTGTGCATGAGGTGCCTCAAAGATCTGCTGTTGGCCTGAGGGAGATGATATGCTATGGTGGACTGGACGTCCGAGTGGTATGGAGTCCTGAGTGTCATCATGAAGAGGTTGTCCATGAACTGGATGAGGTAACTTTCCTGTGGACAGTTTGTAATATAAATAATAAAAAGGCTCTTTATAGTGTAGTGATGACTGGAACAAAATCACTCCACTAACTAGTGATAATGTACACATACTAAAGGGAGTTGTCCTTATTGAGGAACATTATAGGTCAAACAAATAAACAAACAGGATAATCAGCCCTTGGGGTCATCTGCTGCTCCACCTGATATTCCCAATTCTATGGGTAAAAAAAAATCACATGAAACCACCACTTCAACAGGTTATCCTGTGTTCTTGCTGTTTCACATTTCTAGGTTGTTTTAACCTCTTCTTCAGGCATTCCTGTACTTACTAAGTTGCAACACATATATTGTAGGTCTAAATGTCTACTGTTTTGTTGCAGGACTCAAAAGTGATTGAAGTGGAGTGAAGTCAACATCTTTGGGTTTTCTTGCCGAAAAAACAATTGTAATGCGATAGATTTAAAGATGTCCCCCCAACATGTTTCACCTCGAAATTGTTATTTAACACTGGACCTTATGAAATCTTTGAACAAGAAATGTCAGAAATTTCATACAGTTTGGGATCTCTGGTGTCAGTCATCTTTAACTGCCCTCACCTCTTCCCTTTCCTAGACTTGAACCCTTTTGTCTACCTGACTCTCTCCTTAAAGCCTATTCTAACAAATGCTAACAAATTACAGTATTGTGATTTGCTGTGATTTGGCAATTGTTGCTACTTTTTTGGATAGAATAAAAATGCACTATAGTATGGACTTTGTGTGCTGTGGAAAGATCATTTTTGCTATCTATCTATCTATCTATCTATCTATCTATCTATCTATCCATCCCATATCTATTAATCTCCTATCTATCTATCTATCTCATATCTATCTATTTATCTCATATCTATCTATATATCTATCTCATATATATCTATTTATCTATCTCATATCTATGTATTTATCTATCTCATATATATCTATCTATCTATATATCTCATATTTATCTATTTATCTATCTCATATCTATCTATATCTATCTCATATCTATCTATCTATCTCATATCTATCTGTCATCAATCTTTCCACCTTATTTATACAACACATTACTATGTTAAACTCCAGTCTAACATTCTCCTGCTGCGCTAATATATATTTCTTAGGATTGAATTCTCTGCTGTATCTCACTTGTAGCCTACCATAATACTCGACAACCCTTATAATCCTGTGCATAGTTGTTCTTACTTACTAAGCACTTCAAATGTGACGGAAATTGACACATCTAAAGTTATGGTCTGCACTTTTTTAATTTACAAGGCCAGACCGCGTGCATGCCATTCTAGATTGTTGGTGCACCTGCATTGTGATCACACACCTCAGAACTGTTCAATGTGATTATAAAATATAGTTTCATAAAACCGTGGCTCAAGGGAGAAAGATTAAAGCTTTTGAAAATGCTGCCAAATCCAAGTTTGTATTATGTGTACATCACATGGAAAATCTGTATTATATTTCATACCCCATGAGAGACACCTGCATGGAATGATTTTCACACAATCTGCGATAATAATGTATACATTATCACACTGCATTGACCACCAACCGTGCAGCTCTGTCAATCACTTTAAGGCATGTCAGGTCATAATACAATAAATTAACATTAAATATTGAAATTGTAGGTTATATCTTTGTATTGTGTATGGGTCTGATTTAGTATTTTATGTGGTTGCTGTCAGGGCTATTTCTCCCATGAGACTCAGAAAAAAAAATCATATTAAGTCATATTTACTATTTAAAATGCACAATAATTTTGGCACAATGTATGCCAAAAAGCTAGTGCACATGCCATGCACAGATGTATTATGTGATTTATACACTTTTTCTGCCACACCTGACAAAAGGGCATGGCTTTGGAAAAAGGGGTATGGCTTAAGGTTTGGTACAGTTTAAATTGGCACTGTCAAATATTAACCCCTTAAGGACGCAGGGTTTTTCCCGTTTTTGCATTTTCATTTTTTCCTCATCACCTTCTAAAAATCATAACGATTTCAATGTTGCACATAAAATTCCATATGATAGCTTATTTTTTGCGCCACCAATTCTACTTTGCAGAGACATTAGTAATTTTACCACATAATTCCTGGCGAAACGGAAATTTTTTTTATTGTGCGACAAAATTGAAGAAAAAATTTCATTTTTTTAAGTTTTGGGGGCTTCCATTTCTACGCAGTGCATTTTTCGGTAAAAATAACACCTTCTCTTTATTCTGTAGGTCCATTCGGTTAAAATGATACCCTACTTATATAGGTGGGATATTGTCATACTTCGGGAAAAAATGCACGTACGCCATTGACCGTGCAGTTTAATTAACAACATATTTTTATAGCTGGATATTTCCGCACGCAGCGATACCACATATGTTTATTTTTATTTACACAGGTTTTTTTTTATGGGAAAAAGGGGGTGATTCAAACTTTTATTAGGGAAGGGGTTAAATGACCTTTGTTAACTTTTTTTGGTTCACTTTTTTTTTGCAGTGTTATAGCTCCCATAGGGAGCTATAACACTGCACACACTGTTCTCTTACCCTGATCCCTGGAAAGCCATGGATCAGCGACATAGGGGTGCGATTGCCTGTAGCTCAGGCTTGAAGCAATCAAACGCTGATCGGATGCGACGTAGCAAGGTAAGGGGGTCTCCGCTCACTTCCTAGCTGATTGGGACATTGCAATTTTATCGCGATAGTCCCGATCAGCCCGACTGAGCTGCCGGGAAGCGTTTACTTTCATTTTTAGATGCGGCGATCAACTTTGATTGCTGCGTCTAAATGGTTAATAGTGCGCGGCACAACAATCGGTTCCGCACGCTATTAGCCCAGGGTGCTGGCTATCGTTAGCCGGTGTGACCCCCGTTTTAAACACCGGGACCGGGCGAGGGGCGTACAGGTACGCCCTTCGACCTTAAGGAGGTAAAACTTTTTATATATGTTGTACATTTCGGCAAAACAATCCTTTTTCTAATGTACTTCTTTATCAAACTGCCTTTGAAAATCCAACCACTAGGGGGCCCCATACCTCCCGGAACACTGATGAGTCCCACACCAGCATGAAGGTGTCCAAGGTTTATGGACACCAGATGACTGATTGACAAGGCTGCAGGAGGAACACAGCCTGCAGCAACTCTGCTGTAACAGAGAGTTTTACCAAACATGTTCCTCCAGCTGTTGCAAAACTACAACTCGAAGAATGTCTGGGCAGTCAAAGGATTTCTCGGCATGGTGGGAGTAGTTTTGGAAAAGCTGTAGGCACACAGCTGAAGGCAACACTGCTGAAAAAAAGATTATGGTCATGGCTAAAATGAATAGGTGTACTTACCTGAACATCACGTCAGACTGCCTCCAATACCCCGGACCTTGCACCGGAAACCTGGAAAATATGGCAAAAACACTATAATTAGAATTGATCCCTATGAGGGAGGGATGGTGGTCTATGCCGAGACGAAATGTGCCATTTCTTGACGACTTGTACCATTGAGGTTGACCCTAGTATAACAGTTGAAATGTGCCAATAACCACATCTGAGGGCATGCCTTTGATGGGCAAAAATATACATATGACTTAGCAATAAAACAAGGTTTTGGAATTATAAACACCATAGCGACACTTGGACGCATCAATCAATTATTCTGTATCCTGAAAATGTCTAAGTAACAAACATGACAACCAAAATCTGATCTTGTGACCTGTGGCATGAAAAGCCTATAAACCATGACCTGCCACACCCTGTTGGGTATGACCCCGCTAAGACCAGATCACCTGCATCCCCTGCAATTTACCAATATGTACAATAGACTGTGACCTGACATCCGCAGAAACAAATCACAATGCCCGCAAAGCACACAAATTATCCCCCGAATGAGGGGAATTTACTAAATTACATTATAAGACTGGCTGTGTTCTGGCACACATGGAGTCAAAATGGAGTCAAAATTGGAGTCAAAATTCTGGCATATGAGGCCACAGAGTGCAGGCAGGGGGTTTTAGGAGTTGTAGACATAAAACAGCTATGGGTCATGTGACACCGACCAGCAGCCTACCCACAATAGCATAGATAAGAAGTGGTGCAAAAGAGGAACAGAGCAGGAGAAAAATATTCAGAATGTATATCTTGGATGGAAAACAGTGCAAAGTAGTTTAAAGTAGCCTATTGGGACTTTTAAGAACTTATTAGTGGAATTAGCTGATATTAATACTGATATACAAGTCTGGAAGAGACCTCTAGCTAAGGAAGATTATTTACATTAAAATGTCAGTTTCTGTTTTCTAGCTAAGACTCCCGTGGTCAAAAGATCAGGTCAGATATATAGATGGAATGCAAAGAGACGATAACAGTGGAGCCTTAATATTTTGCAACGCTAGATGATAAACCTTTTCACCACCATATGGAAACAAATGGCCTTTTATTTCCAACTGATTTGTGATAGGAAACTTCAAAGCCGAGAAATAATAAAAGATTCTAGTTCTGGTCTGGGGATAATGGACCACATGCCAAGCTTTGTTTTACTTCCAGTGGGACTCAGTACCAAGAAGAAAGTCTGAACACGACCTCTGTGTGTGGGATTGAAGATGTCTGCAATGACTTTTTGTGCTTTTCTCTTTTTTATTCATTTCAGGAGAATTGTATAAACTCTGCTTACTGTTTACTTGGATGAGTAATTATAGGTCTTTTTTTATTTTGGTCAAACAAACTAAGAATTCACATATCAAAAGGAGTCACATATCATTTTGGAGATATCCAACTGTGCAATATATTTATTATTATTATTATTGCTTTCCCAATGTTCTTTATAAACAGAAAAAATATTCCCAAAATAATTTGGTGTAAGTCTTTAAGTTCTGCAGCACATGCATACCATGGCTTTAATGGATACTCTTACCTATCCCATTTCATGCTTTTAATGTATACAAAGAGTACACAGAGGTAGGAACTCAATTTTCTTCCTATTAAAGGGGTACTCCGCCCCTAGACATCCCCAAAGGATAGGTGATAAGATGCATAGGGGTGGAGTACCCCTTTAAAAACATGCTTCTACTTGATAAGTGCAATTAAACATTGTTGCAGCCATGTGCTAGTTAGTGTTTTTTTTAATGGTAGGCAGTGTTAGCACTTATTGATAAGGTTTTTACTTTATTAAGTTCTAATATTGCTTTATCCTTCATGGTTACATTGTCAGCAAAGTAAAGGAGGAGGTTGATGCCTAATGGGTCATGGAAAGCAAGGGCAAAGAAACACCAGACCTGGATACCAAGGGCAAAGAAACACCAGACCTGGATACCAAGGGCAAAGAAACACCAGACCTGGATACCAAGGGCAAATAAACACCCGACCTGGATAGCAAGGGCAAATAAACACCAGACCTGGATACCAAGGGCAAATAAACACCAGACCTGGATACCAAGGGCAAATAAACACCCGACCTGGATACCAAGGGCAAAGAAACACCAGACCTGGATACCAAGGGCAAATAAACACCCGACCTGGATACCAATGCCAAATAAACACCCGACCTGGATACCAAGGGCAAAGAAACACCAGACCTGGATACCAAGGACAAATAAACACCCGACCTGGATACCAATGCCAAATAAACACCCGACCTGGATACCAAGGGCAAATAAATACCCGACCTGGATAGCAAGGGCAAAGAAACACCAGACCTGGATACCAAGGACAAAGAAACACCCGACCTGGAGAGCAAGGGCAAATAAACACCAGACCTGGATGCCATGGCCAAATAAACACCCGACCTGGATACCAAGGGCAAATAAATACCCGACCTGGATAGCAAGGGCAAATGAACACCAGACCTGGATAGCAAGGGGAAATAAACACCAGAGTTTTTGTCCTGGGGGGTAAAATCAGTTGTAGGAGGCTTATTTTGAAATTTGCTATGGGCCCACTTGCTTCTGCGTATGCTACTGCACAGTAGACCACTTTTCAATGCACTATTAGCAAGTAATGTTAAGATATCACAATGAAATGAAATAACCAAGCATGCTGTAAAGCATGGCTGGATCCAGTATTATTTGTTACTTTATTGGACTCAAATTACAAGTCCTTACACTGCATATCATGTAGAAGAAAATGCTTAAACTTAACTTTTAATAGGATATACACAATAAAACAGACAGCAACAAAAATCCAAACTTAATTAAAGGAAAATAATGATATACAGTACCAAAAACCAGGAAAGTCCATTCACAAAGACATTCACCCTGGTCACATGATATCAGAAGCAATATCCAACTTGCATTGTGTCAAACAAGTACCCATGTACAGTCAGCTCACCGTCTACAGACTGACCCTAATAGTACAAGGTAATCCTCAGGTCGCAACGAGTTTCCCCAATTTACTGCTTTAAATATGGGTTCATCGGGAGACTTAGTGAGGAGCCCAAAAACATATATGGTGCTATTTCATATTAGGTATAAAGTGCTAGTGCAGAGTCACAAAGGGATTATTGCACACTAGATACAAGGTGCTTATAAAGTAAGCATAGATATCGTGTCAACGTACTGGATAACCATATACTGGATAACGTGTGCATAGACGAGGATGGGGGGGGGGGGTCGCGTTGATTTGTTGTATAGTGGACTTTAACGTATGGTCACGAATAAGATGTAGGAGAGGAATAACTAGGATGACCACTGCGTACAAAAATAGTGTAATTTATTAGTAAATTCCCCCATGGATTAAATATCCACATCAGAAACAAAGATACTGTTACGCCGAGCGCTCCGGGTCCCTGCTCCTCCCCGGAGCGCTCGCGGCGTTCTCCTCTCTGCAGCGCCCTGATCAGACCCGCTGACCGGAAGCGCTGCACTGACACTGACGACGGGGATGCGATTCGCATAGCGGGACGCGCTCGCTCGCGAATCGCATCCCAAGCCACTTACCAGTCCCGGTCCCCGGCTTTCACGTTCTGGCGCGCGCGGCTCCACTCTCTAGGGCGCGCGCGCGCCAGCTCTCTAAGATTTAAAGGGCCAGTGCACCAATGATTGGTGCCTGGCCCACTCAGTCTAATTAGCTTCCACCTGCTCCCTGGCTGTATTACCTCACTTCCCCTTCCCTTCCTTGCCGGATCTTGTTGCCTTGTGCCAGAGAAAGCGTTTAGTGTATGTCCAAAGCCTGTGTTTCCAGACCTTCTGCTGTTGCCCCTGACTACGACCCTTGCTGCCTGCCCTGACCTTCTGCTACGTCCGACCTTGCTCTTGCCTTGTCCTTTTGTACCGCGCCTATCTCAGCAGTCAGAGAGGTTGAGCCGTTGCCGGTGGATACGACCTGGTTGCTACCGCCGCTGCAAGACCATCCCGCTTTGCGGCGGGCTCTGGTGAATACCAGTAGTAACTTAGAACCGGTCCGCCGGCGCGGTCCACGCCAATCCCTCTCTGACACAGAGGATCCACCTCCAGCTTGCTGAATCCTAACAGATACATTTTGGTTCATAGAGGGCCAGAATAGGCATCCGGTTTTAAGGATGTAAGAACTGCACACACTTGCTGCTGTATGCTGCATACACTTGCTGCTGTACACTGCATACACTTGCTGTTGTACACTGCATATACTTGCTGCTGTACACTGCATACACTTGCTGCTGTATGCTGCATACACTTTCTGTTGTATGCTGCATACACTTGCTGTTGTATGCTGCATATACTTGCTGTACGCTGCATACACTTGCTGCTGTATGCTGCACACACTTTCTGTTGTACGCTGCATACACTTGCTGTTGTATGCTGCATACACTTTCTGTTGTACAGTGCATACACTTGCTCCCGATCCGACCCCCTTAGACTTTTATCTTTGGGGTCATCTGAAGGTAATTGTCTATCCTGTGAAGATACGAGATGTGCAGCACCTGAAACTACGGATACTGCAATTCTCCCCCTAACCCACAGCTCATTTGGTTGCTGTGAGGCGATCACATGACCTCTATCTCGCCATGCACACACGCATTGCTTGACTGCAGCTGCCATATTGGCTGCAGCCAAGTGACAGCTACCATGTGACCTCCACTTCCGGCCGGGGAGACCTCCCCTTTCGGTTTTATGAGCGCAACTCTTTAACTGCGTCTGATGTGATTACCATGCGCCACACATCAGCGGTGGTCGCATTAGATAGACAACATCATGGGAATCAACCCCCAGGAGTCAGTGTGAGTATCACGTGTGTTTAATTAACCTGGAGCATCGCGACTTGTGATTGGTGTGTAACCCTCGTATATACTAACACCAGGATATGGTAGACATGCCCCCTGATGAAGCTGTATTGTGAAAACGTGTTTGGGGTAGGAGGTAAGAGGCATTGTCCTTTAGTGTGCATCATTTTCAGCAATTTTGCTGCTCCTTTGAGCTTCCTCTAGTGCTGCTCATTGCCTGTGATTTTGCTATTTCTGTTCTATTGTTATCTATGTGTGGCAGTATCCTTTTACATTACATTTATCTGGAGACCTACTGATATGTCTTGCATATATACAGAATTTTTCTTGGACTCCAGGGCTGCTTGTAGGATTTTATGCTCTTGTATATGTTCAATACGTGCCCCCTTATTCTTTACACCATATGAGTGTATAATACATATTTATGCCCCCATCCTCTACTCTTCTGCCTGATTCTGTTGTACCGCTGCTATATGTGTTTTATATGCTTTTTTTATGTTTGGATTTCAATAAAATATATATTTATTTGCACATTTATTGGTTCATTATGGTCTTTTTGTTGGTGTAGATAAACTTGCTGATGTATGCTACATACACTTTCTGCTGTACGCTGCATACACTTGCTGCTGTACGCTGCATACACTTGCTGCTGTACGCTGCATACACTTGCTGTGGTACCCTGCATATACTTGCTGTTGTATGCTGTATACACTTGCTGTTGTGCGCTGAAAACACTTGCTGTTGTATGCTGCATAAACTTGCTGCTGTAAGCTGCATGCACTTGCTGCTGTAAGCTGCATGCATTTGCTGTTGTAAGCTGCATACACTTGCCGCTGTACGCTGCATACACTTGCTGCTGTATGCTGTGTAATTTCCCAGTGCAGGACATGGTCCTGTACTACCCTTAGGCCTTGTCAGGTGGAGACCCTCAGTGACCTGGGGGCTCCCCTGTAGGGTCTCCCCTGTTGTTTACAGAATATTGTGTAAACTGCTTTAATGTATAGACAGGATCCTTATATATAGAAAGAGCAGAGGACTTGTGAGAGGTTGTCTCAAGGACTTGTAATTCGGTCACATGTTACGTTATGCAGTCACATGGTTTGTTGTCACATGTTCTGCCAGAGAGCACCATCTTAACCTATGACCCGCAGCTTGACCAATGGGCCTTGGTCCAGCCCTGCACTATATAAAGGGGCAGCCATTACAATTCACTCTTTTCCTTTACTGAGAACCAGCCAGTACCGATGTCTCAGTGCTAGCGATCAGCTACCTGGAAGGCCACAAAGCTACAGTCATTCCAGTAAGTCAAAAGTCTATGTCTGCTGTCTCTACAAGTAGTTAAGTCCTGCATATAGTCAAGCCTCGAGATAATTGTCTCAAGTCTATAACAAGTATAATTGGTCCCAGCAAGCTGCGATGTCTTCTGAGTTCCTGGCCACCTCTCTGGGAATTTGGCCTAGCTGTGAAGATAATACCATCTGTCTTAAACTCATGAAAGCCTCCATTAAACCATAACTGATTGTGGACAATCCTTTCCTTAAAGTAGCAACAGTTTTAAAAGTTATATAACTCTGCAATATACTTACTTAAACCAAGTGGAACGGAAAGTAGCTTTTTTCCTGGTTTTCCTTTGGACAGGAAGTGCTGCATAATTCAGCATGTCGACCCACGCATTCTCTTCACCCGCGGCCATTTTGAGGTCGGCTCGTCATTTCTCTCTGCTCTGCTGCCCGGCCCATTGATTATACCCTCTCCTCCACAATGCAGATTGGCTCTGTAGTCAGAGCCAATCACTGATGCTTTGCTGCGCAAGCGCAGCATACTCTAACCTCTGAAAAATTCTGACCGCAGAGCCCGAGGTCTGCAGGAAATAAGCCACGCCCCCTCACCCCCCCTCCCGGGAATGGAGAGTGCAGCTCTTCATAATACAAGAAGACAGTGCAGGGGGAGAATGAGGACTTACACCAGTGGTCCTCAACCTGTGGACCTCCAGATGTTGCTAAACTACAACTCCCAGCATGCCTGCTAGGAGTTGTAGTTTTGCAACATCTGGAGGTCCACAGGTTGAAGACCACTGACGTACACAGCTCCTTCACTCCCCTGCTCTGTGTTTTCCCCGTGAAAACTTGAAACCTCCCTGTGATAAATGAGGTCGTGTGTAGACAGAGCTGGGGGAGGGGAGGGGCTGTGTCCGTCCTCCTTCTCCCCCTGCACTGTCTTCTCCAGTGAAAAAATCCAACCCATGGCTGCTCTGTGTGTCCTATGTAGACAGAGCAGGTGAGGGAAGGAGCTGTGTACATCAGTGGTCTTCAACCTGTGGACCTCCAGATGTTGCAAAACTACAACTCCTAGCAGGCATGCTGGGAGTTGTAGTTTAGCAACATCTGGAGGTCCACAGGTTGAGGACCACTGGTGTAAGTCCTCATTCTCCCCCTGCATATTATGCATCTTGTATTATTCATCTTCTTGTATCTTTTTATGTCAGACTAGCGCAGCTTGTAATGAATGGGCGTATATACAATGTTGGTCAGCATAGCAATGTGTGGGCTGTGATTGGTGCAGCTATGAGGACTATGATTGGTGAGCACTAAGAAGGGCAGTGACTTAGCATAGTAGGGCGTGTTAGAGGACGGCTTGGGGCGTTTTTTTTATTGTATGGGGGCGTACATTATGTTTTGTACTTGGGAGGAAGTCGGCTGTGTGAGAGTGAAAAGGATCATGGGAGCTGAGCTCCATAACCAGGAAGTACAGGGATTTTCACGGCAGCATATCTCACAAATGGGAGCGGTCAGACAAATAATGAAAAGGGCTGTGTGATGATGGAGGCAATGTCTACATTGTTGGCAGGTACTTAATTTCGTTTTTTTCACTATTGGATATCTCCTTTAACTAGCCATTGGAATAGCGGAGATACTGTTTGTGTGGTTCCGGTACCAAAAACCACTTTGTCATCACGAACTCTAGGGGTTAATACCATCTTGCCCCAGGGGTTAATACCATCTGATCCCACCACCTACACCGCTACACCCGTGGTCCCACCATACATCCATGGGTCACCACAGCTGCATACACTTGCTGCTGTACACTGCATACACTTGCTGCTGTATACTCATACACTTGCTGCTGTATACTGCATACACTTGCTGTTGTACACTGCATGCACTTGCTGTTGTATACTGCATACACTTGCTGCTGTATACTGCATACACTTGCTGCTGTATACTGCATACACTTGCTGTTGTACGCTGCATACACTTGCTGCTGTATACTGCATACACTTGCTGTTGTACACTACATACATTTTCTGTTGTACACTACAAACACTTGCTGTTGTACGCTGCATACACTTGCTGTTGTACACTGCATACACTTGCTGTTGTACGCTGCATACACTTGCTGTTGTACGCTGCATACACTTGCTGCTGTATACTCATACACTTGCTGCTGTATACTGCATACACTTGCTGTTGTACACTGCATGTACTTGCTGTTGTATACTGCATACACTTGCTGCTGTATACTCATACACTTGCTGCTGTATACTGCATACACTTGCTGTTGTACGCTGCATACACTTGCTGCTGTATACTGCATACACTTGCTGTTGTACACTACATACATTTTCTGTTGTACACTACAAACACTTGCTGTTGTACGCTGCATACACTTGCTGCTGTATACTGCATACACTTGCTGTTGTACACTACATACATTTTCTGTTGTACACTACAAACACTTGCTGTTGTACGCTGCATACACTTGCTGTTGTACGCTGCATACACTTGCTGTTGTACACTGCATACACTTGCTGTTGTACGCTGCATACACTTGCTGTTGTACGCTGCATACACTTGCTGCTGTATACTCATACACTTGCTGCTGTATACTGCATACACTTGCTGTTGTACACTGCATGCACTTGCTGTTGTATACTGCATACACTTGCTGCTGTATACTGCATACACTTGCTGCTGTATACTGCATACACTTGCTGTTGTACGCTGCATACACTTGCTGCTGTATACTGCATACACTTGCTGTTGTACACTACATACATTTTCTGTTGTACACTACAAACACTTGCTGTTGTACGCTGCATACACTTGCTGTTGTACGCTGCATACACTTGCTGTTGTACGCTGCATACACTTGCTGTTGTACGCTGCACACACTTGCTGCTGTATACTCATACACTTGCTGCTGTACACTGCATACACTTGCTGTTGTACACTGCATGCACTTGCTGTTGTATACTGCATACACTTGCTGCTGTACGCTGCATACACTTGCTGCTGTACGCTGCATACACTTGCTGTTGTACGCTGCATACACTTGCTGCTGTACACTTCATACACTTGCTGTTGTATACTGCATACACTTGCTGCTGTATACTGCATACACTTGCTGCTGTATACTGCATACACTTGCTGTTGTACACTACATAAATTTTCTGTTGTACACTACAAACACTTGCTGTTGTACGCTGCATACACTTGCTGTTGTACGCTGCATTCACTTGCTGCTGTATACTGCATACACTTGCTGTTGTACACTACATACATTTTCTGTTGTACACTACAAACACTTGCTGTTGTACACTGCATGCACTTGCTGCTGGATCTTTCTAGAAGCAATTACTCACTTTCTGCTGTGAAAACATACAGCTCTGTGTGAATAAGTGCACTTGATTCACTTAACAGCTGCAATGCGAATAGGAAAACAGACTAAATACATGTTTTTCCTATTGTTTGGGAACTATTCCCTCAGGATTTATGAGCCTCGTATTTTTCCTACATTAGCGTGTGTTTCATGTACACATCTATAAAATTGTTAATAGAAAGCATCACCTTTTGGCTGTAAAGACTTGCTGGTGGTACTTTTATCACCTTTTGGCATTAAAGAGATGCTGTTCCTTAGTTTAAGCCTATAAATTCACAATACAGGAAAACATGAGGCCTGCAGCTGATTTTTCTTTGGGCTAAATCCATTTGTTCCAAACTCTTTTCTCCACCACCACTAATTGTAATATTCTACATCGACTAGATGTGTGATCAAAGGCAGAGCAAAGAAAGGCTGGAATAATTTCCAATGTACACTTTTACATAGCATAAGACTAACTATTGGAAGCCCTGGGAGCGTCAAAGCTAGCCACTGGGTCATAATGTTTGAAAGTTATTGAAAGAGCTTTATTGTTTGTTCAGTCATTAAAAGTCATACGATAAATTACAATCACACAAAGCATGACAGTACAATACACAGCAAAGGTTCCCTAAGCTATACATCGCACACCATGCTACAACGCACACCAACACTCCGCTCAATCCTGTAATAGAAAAGCACAAGAGATTGAATAACAAAACAATACAATCTGTGATCGGGGTAGGGGTGTGGGCTATGGGGCAGGACTGGGGGCGTGGGGGAGTGGGCGACTGTGTGGGGGTAAGGAGCGGCAGATCACAAGGCCAAACTACTGGGCTATATCTTCAGGGGGACATGGGGAAGGAGAGGGGTCTTCACTCCTCTTCTTCATCGACGGCCGTGCTGTCCAAGATCGAATAGTTTTTGAGCAGGCTCCTGATGAACCTGCGGCAGTCCCGGACGGATATGTTCTCCTTGTTGATCACGAGGCAGTTCCTGGCAAGCCACACAGCGTCCTTAAAACAGTTCATAAGGCGCCAGGCCTCCTGGATGGCCTCCACGTCATGGGTCCCAGGGAACAGACCGTAAAGCACCGAATGGTACGATAGGCAGTTCCTGGGTACAGAGTCTCTGAGTTCATGTTCCAGGGCATCCAACAGACCCTGAGCAAAGGGGCACTGCCAAAACACGTGCAAAGATGTTTCCTCCCTGCAGGGGCACCCGGGCAGTACTGGGTTCTGCACAGGTCATGGGCATGCATGAACGACCTGAGGGAGAGACCTCCCTTAATGGCCATCCACGACAAGTCCATGTGTCCATTGGTAAGCCGCTTTGAGGCCACATTAGTCCAGACAGTCTCTGCCTTGGCTGCGGGGAGCCCCGGAATAGTCTCCAATAAATCCATAGCTCGGATGAGCTTGTAGATTGTCTTCGGTTTCCATAGGTCAGGTTTCAGTCCTTCCAGCTGGTGCTCCCTCACAAACCGGACAACATCCCCATAGAACCAGGGAGTGTTCCACTTGTAAGGGATGGAGCTGTCCCACTTGTCCCAGCCCAGCTGTCTCCAGAGGGGCATGTGAAACAAGCGAGACATGGACCTGCCAGCTAAGCCAGTCTTTTCAACAAGAGTTCGATGCACGCTGCATGCAAAAGAGGCCCTCAGCAGAGTGGGGATATCGGACTCTCCCTTCCCACCCTTGTGGGGCTCCACAGTCTGCTTGACTCTGTCCATTTTGCCCCAGATGAAGCGAAACACTGTCCGGGTGATGGCCTTGCAAACGGTGGCATGGGGAGGCCAGGCCTGTGCGGTGAATTGGAGCACAGGCAATACTTCACTCCGCAAGACAAGTGTTTTTCCCTCAATCGAGAGCTTTCTGGAGCTCTATAGTCCAATTTTAGAGTTCATCTTTCCTAGTCGGTCTTGCCAGCACTTGAGGGCCGCTCCTTCCTTGCCAAACCAGACTCCCAGAATTTGAATGAAGTCTGGTTTAACAGTAAAGGGGAAGGGGGCGGAAGAAGCCAGGTGCCACTCCCCAAAGAGCATGGCCTCTGACCTCCCGCAGTTGACTTGTTTAAAAGTAGGCAATGAAATATAGAAATCTGAGTATGAAAGAGGAAAGGCATTCACTAGGCACTGCTAGCCATAACCCACTAACTAGGAGCCATCCATCCAAGTCAAGGAATAGAAGTATGCACTCACCACACAATAATGCTGTTCATCTGTGTTGATCTTTATTATTAAAGGGTACCTCTCATCAAATAAACTTTTGATATATTTTAGATTAATGAATGTTGAATAACTTTCCAATAGCATGTTAATGAACAATATGCTTCTTTCTATTGTATTTTTCCCGATCAGTCCTGTCAGCAAGCATTTCTGACTCATGCTGGAGTCCTAAACACTCAGAGCTACCAGCCTGCTTTGTTCACAGCCAAACAGGCTGTGACCAAAGCAGGCTGGCAGCTCTGAGTGTTCTCCTTTGTGAAAAAAGCAGACTGGCAGCTCGAAGTGTTTAGGACTCCAGCATGAGTCTGAAAGGCTTGCTGCCAGGACTGGTAGGGAGACCCCCTAGTGGTCATTTCTTCAAAGTGGAAAATTAAATGGAAAGAAGCATATTATTTAATAACATGCAATTGTAAAGTTATTCTGCATACATTAATCTATAATATATCAAAAGTTTTTTGATGGACTTCCGGTTCCAGCGCCATGCTGTAAGGACGTGCAGGGAGCCCGCTCCTCTACCTTCTCCTACTATACCCGCAAATTTCACCTGCCTCATTCTAACGCTGAACACCAGTGTCCGCCCGGGGTCTATGGACAGATACTTGGTCCCGATGGGCAACCATAAAGACAAGAAAGAGTCCAAGAATAAAGGTGAGCCGCGCTCGGGGAGTCGGTGCGGAAGGTCAAGCATGGCCTCCTCCCCTGCATCCAGCAGAGCGCCCTCTCCCTCGCTCTCCATGTCTAGTGTGCTTAATTGGGATGATCAGGTAGAGCTTGCAGGGATCGACTATGAGACCCTGGCTGCTGCGGTGGCCGAGAAGATTGTGCCCAAGGTTAAGGAATCGATAGTGGCCGCAATACAGACTACCCTCTTAGACCTGCAAAATACTGTGTCACAACATGGCGCACGTATGGCGGCGGTGGAAGACCGTGTGCAGGCATTCGAGACCACTGAGGCTGCCTCTCACACACGACTCTCTACGCTGGAAGCTGAATGCAAGCGTCTGGGGGATAAGGTAGAAGACCTAGAAAACAGATCCCGCAGAAATAACTTGCGAATAGTGGGGATACCTGAATCAGTACCGGCTGTCGATCTCATCCATGTATGCGAATTTATGTTGCCGAAATTACTGGGCCTGCCCCGACCATGCAAGGTTGAGCGGGCACACCGTTTGGGCCCGGAATACGCAACAGCGTATTAGACCGCGCCAAGTTATCACTAGGTATCTGGATTTCCAAGATAAGACCGCAGTTCTACGGGCGTTTAAGAGAAGACGCACTGACTTGACCCTGGACGGAGCAAAAGTTCTTATATTTGGCGACTTCTCTGCAGAAGTTAGCCGCAAGCGGAAATTATACTCCCCTCTTTGCTCGTCCCTGCATCGGCGGGGCATCAGATTCACTCTTCAATACCCGGCTGTCCTACGAGTTTTCTTTCCCGACTGCCATTCTGCGATCTACAGTTCTCCGGAGGAAGCTTCTGCGCAGTTGGAGGATCTTCTCCGCAACGACACCGGCGGCTCTCCTTCTCATCTGCGGAGGCAGCGGGAGGGGGATGGAATCGCTCCCCCTCTGGATCGTCGCCCGGATCCCACAGTGGTTTCTTCTCCCCAGCAGGGTTCACCTCCACAAGAGCGCCCCCCTCTAGACAGGAGGGACAGATGGAACTCCGGGAACCCATCGTGAACATTGCATAGACTTGAGCTGCACCTACAGGTACCTCTTTTCCTGTCTATATGTTATCCCTGTTTACTACCTGTGACTACCTGGCAAATTGACATAATACACGAGGGTGCCCCAGTAATCTTGGAGTCTTTCCCCTCCTGCTGAATCGGACTCATGTGGACTTGGTACCATTCTAGGCCGTGAATCCAGATAATCCCTATGGACTTCCTCTTATTTTGATTCCATCAGAGACACTGTGCACCACTGACTGTGCCCCAGGTATATGGTCTAGTCATGGCCCTAGACAGGACTTTTGTTGTTCCTATTTTTATTTTTTTAAGTTTACACCATGACCTGACATCATGATATGTGGGGGTGGGGGTTCATTTTACTATGTTGAAGGTTCTGTTTTCAGTACACGGGGTAGGTAAAAGAGATTACCGGCTCTACCGGGTGGGGAAGTTGGAGACTCGAGAGGGGAGGAGGGTGGGGGGCCGGGAACAGGGTCTTTGTATTGGAGGGGGGGTGGGAGGGTAGGGATCCTCTCGCACCTTTTCTTGCTCTCCGATCTGGGCTATGAGAGGGTGGGGACCTGGAGAATTCTGGCCGTTAGGGAAGCAGTGGGGAGGATTGTTTGGAGGGGGGGTAAAAATGGGGAGGGAAGGAAGGGGGAAGGGAAAGGGTGGGGGAGGGAGGGGGGGAAATAAATAAATAAAGTAGTTCAGTAATGTTGAAGTTCTTCTTTAATTTAGGTTAAAGGGGGAACACTTAGGAAGGGGGGGTGGATTGGTCATAGTGTACCCATCTTTCCCTGCTACCGGTTTTTAGCCCTCCTACTAGGATACGGTCTCGAGTCTCCTCAGATACCTCGCTATTCAGTTAGCTGCTTATTGGTTCACCTTTGGGCATTGGGATATTTGTTTTATTTGTTATTTTTACTTGGGGGCCACTGGGCTCTTTATTGTAATCTTGGCGGATATACTCACATTTTTACCTAGTCACTTAGGGGGGGGGGGGCTCCCTTGGTGGTTTGGCATATCCTTAGGTAGTGGTAAAGGGAAGTCCCTAGAGCTTTGGATAAGTGGTCCCCGAGGTAGGGATATCCAGCTCGGAGTGGGGGAGGGATTGTGTTTCATTCCTAAAGAGTGTTTGGAAATTCCTCTTTAGTTTCATCTAGAGGTATACACAACTCATATCCTTGGTTTATTTCTTAGTAAGTCCTTTCTATGAGGTTGGTGTCATGGAATGTGAAAGGGTTGAGATCCCCTCGCAAGAGAAGCCTAGTTTTGAGACATCTTAAAAAACTGTCACCTGATATAGCATTGCTCCAAGAAACCCACCTTGATTTAGCCGATTTCTCTCGCATGAAAAAATGGTGGGTAGGGAGGGTTGAGGGTTCGGCGGCTGTAGCGAGAAAAGCCGGAGTCTTAATACTATTCAATAGGAACTTTACCTGTGACATTCTTAATGTAGTTTCTGATGACAAGGGACGTTTTTGCTCTGTTCACGTAAAGACGGCCTCTGACGAATTCTCCTTGGTTAATATTTATGGTCCCAATGATGGACAGGACCAGTTCTTGACTGACGTAACAGGGCGACTAGCTCCTCTTTCTCCTTCTCAACGAGTGATAATGGGCGACTTTAACATGGTAATGCATGGGACGGAAGACAGACGTTCCAATAGGACCTTAGGACCGGTTCCTTGGCGAGCAGACGGCTTCCTGGACCCGTGGACCTTGAGTTTAGGACTGACGGACATTTGGAGAGCGAGAAATCCCGACGGACGAGACTATTCCCATTACTCTCATTCTCATGACTCTTGGTCGAGAATTGATTACTGTTTCTTAACGGACTCTCTTGTACTAAAGACCGAGGACATTTCACTGACTGACATGGTGATCTCTGACCACTCTCCCTTATTATTGCAGTAACAGGATTCGGTCCCTCGTGGATCTGACTTCCTGTGGCGCTTCCCTTCCAGCTTGGCAAGAGATGAGCACTTTCATTCACTCCTGAAAGGTTGGTGGGGGGAATACGCTGCGGATAACGCGGCACATGTGACTAGTCCCCAATTGTTTTGGGATGCTGCTAAGGCAGTTTTACGCGGAAGAATCCTGGCATACACTACCTCCCTTAAACGTAAAATAGCTTCACAGCTTAAATCTCTCGGTTCTGCTCTTCAGAGGGCCTATACCGACTTTGTTGCCGTGCCGACTGAGAACACGAGAAAACTCTGGATGTCAGCCAAGGCATCTTATGATGGCTGGTTAGAGCGGCGAGACGACCTCAAAAGATCCCATTTTGAAGCTTCTCTCTTTCGGTTCGGCAACAAACCGGGTCGTCTATTGGCACATTTTGCTAAGGGTGCCCTCCCGGTGAGTAACATATCTGCCCTGAAGGATACTAGAGGTATTACCCACAGGGATCCCAAAATAATTAATGGTATCTTAGCTAGCTATTTCGCAGACATCTACACAGCACCAACTGTCCCCATGGCAGACTCCACACAATGGCTCTCACACTCATCTCTTCCCTCATTGACATCGGAGGAAAGGGAAATGTTAGGGGCAGAGATCTCCTCGGAGGAGCTAGATCGGGCCCTTAAACATCTCAAACTTAATAAAGCCCCTGGTCCTGATGGCTTCTCCGGGGATTTCTTCAAGATCTTGGCAAATGAGGTAGCTCCTTCCCTGCTGGTCCTGTATAACTCTTACCTTTCTGGTAACCCGATCCCACCGTCCTCTAATGTGGCGCACATCAGGGTCTTGCCTAAGCCGAGGAAGGATCCTTTATTACCAGGGAGTTATAGACCTATCTCTTTAATCAATGTAGACTTAAAGTTAGTCTCCAAAATTTTGTCTGACAGACTGGCAACTGTTTTACCAAGATTAATATCCCCGGCCCAGGTTGGCTTTGTCAAGGGACGCTCCTCGGTTTCACATATTAGAGCGGTGCTCTCGGTACTGGATGAGGTAAATCTACGGCCCCACAGACATCCCACAGCGGCATTGTTATCGATAGATGCCGAAAAGGCCTTTGACTGCGTTCGCTGGGAATGGCTGTGGGAAGTACTGTCGGCAATGGGGTTCGGAGGGCCCTTTCTCGGTTACTTACGTTCCCTTTATGCCTCACCTAGAGCACGTCTCCACACCATGGGCTTCTTATCTGATCTCTTCACTCCTGAGAGGGGGACTAGGCAGGGATGTCCCCTATCCCCTCTTCTTTTCAATCTGGCCATTGAACCGTTATCTCTCCTCATTGAGAGGGAGAGGGGATCACTGGGTATACAGATGGGTTCTCAAACGATTTCCCATACTTTATTTGCGGATGACATTCTCTTTTTCTTATCTGATCCGGTAAGGACTGTACCGAGGGTGTTTAACATCCTCTCTGATTTTGGGGAGGTATCGGGGTTCCGAGTTAATGTAGAAAAAAGCGTCCTACTGGACATTTCTCCTATTCCCCTGTCTCGCAGTTCTGCATCAATGCCATTCCCGATCCTAGTTACCAGATCCTCCTTTAAGTACTTGGGAATATTGGTGGGGAGGTCCCCCTCTTCAATTTACTCTCTTAACTTTACCCCGTTGTTCCGCAAAATAATGGGAGAGTTGCAGAGGTGGATGTCTCTACCACTTTCCTTGCTAGCCAGATGCCACCTACTGAAGATGCTTAGCTTTTCGAAGATGCTTTATCCCATTCAAATGATTCCACTCCTCCTTAAGAGGGTCGATATCCAGTCACTTCAGTCAGCATTTACTAAATTTATTTGGGCCAATAAGAGACCCCGTATTGCCTTATCAAAGTTGATGCTTCCTAAAGAAAAAGGGGGGGTGGGGTTCCCGGATGTGAGGCACTATAATGTGGCATGTATATATAGACATTGCATAGATTGGCTTAGGGGTGAATCGACATACTCTAACATTGCACTGGAGTCAGCCATGGTCGCACCATGGTCCTTGGCTGGAATTCTTCACTCCAAGCTCCAGAACTTGCCAGCCCACATAAAAAATAGCATTATTATAAGGGACACAATTGCCACGTGGAAAATAGGCAGGGACCTTATGCGCCTGCCCTTTTCCCTGTCTAAGTACATGCCCCTATGGTCCCACCCTGAATTCCCACAGGGTTCGTAGAATAGTTTATTTGCCCTGTGGAGATCAGCTGGCCTTCAATCTGTTGGCCAACTACTGCACCCTACCGAACGTAGATATCTCTCGTTTGCCGAAGTGAGTGCCCAATATGGTCTTGGTCCAGGACAGCATCTGTCATACCGACAGGTTCTGTCCTTTCTAACACCGAGATTGACTGACCTTTCTCGAATAAGCTCAACTACCTCTTTTGACAGTCTGGTGACCTCAGCCATTCCTTCTCACTCTCTCTCTACACTGTACCGCCATCTGACCAGAAAAGGGAGTGGGATTGCCTCGGCCTCTCTATTCAGATATTGGGAAACCACACTTGGGATCTCTGACTCTTCTGTGTCAATTCTGGAAGGATGGGCTAAGGTACGCAAGGCGGTAATTAACGAAAATTGGAGGGAAACACAATTTAAAATATTACACCACGCTACCTACGGATTCACCATACCCCGGACACCTGACAGATCTGACAGACTGACTGACTGCCCTAACTGTAATGCCCCCTTTACTGATTTATTGCACGGATTAGTTACCTGCCCTAAGACTCAGGACTTCTGGACCGCTCTCTTCACGCTGTTAGATAGGAAACTAAAAGTCGCATTACCTTTGACTCCTTTACTTATAGTCCTACACATACCGCCAGATGATGTCTCTCTGACATTGTTGCACCACACGATTCTGCTGGGGGCCAAGCGGTGTCTCTTAACTCATTGGTTGTCGGCTCACATGCCGTCGCCTATGGATGTTATAGCGCAAGTGAAAAAATATCTGATGCTAGATCGCCTTGAAATTTTAAGAACAAGAGAGAAATCGGCTAAATGGTTTTTTAAGAAATGGAAAACGTTCATGCTGGCCTTTTATTCGAATGAGGAATTGATTTCTTTGATGCAACCATTTACAGACACGACCTGGTATCTTACTAGATCCATATCCGGCTCGTTGGGCCGGCTTCGAGTTCCTGTTTGATGTTGATCCATATTTCTTTATTGGCTTCTGGGTATCCGATGCGAGGGGGTCTCACCTATAGTATCATGATGTTCTCCTGAATGACTTCCGCCGGTTGGCAATCTGATTATGGCTTAGGATGGGATGGGGGAGGGGTGCGGGTTGCTCGATTGATTTGATAATGCTGCATCGTGATATGTCTTGTTGATATGGTTAATATATCTATACTACACATTATTTCACAGGAATGCCCTGTGTGCATGTTTATAAAATTTGAAAATTTTGAATAAAAATATGTTTAAAAAAAAAAAAAGTTTTTGGATGAGAGGTACCCTTTAAACTTGATCACATAATATACACTAGATCAGCAGGATAACAGCAGGGGAATCGGGTGCTCATGCAGGGAAGGAGAAAACAGATGACAGACTGTTTCACGTCACTCAGACGTTTCTTCCGGTCTAGTTATGCAACAGGTGAGTAGGGCTTATATGTGAAATACAAATTAGGGGGCATGTACATGTTAAAGAAGTATATAAACAAGTTCGGGAGCACTTGTATTCTTTAAAGACTCGATGTGGTGCCACAAGATTTCTTAACCATATACATGAAGTGCATGCAGAAAACCTGCTGCAGTGAAATTTTCAGGCATAGATTGTTTGGAACCTTCAGAAAAAGGATTTGATCGTGATCACTAGTTATTAAATAGAGAAGCTGTATGGATCAGCCGTCTTAACGCTTTGGGTCTGCTTGGATTTAACGAGCGCAATGATCTTTCTTCATTTCTGTGGTAAAGGTCATGCATATAGGTTATAGTGCATATTGTATTGTTTGTTTTAAACATGTACACACCCCTAATTTGTATTTCACATATAAGCACTATTCACCTGTTGCATAACTAGACCGGAAGAAACATCCCAGTGATGTGAAACAGTCTGTCATCTGTTTCTCCTTTCCTGCACGAGCACCCAATTCCCCTGCTGTTATCTTGCTGATCTAGCTGTATACTACGTGATCAAGTTTAACAATAAAGATCGACGCAGATGAACAGCAGTATTGTGTGGTGAGTGCATTCTTCTATTCCTTGACTTGGATTTGCATTGGACTTTGCATTTGACTGAATAGCACCCCAAATTTGAGAAGCAGTTTTGGATGGTTCCTAGTGAGTGCATTGTGGCTAGCAGTGCCTAGTGAACTCCTTTGCTCTTTCTTACTCAGGTGTATTGAATGTTTGCTTATTCACTATGAGCATGCAACAGCCTACTCATTCCACTATGCAAGTGGACATGGAGCAAGACTTGAATACTAGTGACTCAGTTTTATCAGCAGGACGGGTGGATGCAGGGGAGTATTTAATGACCTGTGACTCTAAAGATATGCTTCAATTACTCAGTCTTAAAGATTTTTTTCAAACAAGATTATGAAAACAATCAAATCTTCAATTGGGCACACCCATGATCTAACAGGAATTATGGAAAAAACAAAAACAAAAAAACGCAAGGCAAACAAAAACGCATGACTACAGAATCCGACAGCAGTACTTCAGAGAACAACATAAAAGATATCCCTAGTACATTAAAACAACCATCTATAGGAAGAGAAATCCCTTTAGATGGTGCAGGAGATCAAAAAGGAAAATAAACTTTACCCCCATGGATGCAATCCAAGAAGAGAAAAACAGTGACATGGAAAAATAGATGCCTATGAAAATGTGATTAACTTAACAGACTTACAATTAACACAACCATGTCTATCAGCTTTAACACAAGGGTTGAATTTCGGAATCATGGAAAATTTCAAATATGAACACTTTAAGGTTGATATAAAACTATTAGAAAGAAAAACCTTAAAAATTTCCACACATGTGAACACAACCCCCACATAAATAAATGAAGGCGAAATACCATGCGTCCTGGGTAGTTTGAGGTTTAAAACCATGCCAGAGTTTACCCCAGCAGCAGAGACTGGTGCACACACACTATTAGAATGGGATATTGAACCAGCAAATGTAGAATCTACACAGACCTCCTTTTTTTCAGGTGGCATTAGATCCACTTTTAACCCCCCTATAATACCAGGTAGTGCATTGGACTTGTTTCAGAAATCTGTATTAAATTACGTAAAGGTTTTGATTTATCCCAACAAAATTGATAATCTCACCAATGCCGAAAGAGAAGCTC
This sequence comes from Hyla sarda, assembly GCF_029499605.1. Taxonomy (NCBI): domain Eukaryota; kingdom Metazoa; phylum Chordata; class Amphibia; order Anura; family Hylidae; genus Hyla; species Hyla sarda. The sequence continues at coordinate 334,019,790 of NC_079189.1, read as the reverse complement.
TGGCATCGCTTGCTGTGCTAAGTGATGTCATTGTGACCAAATCCAATAAAGGAGGATCTAATAGTGTTATGAAGTAAACATGACCATGACACCGAAGCCTTGCAACATTTGACAGATTCAACGGTGTATAAAAAACTTTCTCAAAACTCTACTAGTAAAACTATTGAAAAATGACATCTCTTTTTAACCAGAATTGCCAATAGGGGGTTAATCAGTACCAAAACAGTAGATCACCTGATTCCTAAAGTTCCTAAGCCCGCAAAATGGTACTTGGTACAGAAAGTTCACAAGTTGCAGACCCAGCCCCCTGGCCGCCCCATAGTGGCGGGGATTGGGTCTGTGACGGAGTCCCTCTCAGCATATATAGAATGGTTGATTTCACCACTACTATTTGGCAGCCGTTCTTTTCTAAAAAATACAGGATAATTGATTACGGCTCTCCAGGGTTTTGTTTGGCACGATTCTTGTAGTTTAGCGTCCATAGATGTCGAGAGCCTGTACACCCGCATCCCACACGATGCGGCTGTACAGGCTCTCAGGATGTTTTTATCTACCACATCTAAACCTTCTTATTTTGATCAATAACACATTTGTATATGATGGCCAATGGTACGTGCAAGCCCGGGGTACTGCGGTGTCTTGCACATATGCAAATATTTTTCTTGCTGTATTGGAAAGCAAAATGATTTTTTCCAGTGAAAATCCATACACGCAAAACATCAAACTATACCTCAGATATGTCGACAACATATTTGTAGCATATTTGTCCTTTACTTAAATAATAACCAAGTAAACATGGTTTTCACACATCAATTCGGGGGGGGGGGGGGGGTATACCCTAGATTTTTTAGATGTATGAATTTTTATGAAAGAAGGTATAATAAACACCACAGGATATAGGAAAAATATCACGAAAAATTCTATCCTGCATCGTGCAAGCTTTCATCCTAGACACGTCCATGATGCCATTCCCTATAGTCAGTTCCTCTGCCTTAAGAGGATTAATAAAGATCCAGTGCTGTATACACAGCAAGCAGAGGAACTGACTAACCGTCTTCTGCAACGTGGTTATCCCAAGGCAATAATTGAGAAGGCAGCAGAAAGAGCCAATAACGCTAACCGTGCAGAGTGAATAGGAATATAAAGTCCGCTATACATAAGAACTGGCTCATGATGGAGAGTGAAAAAGACCTGCAAAATATAGCTAAATTAAAACTGATTATAATACACAGAAAAACAACTACAATAGGAGGCTTTATTAAAAATAAGGCAAACATTTTTTCTAGAAACAAAAAAAATCATGGCTAGACCGTACAGCCCCCCAAGGAAACTACCCCTGTAGAAACTGCTCATGTTGTCAGCACAATATGGCTAAGAAGGTGTTCACATTGGGCGGCAATGAGATACAAGTTCATGAGTTAATAACTTGCTAGAGTACTTACGTTTTTTATTGTCTCGTATGTCCCTGTGGTCAATATTACATAGGGAAAACAATAAGAAACCTATGTAAACGAGTTCGGGAATACTTGTATTCTTTAAGGACTCGATCTGGTGCCACGAGATTTATTAACCATATACATAAAGTACATGCAGGATTCCCTGCTGGAGTGAAATTTGCAGGCATACATTGTTTGGAACCTTCAGAAAAAGGAATTGATCGTGATCGCTTGTTATTAAAAAGAGAACCTGTATGGATCAGCTGACTTAATGCTTTGGGTCCGCTTGGACTTCACAGCGCAATGATCTTTCTTAATTTCTGTAGTACAGGTCATGCATATAGGTTATAGTGCATATTGTATTGTTTGTTTTTAACATGTACACGCTCCCTTATTTGTATTTCACATATAAGCACTATTCACCTGTTGCATAACTAGACCGGAAGAAACGTCCCAGTGATGTGAAACAGTCTGTCATCTGTTTTCTCTTCCTCTGCATGAGCACCCGATTCCCCTGCTGTAATCTTGCTGATCTAGCTGCATACTACGCGATCAAATTTAACAATAAAGATCGACGCAGATGAACAGCAGTATTGTGTGGTGAGTGCATTCTTCCATTCCTTGACTTGCAAATATAGAAATTGACTTATACTGAGGCAGTACCAGTCGTCTTACATACCTTTTGTTTCTATCTCCCAGACTTGTTTTGCCATGGTGATTCCTATTCACAGATACATTTATAAAAAAATATAATATTTGGGATTACAGTTTTGTGATGTAGTTATAACAATATAAAGAACAATTTAACCCCTGGGGGTTAACAAAAACCTCTATATACGTATGTGTTCTAGTAAAACATAACTTTTATTACCAATTATAATATAAAAGGTGAGAAACAATACCACACGATTAAAACCACTAACCCAATGACATCGCAATGACGTCACGATTATGACACAAGATTGACAGATCGCTACACCAATCAACATTTTGGTCAATACACTTGGTAGTCATGTGTCTTAAGAGACATCAATAGGATGCTCCCTAATTATGGTTGAATGGAGTGTTCTTTTCCTGATCACTGAATCAGTGTATATAGTGCTTAGGCGGCTTATGTAGCCACCTTAGGTGGCATTGGGATCACTTTATTAACCAATTGTGTAGCTACCAGCTCCAAATGGCACTACCCGGTAATAAAACCGCTTTTTTCATAATTCACCACTAGGGTGACATCACCCTTAATAGAGACTGCTTAATTTGTTCCATATTCATGTATCTCAATCACTTTGCCCACTGACCAGTACCTGCTGTGCACCGCAGGTCTGGACTTATATCGCCCACTGGTGAATACTTAGAGATACATAGCGTGAGAACTCATTATTAAGTATGCATTGGGAAAGCATTTAAAAAGTCAGGCTGTCACACCCCGACATGTTTTGCCACTCACATGGCTTTATCAAGGAGATTAACTGACATATATGTTCTCTAAGACAGCTCATATGTCCGATTCATAGAATGTTATTGCAAACCCTGCCCCTCTTTAACTAGAAATTGAAATGAATAAAGAATTGGAAGAAAATTATCATAAATTTCAGTGCAAATCTTTGCTGCACTTCAATTACATAGTTTTGGAGCACACATTTTTTTTTTTATTGACCCCAGAGGGATTTATTGTGTGTTTATGCCAATACATTGTAGCTTTCACATGTGTCAGTTTGATGCAGTTTTTTTAAAGTCACAATTAGGTGTGGATAAAAAAAAAAAGGGGGAATTAGAATCCTTCCTAGAATATAACTTCTCACTTCTGTCATTATTTCCAAAAACTGCATCAAAAAGCTGCACCAATGTTCTGTCAGAAAGCTCTTATGACCAAGTAGTACCTTTAATGGCTGAAATATACCTTCCTGTCTGTGACACCGAAGCAACTATAAAGTCTGCACATTATTTGCACATCATTTTCCATGTGCTTTCCTACTCTTTGAATTCCCATACAAATGTATATATACTGTATATTACTATTACATATACAGTAACAACTATATCCTATAACATTTTTATTTTTGTCCCTTATTTGTTGGGTTTTGGGCAGGAGCAGTGGCATATATACCTATTTTTCCTGATAGATTACATAGTTACCAAATACAATGAAGAACATGGCCTAAGTTGAATCCTGTGCCAATGAAATGTCACTTATCCAGATAACCAAGAACAAGTGTGTTCCCTTCGGCAGACGCTGCCGCAGCCTTCAGCACTTAGTTCCACATTGTTTCTGTGCATGCTCTATATTAACCACAATTAATCTTTGTCTCATTAGATGTGTGAAAGACACTTGGCAAACACTAAGTACATGACAAAAAACAAGTATCGTAATTGCTAACAAGTCATAATTGTTTCCAAGGATAGATTACTACTCACCAGATGTATCAAAGACTGTCTTATGGGCTACTGTCAAGAAACATTTATAAATTAGTTGCTAAGATTGTTGATAAAATACCTTATTGCATTTTAGATTATTCTTTTTACTGCTAGAGATTAGCCCATATTTGTTAATTCTGTGCTTTGACACTTGAATGGAGAATTTGTTTCCATGTAAGCTATTGAAAAATAAAGTATATTTTGATTATCTTATATGGGGCAAGAACATGTCTTTAATAGAGAAACTGATAGCTGGCAAAACACCCTTAGTAGATAAGCTTTCTGGGATTCATTCATCTCTAATTCCAACCTTGGCATGATGCGACATAAAATAGAACATAAAGAGAACCTGTGGGGAAAAAAAAGAGTCACAGTAACACATACATAGCTCTGTGGGGGGCTAATCACATTCCTGAGTCATAAGGCTTTGTAGTCCCCTCTATAAAGACAGAGTGGGGTGGCGGGGAGGAGCCTTGATTATATTATGGGCTGTGTTTTATGCGGTGACTGTAGAGGGGGCATGCATATTTAATCAAGGGGTGTGGCTGCACTCTTCTGCTGTCTTAGCTCTGCCACTCCTTCATTAAATATGCCTGCTCCCTTGCTTAAGTCATTGGCCGGAACACAGCCCACTATTTTTTTCAGAGTGATCACAGGTCCTCTTTAATTCATAGACCTGAAAGAAAAAACTAAACTTGTTGATTGTATACCATTATATGATCCTTCACTTCCTGTTGAACTGTTTTCAGCTGGAGAATGGGGTGGGGCTTAGCCAAGGGGGCATGGCTTAAAAATCTTTAGTACTACTGCAGAAAGGGGGGAGGTTCCTACTGAAGCCAGTCATCTTACAGCCAGAAATATATCAGTGACTAGGAGTATGGGGCACATGACTGAGCTTCAGAGAAACAGAGAAACAAAATAAGTTCAGAATAAAGGAGAAAGAATTGCTGATATTTTTGTGCATTTTCTATGTTTAGTGTTCTAATAACACGTAGATGTCCGTTTGTATACACACTATTTTGTATATTCGTATGTCAGTTTTCTTTTCAGCAGGTGCACTTTTCCAGGACCACATCTAACTACTGACCTAACTTTATCCATTGGTAAATCCAGCCCTGTGCACAGACCAACTAGACCAAAATGATACTAAGGGTATTCCTACAATGTATGTGTATATAAAAGACAACGGTACAGAAACCACAGGTCACATTTAATAGATCACCCGAATACATTAACACAATCATCTATGCATTGTGCACAATTCCCTATTATATGTTTATCATTAGACTATCTACTCATTTTAATCTTGTACAGTTAAGTCTAGATTTTGGCTCATGAATGGTAGCTCAGATCACAATGCTGTATTAGATATGCCTATTTTTCTACAACATTAATATTTTTCCATAGTCTGTTGCACTGCAATCATTTAGGCATGAGGAAAAAATACACTGAAAGAATTTTTCTGAGCACGTGCCAGGCCCATCTATGCTACGGCAGATTTATCAAAGCCACCATCTTCTTCTGCATGCTGGGCTAATGAGAGACGTCCCTAATAACCAACAGATGAAGATGTTTCGTCCACTCAAGGAGGTCTGTTCTGCTTTTCATTAGACAAATAGACTAAAAATAGCTATAAAGGATTCCATCCATACTGAGCGGCCCTTCCTCTAAGTACTCTTATTTCTTCACCCTTTGGTCTTTCCTAGCTATGATTCGCCAGGTATTTCATTGCTATCAGAAAAACATGAAATGACCACAATGAATGTAACACCAAGTCATAAAAAGTCCCAAAAATAATTTTATCTGGAAAACAATGTACAATTATTAATATTGCACTTTCTTTGTACAAGAAATTCTAATAAATACAAACAAAAGCTATACATACATAGACATTTGATATCAATAATAATGTATCTTGGCAACAAACATTTTGCGCACAGAACGTCTTTTACAAAGTGGCCGTATCATGTGCATTTATAATAGGAAAAGGGTATAGTAAGTTGTTACAGTGGTTTCAGATGCTAACATTTGTATTCCTGTAAGGATCATTATGACATAAATAAGGTTTTTATTCATTGCTACGTTCCAATGCATCTCTGTCACTGTCAGAAACAGCACCACAGAGACTGTAACTGGACTAGACCATGATTCCAATCGACATTCTAATGACATTTTGTGGAAGAACTGGAATTTGGAAAAAAATAAATAAAAATATGGAGGTGCATAAAAAGTAAAGGGATTATACCTGAAAGAGGTATTCTGCCCCTATATATCTTATCCCCTATCAAATGGATAGGGGATAAGATGTCTGATCACGGGGGTCCAGGCGCTGGGGACCCACGCAATCTTTCCTGCAGCCCCCGTCATCAGCTGCATGGAGCGAAGTTCGTCAATTTCGCCCACTCCCATAGGCTTGCATTGAGGGGTGGGGCGGGACATCATGAGGGGACGGGGCCATGATGTCACAATCCTCCTGCCCCTGTATCGGGAATCATCACGTACGGAGCGAACTTCGCTCCATGCAGCTGATGACGGGGTGCTGCAAGAGAGATTGCGGGGGTCCCCAGCAGAGACCCCCGCGATCAAACATCTTATCCCCTAGGGTATAAGAAGTCTATGGGCGGAGTACCCCTTTAAATGGTTTCTAAATTAACCAAAGATAGATGCAGAATTTTTTGTGTCGTCAGTGTCAGGTATTCTAATCTGTGTCAAGGGGTAACATGAAGCTCCTGGACTCTTATGTAAAATCACTATAACAGGGCCTACCATCTACCAGGTCTATTTATATGACTAATGTCTTCATGTGTGGCTGAGGGGCTTTTGGGGTCTATGCACCCCTATAGAGATGTTGTGCTAACAAGCATGCCAGACTTTAGGCTATGTTCACACAATGTTTTTTGAGGCTCAAAAAACACAAGCCTCAAAATGAGCCTTACATTTTTAATCATTTTTGTTGCTATTTGGAGAATTTTTATGAAAGTTATGTTTAACTCAGCTTTTCTTGGTACTTTTTTTTAGCAGCTTATGTATATCAGGTCTTTGTTTGCAATTTTCAAGGGCTCCGAAGTGTAAAAAGGCAAAACAACTGCCAAAAACAACATAAAATTATCCAAAATAGATACCATGCACTTGTTTTTATGGCTGGCACAATTAAAACTGTAAAAATGAAACCACAAGTGAATTGTCAAGTGTTTTCCTATTGAATTTATTGAATATCATTGTTTGAGGTGTAAAAATATGTTTTACATCTCAAAATACACTCCAAAAACTAGGTGTGAACATAGCCTTAGTGTTCTTTTCTTATTAGCACCTGTCTTTTAGGAAGATAATGGAAATGACAAGGGGCCGTATCCCAGCAGAAAGTAGCTGTGGCTTTGGTGATAAGGGTATGGCTTTAATGTTTTTTTTCCCCCATAGAAGTCTAAGGGAGAGAAAAAAGCCATTAAAAAGCAATGTTGGTTTTGCATTTGAAGCCAATGGGGTCTTCAGTGGTTTTTCCCCAGAAGGAAATTCCACTACTGAAAAATGTGCTGTGGATGAGCCTGCCCCCATACAAACTCGCAGCGGAAAACACACTGCTGACTCGTAATAAAATCTACCCATGTGAATAAGCCCTAAGTCTGCATTTACATCTACAGGAGTAGATGAACTGAATTTCTTCTAGAGTCCCACTTGCCAGTAGAGTCATTGCATGCCATATACAAAACATGGAGCCACAGGACAGTGGAACTGTAGAAGACAATATGGAGGCCGTGCTGGAGCAATGAAATTTTTTTTTGCAGAGTTTATATATTTTACCTGGGGGATCTTTGACCACAGTGTTTTTTTCCATAATTTAAAAGCAAAAGTAGGTGAAATGTCTTTCTATGCATGGCATGAATTTTGTATGAATGCTTTCTGTCTGGCTTATTTCCTAACCAAAACTAAATATGTTGGGAATGTTAAGTGCTTATTAAACATTGAATTCTACATTTGATTACAGGGCAATTATTGTATGAATGGAGGGATAGATGTCTCCTTTTGTGTTCTATTTTATTATATGTATTATGCTTGCTTTGTGTTTCTCTAAGTCAGTAACCTGTGGGACATGATACTCCTCTGGTTGCTTACTACCATCTTTTCTTACGTGTCTGTCTCTATCCAATATGGAGGTCAGTCTTGTTCTAACACAACATGTGGCCATTAATGCAACTCACAGTTTAGGTTTAGTGGAAAAACCCTTGATGAATTTACAAAATAAAATAATCTAGCCCAGAGGCATCAAAATGTACAAGTAACAAAGTGCTAATAAAAGCTTAAATAATTCTCTTCTTTCCCACTGACATTTTCTATTCTGTTATATTTGCACATTTCTCTTTGCCTTGTTTGTCGTTCTCAAGCATCACACTCTTAAAGTGCCTGTAAATATAGCAGACTCTGCTTTACGTTTTACGTTGGTAGTCACAAATTCCATATACCTAGTACTGAGGAGATATCATTTTTAAACTTTACAAGTCACTGAATGATGGGTCATGCCCATAACCCTTGTCATAAAAGTTGCATCTGTGCCAGAAACAGGCTCACTAGTAGGCAATGTTGTTGTTTTTCCTATGATTGTTAAGGCAACTTAGTCTTTCAGGTTTGCTTCTATTTAATCCAGTAGATGATTGGTCCCAGCTTTAGTTCCTGTAGTGTGCGTCATTGTGCAGTGCTCTGTGTTTCATAGTGGGGTGGCAGAGAAAGCACAACAGAAAAAAAATGGAATAAAAAAAATGACAAAAATAACAATACATATACATCTAGAGACGTCCATTTGTCACCAAATTATTTGTGTCCCATCATAATCCCTTTGTTCCTATGTTGCTTGGCAATCCTTTATGCAAGTCGCAGCATCCTCAGTAAGTAAGGTCCATGATGCAACCATAAGTATTTGTGATTGGTGTCCTTATCTCATTTCCCTAGTCGATGAGTCTGGTACATCCTTGCCTTTCGACAGAAGACAACCATGTCGGATCCTTTTTAAAGGCCAAACAGTGCACGTGTAAGTACAGTCACAGGATCATCACAAGCTCGTGGATCAGCTCTGTTCTTATTCATGTCTCCTTCCCTAGCTAAAAGGAAGTTAGGCTTCTGAACGGGTCGTCATGCTTTCCCACAAGTCCCACAGCAGCGAGATTTAAACTGTGCAAGCTGACAAAGTTTCAGCTGTTTCACTTTTTCACAGTACCTGGTTGTATCTCTGCAGTCAACTAGAAGAAGAAATGAGGAAAAAAAATTCACCTTAGGTCCCAATAAAGTTAAATAGCAAGTACAGTTCATTTATATATGGATATAACCATCATCCAAGAGTAAATGTTAACACTAGAGTAAATGATGACATGTATTTCTGTCACAGCATTGTGTCAACATAGAGATGCTTAAAGCGTAACTGTTAAAAAGTTATTTGAAAATAGGCCCCCCCAACGTTCTACAGATAAAGGGCTTGGTATCCCCCTTGGCCAGCACTCAGACAGCAGGATCTTGTGAGATGTGAGATCCTGATTCCTGTTCACTAAGTGTTGGCAGGTGCTGAATACACACCCTGGCCATTGGGTATGCAAGCCCTCCATTTCTAGGAAGTATGGCAGACAGCATAGTGCCATCCCTATCCATCTGATGGAGTAGCAACACTGTCAGAGGGGATACTGAGACATCTCTGGAACAGGGAAGGTGGGGGGGGGGATGCAGATCACTATTCAATAAAAAGGTATGTTATCAGCTCCTCCTTCAGCTAACTATACATGCCCATAACTCACTTTTTAAAGAGAGACCATGGGTCCTCTTTAATAGTCCGAATTATATTGCACTGTGCTGTTGCATCTGGTGGCAATGTGAATTTTTCTTGTTATGAAATGTTGGAAGCCTTTCATACCTTGGAAAACTGTATGGCAATATAAAAAGGATGCGTATCCAATAAGGCATTAATTTAGCATGTGTGCATTTTATATGCTACATAATATTAACAGTGTTCTTACAGAGTGCGGTATCATGCTGTGGAGGATTTTCCTAAGTATATTGAAGAGGTGGACCCAAATAACTTCTTACTTATTTGCAATTGATTCCTGTTGTAAATCCTTTTTTTAGGCCAACCACACAAAAAAAAAACTTTGAAATCATTAGCAATGGACCATTTTGTTATCACCTCTTATATAAATGATTTACTTCTTTGCCTTGTACTTTAATAAAGGATAGAAAATATTTTCTGCATCACAGAAAACAACAACACTATAGTAAGAATATATGTACCCCAGTAAAAAAAAGATATATAAGAGGTTAGTAACAAAATATTCCAGATGAGGTCTTACCGAATTGCTATATTATGTATTATTTACATAGCTTGCTATTCTAAAAATCGCTAAATGAAAAAAGTCTTAAAACGAGTATACTATTAACTGAAGGGTTAAAGAGCACATGTTCTGATATAGGGTGACTGTATGCCAAGTGTATCAGCTAAACTAAATTCCATCATAGCTTAATGCCAAGGGGACACAGCCTGTTGGCAGCTCTTAGGTATCAATGATGGTACTCTTAGCAATGGTGACTAGAAGCTGTTAACAGTCAAGACATCTCTTACACTAAGGAACCTAAGACAATTTGGCTGCTTAGAAAATGAAATTTCCTCCTAGTGTCTCCTGAGCTCAACTGGATTTACAGTAGCCTCTCTGTAAGGAGGGTGAAACTTGACCAGTGCAAGAACCCCTGTTTTGCCTACTGTCATCTCCCATGTTTCTGGCAAGTGTTACATTGTGTTTTATGCTGTGTTACTGTTCACTGTATACCTTTCTTTTAATGGGATGCTGCAGAAAATGTTACTGTGTCTTTACTTCTGTGATTGTCTTTGCTGTGCTTACTGTATATTCAGGAATATAGAGACGATGCAATCTGAGAGGTAGGGCTAGTATGGGAAGCCCAAAGCTAGAAAGTAACTAGTAAGTGGTGGCAGGAACCATGCTGTGGGTGGTTTCCCATGCCTGCATACATTGGGCAGTTATCCTGCCAGTCTGTGGTTGTGCAGCATTGTGAGAACTGTATAAAGTGCTGCCAGTGTCCAGTGAAGATTGTGATGGGAGTGCAAGTGAAGCTGTGGTGTGCCGTCTGCCGATTGGGCTGTGGGGTGACAGGATTGTGTAATTTCCATCAGTGACAGCCAGAGTGAAAGCTACAGATGCAGTCACAGCACGTTAACTAGATGTGTTTCTGCACCACGTCTAACTGTTAACTCTGCTGCATAGACTTGAATAAGAGGTACAGATGTAGCAGAGTTAAATTCAGAGTGATAGATTGTTAACCCACCATGTCTGATTGGTAGCGTTGCTACATCTGTACAGAAAGGCAGTATTAGGGAAATCTGTGTCAGCAAGGCTGTGCCTGCAGATGACTGACAGTGTAGTGTGTCAGTAAAGGTATGCCTGCTTGAAGAAGACTGTGACTATTGAGAATATGCCCCTAGTACCCAGGATAGAGACTGAATTAGTGAGTTACTTCTGCAACAGTTTCACCTGCTCTTACATGTTTAGTAGGAATTGCGCACCTATGTATATGCAAATGTAGCTGAGCTGTAGCCACTGATTGGCTGAATGGTCATTTGTTCTTACTGACCCTGACCTTGGAAGTACTGTGTACCAGGACCTGAGCTCTGTGATAACAACTGCTGCAGGGGAATAGAAGGAAAGTACAGGATTTTTTTCTTTGTAATGTAAATATGGTTGTAAAATTAATTTGTACATTTTTTTACATTTTTTTTTTACTTTACTCCACAGTAAAGGGCTCTGCAGAACTATGGAGTAAAATACAATTCCTTCCCTCTGCCAAGGGTTGTCAAAGTGATTGTCCAGGATTTTTTTTTTAAAGAAATATGCCCAGGCTCCCTTGCACCCCTGCTGCCTCCGTTATTGCATGGCCCATCCCTCTGCCGCACTTCACTTCCTGATGCTGAAAATAATAGGGATGTAAGAAAAAATCGATTCTCGCGATAATCGCGATTTTTCATTTGCCGATACAGAATCGATTCAAAATATTTTTGAATCGATTCTTTTAGGGATGTGGAATTTTTAATAAAACGCACTTTTCTTACCTGCCAACGAGCCCCCGGAGCTCCGGTACAGGTGTTCGGTCCCCGGGCTGTATTCTTCTTACTTCCTGTTAGTCCGGCACGTCACATGGAGCTTCAGCCTATCACCAGCCGCAGCGATGTCCCGCCTCCGCTGGTGATAGGCTGAAGCTCCATGTGACGCGCCGGACTAACAGGAAGTAAGAAGAATACAGCCCGGGGACCGAACACCTGTACCGGAGCTCCGCGGGCTCGTTGGCAGGTAAGAGAAAGTGCGTTTTATTTTATTTTGCAGCACCGGAGTACTAGATCGCCGCTGTCAAAGCTGACAGCGGCGTCTATTGGGATCTATGAATGCTCCCAGGTGGGCGATATATCGCGATGTATCGTCACCTAGACGGTATCGCGATATATCGCGATATATCGAATCGCCACACTGGTATCGCGATTCGAATCGAATCGCCAAATTCTTGGCGATTCACACCCCTAGAAAATAATACAACATATTGCCACTCAGCCACTGGCCGCAGCAGTGTCCTGCCTCAGCAATGTGACGTGTTGGCTGGAGCAGCGGGATGTATAGCCTCGTGGAGACCAGGCTGTGGGAAAGTGAGGGAGGTAAGTAAAGCCTGGACACATAAAAAAAAATGCTAGACAACCTCTTTAAATTATCTCTTAACAGAAAACTCCAGACTTTAGCTTCCTAAACCTATGTGGGTAAGGATTAGTGTCAGGGAGTAGAAAACTGCTCACACACTTATCTTTTTCAAAGTCAATTTTGGTTTTGTAATATGGATAATAAGAACTTAGTACAAGTTAAACTCAGTAGAATGGAATCAATGATTTTACATATGGCTGCATTTGCTAAGGTGCGATGTTGGCGGGATGTGAAAATGAAACTATACATGCATTATACACATTTTCCCAAATGGCGGGCAAATTGGAAGCAAATCACTGGAACACTGTATGCTGCAGATACGACCAGTGAATGATGTATTTAAGTGGTAATGCCACTCAGATAAAGACTGTTGCTGTAAAACCAATCATTTTACACACAATATTGTTAATCATTTACCAGCGATTTGGGGAACTGTGAACAGGGACCATGAAACCCACTTAAATCGTACCTTAGTAAATCCAGCCCTTACAGCTCATACCGTTCTCACAAGGTGCTATATTGCAACGTTGCCAGTTAGAGGGCCGGGGTCTCCAGGAACACATATGATCTTGAACAGACTTCCCAGTTCGATGATGAACACATTCAACACGCCTGGATTGGAATCCATAACTGCCGCAAGTGGCTGTGCAGAGGGTCCAAGAAGACACTCTCCACTGTACACTGCACATGTCTGCCAAGCAGTTTTGTGTACTGAGCGGCCTGGGTGAAAAGAAAAACAGTTCACTTTTAGTACATCACAAAACAGATTACAATTTTTTTTAACTATCTCCTTCAAAAAATAAATACCTTAACAAAATGTATGCCTACCCTATTGCAAAGAATTATTGGTGACTTGGCAAACATCATAAATTTATCATGGCAAACTATTGGTGCATATCTTAAATGGGTATTCTTAGCTGACTGATTACCTCTCTCTCTCTGCTTCTCCTGTCAGCTCACATTCCCTGGTGGAAGGTGCTAAAATACACATATTCATATTTCTTGCAGAGAGCTGTGATTGGCCAGATGGTTCCAGACAATCACAACTCTCTGTGGGAAATAGGAATAGGTGTATACATACGTCTATACATTATACAGGAGGATCACAGCGGGTGTCAGGAGTGACACTCACTGCGATCTGTCTACTAATGAGGGTACTACAGCTCCCAGCATGGAGCAGAGTGTGCTCCATGTTGGGAGTAGTAGTAACTGCAGTTAAGGACAGATCACTGCGGGTGTCACCCCTGTCACCCGATGCGGTCATCCTATCTATTACTGAGATGCGGTGCAGCTCTCTACAGAGCTCTCATTTCTGCACTATACTCCGGCTGGCCAGTGATGTCAATAGAACATCACTCGTTCCTATTTCCCTCTGAGAGCAGTGATTGGCTGCCACCATCCGGCCAATCCCCACTCTGGGCAGAAAATTGTGAGGATAATATCTATTCACATCACTGGCCGGCCGGAGTACAGAGCAGAGATGCGAGCGTGGTATAGAGCTGCTCCGCATCTCTGCAACAGATAGGACGATTGCATGGGGTGTCAGGAGTGACACCCCGGGCAATCTTTCTATTAGTACAGTACTACTACTCCCATCATAGAACAGTCTATTCTATGCTAGGAGTAGTAGTACTACCTAAAAAATTGAGAAACACACACAAAAATGTATTAAAATTTAGCTATAAATTTTTTTTCCCTTAAATACATTTTTTTCCCCATCCCTACTGCATTTATTTATTTATTTTTTGGTACCCAACAAATTTCGAAAAAAAATGGGGCAAAAGGGGCCAAAAATGCAATTTGCACTCAGAGGTAAAAACACCAGAAAAAATGCCAGAAAAACTGCCTACCAGTTTTTCTGGCATTTTTGTTGGCGTTTTTTTTTTAAGTGTAAAACATAGCTGTCTTTCTCACTACCAAGAGGTAGCTGCTTCTGTAAAGCTGTATACAGGCATGCGGAGGCAATGAGATGAGGATACTAGATGCATCATTGTTGTCACGATTCGGCTGGCAGGAGGTGGATCCTCTGTGCCAGAGAGGGATTGGCGTGGACCGTGCTGGTGGACCGGTTCTAAGTTGCTACTGGTATTCACCAGAGCCCGCCGCAAAGCGGGATGGTCTTGCAGCGGCGGTAGCAACCAGGTCGTATCCACCAGCAACGGCTCAACCTCTCTGACTGCTGAAGATAGGCGCGGTACAAGGGAGTAGACAAGAGCAAGGTCGGACGTAGCAGAAGGTCGGGGCAGGCAGCAAGGATCGTAGTCAGGGGCAACGGCAGGAGGTCTGGAACACAGGCTAGGAACACACAAGGAAACGCTTTCACTGGCACAATGGCAACAAGATCCGGCGAGGGAGTGCAGGGGAAATGAGGTATAAATAGGGAGTGCACAGGTGAACACACTAATTAAGCCAACTGCGCCAATCAGTGGCGCAGTGGCCCTTTAAATCGCAGAGACACGGCGCGCGCGCGCCCTAAGGAGCGGGGCCGCGCGCGCCGGGACAGGACCGACGGAGAGCGAGTCAGGTACGGGAGCCGGGGTGCGCATCGCGAGCGGGCGCCACCCGCATCGCGAATCGCATCCCGGCTGGGAGAGGTATCGCAGCGCACCCGGTCAGCAGGTCTGACCGGGGCGCTGCAATTGCGAGGATGTTGCGAGCGCTTCGGGGAGGAGCGGGGACCCGGAGCGCTCGGCGTAACAATTGTATGGTCGTATGCATTCCGTTATAAATTCTGTCATGTGCAAATCTTTGCAGCTCTGCAGCTTTTTGCTTATAAATGATGTAACTGTGAAAATAACCTTGGTGTCACTACTGGATTCTGCCCCACAGTTACTTTCTTATATTGAATTGTACACTAATGACAATAATCTCTATCTTATTAAAGCTACATGCTTGGAATGAAAATTATAAGATGTATATTATTGTGCTACCAAAATACATCATACTTCCTTTTGTTACATCCCAAAGTCTACGAATGATGAAAACTATATTATAATTTATACATCCCCATTAAATTATAGAAACAAATGGACACAATTGGACACTGGGACCTCAGATATGGGTAAATTACTGGAAGGGCTTGGTGGCTTAAAGAGCTTACAGTCTGATTGCTAGAAACCTAAAGCATCCCACCATTATCCTTAGGAAATCACCAGATGAAATTGAGCATGTTTATCCTATTCAGAGTTCATTATTGGGGCAATTTAAAACAGATATGTAAGTGTAATGATGCCAAAAACATAGGAACATATGTTAATGTAAGCATAGCCAAAACTTATTATTACCAATATCTCGGGTGATTTATAGTATCTACAAAATACATTAAGGTTTATCAGTGAAAAACATATTCATCATCCTCATTGGTTTACCTGGGTAAGACCTGGCACTGTTCTGGAGACACAATGGCTCCATCGCGTGTTTGACAGTAGACCTGCCTATGCTGTACAGCTGTTCGTGGTCCAATGCATGGTCCATGACACTACAAAAAAAGATACACAAAAGTATTTTATTTATAAGCAGTCTGTCAAGCTTTCAACCTTATGTGCTGATGTGTAAAATGTACTGTAGTAACATAAAGAAATGTTTATGAACATCTCTCACGCAGATAACAATACATTTGTTTACGGCGAGCCAGATTTCTATCTCTTCCAAGTATTGTCAGGGGTGGGGCGAGACCATCTGCTCACTCCAATTTGGAAGCAAATGTATCAATCTCTTTACCGCTGGGATTGTAATCTCCTTTTTTTTGTAATTTAGCATGATGCAAGATTCCCAATATGGAATCCAAAGGTCTGCTCCCTGCGATACATATAATGACTGGGTTTACTCCCAGGCTAATATCCCAATCACATCTGAAACATCTATAGTGAAGGGACACTTGAGATTAAACAGAGCTAAAGTGTAAATCAGATTTTTACTATACTTTACCAAAAGTAGAAAATATGTCTGAATACATGCTATAGTTAAGTAAGGAAATCCCAAAGTAGAGCCATGTGTGTGGTGTGTGAGTTAACACTGTAAAAAGAAAGTCATTGTGCTTTGTGCCCAATATAGAATATGTATATTTTTGGTATTTGAGTTCTCTCTGCGGCACGCCATATCTTTAACCGCCTAAGAATTCAGCAAGTTTTCAGTTTTGAGCTCTCATTTTTATCTCCTTGTTTTCTAAGAATAATAATTCCTATGTTTCCATTGATAAGCTATATGAGCGCTTGTTTTTTGAGAGGCCACTTAAGGAGAAATTCAAAAAATAAAAAAGCAAAACAGTAACATCATTCTGCAACTTTCTGTGTGTGTGTATGTACGCAAGGGATGGGGGTGGGGGGTTTAGATAATGCTCACCTTGCTGTAAAACCTACATATAACCTTTATTTTGCAGGTCAGTACCATTATGATACCAGGAATCCATTTTGGAATCTTACTGTCAAGGGGGTTAAAGGAAGTCAAAAAATGTATTGTTTCTTCATATCACATTTTAGACTTGGCGGCTCTGTTTTAAATCTCTTCCTGCACTATCTTTTTCCCTGAGGTTAACATTTACACCCTTTTTGCAATAAATGTCCAAATCAGAGAATCAGACAAATAATAAAATTCCTATAGGAACTGAGGGCAAAGGTAGAAAGTAAAAACATCATTGGAATCAGGGACTTCAAGGCTAAAATGTGATATAAAAACTCATTTTTGGTCTCAGAACAGGTGCTTTATAAATGACTAACATCATAGGTAGCTCCATTGTTGTCACTTGTGGTAGCAGTTGGCAACTATCATGTATGGAGTTGGCTCAGCTCCTATACTCCCTGAACCCACATCCACAGTGGATGCTCATGACTGTCATCTTGTTTGTAGCACTATTAGCATCAGCTGCATAGTTTATACTGTATGTAATCTCTGTTATTCTGCTTTGTGTTGCAATATTTCACTTTGGTCACTTATTTCAAGGGGTAATCCGTGGTTCCGACCACTGAATCCCCCCCCCCCCCCCCGCAATCTCCTGCATCGGGCCCCAGCTCTATACAGGAATGGGTGTGTTGACTCCCACACCGAGCAGCGGCTGACACGCCCCTCCATATATCTCTATTTGGCTCTCCCATATGGAGGGGGCATGTCAGGCAGTGCTTCGTGCGGGTGTCAACAGCCTCCATTCCCGCAGAGAGCCGAAGCCCCATACAGGAGATGGGTCGGATCACCCGCAATCTAAAACTTGTATGTTTTTGTTCATGATAATTCAAATGCAGTTTCTAGGTTGTAGGGCTGGACAGGTAAGCTCATATGTGACCAGTCAGAGTCTACTGCTTCTCCCTTTTGGCATCAAACCTCCTCCAGTAGTTTAGATTGTGACTGTTGACAGAATCTAGAATGCTGACTGCTTCCAAAGTACTGCAGACAAGACAGGGATCTGTGAGGAGAAAGGAGTGTCCAGGGTGGTAAAGCACAGTCTTCCCATGGACTTTAGTGCACAGACTGTGTCGTAAGAGCAGACACCTGACAAAGCAGAACAGCCAGGGTGGCAACCACCAGCCAATCTAAGTGATCTAATGAAATGTTACAAAATTGGAAAACCATACATCATTATTTTAGAGAGCTGCCAAGCATGTAAACTGTGCATATATAGTAACTGTCATGCCAGTTGTCATTGACTAAACATTATATTAAGTTAAGAAAACTTGGGATATTAAATGTACCATTACTCCTCTGGGCTGGTTACCACCAGCCCCTACCTTATAGCCTAAGGTTTACCCCTTGCTCTGGTTTAGTTATGTTACAGTGCATGCATGGTGGCATACAGAGTCCTTGTAGCTATAATGGAGCCCAAGGCACTCTATGTATAATGTATATATTCTCTTCCAGAAGAATACTTCAGTATTATGGCATTCAATGGAAATTGGTAGCATGTGGAGGTACAGTATGTTCTCATATGTGGCATTACGAGGTTGTGTGGAGCTGTAATACAGTACATCTGTGTGCACGAATCCTTACTTTACATTTCAGTATAACTCTTATTTATTGAAAAACAACTTATAACTTCCGGCATTATTATATCCCGTATGCCACAGTGAAGTATAGGATACAACCCTGGGAATACCTATGTTATGAAGGGAAACAAGTCAAGACCACATAAAAGGAAACTCTAAAAGTATGCAGAAAACACATGCACAGCACATGAAGAAGCACAAGTTTTCCATGGCTCACTTGACACCTTGTGATACCTCTGTCAGCCCAGCTGGCTCAAGAACACATAAAGTACAGTCAAGAAACAACAAACAAAACCCATCCAAATGCCTGAGGGGATCATTTGTAACATTAAAGGCTACTCTGTAGAAGAAAACAAATGCACATTTGACAGCACACATATATATTTATGTTTTGAATTAAAATACTTGTATTCCCCTACTAAAAATTCCCTCACATATACTTAATATGACATACTGAAGATGCTTCGTGGCTTGTTGCCTTGTATTTTTTGGTTCTCTACCTCTCAATGATATTCTGCCTAGGAAACTGGAGGCTGCTTCTACTGAAGTAGGGCCGATAAAATATGAGATCAACCAGACAGGAAAGTTTTCATTGAAAAAGTTTTTTTTGTAGGTATCGACTGGGTCTTTATTCAGATGTCTGGAATGCAGCCACATTCCAAAATGTATAGTACTAGCTTTAAAGGGGTACTCCCGTGGAAACCTTTTTTTTTTTTTTTAATCAACTGGTGCCAGAAAGTTAAACAGATTTGTTAATCACTTCTATAAAAAAAATCCTAATCCTTACAGTACTTTTTAGGGGCTGTATACTAAAGAGAAATCAAAAAAGGAAATGCATTTCCTCTGATGTCCTGAGCACAGTGCTCTCTGCTGACCTCTGCTGTCCATTTTAGGAACTGTCCAGAGCTTGAGAAAATCCCCATAGCAAACATATGCTGCTCTGGACAGTTCCTAAAATGGACAGCAGAGGTCAGCAGAGAGCACTGTGCTCATGACATCAGAGGAAGTGCATTTCTTTTTTGGATTTCTCTTTAGTATACAGCCCCTAAAAAGTACTGGAAGGATTAAGATTTTGTAATAGAAGTAATTTACAAATCTGTTTAACTTTCTGGCACCAGTTGATTTAAAAAAAGTTTTCCACAGGAGTACCCCTTTAAAGATGTATCTATTATAGAGTACATTGTAAAATATTGGTTATATGCAGTTTTGTTGAACTAAGATCTCTTGTTAATGCAGTATTCAATTTCCATCTTCTTACCTGTCCCCATGATGATGTGGCCCATTCTACACACAGCTGTCTGCTACAGCTCTGACTGTCAACAGGACGTTTTGCAGACCATATACAGATATCATTTGACACTGGAACCGAGATACCTCCGCCAGTCATCTTTTGACATGTTACCCGACGGGTTTGGACACCCCCTCCACAGCTTTGTGAACATGTTGACCATGATGTAACCATCCACCTGAAGGGAAAACAGTGACACAAATATATTATTTGTTTACATGCATTATCTTTCTCATATCTATCTATATATCTATCTGTCCATCCATCACATATCTATCTATCATCTATCTACCTATCTATCCCATATCTACCTATATATCTATCCATCACATATCTATCTATCCATCACATATCTATCTATATACAGCACAAGAGAAGGTAGAGTTCCTAGATATCTATCTATCTATATATCTATCTATCTGTCTGTCTATCTATCTATCTATCTATTTAAAGAACACAGGATAGGCAGCACAACCTCAGTTGTTGGTATGGAGTAAACAGAGGTGCAAGCAAGAAATGGGGTCCCAGTCGCAGACCACATCCATCGATGCAATACTTGGCGGATAGCAGCACACCCAAACGGTATATAGTGAGAAGAACAGAGCTTTATTGGCCCATGTTAATGCTACGTTTCGATGGTATCACACCATGTTTATCAACCATGCTTGATAACAACATTTTTGGATCCAGGTGAAAATACCTATTTAACTGTCACATTCATTCATCATATATATAAAAGCAGTATAACCCATTCAACACTTCCTTGCTATCGTTTTAGTATTACATTTTTAAAAGCATATAACAATACTTCCTCAGGGTGTTCAACTTCCCCAGGGGTGTACACCCCTAAGGAAGTTGCCGACGGGCAACGGAACGCGTGGGGTTCAGGGAGGTACCTGCAGTGTTATCCTCCATCTGCTGCCAATAGCCCTTCTTTCCCAGTGATATATAAATTGGATGAGGTTTTATAGACTATAATATTGTTCACAAGTCTACTTATTATACTGAGGAAAGTTTACATGGGAATTTTGCACTTTATTCATTGATGTTCTCTGGGCTATTGGGGCTATTGTAATATATAGTTTTTGATCTAACAGGTGCCCCAGGAGTGTTCTCCCCCTGTTTCTGGGGGGTCCCCCCTGTTTTGTAGTGGCCCTGTGGCCCTTTGGGTCTTTTAGATGGTTTTAAGTGTCTTTGTCTGCTTCATTATCTATGTGAAAACTGTAATAAAGTATTAATTCTAACTGTATATGACAAGTAGGGGTGCGCTTCTATGGTTTCATGGTAACTTATTGATACACACAATGGCACCCCGAGCATGATTATAGTCACTGAGCCCGCTTGAAATGTTTCCAATTGAGACCATTTGGAAACTGAGTATTAAAGGGGTGGATGGAAAATACATTTTTTAACATCAACTGGTGCCAGAAAGTTAAACAGATGTGTGTCCTGACACCTCTGTCCATGTCAAGAACCATCCAGAGTAGGAGCAAATCCCCAAAGCAAACTTCTCCTGCTCTGGCAGAGGTGTCAGCAGAGAGCACTGTGGTCAGATTGAAAAGAACTCCAGAAAGAAATACAACTTCTACTGTAGTATACAGCAGCTGATAAGTACTGGAAGGATTAAGATTTTTTAATTGAAATATTTACAAATCTGTTTAACTTTGTGGCACCAGTTGATTTGAAAAAAAAAAGTGTTTTCCATTGGAGAACCCCTTTAAGAGAAAAGAAAAAATCCATACTGCCTCTCTAATAAAAATACCTTATTTTCAATCTATGTCTTGTACAGGAGAATACTTCCTGTATAACATTATTCTTCTATTATACTACTTACTAATATTGTGTACTAAAACAGCCCAGGTGTCTCACAATAAAGTCTTCGGCCGGAGTTGTATTAGTCCAGTTTAGTCCTGGGTCAATAAGGCCAGGGCTACACACAGACATTTTGTAGCAAGGCTTTCCTATTTTAACTATTGAGTGACAGTTGTAGTCTGCAGGTTTGTATTAAGTTGCATGCAACTCAATGCTTTGCCATCTGTGCACTGCACTTGTTGCTGGTGTAGATTTTTGCTATGATTTATATTAATCTACTGGCATGAATTATAGCCAAAGACCAGTAAAGCAGTTACCCATAACGACCAATCAGATTAAAACATTCATTTTTTTTGTAAGGCCTTTGAAAAATGTAAGCTGGAATCTGATTGGTTGCTATAGACAACTGCTCCATTGGACCTTTGCACAAGGTTTACATCTCCCCCATAGGCTGTATTAATTTACACAATGTGTTTTGTTGGATAGGTGTTGTTACTCGACTGTGTTAATCTTCAGCCAAATGTGACTCAAAGTCTAACTCTTACAAAAAGATTCGATATTTTCAAGTTAAATACCAGTCATTTGAGAAAAATATAATAAATATAGCTGTGTAAAGAAAAATTCAGAAAATGTATTCAAATTACTGTACACAAATTACTGGATTACACTACAAGGAAGGACCACTGACCCACTATATAGCCAACACCCTATAGCTACACAGCTGTATCGGTTTCACACATGAGAAGTCGAAAAATGCACTTTTTGATGGATCAACACATCAATACCAGAGAGGGGAGTGAAACTACATAGTGCTGTTCTCCTGAAGTGTAATGCCTTGTGGAATCCCTACGGCCAACTTTTTACTCTTTTATTTAATTGTCCACATGACTTTCACTGTACATTGCATCCAGCTAAGATCAGTGTTCAGGTTGAAATGAAAACAGGATGTAGAACATTTTTGAGTTTATGTAACGTTCCCATATAGTTTCCTTTAGTGCTGGCAAAGTAGCTATTTCCTTGGAGATGTATCATCACGTTAGTGTTACGGTTGAACTAGAGTTCACTAATAATTAAGTGAGCAGAAATAGGCCATTGGGTTCATGGGTCTCTACTATGTTATGGACGTCTGGTACAGGGTCTGGCAAACACTGCTTAACCCTCAGAAAAGTTACATTTCAGAAAAAGGAGAACAGCTAAAGGACACTTACAAAATTTTAGGGATTATTATTGTTGTTATTGTAAGACGGCAAAGCTAATAAAAAATAAATATATAACTAATGAAAGTGCAAAAAATAATAAAAGCTATAAAAGATAGCAACAGCAGCATCTGAAATATGGATTTATGCTTGAAATGTTTCATTGGGAGTTATATCAAGTTTACTCTCTATATATTATATTAATGTATTATATATGTTTATATATTATATTAATGTATTATATATGTTTTTACTGCTTTTTGTTCCCACTATTTGAAAAAAATAAAATAAAATTAGCCAGGGCCTACTTTGACTGCCAACTCTTCAATATATTACATTAGAGGATACTAAGTGTTAAGAGGGTATTTGCATAATAAAAAGCAATGGCATATTGGTCTTATTAGGAGGTACCCCTAGTCCTTTTAATACATTTGCGGACAATCTTCTTTGTACACAGTTGCTCTATCCCTATATCAAAAAAGTTAAATATATGAAAGACTATCGGTATTACAGAAAGTTATGATGTTCATCTGATCTCAGCAGGTGATGAAAATAGAAATGAACAAGTTCCAACAAATCTTGGAGTTGGCCAAGTCTTATATCTGACAAGCTGTATGTAGTTATCCAGGTTCTTGAGAAGCAGAGATTATTATATTTTCATACTAAAGGGTGGGTCAAGCCGGGACATGATCACATTGACCCTTTCAATATTCTATGTGATGTAAGCGATCTCTTAAGATGAATATGTACTTTTTGAGGATATGGCAAATTATCTGCCACCTTTTGTTTTGACACAAGGTTTATCCATTTGGCTATGAGAAGCAGGTGGAGGGACTAGTCATTCATCATATGTTTCTCTGACAACCCTCATAACACAGCAGGGTCACTGTCAACAGAAAAGACCTCCTGGCTTCTAATGTGCATTTTTGGTTTACACCCATCATTTTGGGGCCCAAAGTGCACTAAATCCCACACAAGTGTAGTCTGAATGAGAACATTCAAGGTTGCATATAGCAGAAGGCTTTCAAGAGCCTAAGAAATGGGAATAGAAACACATAATAAATTATCCTTGCTGAAATCTTCTGTCCACATGAGAAAATGTTGATATCGATGACAGATTTGTTTTTACTTGCAGCATATTTTGCACAAAAAGAAAGAACACTGGCATAAGAATAGTGGAAGGAGAAAAAAATAAAAACCAAAAAGCAGATACAATATTCATAAAAAGCGATTTCATAAGAAACCAGTATGAGTCATTTAATGGCTAGGACAAGTTTACTGGGACCAGTATGCTGGGACTTGATGTTGATCCCTTAGATCTGTGCTACAAAGTTAATAAAATGGCAATTTCTGGGTCTGTAGTACATTTGCTACCATCACTTCATATATTTTATATAATATATTGTAGTGTTTTTATAAGCTTTCTTTTGGACATCAGTCATGACATTCTTTGCTAAATGTGCTCAGTGTGAATATACCCTGATGGTTAAATACATGCATTGCTATAATTAAGCATAAAGTAAAATAACAAAGGAAGAAGATAGTAAAGCCCCTTTAAAATATGAGACATAAAAAACATCTACCATAAATGAACCAGGTGAAATAAATAACACTGAATATATTGTGAATGTCACTTGGCAAGGGCTGGGATATATAAGGCAGCAAGTGGACAGTCAGAGCTTGAAGTTGATACGTCAGATATTTGAGCAGCTTTATAACAAGGGGCAAATTGTGATGGCTAGACGACTGGGTCAGAACCTCTCTAAAATGGTATGTCTTGTGTGGTGTTTGCAGTATGCCGTACCCTGCCGGAGAGAACTTCCTCCAGTACTAGATCACCCATCCCATCAGTTTCAGCTGCTTCTGAATCCCTTCCTCTCTGTTTACTACTGCATATCATACACAGAGAAGAGGTAAATTGGAGCTGCAGACCTGAGGCGCTCACAACATGCACAGAGACAAGCTGCACTCTGCGATTGCCCTCGTTGGCTTGATTGACAAACCAGGATTGATGTCCTGGTTATCAGTACAGGTCTCCCGGCGCACGATCACAGCAGGCAGAGAGACAAGTGCCACACTCACTCTCATCTGCTTGACTGGCAGGCCAGCAGTGCTTTACTGAGATGAGCAGGTCCCACCGGACCACTAACTTTTGTCTCCACCAGGCCACTGCAGAACACAATCTTGCTTGGCCAGGAGACATGACAATGATCTACAGAGAAGGAGGACCCCTAGTAGCCAGAAATATGTGGTGTGTTTTTAATATAAACATGCAAAATCACAAAGTGACCCAAAATATAAAAAATGACTCCAAACAACAGGTACCCGTTTGCACAGTGCAGCAGAATCCAATTGAAAACAATGGGACTCTACTGCAGCAAAATTTCCAAGCAGAATATTCCTGTGGAATTCTTGGCCTGGGGAATGTATCTCTAAATGTAAAGATCCTTTTAAAATGCAGATAACACTTTACATTGGACTTATAACAGTATATCCCAGTGTTTCCCAACCATTGTGCCGCCAGCTGTTGCAAAACTGCAACTCCCAGCATGCTGGGAGATGATGTTTTGCAACAGCTTGAGGCACACTGGTTGGGAAACTATGGGATATCCAATAATAATGAAAAGCATATAGGGAATGTATCTGTTGAAGTGATGTCTTTATAAAAATGAATTCATGAGAAAAGGTACATCTAATACCAACCTTGGCGGACAATCCCTTCTGTTACATGCAATAGGATTCATTGGTGGTTTGGGCTTCTCCTGGCAATGTGACACATTGACCTCTTGCTTGTCAAGAACACACCTCAGTTGTGGATGCTGAATGCCCCTATTACCACAGGATGTTGTACATGGCAGGTGACCAAACAAAGCCCATTGGTAATCTGATGATGAAGTTGTGAAAATGAAAATTGTGTTACAACCATTACAAAAGATTTGCTTGTATATATACACTACATAAACTAAAGCAGTAGGACACCAATATATTAGACCTATATTAACTTTCAGAACATCTCATTTAATCTATAGACATTAATATGGAGTTGGTCACCCATCTACAGTTATAACAGTTTCCACTCTTCTGGGAAGACTTTCTACAAGATTCTGTGTGTCTGTGGGAATTTTTGCCCATTCATCTGGAGGAGTATTTGTGAGGTCGACACTAGTGTTGGGGTAGGGCCTGGCTTACAACATATTTTCAACCCAAAGGTGTTGGATGGAGTTGAAGTCTGTGTGGGAAAGTTCTTTCGTACTAAACTCTCCCAACCATGGACCTTGGTTTGTACCCTGGGGCACAGTCATGCTAGAACTATAAAGGAGGACCAAACCTAATCTGTTCCCACAAAGTTAGAAGCATACAATTGTCCAAAATGTGTTAGTATGCTGAAGAATTAAGATTTAATTTCACTGGAATTATAGGAGAACTCTGAGATATGAAATAAGTTTCAGATCGCAAGGGGGTCCGACCACTGGATCCCTCCGCGATCTCCCATACGGGGCCCCGGCAGTCCAAGGGAAGGGGGCATGTTCGACCATCGCATGAAGCGGAGGCTGACATGCCCCTTCAATACAACTTTATGGGAGAGTCGGGGGCGCTGTAATCGGCAATAGTGTTGCTCGCGAATATTCGCAATTCGAATATTATTCGCGAATATCGCATATTCGCGAATTCGCGAATTTCGCGAATATAGCGCTATATATTCGTAATTACGAATATTCGTTTTTTGTTTTTTTTCTTCACAGTACACATCACAGTGATCACCCCTCTCTGCTTCCAGCTTGTGTGGTGTAAAGAAGGCTCTAATACTACTGTGTGATACTGGCGTGCGAAAATTCGCATATACGAAAATTAGCACATGTTAATTTTCGCATATGCAAATTTTCACATATGTTAATTTTCGCATGCGCGTATTTTCGTATACGCGACAATAAAACGAGAATATAACGAATATGCGAATATTCGCGAATATATGATGAATATTCGTCCATATATTCGCGAATATTCGCGAATTCGAATATGGCCTATGCCGCTCAACACTAATCGGCAATCTGTCAGCCGCCGCTTCATGCAGAGGTCGGGACACGCTATTTGACAGGAGAGCCGGGGACCCATACGGAAGTTCATGTGGGGTCCCAGTGGTCGGACCCCCCCATGATCTGAAAATTATCCCCTATCCTTAGGATAGCGGATACGTTTTCATATCCCAGAGTACTCCTTTAAGGGGCCTAAGCCAACCCATAACAACCCCATAGCATCACCCCTGCTCCACCAAACTTTACAGTCGGCACAATGGAGTCTGACAGGTAATGTTCACCTGGCATTCACCAAACTCAAGCTCACCCATAAGGCTGCCAGATAGAGAAGTGTGATTTATCACTCCACAGAAGTCCAGTTTCAGCATGCTTTACACTCACACTACAGTTAGATCAAATATCACAAGCTGGTCAAATCAATTCCCATTTACAAAGTCTGTTTGGACAGATACAAGAGACCACTTTCCTAAAGATACTGGGAGAGTAGAAATCATAATAATGTAAAACGTAACGTTTATTGGTCATTGTATAAAAACCAGGAATGTAGACTGCCTATGACTATTTTGAAATTCTCATGCTCTATCTCAGCTCATCTGTTAAGCCTCAATCTCCTACTAATTCCTTATTGTCACACCCCAGAGCTGGGGCCCAGATCCACCACTACTACCCCTATACAAGTTGATGATTATAAGAGGTCCCAGACTATGGTGTGAAAGTCTTGGATGTATGGGCTCACAGCTGCAATTCTCAGATACCAATGCCTTAAATGAGGACTATTTGGACATATTTGTACACAGACCACCTCTGGGAGAGTAGCCTTATATATAACAGTCAGCTGACATTACATGCAAGTACACTGATGGCTAAACACTACGTCTCTCTAAGGTCAGCCATACTGGCCACAGACAACACTCAGATGGACCGCTATTTTCTGCGGTTTATCAACAGGCAGTCCTGTTAGTAAATACTCTCATACTGAGAAAGGTATTGATGTGATATAGTCGCTATCCAATCATGTGCAGACAATATTTCAAAGTCACCGATCCATAAATGGCTGTAAGCATGCATGACTGAACATACCCACAAAGATGCTGGTGAGCTATTTTAGTGAAAAACAACATAGCGGTTGTGTCAAGTCCAGGCACAATTTAGCGCAATATGACCCAGACACTGAAATACACCTGCTAGCCTTTAAAACAGCTCACTTGGACCCCTATTTTGTCATGGGGGTCGGTAACCAATTTAGCCAAGTTTGTGTGTATACGCAGTCTAACGCTGACATGAATCCCTTCATGCACGCTAACAACCAAACAACCACTTTCCGTGGAAACAGCCACAGTCTGTCAACTGACAGTACCGTGTACATTCACTCCTACATCTAAAAGATGCTAGGTTAGATTTGATAACTAGGGAAAAAATTGGTTAAAGTGCAACTGACAAAAAATTTGTCGAGGCTAAATGGAGAGTAATTACACCTGAGAAGTACAATTCGTCAAAACTATAGAACAAAAAGAGGATGAGTACCATAAGCCTCTAGACTAATACCATAAAATGGTACATGATGAATTAATTGATTGAATGGAACTGTGCTTCACTTTAATGATAAAAAATATTTATTTATTTATTTATTTATTGCAAAAATAGAATAATAAATAATTACAGCCTCCTTACACAGGGCCCTTGTGGGGAGGTGATATATAGATCATACAATGGTAAACAAATAAAACAGAACAATAAAAGCAATATATACCGCTATATAAATGTAACATTCCACTAATCCGACATTTGAAAGACCGGCATAGTTCACTATCCGTGATAAATGGATTACAGTCAATCTCTGTATCTGATAAAATATTCAGGTTGTAATAGAAATCACCATTTATAATTCCCAGCTTTTGAAGATAAATATAGTTCGTGATGTTGAACCGTGATGGTGAACGTCCAGGAGGTAGATGGCATATGTGACCGAGGCTAACAGCGCTGGCGTGCGCTGAAGCGGCTGGTCTGGCTGCCACAGGCCTATGGAAATCCGCTTGTCTCGGAGGTAGATGAATTTGCTCCGAAGATGGAAGCAGCCTCGTGGAGAATACCTCAGCGTCTGACGTCAGACAGATAGGGAAAATTCGGCAAGAGGAAATGTTGGATTTGAAGAGCTTGAAGGAAGGGTGCATGGCTGTATGGTTGATGATAGCTGTCTTTCAGAGTGGTGGAAATGTAATTTAGTATTTCGGATATAGTGGATTGCATAATTCATGCGGTATTCCTCTAGACACGTCTCAGGGTACTTTGTTAAACGACCCTTTCCTTTGTTAAACGACCCTACTGAGGAAAGGCTGGTTTAACAAAGTACCCTGAAACGTGTCTAGAGGAATACCGCATGAATTATGCAATCCACTATATCCGAAATACTAAATTACATTTCCACCACTCTGAAAGACAGCTATCATCAACCATACAGCCATGCACCATTCCTTCAAGCTCTTCAAATCCAGCATTTCCTCTTACCTAATTTTCCCTACCTGGCTGACGTCAGACGCTGAGGTATTCTCCACGAGGCTGCTTCCATCTTCAGAGCAAATCCATCTACCTCCGAGACAAGTAGATTTCCATAGGCCTGTGGCAGCCAGGCTAGCCGCTTCAGCGCACGCCAGCACTGTTAGACAGCATCGGTCACATATGCCATCTACCTCCCGGACGTTCAGCATCACGGTTTAACATCACGAACCATCTTTATCTTCAAAAGCTGGTAATTATAAATGGTGATTTCTATTACAACCTGAATAGTTTATCAGATACAGAGATTGACTGTAATGCATTTATCACGGATAGTGAACTATGCCGGTCTTTCAAATGTCGGATTAGTGGAATGTTACATTTATATAGCGGTATACATTGCTTTTATTGTTCTGTTTTATTTGCTTACCATTGTATGATCTATATATCACCTCACCACAAGGGCCCTGTGTAAGGAGGCTGTAATTATTTATTATTCTATTTTTGCAATTTTAAAATAAAACATTTATTTTTTATCATTAAAGTGAAGCACAGTTCCATTCAATCAATGAATTCATCATGTACCATTTTATGGTATTAGTCTAGAGGCTTATGGTACTCATCCTCCTTTTTCTATAGATATGGTAACTGTCTAAACATGGTTTAGGAGCATCAGGCTAGCCCTGTGCCGTGTGGCTATCCATGTAGTGTAAGTCAGTACTTACTAGGGTGTATTTGTACTATAAGATAGAGCATGAATTTAAAAACGTTAACACGCTGCCACACTGATGTTTCGCTGGATCCCCAGCTTTATCAAAGGTCATGTGCATAAAACAACTGTTATATAAAAAAAATGATGATTTTGACATTGGAAAGAAGGAACAGAAGCTCTTGTCTGTTCTTCTGACTATGAAGAGTTTTTCCATCTTTCCTGGCAAGAATATGGCCTAAACAGAAAAAGAACTTCCTTGGCTATGTATACAGAGACAGAAATCAGTGGCCTCAGTGGTCATGTGCCATGCTTACTGGCACTACCAAGAAGCTACTTACCTTGAAGTGACAGAAAAGCTTTTTGTGTGAGTGAATCAGATGGGTTCCTCTGAATAACACAACTATATTCTCCCTGGTGGTCCATTGTTAGGTTTATTAGCTGAAGGATCTGTCCACCTTCCAAAATGTCATATGTTAGCTTTGTTCCAGTGTTTAATGGTTGACCTCCATGAATCCAAGTGATATAGGGAATAGAATCACCTTTCACTGGACACCCTGAAAGAACAGATCAAGGATGTTAATAGATAAATAAATATTTATCAATAAATATTTAATTTGCATTATAATTATGATTTTAACCAAGCCATACACCCTACAGGTAAACTACAGATATGTACGGAATAAGAAATAGAAGTCCGATTTTTTTGAAGTTACTGCCCATGTGATGTAAAGCCATATAAAAGGTGTACATTTATGAAATTTGGTAGTCCTGCTTAAAAAGATGTGTTTTAGGGTAGAAGTAAAACTATGGATCCTGGGAATTAATTTGATTTCCCTACAATTAAATAAGCTGAAACCTTAAATGTTACATGTTTCTTCAGTTACTATTCCATATCTAAAGCTGAATCCAGAAACAAATGTGAGACTCTTCTCACGTAAACCGTAAGTAGCAGAGACTCAGTAGTGAAGACTTATAAAGTCTGAGACTTGTAATCTAAGTCTACAGTACCGAGACTTTATTTTAAAGGGGTTATCCCCTTTTCACAGAATAAAGGATACGTTCTTAAATGCTGGATAACCCCTTTGAGGTTATGTTCATGCTAATTACCGCAGGAATTTTATCTTTATTTTCCAAATTTACTGTAAATATTGCACAACTTTATGGTGAATTGTGCCATTTTTACCACACTTTTGGAAAATAGCTGTAGAAAATACTATAGTAATTAGTGGCAGCACTTGGACAGTACAAGTTCTCCCTGCGGAGGCCAAGCTAGTGTTGATATTCTGTCCTTGCAAAAGGATAGTTTTATGGGTACAATGTCTGCGTTTTCAACAATATCAGTTTGTAATGCCATACATTGAGTGAAGGTTTTCAACTGTCCACAGTGCATATACAAATATGGCTGGGTAGTGCATTACTGTAATACAATTATATTATAACATAAAGTCATAAATGGCGCCTACTATCAGTAATGTGTGTTTGTCCCCAAATGTTTCCTTTAGCTTTAGTCACCAGTAAAGTCGGGATCGGTTTGTAGATTCTTGCACTGGGTGTAGGCTGAATCAGTGGGTTTGGGAGTAAGTGAGTAGAGACATGCTTTTTTAGAGTAAGAGCCTCCATAACACGCTGTATGGAAGTTATCAGTCACTAGCTAATGCATAAATCATAATCCCAGCTCCTATGAGACATGGACTTTAGCAAATGCCAGGGTGTAACAGACAGATGTATTCAATTTACACATAGATTTTCTTTTGGAAAAAGAGAAGAAATGCAAAGTTAGAGCAATGCAGTATTATGGATGAAATGAAATCTTGTTTATGAGGATGCATGTTACATCAGAATTTGCTAGAACAGAAAATATAAGTTTACTGTATGAGAGCATTACCTAGACTAAGAATGGTAATTGTACGTATCAGGCTGATTGCGGAACGTCACATATCCACTGAGCCAGGCAGCCATTCTCCTCCACCAGATGCTGATCATACAAACCAGGTTAGATAGTGATGTAGTGTGGAATTACCAGTAGGATGAGGGAACTGTAAGGTAATTCTGTGACATATCACATAAAGAACTGCTGACATCTTCACTAATGCCCAAAGAGGAGCTCTAGATCCCATAAAGAACTGAGTGGTGCTCACATGTACATAGTACAATCAAAGAGAAAACATAGCCTGCACTCACCGCACAGTACGGGTATCACGGCCTCGGATTCCAGACCTCTTCGGTGATGTGGGAGTAGCAGCCGCTGCTGACAGCGCTCAGAAAATGGGCAACAGCCGGCGGTTTCGCGTTACAATCAACGCTCCTTCCGGGGCCGGAAGAAGCGCTGATTGTAACGCGAAACCGCCGGCTGTTGGCCATTTTCTGAGCGCTGTCAGCAGCGGCTGCTACTCCCACGTCACCGAAGAGGTCCGGAATCCGAGGCCGTGATACCCGTACTGTGCGGTGAGTGCAGGCTATGTTTTCTCTTTGATTGTACTATGTTTACTGAAGTCGACTCTTTGTCCTAGCACCGCCGCGGGTTTTTGAACTAAGACTCCCAGAGCTGTCCTTGGTCCATAATTAGTGGATTTAGATACAAGTTGCTAGTGCCGCTGATTTTTCTGTCCTCTTGAGAAGTGTGTGCTCACATTTACGGTGATCCCTACACAGTATACACCGAGACAATCTCTACCATCTAAAATCAGCAATAGAGAAGGTAACTTCGGAATGTGTTGTGTTCTGGTAGACATTGCAGTTACCTAGAGCTGTCCTTTTCACTTGTCTAGCATGGCGATGGAATGGGTAGCCGGAAGCTGAATAATTGGGGCACTTGAGCCCTGTAGGATTTACCATAGCTATAAAGGCAGCCCATGTGAAATTTAGCATTTTACCAATGATGTTTCATTTTATAGCTTAAAGGGGTACTCCGGTGGAAAACTATTTTTTTAATCAACTGGTGCCAAAAAGTTAACCAGATTTGTAAATCTGCACTGAAGATCCGGCAGGGGTGTGTGGGAGGTGCAGGAACTTATAATATGGGGTTCGGGTGCAAGACTAATTATGGGTGCACTGACCCTTTAAATTTCAGAGCTCCGCCAAAGCGCACCCTAGGAGACAGGGATGAGCGCGGTGGAGCTGCGTTACAGTGGCAGCAGAGCGGGGTAAGTGACGGCTGGGATTCGCATGCGGACACGTCCTGTGATGCGAATCCCAGCCTTGTCGACAGACGGGGACCCCGGGACACTGCGCTCACGGCCGGAGCTTGCGGCCGGAGCGCAGCGCGTGACACTTTATACAGCAGCTGAAAAGTACTGGAAGGATGAAGATTTTTATATAGAAGTCATTTACAAATCTGTTAAACTTTTTGGCACCAGTTGATTAAAAAAAATTTGTTTTTCACCAGAGTACCCCTTTAATCCTTTTTTCCCATTACACATATTTTTTTTTTCTTTTAATCTGTGCATTAATAACAATACTTCTAGGGGCAGCCTGGGTCCAAGTCAAGGAATCAGTTGGGGAGGCCAGATATTTTAACAAATGACAGATGGAGCACTATTTTTTAAGGTCATAGTTTTGAATATGAACTTGGATAGTTTTCATACTTTTTTTTTATTGATACTGAAAATATTTTTAATGAACGTCTATAAAGAGTTAAAGGGGTATTCCAGACCCAAACTTTTTTTTATATATCAACTGGCTCCGGAAAGTTAAACAGATTTGTAAATTACTTCTATTAAAAAATCTTAATCCTTCCAATAGTTATTAGCTTCTGAAGTTGAGTTGTTGTTTTCTGTCTAACTGCTCTCTGATTACTCACGTCCTGGGAGCTGTGCAGTTCCTATGGGGATATTCTCCCATCATGCACAGCTCCCGGGACATGACATCATCATTGAGCAGTTAGACAGAAAACTTCAGAAGCTAATAACTATTGGAAGGATTAAGATTTTTTAATAGAAGTAATTTACAAATCTGTTTAACTTTCCGGAGCCAGTTGATATATAAAAAAAGGTTTTGCCTGGAATACTCCTTTTAATACATACATAGTATTAGTCCAAGTCACTGCTAAGAAGATATTTGCGTATATAGAAAAGGAAGAACATGTGGTTCTTAGTAAATGCTCTATACACAAAGTGCACGATAATCCACTTGACCTGTGCACTCACTTCTCCCTGGAATAAACTTGTCAGTATTTTGATGAATCTCATATGCATTACTCATCTACAAAGACTATCAGTTTAATGGGTTGCTTGAATATACAAAACAGATACAGTATAATATGGATGCAGACACAGGAGACAAATGTTACCTTGTATGTGTACACATAGGAACTGTACATTTAATAATCAGTTGTGTACAGACTGTGCATACGGGGCCCACATTATAAGCCCAGGACAAGCATTTACCCGGTACAGTAAACTCTGCATTAAAAATAATGTTACTTGCTGGGGCTGCACAGTATTCCAGCTATCAACTTAGAATTAGAATGATCTTGTTAGGGATAGAAAAAATTTTTATAAAAATAATGATATTTGGCTGGGGGTGGTGTAAAAGTTTATAAAAAAAAAAAAAAAACAATACTCACCTAACTCGAGTGCCTGAAGCTGCAGGTGTGGCAAAGCTCAATTTCCCCACACATCACTGCTACTATCTGGTTTCGGGTGACACGTCGTGCCTGCACAAAATGCTTGCTCAGCCAATCACTAACTGAGACCTGACACTGCTTTTTTATTTTTATATCACCATCAGCAGAATATTACTCAACATATATTAGTGTAAAACACCTCTAAAGCATTACTGTCATAAAAAAACTGTGTTGAGGCCCCAACTAGATACAGCCAGAAGAACCACCCAGTTGTGAGCTTTCCTCCCAGCTTTGCCGTCCGATCCAGACAAGCTACATAGAATTCTAATGCTGCCATGTGCTTCTCCTTGCTTTATCTTAAGGTCAGTGAAGGTTTCAGCACTGGGATCAAAACTATGTGTGACCTGGCAAAAGTCTTTTTCCGCTGTAGATACCAGTTGATCTGGAGGAAGGCAAAAAGTCACTCTTTAAAATTCCTTCCTGACACCAGCAGGCAACCAGAATGATCCCAGGAGCATTATTTTACATTAATACAAGTAATCCTGTATTATATCTTATGTTTTACAAGACAGGTAATTCTTTGTAAATATATCCACAATTTCAGCCATTTTCTACATTTTGCCATGGTATAACCACACACTTAAATGTATTTCATTGCGATTTTCTGTAATGGAGCAGCACAAAATAGTCCATCATTTTAACTGTAAAACCCCTAACAAAGATCACAAAGTTGTGACCAATCTCCTTCACAAGTCACACTTACAAGTCACATAATTAAGAAATAGGGTCCATCTGTCGGCAACATAGACCCTGATTTACTATTGTAAACCCGATCTGTTTTGTCAGGTTGTGCGTCAAAATGTGTCGCATTGTGCTACAAATTGTATCTGTGCCAGAATTTGTGGCAAAAATTGAAAAAAAAATTGCAAAGCTCTCCATTTTACTAAGAAAACCTGAAACAGGGGCATGGCCACCTGGAAATAGAAGGGGAAGGGGCAGCCCAAAAGGGGGCATGTCCCCTACATTTTTGAAAAATCCCAACATATTTACTAATGTTTCCACAGAAAATGTGGAAATTTCAGCTTTGGAAAAGCCCACGACTCAACGTAGGAAAAAAATGCTAAATATAAGGAAACATTAGTAAATACAGTGGAAGAATACCTGTCTGGAATCTAAACCCACAAAGAGAACTACACCCCATAATCTCAGTACAAATACATCTGTTCTGTGAAGGCCTCAGAGTTTGTTAGAGAGCATTACTGAACAGACAGCAGCAGAACAACCATGGAGCTAACTAAACAGGTCAGTGATAAAATAGTTGAGAAATACAGAGCAGGATTAGGTTATAAAAAAAATTATATCACAAGCTCCGAACATCTCACGGAGCACCATAAAATCCATAATCAGAAAATGGACATGACAAACTGCAAACCTACTAAAACAAATCCATCCACCTCAACTGACGATCTGGGCAGGGATGAGGTGGCAAAAATCTGTCCACATGATAACTATTCGTCATTTACTAATCTGGCTTTTATGGAAGAGGGACCAGGATAAATGTCATTGTTGAAAGGGAGTCACTAGAAATCCTGTTTGGAGTTTGCCACAAGCCATAAGGGGGACACAGCAACAGCTAAGCTCTGGTCCATCCTGAAATGTAGAGGTTAAGAAATAGCTGTGCACCATGGAGGGGACTATCAGGGGCTCAATAACAGCAGTGAAACCACTAAAAACATCATGTCACCACATTAATATAAGATTACCTGGTGGTCAACAGAATTGAAAGAGTTAATGCCAGTATACTCAGTGGTCTAGAGGAAGGAAGGACTTAAAGGGGTACTCCGGTGGAAAACTTTTTTTTTTTTTTTTTTTTAAATCAACTGGTGCAAGAAAGTTAAACAGATTTGTAAATTACTTCTATTAAAAATTCTTAATCCTTCCAGTACTTACTAGCGGCTGTATTCTACAGAGGAAACTCTTATATTTTTGGATTTCTTTTCTGTCACAACCACAGTGCTCTCTGCTGACACCTCTGTCCATTTTAGAAACTGTCCAGAGCAGCATATGTTTGGTATGGGGACTTTCTCCTGCTCTGGAGAAGGAAAGCACTGTGGTCATGACAGAAAAGAAATCCAAAAAGAAAAGAATGTCCTCTGCAGTATACAGCCGCTAATAAGTACTGGAAGGATTAAGATTTTTTATAAATCTGTTTAACTTTCTGGCCTCAGTTGATTAAAAAAAAAAGTTTTTCACCGGAGTACCCCTTTAATGTTAATATCTCTGGTGGAGAGCAATGGAAGAGTAATGTTGTATATCTTGTGTTCAGTGGGCTACTCACTCCAGGTTTCAACGTCATCCTTGCTGTAACCTCAGGCTCAACACCGATTGTTCAGCTTCCTGTTTACTGCATTAATTATAAAGATGAGTACAGGAAGGGAATAAAGAGCTGAAACTACACATCCACAGGTTTCTGGTTATGATGGGACAGAGCATTTCATGAATGGAATGAAGTCTACTCAGAAGCTGTTCTTCTCTATGGCGGGAAGGGGGAGTTTTAAAGCTGTGCAGCTACAGTATGGAGCTTAAAGGGAACAGTGTCCTAAGCCGTCTGTGCCCATTTAAACACTTTGGGGAAGCCATAACCATATTAAGCCGGCATAGTAACTATAATACACTACAAAGAGTATCATTTTAAACTAGCATCTAATAAATGGGGATTTCTGGCACTGGAAGTGCTTAATTAATATGGGTCAGAGGGGGGAAATTCAATACACCTTGCGGCAGCCAAGTGAACTATGGTCACGCAGGAACACACATTCTCTTCCACAGGAATTTTTGGCTGTGTATGTTGGACTATTATGAATGATTCCTTCTTGAGTGTTGTGAATTTAAAAAATAAACTTGAGCTAATTCAATAGTCAACTAAGCTCTGCAAATCGACAACTTCACAACTACAACACTCCTCACATTCTATTTCACAAGGAACTTTCTTTCCAAATATGTGCTTGGGAAAAAAGAACAATAAAATGTTGAGACAGTTCTTGTCATGGTTTTAATTATTTCTCCTGCTGGCCTCCTACAATCGGAAAATAGAAATTCCCTGGAGATGAGACTTTATAAATTGGAATATGTATATGATGAGCGATAGCATTGGGGTTCATTGTGTATTACGTTGTATAAGGAACAAACTGATTTCTAACATAAGTCAGCAGAGTCTTTTATAGCAGTATCTAGCCTGAAGAAGGCACCACGTTGTCCTGCCAGCTATCAGTCTTCTCTGGTACCTCCAGACAATAAATACAGTATAAGTTACAATTGTAAAATAAAATGATTTATGCACTAGTGCTAAACAGTCATTAAAATTCATTTTAGAAACATTCTTAGAAGTAATGCTGGATTTGGCGATACAAAAGTACTCCACTCGGGAGTTAGTAACCTAAAGGAGGCAATGTGTGGCCTGTTGACCATATGTGAACCTAAAAGGATTTTCTATGGCTCCAGACTAGTTTAGAATTCAGAGTTTTAACAAAAAACATCAGCAAGAAACTAGAACAAATAACAGACAAGATTAAGGAAGACATTCATAATTTTTTTTATTGCATTGCACATGCTAAAAGGACCGGAAATCTAACAACATCCATCCCCCAGCCAGGAGTCTTGGGAACCTTTTACATGGGCTGATGCTATCCACTGAGCCAATACAAAGTCAAATAAATTGTGCGGCCATTCAAATGTATCAATATCCCTGTTTATACATAACAATAACAGTGGATTAATTGGTTGCACAAAAGAACCAATCAGCATAATCCATAAGACAACTAAGGTCAACATTAGCCAACTATAGCCCCTTTTTACATTGTCAAGAATGAGCATTTCTAGGACAGCTTATTGCCTGATATTTGGCCTATATATAAGAACTGGAGGAGATCATCTAAATTATAGTCATCATTGTGTAGGTCCCAGAAGTCAATTAAAACCAATGAGAATGTTATTGTACATTATATAAATATGGCATAATATTCTTACACCTTTATACCTGGGCTGGAATCACATATAGTGGAAGGACATATTCAAAACTTGTTTGGCACGAATGTCATGCCAAATATTTGGTGCAAAACAACAGTTATGCACCAAACACCCAAAAAAACTTTACACAATGCACTCCAGTTTGGCAAAAGTGGGTGTGGGTGCGGATTAAAGGGGAATTCTGGTGAAATTTTTTTTTGGGGCAAATCAACTGGTGCCAGAAAGTTAAACAGATTTGTAAATTACTTCTATTAAAAATCTTAATTCTTCCAGTACTTATCAGCTGCTGCATACTACAGAGGAAGTTGAGTTGTTCTTTTCTGTCTGTCCACAGTGCTCTCTGCTGACACCTCTGTCCATGTCAGGAACTGTCCGGAGCAGAATAGGTTTGCTATGGGGATTTGCTTCTACTCTGGACAGTTCCTGTCATGAACAGAGGTGTCAGCAGAGAGCACTGTGGTCAGACTAAAAAGAACAACTCAACTTCCTCTGTAGCATACAGCAGCTGATAAGTACTGGAAGGATTAAAGGGGTACTCTGCCCCTAGACATCTTATCCCATCACCGGGGTCCCGCTGCTGGGGAGCCCCGGGATCACCTTTGCGGCACCCCGCTATCATTACTGCACAGAGCGAGTTCGCTCTGCACGTAATGACGGGCAATATAGGGGCCGGAGCATTGTTACGTCACGACTCCGCCCCTCGTGACATCCCGGTCCGCCCCCTCAATACAAGTCTATGGGAGGGGGCCTGGTGGTCGTCACGTCCCCTGCTATAGACTTGCATTAAGGGGGCGGGCCTTGATGTCACGAGGGGCGGAGCCATGATATCATGCTGCTTCGTCTCCTGTCTCCCGTCATTACGCACATGGCGAACTCGCTCTCTGCAGTAATAATAGCGCGGTGCTGCAGCGGCGATCCCGGGGGTCCCCAGCAGCGGGACTCCGGCGATGGGATAAGATGTCTAGGGGCCGAGTACCCCTTTAATCTTTTTAAATCGAAGTAATTTACACACCTGTTTAACTTTCTGGAACCAGTTGATTTAAATTTTTTTTCCACCGGAGTACCCTTTTAAGTGTAGATTATAGGACTTTTTCAAAGGGTCATGCTCGTGTTTACATGAAAATTCTTGCTCAAAGCTTACACTATCTTTGTAATGCTGTGAAAATGTAAAAATGTTTTATTTATTTATTTATTTATCTACCCCCGATTTTATATATGGGATTATTAAACTTGCAATGAAAAATACTACTACAAGTATTTTTAAACTATATTTACCTATTTTAAATGGGGGGCAAACATATCATTTGGTGTGTCTTATTTTAAACTGGAAGAATGTTTCGCTTTGGTGCTTTGTGGTACTGCCATGGTATTATGCACCTTTTTCTGTCTTCTTAAAGCAACTGACTGAAACTTCTATATAAATTGAGCTTTTTACCACAATTTGAATAATCACTGTCAATTTGCACAATTTTTATTGTGATTTCAGAAAATCAGCGCAAAAACAGGGCACTATTTTAATGGTACTAAAAGAGTAGCACAAATAAAATGTGTGAACACAGCCTAAAAATAAACAAATATTTCACTTACTTCCTCAAAAAGTATATCTTTTTTAGCAGGTGAAAATCTTTTTTGAGGGAAAATTTTTCCTTTTTTAGTGTTTTTTTTAGCAGGTGTGTTCTCATTCACATTTGAGGTCTCTAAAGAATGCAATCATTATTTCTCACAATCTTTTTATGTGTGATTTGAATTTGCTTAAACTGGCCCAAAAATGTTAAATGGCGCAAACTGGAAAACATGTCCCTCACTATTTTGATCAGTATTTTTAGTGAAATTGACACAGAGAAATCTCTAATGGAAAGAATTGCAGCTTTCTCTGTGTTTTGAACCAATTCCTACCTCTGAATACTACAGAGGAAATTCTTTTCTTTTTGGAACTCAGAGCTCTCTCTGCTGACATCACAAGCACAGTGCTCTCTGCTGACATCTCTGTCCATTTTAGGAACTGTCCAGAGCAGCATATGTTTTCTATGGGGATTTTCTCCTGCTCTGGACAGTTCCTAAAATGGACAGAGATGTCAACAGAGAGCACTGTGCTCGTGATGTCAGCAGAGAGCTCTGTGTTCCAAAAAGAAAAGAATTTCCTCTGTAGTATTCAGCAGCTAATAAGTACTGGAAGGTTTAAGATTTTTTAATAGAAGTAATTTACAAATCTGTTTAACTTTCTGGCACCAATAGATTTTTAAAAAATCCACCGGAGTACCCCTTTAATGAAAATTGACAATTGGCAACAGTAATCTTTAAGATGTTTATTAGGGGTCTATACAGTCCAGTCAAATAATCCCCATTAAAACCAATAAATACAATATTTTCTTTACACTTCTCCCTTTAGGTGTGCATGAACAAGTTATGACCTTTCCAAAACTATTGATTGAAAACTCGAAGCACAAAATTCTATACAACATCACTGTAAATTTTTCCTAGACCCAAACTAAAGGGCCGAGCCCAACCTATGGGACGCGATTCCATTTGTTTTTTTCTTTTTACAGTATTCTACTGACGTCATCCATTAGACTGCCAGGAGGCTAAGTGTGAGTCATCACTTCAAAAAAACTCATTTCCATTGGCCTGGAAGACAATGGTGATAAGCTTTACAGCACTCCAGCAGACACTTGGCATTGTGCACAGTAAGATCAGGCTCTTCTGCTAAGGAAACAATAAATGGAGCCCCCCCATAAGGCTCCCGTTCATGTGCTAACGCTACTGAATGTTTTATAGGGTATGTACTTCAGCACTAACTTTTACTAGTTTTGTCCACCGCTTTACTGCTCCTTAACCGAATTTAACATATAAAAATAGAAACCCAAAGTATGTGACGAGAATTAAAAAAAATTACTATATTCAGTTTTAAAATACATTATTACAACAGACTCAAAAGAAAGAGTTATTATCTCACAGAGTTTGTTACCATATTTTTTGCCCTATTGGATGCTCCGGCATATAAGACGCACCCAATTTTAAATGAGGAAAATCTAGAATACAATGTAAAGTATAGGTCACAGTGGTCTTCAACCAGCGGACATCCAGATGTTGCAAAACTACAACTCCCAGCATGCCCGGACAGCCAACTCCAGCATGCCAGGAGTTGTAGATTTGCAACATCTGGAGGTCCGCAGGTTGTAGACCACTGGTATAGGAGGTTATACTCACGTGTCCCCGCCGCTCCGGACCCGTCACCGCTTGTCATCGCTACCTTGGATATCTCCCTCCATCGCTGTCACCGCGTCCCCGGGTTGTCCCCATCGCTCCGGAACGTCTCTGCTGCCCGGTATCCTCGCTCTCCGTCGCCGCCATCATGTCGCTACACACGCCGCTCCTATTGGATGACGGGGCAGCGTGCGCAATGACGTAATGACGACGAAGGAGAGCGCCGGCCATGCAGGGGATCCCGGCATGGAGCAGACACCGAGGAGGCAGGTAAAGTCCTTCCCGATGCAGCCGGGTTAGTGTCACTTTCGCTTCAGACACGGCAGTCAGCTTTGATTGCCGCATCTGAAGGGTTAATACAGGGCATCACCGCGATCGGCGATGTCCTGTATTAGCCGCTGGTCCCCGCCGTTGATGACCACAGGGATCGCCGTGATAGGTGTGTATTCGCCGTATAAGATGCACCAACTTTTCCCCCCCAGTTTTGGGGAAGAAAAAGTGCGTCTTATACGGCGAAAAATACGGTATTTTGTGGTGAAATTCATGTAACTAATATAATTCCAGTTCTTTCACATCTTTGAAGGTCTCAACTTGTTTTTAGTGGATGAATACAATTATACATATAGATCCTGTCAAACACCATTATAATGCTGATAGAGCAAAATCATATTCTCCTTCCAGTCTAAACAATAGTCATTTTTCATATAATCTATACACATGACAAACAATATATGTAAAAGTGACGTGTTATAGATAGCAAATTCCAGTTGAATTGTCTGGATTACACTAAACAGCATTATAGTGGTGTGTGCAGGGTGGACAGGGTATATACAAAGTGCCCCCACACATAGTGTGCCAAAGATTTTTGTGGTTAGTGGATATAAACATCCTAGTGTAAATGCAGAGGCTATAGAGATAGCAGTCTCACCGGGGCCCTGCTACCTAAGGGGTCCCAAAGCACATCTGCCCCATAAGAGACCAGTATTATAAT
This sequence comes from Hyla sarda, assembly GCF_029499605.1. Classification (NCBI taxonomy): domain Eukaryota; kingdom Metazoa; phylum Chordata; class Amphibia; order Anura; family Hylidae; genus Hyla; species Hyla sarda. Next base: position 333,976,921 of record NC_079189.1, on the reverse strand, counting down.
TGGCATATGGGGTCCTGTTTCAGATTTTGCATCAGGGCCCAGAAGTTACAAGCTACGTCACTGGGCTAAAAACTTGTTATAATCCGGTCTGGCTGCCTACAAAAGAGAGCGTCAATACACTGTAAGGGCACGTTCTCACGTGCCGTATTTTGCTGCGTATTTGCTGCTGCATATTTTCTTTCCCATTGAGGTTCAATGGAAAAAAAAACGCAGCAGCAAATACGCAGCAAAATATGGCATGTGGGAACGTGCACCAAGGGTATGTTTACATGTGCGTATTTTCTGCTGCAGATTTGCTGTAGCAGATTTTGCTACCCATTGAAGTCAATGGCCAGAAAAATCTTCTGAAGCAGATCTGCAGCAAAAAAGTACATGTGTGAACGTAACCTAACAATTCATCTTGTTTACTCTAAGAGTAAAACAAGAATAAACAAGAATAGAGTAAACAAGAATATTTCCATTCAATAATATACTTGAAGAGCTAATTTTAAACTGTGAAGAGTTAATGCCCCTATGAATTCTATTATGCAATATATATATATATATATATATATATATATATATAGACAACGTCTCCAGTAATGTAGTGTATTTACAATGTTACAAATTGTATTTACAAAAAATGTCATTAAATTCCCATTGGTCAGTAGAGGACAAGTATGTGATAGCACATCTGGTAAAGGATGCCCTGAAAGGATCAGTTTATTAGCACTGACACTAACAAAACATTTTTGAGGGGAACTTATCACTGCTTTCTCCAGAAAACTAGTATAAAAAGTCTAACATTTTTGTACTATGCTCTTATTTGTTTGTGAAAAACACAGAAAAAGTCTAAAAATTTTTGTGCAAATTTGCGACAATATTTGATCAAAACTACCAAACCTACAATCCATTGATAAATTCCCATGTTTTCGGTTGTAATGCGTGCAAAAATATGTTTTACTATTCAACCATGTGTGTACCTAAAAACACTGTTTTGAACATTAAAGAGGTTATCCATTATAATTAAACTTAACCCCTATACGCAGAATAGGGGATAAGTGTCAGATTGCGGTGGTCTGACAGCTGGGACCCCCGCGATCTCCCGTAGGGGGCTCGCTTCCTCATAAATAGAGTGTGCCGACCATGACCCCCTCCATGTATATCTATGGGAGAGCCGGAGATACAGCGTTCAGGCATCTCCGGCTTTCCTATAGGCATACATGGAGGGGGCGTGTCTGCCACAGCTTGGTGTCGTGGTCAAAACACTCTATTCAGGTAGATAGCTGGGTGCGAGATCACAGGGGGTCCCAGTGGTTGGACCACTCAAACAATCTAAAACTGCATAACTCCTTTAAGAAATGAAACAAAAGCAATGTGTTGTGCATATGGGCTACAGAAGATATAAGATGAGTCTAATGATCATTGGCCAGACAGGAATGAGCTGATTTCTACCATGGTAATGAAGACATCCAGTAAGAAGACATACTTTGTAGAAGACATGATGGAAGGCCATCTACTAGGACACATGCACATCACTCTTGCAAGTATAAGATGAATTGAAGGTTCTGGAGATAACCAAATCATGCTGTGATATCTGTAAACATTTTTGGCCAAGTAAAAGCATTCATATTAAATGTTTCATGTGGTTAGCTAGTTTTAGTTTTGGTGGATGCAGATGCAGCAAAAAAACTCAACATTTCTACAGAAAACAGTATATATAGTGTATCCACTGGGGCAAAAAGTATTTAGTCAGCCACCAATTGTGCAAGTTCTCCCACTTAAACAAGCAAGATTTCTGGCTCTCACAGACCTGTAACTTATTCTTTAAGAGTCTCCTCTGTCCTCCATTCGTTACCTGTATTAATGGCACCTGTTTGAACTTGTTATCAGTATAAAAGACACCTGTCCACAACCTCAAACAGTCACACTCCAAACTCCACTATGGCCAAGACCAAAGAGCTGTCGAAGGACACCAGAAACAAAATTGTAGACCTGCACCAGGCTGGGAAGACTGAATCTGCAATAGGCAAGCAGCTTGGTGTGAATAAATCAATTGGGGGAGCAATTATTAGAAAATGGACGACATACAAGACTTCTGATAATCTCCCTCGACCTGGGGCTCCACGCAAGATCTCACCCCGTGGTGTCAAAAAGATCACAAGAACGGTGAGCAAAAATCCAAGAACCTAGTGAATGACCTGCAGAGAGCTGGGAGCAAAGTAACAAAGGCTACCATCAGTAGAACACTACGCCGCCAGGGACTCAAATCATGCAGTGTGAGACGTGTCCCCCTGCTTAAGCCAGTACATGTCCGGGCCCGTCTGAAGTTTGCTAAAGAGCATTTGGATGATCCAGAAGAGTATTGGGAGAATGTCATATGGTCAGATGAAACCAAAGAAACCAAAGATACCAAACTTTTTGGTAAAAACTCAACTCGTCGTGTTTGGAGGAGAAAGAATACAGAGTTGCATCCAAAGAACACCATACCTACTGTGAACTTTTCTCCTAAGGGACCAGGACGACTGATCCGTGTAAAGGAAAGAATGAATGGGGCCATGTATCATGAGATTTTGAGGGAAAACCTTCTTCCATCAGCAAGGGCATTGAAGATGAAACATGGCTGGGTCTTTCGGCATGACAATGATCCCAAATACACCTCCAGGGCAACAAAGGAGTGGCTTTGTAAGAAGCATTTCAAGGTCCTGGAGTGGCCTAGCCAGTCTCCAGATTTCAACCTCATAGAAAACCTTTGGAGGGAGTTGAAAGTCTATGTTGCCCAGCCCCAAAACATCACTGCTCTAGAGGAGATCTGCATGGAGGAATGGGCCATAATACCAGTAACAGTGTGTGAACACCTTGTGAAGACTTACAGAAAACTGTTGACCTCTGTCATTGCCAACAAAGGGTATATAACAAAGTATTGAGATGAACTTTTGTTATTGACCAAATACTTATTTTCCACCATAATTTGCAAATAAATTCTTTAAAAATCAGGCAATGTGATTTTATGGATTTTTTTCTCATAATGTCTCTCATAGTTGAGGTATAACCTATGATGAAAAATGACAGGCCTCTCATCTTTTTAAGTGGGAGAACTTGCACAATTGGTGGCTGAATAAATACTTTTTTGCCCCACTGTATTTGTGTTAACAAGCATGTACCTAATAAAGTGGCCAGTGAATGTATATCATTGAGTCTTTTTAAACTTTTACACATAAAGAGGTGTCCAGAACATAACATATATCACCACGCCGCACTTAAGTTGATAAGTTCTAACATGCCATATAATACAGATTTAGTGAACACAAAGGCAGGCATTTTTCATTTTGTTGAGACTTTTTTTCCATTTATATTTGGCGCTATTTTGGCGCAAGTGTCCATTTTTGCGCCTTTTTGTTTACACATTTCTGCTGATTTTGAGTTGAAATCCACTGATTTTGGCAATACGCATGATATGGACGTGTTTCATGAACTGCGCCTTTTTGTGAAAAGGCACAAAAAAGGCGCAAAACCACCAAAAAGGCGCAAAACCACCAAAAACCTACACCAGCCCAGACTTAGCTTAGCTTTTTGGTCTATATGAAGAGTGAAAATTCAGAAAATGTGTACCTGCACAAAATGTATCAAATGCTCTGCTACCAGCACACAAAAAAAGGTGCACAAAAATGCTTCACTTACACGTACAATGATAAATGCAGGCCATAGCATCTGAAATATTAAGATTGTTAGGACCCATGATTTGCTGCTTACATCTTTAAGAAGTGAATGGAAAACATAAATAAAGTGGAATCTCACTATGATTTATGGAACATTTTCTAACATAACAAATGTTAAGGAGTGTCCCACTGGTATGATGTACGCAAGAGAGGTGCAAGCTGATATCAAGTCCTGAGCTCCGCGCTGCAAGAACCATGAGAACCTGACACAGATGTCAACCTCTTGGAAAAATAATAAAACAACAAAAACACAATAAGCTAAAGAAAAACATACAAAGATAAGCTTTCTTTCAAGTGCCGGTAGACTATGGCTTACGCCCATCATTTATTTTACTTTGGTAGGCATTTATAAAAATAGAATTTCTCATGCAAAGGCCTAAAGTTATGCTTGAATATTGGGTATGTGTCAGTTCAAAGCAGGAACAGAGTGCAGGAATATCAGGATTTAACATAAATGGTCCTCCATCAGAGGTTTCTGTCTGAGGTTGTAATGAGGAATCCCCTGGACCTCAGATAGACACTCAGGCATAAAAAGGCCAATAATTTCCGACCGGTTGGAAATTTTGGTGCAGCAGAACCCCATTGGTGGCAATGGGATTGCGCTGCACAGTGCAGATTTCTGCCAATGAAATTCTGCCGCCAAAAGAACTAACTTGTTCATTCTTTAAGGGAAATCCACGGACCGCACGGACATTGGCGTCCCTGTAGACGGATCCAAATGAACAAGTTTATTATTTTGGTGGCAGAATTTCAACGGCGGAACATCTGCTGCTGAAATTCAGTAGTGTGCACTCTGCCGAGGAATCCTATCGCCATTCTGGTTGGAAATTCAGTAGTGAACCCAGCCATACAGTCGTCCCTAACCTCCCTTGGAAGCTCTGTGTGAACCTGGCCTAACTCTTAGAAGACAAAATGGGTGTACCCCAATTCTTCTCAATATCAACAGGTCATATCCAAATGTAACATGTTTCCTATAGGGGGCATCACATGAAACATGCATTTTGGTAGACCCGCCCATTGAGGTGCCCTTTTTTCTGGACCCATTCTTGGGTAGGGACTTTTTCTTTGGGTAGTTATTCATTTAGAGCAGTGTTTCCTAACGAGTTTGCCTCCAACAGATGCAAAAATACAACCTTTGGCTGTTTGGGCATGCTGGGAGTTGTAGTTTTGCAACCGCTGGAGGCACACTGGTTGGGAAACAAGGATTTATTCTCCCAAAGGTACCATTACATCTTATATTTGCATTCCAATTCCATTGTGCCTACAATGATTAAAAGTGGTGCATTATGTGTGATATAGATAGGCTATCTGGACACTATAGACTAAAGTCTGTGTTAACAAATGGTAAATGTACATCTTGCCTATTATTATTCACGACACATTAAAAGGGTAGCCCAGGAAAGTATATATATATATATATATATATATATATATATATATATATATATATATGTATATATATATATTATTTATTTATTTATTTTATTTTTTTAAAGCCACCACACTTCCTGGATGTGTTCCCTGTTCGATATGCATGGTTCCTGTGGTAACTGTTGTCTTCTCTGGCTACTTGATATTCATTGCCATCCTTCTGTCCACTTGCCTACATCCCCCAGCAATCATTACAGCTCTTCTTTGCCAGCCCCCACTCTCCTGCTCTGGTCAGCAGAGAGGGATTCAGTGTCTGATTGGCTGAAGCTGCACACACCTCCCAGTTCTTAGCACAACCAAAGAGGGGGAACTGCTCTATATAGCTAATACATGATATTTAGACAATTAAATTAGAGTACCCCTTTAAGCCACCACTGTGCATTTTTAATAGATGAAATCCTTTACTACTTTATGTTTTTGTAACATTAGTTTTAATGATGATGAAATAAAGATTGGACATTTTATATGTGATATGTTGTATTTTTTGGCCAACTCTGCTAGCAAGAGTAGGAGCGAAAAAAAACTTTGTTGCCATGTTGACCAAATGATTGAAGAATTTTACCTTTCATAGTAAAATTTTAATAAGGTATTTTTTTCGGTCTATTGAACAAAATTTTATATACAAATATACTGGGAGGCTTTACTGTACAGTTAGCTGTTAACCTACCTATCAATGCTGATCCACCAGTGTTCACCAACAGCTTATTGCCGGTCAAAGAAGTCAGCACGGATGGTGTTTTTGGACCAATTTCAGCAAAAAGCATTCCTACTCGTTCTGTCCCAAAAGTATCCAGAGGGGGGTCTGAAAAGAATAACAGTATTACTAGAAGCAATATGTATCATTATAAATGGAGAATAGCAATAGATGTAAATGCTATTTGTATCTGGTATATAACTAGGATATGTCACCACTTAATGATCGGTGGGGGCCAAGCTCTGGGATGCATGCTGTGTCTGCATTACCTGCTGTATCTAATGTATCAATAAAAGAAAGTATTTTCTGCAAAAATTCCTGAGTGACGGGATCTTCTCTATCTATACTACTATGATTATCTACGTGCACCGAACCTTTCTGCAGTGACGACCTTTACTATTGCCTGAATCTCTGGGACCTCCACTGATCCTGAAAATGTCATGCTGCTGCCTCCAAAGAAAGGAGCTCAGGCACAGTGGAGGAGGAAGAGTGACGTATATCGCCACATGCTCCTCCATAGGGTGCCATGTTATGAACCATTAGGTCACCCAGCCAGCACACGGGCATGGGAGAAGGGGGAGTCAGAGCTACAGTTTTTTACGGAGAGGGGGTCGCAGACAGGGTGCAGTAGATAAGTAAGTGCCATCAGCTAAACAGTGCTGCATGCAAAGCAGGGGTCCTAACTACAAGGGGCAAGCTACCTACCTATAGTGTGCAAGCTACCTACAGGGGGTCCTACCTATAGTGTGCAAGCTACCTACAGGGGGGTCCTACTTATAGTGCGCAAGCTACCTACAGGGGGATCCTACTTATAGTGTGCAAGCTACCTACAGGAGGGTCCTACTTATAGTGCGCAAGCTACCTACAGCGGGGTCCTACCTATAGTGTGCAAGCTAGCTACGGGGGGGGTCCTACCTATAGTGTGCAAGCTACCTACAGGGAGGTCCTACTTATAGTGTGCAAGCTACCTACAGGGGGGTCCTACTTATAGTGTGCAAGCTACCTACAAAAGGGTCCTACTTATAGTGCGCAAGCTACCTACAGGGGGGTCCTACTTATAGTGCACAAGCTACCTACAGGAGGGTCCTACTTATAGTGCGCAAGCTACCTACAGGGGGGTCCTACTTATAGTGTGCAGGCTACCTATAGGGGGGGGTCCTACTTATAGTGCACAAGCTACCTACAGGAGGGTCCTACTTATGGTGCGCAAGCTACCTACAGGGGGGGGGGTCCTACTTATAGTGCGCAAGCTACCTACAGGAGGGTCCTATTTATAGTGTGCAAGCTACCTACAGGGGTCCTACTTATAGTGCGCAAGCTACCTATAGGAGGGTCCTACTTATAGTGCGCAAGCTACCTACAGGAGGGTCCTACTTATAGTGCGCAAGCTGCCTACAGGAGGGTCCTACTTATAGTGCGCAAGCTACCTATAGGAGGGTCCTACTTATAGTGCGCAAGCTACCTACAGGAGGGTCCTACTTATAGTGCGCAAGCTACCTACAGGAGGGTCCGACTTATAGTGCGCAAGCTGCCTACAGGGGGGTCCTACCTACAGGGACAAACGAACTACAGGAGGGAGGTCCTAGACGCAGGGGAAAAAACTATCCTAAGGGAGTTCCTACATACAGGGGACAAACTTCCTACAGGGGGTCCTACCTACTGGGGCAAACTACAACCGGGGGTGGGTGGATGTGCTCCCTTGGTAAAAAAAAAATTCAGAGGGGGGCCTCAAGCTGAAAAAGGTTGGGAAACATTGTTATAGGCATTCTTCTTATCACCACATACATTTACCTATAATCTGAAGCTGTGTTGATTCAGAAACTTCCCCGTGTATATTGACTGCTTTGCAAGTATATTGTCCCTGATCGGAATAGGTGATATTTCCAATGAATAAAGACGTGTCGCTGTGGCGGGGCACATGATGCAATCGACTGTTATTTCTGTACCATGTAACATCTGCCTCAGGAAGACCTGCAGGAAGCACAACGTCAGCAATAAGGCATATTAAAAGCATTACTATGTAAAGATATGTTCACACAGAACTGAAATGCTGCACATTTGTTACATATTTTCTGCAGTTTTAGAAGTGGGAACTTCTGCAATGAAAGCTGGAATAGTGTGTGAACATCCACGTTTCACGTTAAAAGTGAAGCTGAGACCTGAAGAAGGTGTAAGTGGCCTACAGAATACAAACTATATAGCCATCCATGTATCAGTGATGTCACTAGATGCTATGGAATAAGTAGGCTGCATGCCGATTCTCTTCATAAACTTCTGCTAACCAAACTAAAAACAAATGTACTATTCCAAGAGAGTAACTCAAACTCACAGGGCCCCATAGTAAAGTCAGGAATGAGCCCTCAGCTGGGCGACAGTAAACTGAACTACTAAAATACCACCAGCAGCATTACTACTTGGACTCCAGAAGCAACCAGAGCATAGTTAGTAGTGTTATATATCAGAACAAAGGAGAACACACATACTGGAGGTAAACAGAACAACCTCCTGGCCATCTAGCAGCTGTTATGACATGTGGCATGTGTATTATAAAGTAATGACAATGATATACAGGCATTTGTCAAAGTTATTGCCAAGAAGCTGCAGGGATGCTTCATAATTTATATTTATTAATAAGTATTTCATATATTCCCAATGCATACTGTACTACATTATAAGATTGAGATTATGATTATTGTTATGTGTTTATATCTGTATGAATACAGAATAAAAAAATACATAAAAAATCTTGTGGCACATAGTCAGGACATACACATCACCACCACTAGGTGGCAAAAGAACATTTGTATCTCAGATACAATACATTTTCTTTACATGTATGTGTTCACTGTTTTAAATGTGAGTATGACAATGAAATCAGCCCAATAACAGCAATAGTAGTAGAAAACAAAGTTATAACTTCTAATTTCAGATAGTGACAACTCCAATGCCATCTGCTCCCTATAACAATGATCTCATTTTGTGCACAACATTTCAGAATGTATCAATCACATTTACTCATAGTAATTTTAAGTGAAGTCTAATATTGGATGATATATACTAATGCCATTAGTGTATATATATATATATATATATATATATATATATTTCTCAAAAAAATAAAGGGAACACTTAAACAACACAATGTAACTCCAAGTCATTCCCACTTCTGTGAAATCACACTGTCCACTCAGGAAGCAAGAGTGATTGACAATCAATTTCACATCCTGTTGTGCAAATGGAACAGACAACAGGTGGAAATTATAGACAACTAGCTGAGTACCTGGCATTGCCCGGTTTTTCCTTCCTAATCCTTGTAAGGGAGGAAAATCAACAAAGGAGGAAGCTTTTGACTTCATATCCCATCCCCATATATTGTTGTCATATCCCAACCCCATATCCCGACCTCCTATCCAGACCTCCTATCCCGACCTCCTATCCCATCCTCCTATCCCGACCTCCTATCCCGTCCTCCTATCTCGACCTCCTATAGACTTGTATAGGACTTTAAACATAAACCCCGCCCCTGGCAAATGGGGGTGAGTAAGGGTTAAATTACCTATCCTATGTTTGTTGTTGACATATAAGTGACATGTGTGCCATGTTAATATCTTTAGCCGTTTGGACGTGATGCTGGAACATACACACACACACACACACACACACACATTGAGTTTTATATATATATTGATAAGTAAGACACCCCCAATAAAGGAGTGGTTCTGCAGGTGGTGACCACAGACCACTTCTCAGTTCCTATGCTTCCTGGCTGATGTTTTGGTCACTTTTGAATGCTGGCGGTGCTTTCACTCTAGTGGTAGCATGAGATGGAGTCTACAACCCACACAAGTGGATCAGGTAGTGCAGCTCATCCAGGATTTACCACAATGATCCCCTAAAGGGCCAGGGATCACCTTAATAAATCAAATACCAAAACCCCAGGGCACAAAGCCCGGGGCACAAAATCCCTTTAGGGACAACCCTTATAAAATTCTGTGATTTTAATTTGTGCCACAGTTACCAGATAAAGGGGAAACTGCAGTTCCCCACAAACTAATCACTTGAGGTTTATCCCTATTTATATGCACAACTGGTTCTGTGACATTTAAGTTTTAATCATTGTCACATGGTACATCCAATTTTAATAACCATATACAATAAAAGTAAAATTTTATAAGGGTTGTCCCTAAAGGGATCTTGTGCCAAGGGCTTTGTGCCCTGGGGTTTTGGTATTTGGCTCATCCAGGATGGCACATCAATGCAAGCCGTGACAAGAAGGTTTGCTGTGTCTGTCAGCGTAGTGTCCAGAGCATGGAGGCGGTACCAGGAGACAGGCCAGTACATCAGGAGATGTGGAGGAGGACATAGGAGGGCAACAACCCAGTAGCAGGACCGTTACCTCCACCTTTGTGCAAGGAGGAGCACTGCCAGAGCCCTGAAAAATGACCTCCAGCAGGCCACAAATGTGCATGTGTCCTCTCAAACGGTCAGAAACAGACTTCATGAGGGTGGTATGAGGGCCCGACGTCCACAGGTGGGGGTTGTGCTTACAGCCCAACACCGTGCAGGACGTTTGGCATTTGCAAGAGAACACCAAGATTGGCAAATTCGCCTCTGGCATCCTGTGCTCTTCACAGATGAAAGCAGGTTCACACTGAGCATGTCACAGAGTCTGGAGACGCTTTGGAGAATCTTCTGCTGCCTGTAACATCCTCCAGCATGACTGGTTTGGCGGTGGGGTGGCATTTCTTTGGGGGGCCACAGCGCCCTCCATGTGCTTGCCAGAGGTAGCCAGACTGCCATTAGGTACCGAGATGAGATCCTCAGAGCCCTTGTGAGACCATATGCTGGTGTGGTTGGCCCTGGGTTCCTACTAATGCAATACACAGCAAGACCTCATCTGGCTGGAGTGTGTCAGCAGTTCCTGCAAGAGGAAGGCATTGATTCTATGGACTGGCCCGCCCGTTCCCCAGACCTGAATCCGAATGAGCACATCTGGGACATCAGGTCTTGCTCCATCCACCAATGCCATGTTGTACCACAGACTGTCCAGGAGTTGGCGGATGCTTTAGTTCAGGTCTGGGAGGACATCCCTCAGGAGACCATCCGCCACCTCCTCAGGAGCATCCCCAGGCATTGTAGGGAGGTCATACGGGCACGTGGAGGCCACACACACTACTGAGCCTCATTTTGACTTGTTTTAAGGACATTACATCAAAGTTGGATCAGCCTGTAGTGGGGTTTTCCACTTTGATTTTGAGTGTGACTCCATATCCAGACCTCCATGGGTGAATAAATTTGATTCCCATTGATCATTTTTGTGTGATTTTGTTGTCAGCACATTCAACTATGTAAAGACGAAAGTATTTCATACGATTAGTTCATTCATTCACATCTAGGATGCGTTATCTTAGTGTTCGCTTTATTTTTTGAGCAGTGTATATACTAATTGCCATAAAAAATGCCAATACAGGTAAACTGGACAGCCTATGGGTGTGCCAGATTTTCACCAGCATTCTGTTTGACACATGTGGTGTATCTATTTGTGACAACTTGCACGCAAAACTTTATCAAAGTTAAAGGGGTATTTCAAGTTAAAATAAACTTATCCACAGAATAGTAAATAAGAGATTACTGGGAGTCTAACTGCTGGCCCCCCCCGTGATCTCCAAAACAGGACCCCAGGTCTTTGTTGAATGGAGTGGTAAGTTGTACATGCATGCTTCTGCTTCAATCATGGTCTATGGGAGCTGCCAGAGATGGCTGAGTACAATGCTTGGCTACCTTCGAAAGCTCCCATAGACCATGAATGGAGCTGCTCAATTCTCAAGTCCTGTTATGGAGATTGCAGAGGTCCCAGCGATCTGATACTTACTGTATCACCTATCCACAGGACCTCCGCAATCTTTGCTGTTCCCCAATAGAACATGTACTGCTCTCTATTCCTATTGCTTTTACTAGGCTAAATTTTCATATTACATTGTCATACTCACCAATAATTTTAACTCAGAATACCCCATATTTGATGCACAGAATGAACACAGCTTCAAAACTACAGCTTCAAATCCTGCACATTAAATATGTACAGGATACGGTATGTGTGACCCTTAAGTTGCACCGGCACTGGTAAATTTCCCCCCTGTGCTTATTACTGTATGAGAAAAACCATTATGATACTGTATAAGACACAACCCAATAGATTTTTGTTATCTTTTGGGGCCATAAGACTCCAATAAAGTATTCTTCTGCTGCAGCTTATCAAAGCTCATCAACAGGCAGCCCATTCCAGTGTCTTCTGGCATCAGCAACAGGAGCCAAACGTCATATTTACATTGCACAGCTCATCCTTCATGCTTACAGTTATTCTGTTCTATCTAAAGGGCACGTCCAGTAAACGTTCACATCTCTAAATACTTAGTGAAGGAAATGGACCTATTGGTGACCTCTCCCTCTGATCTTGAAACATGGTTTCTGAAGGATGAGAAAAGTACATGATGGCAAAACCGACAATTCCTTGTTCAAGTACCATTTCTAGGATAACTACAATCACATGTCTATTTGCCCCTTGGCTGGATGGCAAACTAGGTCTATGACTAAAGCTGAAGTGCCGAGGTGAGAGGGAGGGTTGTTACGTAGCTTATTTTGCTGCATTCATACCTTTGCATGCTGCTGGATGTCATTGCTCTGATCAGAATTATTAGTGTTGGAGATCATCATGTTGGGAAACTGCAATACGTACAATACGCTCCCCACATTTTACAAGATCCCAGTCATTCATCCCTGCTGCAGTTTCCTCCCATAGCTTTTACATTGCGGCAACAAAGTGACTCATGTCACAGGCAGCGCAAGAAGACATATTACTATAGCAGCATCATTCAATACTGTCACAGCCACTGGTGTCCCGCTTATCAGAACTCTACAATGGTTACAACTACTACTACTGTGACCTTCTGTGATATAGCAATGTTGTGTCTTGTCAAAAGATGTTTCCATGTCCTGACCTGACCTTTATATACCTGTAGTTTAGGCTGCACACAAATACATTGCTGGTATGTATGCGTTCATCTGTGTTAGGGGAATTAACCATGTTGTATGGGCATGAAGTCACATTGAAAATTTCCTTTTTATTTCTCAGCCAAGTGGCTGAAATGCTCAAGTCTTCTTGACAGTTGGCACACCTCCTCACTTGCCCTCACCTTGTTTACTGATGTACAGAGCCCTGAAATTCAATTAAGGAGGATCTGGAAGGTAAGAGCAAGAAAGTGTGCTAAGCTGTGGCACTTGAGCAGTTCAGTACTGCCTCCATGACGCTTGGCTGAGAATTTTTTTTTCATTTTATACAATTGCCCACCATTATCAGCTCCAGGAAAGGTACGGTTTGCCATTATACCCTAATAACTAACCAACAGTGTCTGCAGCTCTTAGCAGCAAATACAGCTGACAGATTCCCTTTTAAGTTATTAGTTTACATATACCTTAGCCACATTTATTAAAACTTATTTTTTTTTACAATTCATGCCATTTAATCTTAGTACACATTCCACCTCTAAGGTCTGCTAAAATTACTGCAATTTTTTCAAGGATGGGAAGTGTCAGAACAATTTTGATTTCTTGGTTGATTTCTTTAGATTTTTCCATGATGATAAGCTATTAAATATACCTTAAAATACTTCCCCAGATACACTGCCAATTAACTCAAATTATGTCAATGATCAGAAGCTTCTAAGGCCATGTCATCATTTTCCAGGCTATGTAACGCCACAGTACCCTTGGTGTATGAAAACTTCTGCCCCACTGGAATTCTGATATAGTGGATGATAAATGAGATGACCTATGTTTTATACATCTGCTGGAGGAAGTGCTTGTGTCATGTACAAGGTGAATATCTCAATCAACTTTCCAAAACCATAGTTGTCAAGTCAAGATGTAAAAGCTCAGCTGTGATTGGTTGTTATGAGCCAAACCAAACTGTTTTATATCCAGGTAGATTGATAGATAAATCTGAGTCTATGTGATTTGAATGGATCAGAATTGTCAAATATATAGACACTGATTTACTAATATGAACTCAACCTGCTTTTGTTGGGTCTGTGCGCCAAAAATTCTGTCTGTGCCAGAATTTGTGTCACAATGCGCTAAAACAGATCTGTGTGCCCCCATAGTAAATAGAGTGGAATCATGCAAGTCTAAAACAACACTCCACACTAATAATAACCCAACAGTCTCAGTAAATAAGGGCCACAGCATTGTTTATCTTTAGCTCCCAGTGAAACTTTAGATTTTTTAGGCAGCAACTGGGAAATCAGAAGTTATATGGTTCTGTGCTGAAATAAGAAATGGAGATTTCAACAGATCATATTTCTGGGAAGTATCACATCAAGACGGCCCAGACAGACTTGTTTACCCGCACTGTCCTGCTCAAGCAGCGTGGAGTCTGATTTGTTTATAAACAGTCTATAGAACAACTGTCATCAGAAACGGAAGAACTATTTACTAAGCCCACCTATACGATTATTATTCAAAGGCTTAAGGCTCCCCACACAAGTCTATGGCGCTTCCTATACCGAAGAGAAAAAACTAAACTGGTATAAGAAACATTATGCTCCATTTTCTGTATATTTGTTAATAATTGCCTTTTGTAGTAAAATAATATACACATATTACATATAAACATAAGTACAGTAGGTAATTTAACTGTCACGATGCCGGCTGGCAGGAGGTGGATCCTCTGTGCCAGAGAGGGATTGGCGTGGACCGTGCTAGTGGACCGGTTCTAAGTCACTACTGGTGTTCACCAGAGCCCGCCGCAAAGCGGGATGGACTTGCTGCGGCGGTAGTGACCAGGTCGTATCCACTAGCAACGGCTCAACCTCTCTGACTGCTGAAGATAGGCGCGGTACAAGGGAGTAGACAGAAGCAAGGTCGGACGTAGCAGAAGGTCGGGGCAGGCAGCAAGGATCGTAGTCAGGGGCAACGGCAGGAGGTCTGGAACACAGGCTAGGAACACACAAGGGAACGCTTTCACTGGAACAATGGCAACAAGATCCGGCGAGGGAGTGCAGGGGAAGTGAGGTATACATAGGGAGTGCACAGGTGAACACACTGATTAGAACCACTGCGCCAATCAGCGGCGCAGTAGCCCTTTAAATCGCAGAGACCCGGCGCGCGCGCGCCCTAGGGAGCGGGGCCGCGCGCGCCGGGACAGGACCGACGGAGAGCGAGTCAGGTACGGGAGCCGGGGTGCGCATCGCGAGCGGGCGCCACCCGAATCGCGAATCGCATCCCGGCTGGAGGCGGTATCGCAGCGCACTCGGTCAGTGGATCTGACCGGGGCGCTGCGGGAGCGAGAGTGTAGCGAGCGCTCCGGGGAGGAGCGGGGACCCGGAGCGCTCGGCGTAACAGTACCCCCCCCCCCCCTTGGGTCTCCCCCTCTTCTTGGAGCCTGAGAACCTGAGGACCAGACTTTTATCTAGGATATTGTCCTCAGGTTCCCAGGATCTCTCTTCAGGACCACAGCCCTCCCAGTCAACCAAAAAGAAGGTTTTTCCTCTGACCTTTTTGGAGGCCAGTATCTCCTTTACAGGAAAAATGTCTGAAGAACCGGAGACAGGAGTGGGAGAGATAAGTTTAGGAGAGAAACGGTTGATGATGAGTGGTTTAAGAAGAGAAACGTGAAAGGCATTAGGAATACGAAGAGAAGGAGGGAGAAGAAGTTTATAAGAGACAGGATTAATCTGGCACAAAATTTTGAAAGGACCAAGATAGCGTGGTCCCAATTTGTAGCTGGGAACACGGAAGCGGACATATTTAGCGGAGAGCCATACCTTGTCTCCGGGAGAAAAAATGGGGGGAGCTCTTCTTTTCTTATCAGCAAACTTCTTCATGCGTGATGAAGCCTGTAAGAGAGAATTTGGGGTCTCTTTCCATATGGTGGAAAGATCACGAGTTATTTCATCCACAGCGGGCAAACCAGAGGGCAAGGGAGTAGGGAGGGGGGGAAGAGGGTGACGGCCGTACACCACGAAAAATGGGGATTTGGAAGAAGATTCAGAAACTCTGAAGTTATACGAGAATTCGGCCCATGGTAGAAGATCTGCCCAGTCATCCTGGCGGGAGGAAACAAAATGCCGTAAATAATCACCCAGGACCTGGTTAATTCTTTCTACTTGCCCATTGGATTGAGGATGATAAGCAGAAGAAAAGTTTAATTTAATCTTGAGTTGTTTACAGAGAGCCCTCCAGAATTTTGACACGAATTGGACGCCTCTATCCGAGACGATCTGCGTGGGCAACCCGTGAAGACGAAAAATGTGTACAAAAAATTGTTTTGCCAACTGAGGCGCAGAAGGAAGACCAGGAAGAGGGATGAAATGTGCCATCTTGGAGAATCGATCAACGACCACCCAAACAACAGTGTTGCCACGGGATGAGGGTAAGTCTGTAATAAAGTCCATACCAATCAGAGACCAAGGTTGTTCGGGAACAGGCAGAGGATGAAGAAGACCAGCGGGCTTCTGGCGAGGAGTCTTATCCCGGGCACAGACAGTGCAGGCCCGCACAAAATCAACAACATCCGTCTCCAGAGTCGGCCACCAATAGAAACGAGAGATGAGTTGCACGGATTTCTTGATGCCCGCATGGCCTGCGAGATGGGAGGAGTGACCCCATTTGAGGATTCCGAGGCGTTGGCGTGGAGTGACGAAGGTCTTCCCTGGAGGAGTTTGCCTGATGGAGGCTGGAGAAGTGGAGATCAGGCAGTCAGGAGGAATGATGTGTTGCGGAGAGAGCTCTACTTCCGAGGCATCCGAGGAACGAGAGAGAGCATCGGCCCTGATGTTCTTATCGGCAGGCCGAAAGTGAATTTCAAAATTAAATCGGGCAAAGAACAGAGACCACCTGGCCTGGCGAGGATTCAGCCATTGGGCAGACTGGAGATAGGAGAGATTTTTGTGATCGGTGTAAATAATAACTGGAAATCTTGATCCCTCCAGCAGATGCCTCCATTCCTCAAGTGCTAATTTAATGGCTAGTAGCTCTCGATCCCCGATGGAGTAAATCCTCTCCGCCGGAGAGAAGGTCCTAGAAAAAAACCCACAAGTAACAGCATGCCCGGAAGAATTTTTTTGTAGAAGGACCGCTCCCGCTCCTACTGAGGAGGCATCTACCTCCAATAGGAAGGGTTTAGATGGGTCAGGTCTGGAGAGCACTGGAGCAGAAGAAAAGGCAGACTTGAGCTGTTTAAAGGCGTCTTCCGCTTGAGGAGGCCATGACTTAGGATTGGCATTCTTTTTGGTTAAAGCCACGATAGGAGCCACAATGGAGGAAAAATGTGGAATAAATTGTCTGTAATAATTGGCGAACCCCAAAAACGTTGGATAGCACGGAGTCCGGAGGGGCGTGGTCAATCTAAGACGGCAGAGAGTTTGTCTGGATCCATTTGTAGTCCCTGGCCAGAGACCAAGTATCCTAGGAAAGGAAGAGATTGACATTCAAACAGACATTTCTCCATCTTGGCATAAAGTTGATTGTCACGAAGTCTCTGAAGAACCATGCGGACATGCTGGCGGTGTTCTTCTAGGTTGGCAGAAAAAATCAGGATATCGTCCAGATACACAACAACACAGGAATATAAGAGATCACGAAAAATTTCATTAACAAAGTCTTGGAAGACGGCAGGGGCGTTGCACAGGCCAAAGGGCATGACCAGATACTCAAAGTGTCCATCTCTAGTGTTAAATGCCGTTTTCCATTCATCCCCCTCTCTGATGCGGATGAGATTATAAGCACCTCTTAAGTCCAGTTTGGTAAAGATGTGGGCACCTTGGAGGCGATCAAAGAGTTCAGAGATAAGAGGTAGAGGGTAGCGGTTCTTTACCGTGATTTTGTTAAGACCGCGGTAGTCAATGCAAGGGCGTAGGGAGCCATCTTTTTTGGACACAAAGAAAAATCCGGCTCCGGCAGGAGAGGAGGATTTGCGGATAAAGCCCTTTTTTAAATTTTCCTGGATGTACTCAGACATAGCAAGAGTCTCTGGGGCGGACAGAGGATAAATTCTGCCCCGGGGTGGAGGAGGTCAATAGGACAGTCATAAGGCCTGTGAGGAGGAAGAGTCTCAGCTTGTTTTTTGCAAAACACATCAGCAAAGTCCATATAGGCCTTAGGGAGACCGGTTACAGGGGGAACCACAGGATCACGGCAGGGAGTACTGGTAACCGGTTTAAGGCAGTCCTTGAAGCAAGAGGTACCCCAACTCTTGATCTCCCCTGTGGACCAATCCAGGGTTGGGGAATGGTGTTGAAGCCAGGGTAGTCCAAGGAGAATTTCGGAAGTGCAATTGGAGAGGACCAAAAACTCAATTCTTTCGTGATGAGGTCCGATGTACATTAGGAGGGGTTCCGTGCGGTAACGCACGGCACAGTCCAATCTTTCATTGTTAACGCAATTGATGTAAAGAGGTCTGGCGAGACTGGTCACTGGGATGTTGAACCTGTTGATGAGAGAGGCCAAAATAAAGTTTCCTGCAGATCCGGAATCCAAGAAGGCCTTAGTGGAGAAGGAGAAGGTAGAGGCAGATATCCGCACAGGCACAGTAAGACGTGGAGAAGCAGAGTTGACATCAAGGACTGTTTCACCTTTGTGCGGAGTCAGCGTACGTCTTTCCAGGCGGGGAGGACGGATAGGACAATCCTTCACGAAGTGTTCGGTATCGGCACAGTACAGGCAGAGATTCTCCATGCGGCGTCGTGTCCTCTCTTGAGGTGTCAGGCGAGACCGGTCAACTTGCATAGCCTCCACGGCGGGAGGCACAGGAACGGATTGCAGAGGACCAGAGGAGAGAGGAGCCGGGGAGAAAAAACGCCTCGTGCGAACAAAGTCCATATCCTGGCGGAGCTCCTGACGCCTTTCGGAAAAACGCATGTCAATGCGAGTGGCTAGATGAATGAGTTCATGTAGGTTAGCAGGAATTTCTCGTGCGGCCAGAACATCTTTAATGTTGCTGGATAGGCCTTTTTTAAAGGTCGCGCAGAGGGCCTCATTATTCCAGGAAAGTTCTGAAGCAAGAGTACGGAATTGCACGGCGTACTCGCCAACGGAAGAATTACCCTGGACCAGGTTCAGCAGGGCAGTCTCAGCAGAAGAGGCTCGGGCAGGTTCCTCAAAGACACTTCGAATTTCCGAGAAGAAGGAGTGTACAGAGGCAGTGACGGGGTCATTGCGGTCCCAGAGCGGTGTGGCCCATGACAGAGCTTTTCCAGACAGAAGGCTGACTACGAAAGCCACCTTAGACCTTTCAGTAGGAAACTGGTCCGACATCATCTCCAAGTGCAGGGAACATTGTGAAAGAAAGCCACGGCAAAACTTAGAGTCCCCATCAAATTTATCCGGCAAGGATAGTCGTAGGCCTGAGGCGGCCACTCGCTGCGGAGGAGGTGCAGGAGCTGGCGGAGGAGATGATTGCTGAAGCTGAGGTAGTAGCTGCTGTAGCATCACGGTCAGTTGAGACAGCTGGTGGCCTTGTTGCGCTATCTGTTGTGACTGCTGGGCGACCACCGTGGTGAGGTCGGCGACAACTGGCAGAGGAACTTCAGCGGGATCCATGGCCGGATCTACTGTCACGATGCCGGCTGGCAGGAGGTGGATCCTCTGTGCCAGAGAGGGATTGGCGTGGACCGTGCTAGTGGACCGGTTTTAAGTCACTACTGGTGTTCACCAGAGCCCGCCGCAAAGCGGGATGGACTTGCTGCGGCGGTAGTGACCAGGTCGTATCCACTAGCAACGGCTCAACCTCTCTGACTGCTGAAGATAGGCGCGGTACAAGGGAGTAGACAGAAGCAAGGTCGGACGTAGCAGAAGGTCGGGGCAGGCAGCAAGGATCGTAGTCAGGGGCAACGGCAGGAGGTCTGGAACACAGGCTAGGAACACACAAGGGAACGCTTTCACTGGCACAATGGCAACAAGATCCGGCGAGGGAGTGCAGGGGAAGTGAGGTATACATAGGGAGTGCACAGGTGAACACACTGATTAGAACCACTGCGCCAATCAGCGGCGCAGTGGCCCTTTAAATCGCAGAGACCCGGTGCGCGCGCGCCCTAGGGAGCGGGGCCGCGCGCGCCGGGACAGGACCGACGGAGAGCGAGTCAGGTACGGGAGCCGGGGTGCGCATCGCGAGCGGGCGCCACCCGCATCGCGAATCGCATCCCGGCTGGAGGCGGTATCGCAGCGCACCCGGTCAGTGGATCTGACCGGGGCGCTGCGGGAGCGAGAGTGTAGCGAGCGCTCCGGGGAGGAGCGGGGACCCGGAGCGCTCGGCGTAACATTAACTTTATATCATTTAGGTATTTTCTGACTTCCACATATTTTCTGCCCATTTTATTTGTAAGCCCTTTCCAGTACTCAGTTGGACAAACCTTTGACATTAGAAGCCCCAGAATGTCTGGCTGTATGGCCGAATCCCATGAATTCTAGTCCATGTTGAATAAATAATAGTGTGACACAATTTCTGCATTTGTATGCTCCACAATTTCATGCTGTGAATTATCCCATCCCAAAAGAACATAGACTATAAGAGTACAATGAATATAAGAGTACAATGAATTTACTGTCAGGTTTATGGAGCCAGCTTGGATGATATTTGCTTTTGTTGTTCTGTGTTTTTGCATTTTTCTGCTTTTGGTCCTTTTCAGACATTGGCCCTCATTTACTAAGAAAATCGGGTTGTAAGTCTATGTTGCTTTCTTACCTGACTGCTTTTTTCCCCTGGTATTTATTATTATGTCGCATCCTGTTTGTCGCACTGGGTTTTGTTGGTTTTGGTTTCCAATTCCTCTGAGCTGTCGGGAAAAAATCCACACCAATACAACAAATTGGGGTTGGAAACCTTTATAAATACGTGGGAAAGCTCAGAAATGTCGGGTAACGCCCCTTTTTCGGGTTTGGGAGAATCCACATCGGGTCCGTCGGGAAAAAATGTTGCATCGTGTCGCAGACTGGCGCACAATGTCTGCGACATGGCGCAGACAAAGATGCGACAAAAAAACCTGACAAAAGAGGTCGGGTTTAGAATAGTAAATGAGGGCCATTGTTTTTGTGTCTGAACAGTTTCTAAGCTAATTCTCCCTGGTTTGGCAAGAGTTAGGGTGCTGATTGCTGCTGTTAATTAGATCTGTATTCTGACCATGTGTTGTTTCTTTATGCACCTTTTGTCTATTTGAACACTTGTCCTGAGCTTTAACCAAGGTTATCTTTCCTGTTTGATATATAGATTTTAGCCTGCTTTTTAGTATATTGTGGGGTTTTAGTAGTTGTGTATGTTCATTCTGTATTTACCTTAATATATCTTAGTCCGTGTTCACACTGCATTATGTCAGTCCTGTTTTTACCTTGTTTATTCCTGCTTCTTCTAGGATAGAATCCTGCTCTGAGTCTTGTGCTATTCCATCTATCTAGGAGTGAGTGAGTCTTGTGCCTGTACCCATGTTTGCTTGTATTTAGTATTTCTGTTTCCTCCTAGGCCAGTATCTTGATCACTATTGGTGGAGAGTGCCCTCTGGCTAGGAGTGTATTTGGCTTTGGTATTGATGTCCCTCCATGTTTGTAGTGGGGTGTCTAGTGTGTTCCTTGTTCTGAGTCGTGTGAACAGTGCTCTTGATATTCTGACCCGTTAAATGTTAGTATGCTATATCACGCTTTGTGTGTATTTATATATATATTAGTTGCTTTGTAATTCTGTTATGTTCATGACCTGTTCTCCGACTATGTATTGTTTGGTTTGTTTTGTCGTTCATGCACTTTAGCGCAAGGAAGGGACTGGCTCCAAGTTGTCGATCCGTCATGGGCAAGTAGGCAGGGAGAGTGGATTATAGGGACAGCTATAGGGCTCACTTCTCCCTGCCACCCCCATTCATGACAACAACCAGTGCTCTGCTATTTGGTCTGAACACTTCTTTACCAGCTCTTGCATACTTTTATACAATGAGTTGCTATGACATAAATCTATCTATAAAACTCAATGTGTGTATGTGTGTGTGTATGTTCCAGCATCCCGTCCAAACGGCTAAAGATGTTAACATGAAACTTGGCACACATGTTACTAATATGTCAACAACAAACATAGGATAGGTAATTTAACCCTTACCCACCCCCATTTGCCAGGGTCGGGGTTTTTGTTTAAAGTTCTATACAAGTCTATGAGAAATATATGTTACTGCACAACTTCCAAACGGCTGGAGATATTTCGATAATACTTGGTCACATGTTACTTATATATCCACTTAAAATATAGGATAGTTAATTCAACCCTTAACTACCCCCATTTGTGAGGGTCGGGGTTTTTGTTTAAAGTCCCATGCAAATCAATGGGAAATGTATGTTCTCACATAATTTCCGTACGGCTGGAGATATTTCGATAATACTCGGTCACATGTTACTTGTATGTCCACTAAAAATATAGGATAGTTAATTTAACCCTTAACTACTCCCATTTGTGAGGGTTGGGGTTTTGGTTTAAAGGGGTATTCCAGGACATTTTTTTATTTGACTATGCTACAGGGGCGGTAAAGTTAGTGTAGTTCATAATACAGTGTCTGTACCTGTGTGTGATGGTTTTCTCACAATTCTTTTGTGATTTTCACTCCAATTTTTATTTTTATCAGCATACAAAATGACTGTTGTCTCAGATTTTTTCCAGCTTGCAACTAGTCAGCTGATGACAGGGAGCCTGTCTGCTTCAGTGGGTGGTGGGAGAGGGATCAATCTGCAACTAATGCAACAGCTGTAAGCACCCTGATTGAAAACCACAGGTCTTTTAATGGATGCAGCTCATTTATGTTTCAATGGGTGGGATGGCTGATGTGTGGGAGGGAGGAAAATGGAATTATGTGATTTGTAGTTAAAAAAAGAAAAGTCAAACAGGAAATACTAGTTCACAAAAAGCTAGTCACAGTGTTATGGTAATCTCATGACATAGCCATTTAGCCCCAAGTCAAGCGCAGATCCTTCCTAAGCATGTCCATTACTGCCTGCCAGGTACGTACTAAAATCACCTTATGGTGGATAACCCCTTAAAAGTCCCATGCAAATCTACGGGAAATGTATATTCCCGCATAACTTCCGTACGGTTGGAGATATTTCAATAATACCTGGTACACATATTACTTATATGTCAAATAAAAATATATAATAGTTAAATTAACTTTTACCCCCCTAAATTAACCCCTTACACCCTTATATAAAAGATGGGTTTTTGTTACAAGTCCCATCCAAGTATGTGGGACTTCCAGTACCTTACTCCAAAAGCTCCGCTCTGCATCTCCTGGTGAATGCGTCATTCTGGCTTGCAAGCTACACCCCATCTCGCAAAGACATGCCCACTGTTTAAGCCCCACCCCTTTTATTCTCTATCCTTTTTGTGCATCGGTCTGGCTTGCAAATCACGCCCAGTCCCACAAAGCCACGTCCCCTTCTATTTTCAGCTTACAATAGCTTCATCACAAATCAGTCCCACCTGAGGACAGGATATTAGGATGGGACATAAGGAAGGAATATGAGGACGGGATATGAGGTCAGGATATGAGAACAGGATATGAGGATGGGACATAAGGACAGGATAGGGGGACGGCATGAGGACCGCATATGAGGACGCTATATGAATTTGGTATATGCGGTCGGGATATGAGGACGGGATATGAGGTTGGGATATGAGGACGGGATATGAGGACGGGATAGGAGGTCGGGATATGAGGACGGGATATGAGGACGGGATATAAAGACGGGATATAAGGACAGGATATGAAGTCGGGATATGAGGACGGGATAAGACAACAATATATGAGGATGGGATATGAAGTCATAAGCTTCCTCCTTTGTTGATTTTCCTCCCCAACAAGGATTAGTAAGGAAAAACCGGGCAACGCCGGGTACTCAGCTAGTAATAATGATACAGAAAGATCTAAAGTGGTCATTGAATTCATGTATTATATTGAATCTTGTATTTTTGGAATTCTTCCAACTGACCGTATGAAAATACTGAATTTGTAATGGGTAGGGTGGGTTTCATGGCATAAAAAGAATTTTGACAGATTTAATACAGTGGATCATGTGGATCAATATGTAAGAATATGATTTCTACACTTGAACGATATATTTCATTCATATAGACATGTAAACAAATAATTTTCATCCAGAGTAGTCTCTGGATTAATGGATTTACGCTAACTGTTCTCACATAATGTTATTTGGCTGTGTGAATTTCTGTAATAAGGAAAACGTCTTTGCTGGCAAGTGTTGTACTAGTTTCAAATAGATTTCAGATAAGGAAAGCTGACCATACGCGGTAGATTTTTTACAAGATAGTGGCATATTTTATTTCTTCTCATTATAGGAATGATCTGTAGAAATAAATACTTTGTACTTTTTTGCTGTTGTGTCTGATCTTATCTGCTTTGAAAAGTACTATAAATATTTCAGATGTCCTCCTCCACAAAGAAGAATTATTTTTTGTATCGATAACATCTGTTTTTAATGACTGTCTGTCAGAACGATTTTTCAACATGTTCAAAAACATTTAGATAGACATCAGCTATTATGGTCAACTAAAGGCTCTTTTACAAAGTGCTACAATCGATGCTGAACTCTGTACCTGCAGGTGCCAGCAAGCAGCTACTCTCTGAATCTGCTCCTTGGTACTGTTTGTCAGACTAAGAACAGGGCCAGCACCACCTATAGGTGAGTTAGGCACTGGCCTATAGCACCCACTGGATAAGAGTGGCGCCAGGGCCACCATCAGGGCAGAACTGGTGGTCCTGTGGTCTGGGGCCCAGCCAAATTTAAAAAAAGAAATGCTCCAACATATCATGGGCGTTGTTAAGAGGGGGTTGTCCCCTGGGCACAGGTAAAATCTGTCACCTCTTTGCAGAAATGTGCAGGAAAATGTTCCTTGCAATGCTCAATACAGTAGAGTGGATAAGGACCTGCCTGTGAGTCACATGATCGTAAGGTCCTTAACACAGAGTGGAGCGACCTCAGTGCACAGAGGAAGAGGACAGACAAGTAAGCTGTGTGAGTGTTGTCTCTGTGTATGTGTGTGCAACACTATGGCCCTGATTTACCAGGAGTGGAGTGTAGTTTTCTTTATGGGTTTTAATCCTCTACAATTTTTTTCCACGGTATTTACTAAGGTTTCCCTACATTTTGCACTTTTCCCTACATTTGGCTTTTTCTACATATGTTCTGATCAGTCGGGTTTCCCTCCGCTCAAATCGACCACATTTTCTGTGGAAACCTTAGTAAATATGTTGGGTTTTTGTGAAAATTTGGGGGACACACCTTTTTTTAAGTGACCACGCCCCTTTCCCCCAACTGTCATGCCCCTTTTTCAGCTTTTCTAAGTACAATGGAGAGTTGGTCTAGTTTTTTTTTCAATTCTGGCATAACCAGAATTTCTGGCGCAAAACCCGACAAAACATGTTGGGTTTACAATAGTAAATCCTAGCCTATGTGTGTGTAGCATGTCTTGAACACCAGTCACATTCAGAGCTGCACTCACTATTCGGCTGTTGCATTGTCTTCTCTTCCAGTCACATTCCCACCTGAGCTTACTATTCTACTTTAACATCATGTCTTCTCCTACAGTCACCTCCAAAGCTGTAATCACTATTCTGCTGTTATATCATATCTTATACTCCAGTCACAACCACTTACATTTTTCTATATGCTGGGTAATATATATATATATATATATATATATATATATATATATGCTACATGCACTAAAAACAAACCCCAAAAAATGCATGATTGCATTGTACCCCAATCTGACTCATCCCACAAAAAACATACCCTGATGGCAACCATTAACAGAACAGTATACAGTACAAGGCAGGGACTGGTAACAGTGTGTGTGGGAAGTTGGACCCAGCTACTCCAGCAGTAAGGAGCCCCAAAGTCCCTGGTCATGGCCAAGGGGGCGGCAAAATTAGGTTTCTCCTAAGGAGGCAAAAACTCAGATTCCACATCCACAAGAGGAGCATTGCTTATTTTCTTCCTTTATCTGACCATTCATAGATGCTTCTTAACACCTGAATGAGTTCTATGGTATGTCTTGGCATGTACACATCAGCCTCCAATTTAACCCTCCTAAGGACCACAGTTTTTTTTTTCGTATTTGCGTTTCATATTTTCCACCTCTCCTTCTAAAAATTAAAATGCTTTCAATTTTGCACTTACAGACCCATATGAGGGCTTGTTTTGTGCGCCACCAATTGTACTTTGTAATAACATCAATAATTTCCCCTTAAAATTTATTGCAAAACCAGACAAAATTTATTTGTGGGGCAAAATTGGAAAAAAAAATGCTATTTTGTAACTTTTGGGGGCTTCCGATTCTACGCAGTGCATTTTTCGGTAAAAATGACACAATATTTTTATTCTGTAGATCCATACGGTAACAATGATACCCAACTTATATAGTTTTATTTTTATTTTACTACTTGAAAAAAATTCTAACTACATGCACCAAAATTAGTATGTTTAAAATTGTTATCTTCTGATCCCTATTTATTTTTCCGTATAAGGGGCGGTATGGGGGCTCATTTTTTGCGCAGTGATCTGAAGTTTTTATTGGTACCATAATTGTTTTGATGGGACTTTTTGATCGCTTTTTATACATTTTTTTAGGGTATGCAAAGTGACCAAAAATACGCAGAAGTGGAAAAGTGATTCAAACTTTTATTCAGGAAGGATTTATTCACTTTTGTTTTTACTTTCTTTTACAGTTTTTTTTTTAGCCACCATAGGGGACTATTACATGCAATCCTTTGATTGCATACACTGAACAATGCTATGCCATAGCATAGCATTGATCAGTGAAATCTGTGCTCAATTGCTCCAGCCTGGATCTCAGGCTTGGAGCAATCAAATGCCGATCGGACTACGAGGAGCAAGGTAAGACGCCTCCTGCTGTCCTCTCAGCTGTTCGGGACGCCGCAATTTCGCCACATGGTCCCGAATAGCTCCGCTGAGCTAACCGGCAGTATTTTCTCCCGGTTACAAGGGTTAATACCAGACATCAGCCCGATCAGCGATTTCCGGTATTAGCTGCGGATCCTGGTTGTTGATAGCAACCGGGACCCAGCAGGTACGAAGCACGCTCAGCTCCTGAGATCGCTTAATATAACGGGAGCCGGCAACGGATGTAAATATACGTCCGTGGTTGTTAAGGGGTTAAATACCAATAATAATATTGTATTTCTCATACAATGGAAGCATTTAGCCAGAGTGTGTAGCTATTCTACGGTATGTATCTGACTAAACAAGACACACTAAAACTTATCACTAATGTTGTTTATGACATCTGGATCACCACTTACTTACCTGCTACTTGACAATGGATGGTAACATTTGTTGCATGAATGGTCTTCACTACACTACCCACGTCGACAGCAATGGAAGGCACATCCATATTGATAAGCACAGTCCTGGAGGTCTTTATTAATGGTTTCCCTAGAGAAAGGAAAACAATACATCAGGGTCACCTGATACAGCACAGGTTCAAAGAGCAAGCACCAAGAGGAAACCTGCTGTTTTGCAGCAGTACGCCTATACAAAGCATGCTATAAACCATCTGGGAAAATCAAGAATGGATGGAAGAGACTGCAGGAGAGCAAGCAAAGCCTAAATACTTGCAAACCTTTAGAGGTCAGTGAAGTAAGGTCAGGCATTCAATAACTTGTGACACACATTATTAATGTCTAATACATAGAAGTAACCTGAGAGTTCTTTCATGCTGAGGACACTATGTGACCCTAATATTTAATAGCTACTAAAAACTATGTAAAGCAAAATATGAAAACAGCCTTATCATGATGTGGTTCCCTTTTCCACAAACCTATGGAAATCTGAGCCTAACCAGGATTGAAGATTTTTTGCATTCAGTTATGAAATGTTTAGTGAAGCTGATGGCCTTATTGATCACATATGTAACAATATGTACTGGAGATGTCGACTCTTTTCTACTGTTGGTTAAATAGTATTAGTCTGTTAATTGACACATGGTTCTTATTCCATTTTACAATGTGCTGGATTGCCCCTACTACCTCCTTGGAGCAGCGAACTTTGATTTATCATGTGTAAAATAGCAATACCTATCATACAGAAAAAGAAAAGCAATGTATCTTCGCCAAGTCCCACGTAGCTTCTACAAGTAAATACTACTGAAAATAAAATATTTTCAACAGATGTTTTGGTTTTTGCTTCCAAGGGCAAGCCTGAGCTTAAAGCATTCTAATGGATATGGAATAAGTGTTTATGTTTTAACTGCGGGAAAAGGCTATAATGTTTAGTAATCACTCGTGTGTTAGTCACCTCCGACTTAGGAAAATGTAACTATATGCTACTTTAATTGGAAAAATGGTTGTGGTCCTAAAATACACAACACCACAGAGCAGATCTGTTGACATTGAACTAATAGGCAAAAGCCTGCCAGTCAAGAAGGAAAGGGAAACATTATCCATTAACAAGAATGTTAACATACTAGCCAGATCCAGAGCAGGTAGCGACAGTTTTACTGGTGGGTCATATGCTAATGACTTTAAACATTTCACTGCAGAGTAAGGAAAACAAACCTATGTGGTCTGTCAGGTAACCAAATAGGAGAGATCTTTTATATACCAGTCACTAGAGGTTTTCAAATTCCACAAGATGGAAAGGTGAATACATAAGGTCACCTCCTATCTGCAGAAACCTTAAGTAAACTGCACGTCATAAGATCTCGCACATAGTAAAAGATCCAATTTTCTATTTTGGGCCATTTTGTACATTAACAATACTTATAAAGGACATGAGAGCAATATGAAATACACTGTATTAGCAATCGTCAATGCACCGCAATGTAAGGAGAATTTGGAATTACAATGAGGTTCTGATATGTCAAAAAATACATGGAAGGAGACCAAATTGGTGTAGTCTGAGATCAACAATGCTTTCTAGAATAAAAGACTATAAACCTGGGTGACGCTAAGCATCAATTTCTTTTACTTTTAAATTTGACACAATTAACACACATAGAATAACCTTTTACTTAAAACATTGCAATAAAGGAGTATTCTAAGTCGAAATACTTTACAGCGGTTGGACGGAAGTCCAACCGCTGTAAAGTATTTCAACTTAGAATACTCCTTTAATGCAATGTTTTAAGCAAAAGATCACTCAACGTGTGTTAATTGTGTCAAATTTCCAGTAAACTCACGCTGTGAACTCCCACTTATCCTGTTCACTATAAATGTTATACTGATTCAAAAAAGGGGCTCATTTATTAATACTGCCATGCAGTGTCTCTGTCACTTACCTTTTATTGGGATATGTGAAAAGTTTTGATCATTCGGGGTCTGGGTGTTCAGGTGCCCTTAGACATCCAAAGGATAGGAAATAAGATGTCTGATCGCTGGGGTCCCGCCACTGGGGACCCCCTGGATCTCGGCTACAGCACTTCGCTGTCATTACTGGACAAAGCAAACTCGGTTGCCACGCCCCTCCCATAGACTTGTATTGAGGGGGCGGGTCATGACATCACGAGGGGCGGAGCCATGACGTCACAATGCTCCGGCCCCTGTATTGCCTGTCATTACGCCTTTACCTTTAAGGAATGTCCCTTTCACTCTAAGCCATGCCCCTTGTCTAGTGAGGAGCAAAAAGTTTTGAAAACAGCTGCGGTGCATAGCATGTGATCTTAATTTCTGTTTTATTGTGATTAAAGGACTTTTCTGGCACCTGTGACAAATGTGCCCAGGTGTAGCCACTGTTTCAGACTGCTCGGGAGAAGTGCCCAGATGATGTCCCTATTCCCTATACACTCAGCATGGGACGCTATAGCCAATCACTGGCCTCAGTGGTCTGTCCCATCCCATTCTGAGTTCATGGGGATTTCATCTGGGCACTTTGCAAAAAATATTACACATTTCTCACTACTTAAATGCAGAAATATGTTTTTCTCTAGTGTCAGAATGAATAAGTATTAACAAAGGAATTAGTAGCTGCCAGAAGCAGGTCACTGCACTATTTCTTAAAGATGCCTAAGTCTTTCTTCTTTAAAAATGTGTGCCTCCCATTGACCATTCTTTTACTAGACTGTTATAATTCTATTATTGATATTTTCATCTTTTTATTTGAACTTATCATCTGGTTCATATAATTTTTATTATACAGCCAATTCAATAACGTTGATTGAATTATGTACATTATGATAAACATCTTTTCCAATATTACATCAGTCACTTGCTAATAAAATGCCTTTTTTAAGTCAAGCAGTCCAAAAGCTTTGACTTTTTTTCACTAACCGAATAATAGAACATGAGATTACTATAGACTTGTTATATATGACAACCAGATTTACCCATTTCCTAAGGGGTCACTAAAAAGCTATGTTTATACCTACCTGCAAGGGTAATGGCAATGGACACGGAGGCAGAGCCTAGAGAGTTGGTGGCATTGCAGGTGTAGAAGCCAACATCAGCTTCAACTGGTTCTAAGATCTCCAAGGAATCGTCTGGCTTAAGAAGGATCCTGAGAATAAAGATGAAAGTTGTGTAATAAAACTAAGTGTGATAATAAATGAAGCCCAAATACGGCACAGATGATGATCTGATATGGATAATACACTATACATTAACAATATTACATTAGGATAATTTTGCTGTTTAATAATATTACATTTATTATGAATATTGCCATATAATTCTTAAATGGGAAGCTAAGGGGGGGGGGGGGGGGCGGAGTTAAATTGGTATGAAACCCAGTATGTTACAGTGTACTTACTTACATGTACATTTTTTTCTTGTTATGGACTTATTTTTATCAAGGAAGACAATACTTAATAAAAAAAAAATAATAATACTAATGATAATCTTGAGAGCTCTCTGAGAGGTCAGTTACATGCTGCCTATGGGGGTCTTTGAAGATGGGAGGGTAGGAAGATTAGAGCTGCAGAGTAAGACACTGTTCTAGTAAGTGTTGTATCTTAACCTAGTGCTGCATACATTGTCCTGTACTGCACTATAATTTCCTTCATGCTGCTGCTGCTTCTGAGGGTGTGCTATGTAGATATAGGGGAGCAGGATTCCCTTTTCTGTGTGTGTGCAGTTCATACGAAACATCATAGCAACTAGTCTACACCCACTAGTTCAGGGACAACTAACAATAAAAAAAAACGTGCAGAAGGGAAAATATCATATACAAGTTATACAAGTTACAACTCCTCATGTATCCTCATGTATTCACATAGGACAGCTTATATTGAAAAGACACTCGTGTATCTACACTTAAAGCAGTGTTACGGCTGGGCCAATGTGCATCCACAAGCTCTTAGCTATAGGTTTTCACTTTCTTACCTGTTACTATATTTGACTTCTTCTCCATTCCTAGCCCAGCTAATAACTGGTTTAGGGTTTCCACCAGCTTCACAATGCAGAAGCACACTGAGAGTTCCGCTAGCCAATGCCACTGTCTGTCCAATATGAGTTACAACTTCAGAAGCAGAAAAATGCTGAGCTGCGGATATTTTTCTAAGAATTACTGGTTTTCTGAGAGAATGGTCTGGAAGGATTTCATGAGGTTCAAATACTTCTGACTCCAGTGATGATGATCTCCAGGAACTGGAGAAACCAGAAACGGGTTTGTAAAATGAATGTTCTGATCTTCCAGGACTAACCGGTTTATGCTCTGCCTTGAAGACAGGCGCTTCATGGTTCTCTACATAGTTCCGTGCTAACTCATGTGCCAACTGGTTTAAAAGGTGTCTGCTGTTGTTGTCATGGAGTTCGACAGGTTGCTGAGACAAAGATTGTATGATGTCATCTACACGTTTAATGTCAATGACAACAGTGTTTGCTAAAGAATGCTCCACAACATGGTCTTCATCTGAAGAGATGTTTCTTTCAAAGGATTCTTGAGGATCAGATGGATCCACATAATATTCTGCCCAAGGTTTCAAGGCCAGTAGTCTTGCGATTATATTATCATAGCGACAACTCGCATCTGAGACTTGAATTTGCTTTTCAGTTTTGCTTCTGTTAGACAGATTTGCAGTATGTTGTTTTTCTGGGCGATTGTAAGCCTCGTTTTTCCTTATTTTCTTAATACTTTCATCATCTCTTATTCTAGAATCCTGAGAAATAATTTTATTGCTCTCTCCTATGAGCTTGATAACAAAATGTTCTTGGCTAGGCCCAGCCATGCATGTGTACACTCCAGTGTCTGAGGATCTAAGGTGGTGAATTTTTATATATCCATGTGGTGCAACAGTAATGTGCTCTGAGCTTATCAAGTGTTTCCCGTCCTTCTCCCATATAATCTGTGGTTTACGGAATCGGCGCACAGGGCACTTAAGCACAAGAGTGGTCTTTGCAAGTAGGTAAGCATATCCACCAACAACAAACTGCAACTTCTTCTGCTTTCTTGTCTGGATATATAATTTTCTCAAACCTGTAATATGGGGGTTTGTTTTCTGACCATTTCTTGATCCTTAAAACACAAAAGACAATAATATTCAGGGCACTAAACTGAACAGAAAGATACATTAACTATAAACAATAATTCTGTAATTATCAATTACATTGTAAAAAGGCAAAGTAATTGCAAAAAACGGCTTAAAGCCAAACTAGTTCTTTTCTGTGATAGTTATAGATTGGAAAATATAGTATAGTATGATGTAATGCAAAACATCTTGTAAGAATGAAACTGTAAAAAGCAAAAGATATTACTAGTGCATGGCGCAAGCAGGCAAGGGCGAGCCATCGGATGAAGGACTGATCCAGCACATATAGATGAATTCACCACAACATATTCCCCAGTCTTCACTTTCTTCCTGCAAACTGCGCTTTGGATCTGTGTTCCTTCTCCACAAGACACTGAGCACTGAAAAGGAACATATGATTCAGTAACCTTTATATTTCAGATTCCTATATGGACATAAATACATTTAGCCAAGCTATATAAAAATTATATGATATGCTATGTGCAATGTGGAAAAATATAAGCCAATTTTTGGGGGAAATAAACACCCCTATACTTGAACTGTAGACTAAACATTATAGTTTGCTATCAAAACACAGATATTAAAATAAATTACACCTGCTGTGAGCTTCATGTCTGAATGTAATAAAAACTCCACAAAGTTTCTGCTTCGGAGTGTACCGTCAAAATGCTGTTTGTAATTTCAATTATGGTCTGAAGTATTATAATGTAACCATTATTTGATAGATAAAGCTATCTTTTCCCAGGCATAGCTTTATTAGTGTGGTTTAGGTGACAGCAGCTTAGCTAAAATGCAGTCTTCAGACCATTTTACAGTTTTTAATTTTTTTTTTATCTTTTCGCCTTGGGCTAAAATAGAAACATTTTTGTTTTCTCCCATCATTATACACTCAATAATACAAATGTAGAAACTATTGTATTTTATTTTTTTGCTAATTTATTATAAAAGAAAAACAATTTTTTTTTTTTTTTATGTATAAAGAGTAGGAGAGGCTCTTATCAACTAGTTTCCTGGGACCCGAGCTACTCCAATAACACCTATACCCACGGTGTAAAAAATGCAATAAATAAAAAATGGAAATTGAGGCTCAGGGTCAATTAATATTGTATATTGAGCCTTAGGGTCAATGATCAGGGTCAAGGATCATCCAATATTCATTGACCCTGAGCCTCAATTTCCATTTTTATTTTATTTTTATGGACATAACTATTTAGATCCTTTGCTATGACACTTAAAGTGTACCTGTCATTAACAAAAAAAACTTGATATAATGTGGATAATACTATTATATGTATATTTGGAATATACATTGATATAAAATTTTTAATATTTTTCGGTGAAAAAATGCTGTCCCTGCAGCTATAATCTGTGTGTTTCTATGAGGAGTCCAAATACAGAAAGTGAGGGCGGGACAAGCAGAGCTCTGTGCAGGCTCCTTTTCAATCATCCTTCTGTGTGTGCTGGGAGCGTGTCATAGAACCTCGCTGCACAGAGTCCTGCTTGTGCAAGTCCCTGCTTGTGTCCTGAGTGTAGTCCTAGTGTACAGAGCCCGGCTTGTCCTCACTGCACAGAGCCCTGCTTTTCCTCACTGCACAGAGCCCTGCTTGTCCACACACACTTGGACTCCTCACAGAGACACACACCCAATAGCTGCAGGGACAAAAATATACAAATTTTTTAACCAATGTACAGTCATGGGCGTAAATGTTGGCACCCCTGAATTTTTTCAAGAAAATGAAGTATTTCTCATAGAAAATAATTGCAGTAACACATGTTTTGCTATACACATGTTTATTCCCTTTGTGTGTATTGGAACTGAACAAAAAAAGGAGGAAAAAAGCTAATTGGACAAAATGTCACACCAAACTCCAAAAATGGGCTGGGCAAAATTATTGGCACGCTTAATTTAATATTTGGTTGCACAACCTTTGGAAAAAATAACTGAAATCAGTCACTTCCTATAACCATCAATAAGCTTCTTACACCTCTCAGCCGGAATGTTGGATCACTCTTCCTTTGCAAACTGCTCCAGGTCTCTCTTATTGGAAGGGCGCCTTTTCCCAACAGCAATTTTAAAATCTCTCCACAGATGTTCAATGGGATTTAGATGTGGACTCATTGCTGGTCACTTCAGAACTTTCCAGCGCTTTGTTGCCATCGATTTCTGGGTACTTTTTGACATATGTTTGGGGTTATTGTCCTGCTGAAAGACCCAAGATCTCGAAAGCAAACCCAGCTTTCTGACACTGCGCTGTACAGTGCGACCCAAAATCTGTTGGTAG
This sequence comes from Hyla sarda, assembly GCF_029499605.1. Taxonomy (NCBI): domain Eukaryota; kingdom Metazoa; phylum Chordata; class Amphibia; order Anura; family Hylidae; genus Hyla; species Hyla sarda. The sequence continues at coordinate 333,942,295 of NC_079189.1, read as the reverse complement.
TCCTCAGATTTCATGATGCCTTGCACACATTCAAGGCACCCAGTATCAGAGGCAGCAAAACAACCACAAAACATCATTAAACCTCCACCATATTTCACTGTAGGTACTGTGTTCTTTTCTTTGTAGGCCTCATTCAGTTTTCGGTAAACAGTAGAATTATGTGCTTTGCTATAAAGCTCTATCTTGGTCTCATCTGTCCACAAGACGTTTTCCCAGAAGGATTTTGGCTTACTCAAGTTAATTTTGGCAAAATTTAGTCTTGCTTTTTTATGTCTCTGTATCAGCAGTGGGGTTCTCCTGGGCCTCCTGCCATAGCGTTTCATTTCATTTAAATGTCGACGGATAGTTAGCGCTGACACTGATGCTCTCTAAGCCTGCAGGACAGCTTGAATATCCTTGGAACTTGTTTGGGGCTGCTTATCCACCATCCAGACTATCCTACGTTGACACCTTTCATCAATTTTTCTCTTCTGTCCATGCCCAGGGAGATTAGCTAAAGTTCCATGGGTTGCAAACTTCTTGATAATGTTGCGCACTGTGGAAAAAGGCAAATCTAGATCTCTGAAGATGGACTTTTAACCTTGAAATTGTTGACATTTTTCCACAATTTTGGTTCCAAGTTTTCAGACAGTTCTCTTCTCCTCTTTTCTCTTAGTGTGGCACACACAGACACACAATGCAAAGACTAAGTGAGCTTCTCTCCTTTTAATCTGCTTTCAGGTGTGATTTTTATATTGCCCACACCTGTTACTTGCCCCGGGTGAGTTTAACCCCCTAAGGACCAAGCATATTTCCGTTTTTGCATTTTCGTTTTTTCCTTCTTACCTTTAAAAATCATAACCCTTTCAATTTTGGCTTTTTTTTTTTTTTTTTGCACCATTAATTCTACTTTCTAATGACATCAGTCATTTTACCCAAAGTTCTACAGCGAAACAGAAAAAAAAATACTGCCATAGCATTTCATTTCATTTAAATGTCGATGGATAGTTCGCGCTGACACTGATGCTCCGTGAGCCAGCAAGACAGCTTTAATATATTTGGAACTTGTTTGGGGCTGCTTATCTACCATCCGGACTATCCTGCATTGACACCTTTCATCAATTTTTCTGTTCTGTCCACAACCAGGGAGATTAGCTACAGTGCCATGGGTTGCAAACTTCTTGATAATATTGCGCACTGTGGACGAAGGCAAATCTAGACCTCTGGAGATGGATTTGTAACCTTGAGATTGTTGCTATTTTTCCACAATTTTGGTTCTCAAGTCCTCAGACAGTTCTCTTCTCTCTCTGTAGTCCATGCTTAGTGTTGCACACAGACACACAATGCAAAGACTAAGTAAGATTCTCTCCTTTCTATCTGCTTTCAGGTGTGATTTTCATATTGCCCACACCTGTGACTTGCCCCAGGTGAGTTTAAAGGAACATCACATGCTTGAAACAATCTTATTTTTCCACAATTTTGAAAGGGTGCCAATAAGTTTGTCCAGCCCATTTTTGGAGTTTGGTGTGACATTATGTCCAATTAGCTTTTTTTCCTCCATTTTTTGGTCTAGTTCCAATACACACAAAGGGAATAAACATGTGTATAGCAAAACATCTGTTACTGTAATCCTTTTCTGTGAGAAATACTTCATTTTCCAGAAAAATGTCAGGGGTGCCAACATTTACGGCCATGGCTGTAAGGTCTCACATCTGACAATGCATATCAGGGCAAAAACTAAGCCATGAAGGGGAAAGAATAGCATCTAGAGCTCAGAGACAGGATTTTCTGGAGGCACAGATCTGGAAAAGGGTACAGAAAACATTTGGCTGCTCTAAAAGTTCCCAAGAGCACAATGACCTATGTAATTCTGAAATGGAAGAAGTTTGGTAAGAGAGATGCCCAAGAACTCCATGGTTACTCGAGCTGAGCTTTAAACATCTAGTATGCAGAAGGTCAACCATCACTGCAGTACTCCACCAATCCGATTTATATGGCAAAGTGGCCAGAAAGAAGCCTCCACTTGGTATAAGACACATGAAAGCTGACTGAACTTTGCAAATGAAAACCTAAAGGACTCTTGGACTGTGAGAACCAAGATGAAACCAACATTTCACTTTCTAGCCTCAATTCTAAGTGTCACATCTGAAGGAAACCAGACTCTGTTCATTACCTGTCCAATAACATCCCTTCAGTGAAGTGTGGTGGTAGCAGCACCATGTTATGAGGGGTGTTTTTTTCGCAGGTGGGACAGGAAAAGCTAAATGGAGCATAGTATTAAAAGATATTCTTAGTGAAAACGTGAACAAGAGTGCTCTAGACCTCCGGCTGACAATAACCGTAAACACACAGCCAAGAAAGCTCAGGAGTGGCTTGAGAACTTTGTAAATGTCCTTGAGCGGCCAGGCCAGAGCATTGACTTGAACCCAATTAAACATCTGTGGAGAGACTCAAAATGTCTTCCACCAACGGTTGCCATCCAACCTAACAGGGCCTGAGAAGATCTGCAGAGAAGAAATGCAGAGAATGCCTAAACGCAGGTGTGAAAACCCTGCGACATAATACCCAGGAAGACTGGAGGCTGTAATCTCTGCCAAAGGTGCTTCAACTACTGAGTAAAGGGTCTGAATATTTTTGTCAATGTAATATTTTCATCTTTCTTTTTCAATAAATTAACAAAGATTTCTAACATCCTGTTTTCACTTACAGGGTACAGAGTGAAGTAAAGACTGGTTTAATCGTTTAATGTGAGGAAAATTGAGCTAGTGTAAAAACAGGACAGCCAATCCTTAAAGGGGTCCTTTTTTTTTTTTTTTTAAATCAACTGGTGCCAGAAAGTTAAACAGATTTGTAAATTACTTCTATTACAAAATCTTAATCCTTCCAGTACTTTTTAGGGGCTGTAGACTACAGAGGAAATGCTTTTCTTTTTGGATTTCTCTTCTGTCACGACCACAGTGTTCTCTGCTGACCTCTGCTGTCCATTTTAGGAACTGACCAGAGCAGGAGAAAATCCCCACAGAAAACATATGCTGCTCTGGACAGTTCCTAAAATGAACAGCAGATGTCAGCAGAGAGCACTGTGGTTGTTGTGACAGAAGAGAAATCCAAAAAGAAAAGCATTTCACCTGTAGTATACAGCCGCTAATAAGTACTGGAAAGAATTAAGATTTTTTAATAGAAGTGATTTAAAAAATCTTTTTAACTTTCTGGGTCCAGTTGATTTAAAAAAAAAAAAGTTTTCCACAGGAGTAGCTCTTTAAGGATTGGCTGTCCTGTTTTAGCACTAGCCCAATTTTCCTCACATTAAACAATTAAACCAGTCTTTACTTCACTCAGGACCCCATAAGTGAAAACAGAATGTTAGAAATCTTTGTTAATTTATTGAAAAAGAAAGATGAAAATATGTTTTCTACGGGAGTACCCCTTTAAGTGCAGCGGAGAGTTTTGGCTTAATTTGTAATCCTTAAAAATTTAAGAGGTTTCCAGATGTTTTTCACTGATGGCCTTTCCTCAGGATAGGCCATCAATATCTGATTAGTGGGGGTCTGAAACTTGCAACCCTGCTGACCATCTGCCATACACTTTAATCCTATTCATGTCCATGTGAAATGAGCTGCAGTAACCCAACACGACCATAACGCTAAATATGGAGGCTTTGTGTTGCCAATGCTGTGTCTGTGGCAAAGAGCTAATTGGCAGAGGTGTGGACTCCATTGGCCGAACCCATTAAAAGCTGATGGCCTATCCTTGTTTTAATTCACTGTCCATAATCATACATATTTTTTAATCTACATTAAATGTTAAGTGTTTGTATCATGTACCTTAGACCACTCAGTTAAATACCACTCTGGTGGGCAATCTTCATTTTCACACATTTCTTGTTGTATTGGCTTTGTAGATGAACAGAATGTGTCTGGCAGTTCCAGGATGCTGCCATCAGAGAGTCTTTGTTTGCAGAGGACATCACGAGTATGTATGCCTCCCCCGCAGGACTGGGAGCACTGCAAATAAGTGGAGGTTCAGTAATGACTTCAATACATTCACTACGACATTTACTACATCTCCCAATTAATTCAGAATAGGATCATTTTCTCATCTGGTTCTATACAAATAATCTTACTGCTATACCATCATTTTGTAGGGTACAAACTTTTAATACTGTCCCAACATAAAGTCCATTCTTTATGTGTGAATTAAAAAATACAAATATACTGCAATATACAAGGAGGAGAGAGCTACTGTATCAACCAGATTTGTCTTCATTTCCACATTTTTTTTCTAAACGTTTGCTTTTTTTGGTAACTCAAAAGTTTGGTGAAAAGACAGAAAGAATCTACACTAGATATCACGCAACTGGTTTGTTCTATTCTGTGTATTCTGACCTCGACTTTCCATATGTTTATCCTTTGCATAGTGATTTGGTACTTTATGCTGTTATCTTGGTTTTGACCTGGCGTTAGACTACTCTATGTCTGTACTCTATTTCTGTTTGTCCCCTGTGTTTTGTATTTTGTTTGTTAACCCTTTGTGTTCTGACCTGTTTCCCTGACCTCCGTACAGTTTTGTTTATTGTTTTGAACCTTGTTATGCCCGAGCACAGGGAATGTTGTACAGTTGTATATACGCTGTCTAGGGAGGATATGTAAGAAGCAGGGAAAGTGGTTCTGGGTGAGAGTATGGTTGCATTTCTCCATGACAGCTAGCATATAATATACACCTAAAGTAATGGCAACACTGAATGAGATGAGAGCATGAACGTTGCAGTTGGCAGCAGAAGAAGCTTTAGGCTATGAACCATACAGGTGGGCTAACCAAAACAACTGGACGCATTATTGTGCTAATCTAAACATTTATCTAATTCAGGCTACAACTGACTTATGGGACATAGAGACAAGTTGAATAGAACATTATACTGAAATCAGACTTTAATTTATCCTTGCTTTTTTTTTTCCCCTTTTTTTTTTAATAATAATTGCTTAGCAGTTAATAGAGATATTCCCCTCCCCCCCCAAAAAAAAAAAAAAAAAAAAAACTTAGAATTTTATGAATATAGGGTGTTCACAGTGTAGTTGGAAAAACCTAATCATTCCATAAATTATTCACTATTTTTTGATGGGATGACTCAAGTCGATTTCCATGCCTTAGGGTTAAAGCTATATCACATTACTTTTTGTAGTTTAAGTTAAGTTATACATGAATTAGTCAGACCTTCCGCGTACTTATAAATATAAAAAAAAGTCATTTTACACTTGGTATAATCTGTGACAGTTCATTCATACTTCCATAGTCAGGTGATGTGTCAAAGACTAGCTACAGCATATCTTGAACGCTGCTCTGTGTTAACAATGAGTTAACGTACTCATTTTTTGCTGTTTTGTGTAAGTTTTTGGCACAGTGATTTCCCCCCCTCCTCCTATAAAAAGCTGCTGAAAATAAGATAAGCTCTTTTGCTGGCATGGCCCCAGAAAACAGCCATCTTTAAATAAATACAGCTTTAAATTTATAGGGCTTCTTCTTTATCATCTTGAAGGATATAAGCTTTGATTATAATAAACCCATCTGCCAAAAAACATAGAAAGCTTTTAAATGCATCCAGGCTTCTTCTCTCCTTCTTTCTCCTAGTTATCCACTTCTTTTACTAGCGTTTCAGAATTTCATTTAAAGTTCTTTGTAGTAAAATTTGGTTAAAATGTGACCCTTCGTCCGCTTGTAGGGATTTCTCATTTTAGCGATTTGGCGATAAAAAAAAGGAAAAGGATGCTGCGCAGGTTAAATCAATTTCTTAGCATGTAAAAGATTTATAGAGGATACTTAGCATACATAGTTATAAAGGCGCAATGTAATGCATATTAAAGACAACGGGGAAAGATGCCTTTATATCCTACCTCTCCAAACTGTGGACCTGGACAGCCAACGGCTGGGAGTTGTAGTTCTGCAACAGCTGGAGGGCCACAGTTTGGAGAGGTAGGATATAAAGGCATCTTTCCCGCAGTTTGGAGATCACTGCTCTGTATGATATGCAGATCTAAAAATAAAAGTTTGGAATAAATAAAATTATTGGCGTGATTTATAGATATTTCAGTAAAAGAAAATATAGAAAGTCATGTATCTAGTGCCACAGCCTAAACACAGATGCACAGTAGCACAACTGAGCTGACCTTCTGGAATTTTTTTATATTTAGCTCAACATATCTGGATATCATCATGATGTATGATCTGTGATTTTAGATATGACTCCATGTAAAGCCACTATGCTCCATAGTGCTCCGTATGACTTCATGGAAATCTGCAAAGATGTGCCAGCAAAAAAGCAGCACTTTATCAAAGAGTTGAAGGGGTACTCTGGTGGAAAACATTATTATTATTTTTTTAATTAACAGGTGCCAGAAAGTTACAGATTTCTAAATTACTTCTATTTAAAAATCTTAATCCTTCCGGTACTTATCAGCTGCTGTATGATCTACAGAAGTTCTTTTCAGTCTGAGCACAGTGCTCTCTGCTGACACCCCTGTCCATGTCAAGAACTGTCCAGAACAGGAGCAAATCCCCATAGCAAACCTATCATGCTCTGGACAGTTCCTGACATGGACAGAGGTTTCAGCTGCTGAGACCACTGTGGTCAGACAGAAAAAAAAAATCAAAAAGAAAAGAACTTCCTCTGTAGTATATAGCAGCTGATAAGTACTGGACGTATTAAGATTTTTAAACAGAAGTAATTTACAAATCTGTTTAACTTTCTAGCGCCAGTAGATTTAAAAAAAAAAAAAATGTTGTCCAGTGGAGTACTCCTTTAAAACAATTATCCAGCATTAGAAAGACATAGTTGCTTTCTTTCAGTAACAGCACTACTCTTGTTCTGAGGTTTTGTGTGGTATTGCAACTCCGTTCCATTGAAGTGAATTGAGCCGAGCTGCAATACCACACACAATCTGAGGAAAGGTGTGGCACTGTTTGTAAAAGAAAGCAGCTATGTCTTTCTAATCTTGGATAACCCCATAAAACTAAAAATGGAACTGTTTAAAAATGACTTTCCATTTTCTGCATCGGTTGGTATAACATTCCAATAGGTGTTTATGTTTAATACTAGCAGATGATAAGAAGATAAATATTTCTTACCTTCATTTAGCAATAAATATCTTTACCCTTACTTAAAAGGATACTACTAAACTGTTCAACCTTTTTCTATATCCAGCATATTAGCTTAGTCTTCTTAGGCTAAGTTTACACGGGCTAGTGTCGGAACAGGAAATCTCCATATGGACATTGCCCTGACAGCGGAGAACCGCTCGGAAATGCATTTCCGTGCCGTGTCCACGGAGAAAATAGACATGTATATTCTTTCTGCGAACACTGAAATTAGAATTTCCACAGCAGATGTTTCCGGCATGGAAATTCTGCTATGTGAACAGTGCAGCAGAATCCCATTTAAATGAATGGGACTCTGCTGCTGCAGAATCTCTGTGTGGAATTCCGCATGGAAATTTCATTGTGCCTTAAAATACATACAGTTCAGCAGGTGTCTTGCCAAAAGTAAGTATGGTATTGCATCAAGTATATTTGCAGACTTCCAGAATAATAAATGTGCTGTCCTCTCCTACTAGTTGTTCTAGAAATGTCTAGCCTTACCGGTTTCCATTCTGCAGGGTACCATGCCGGTGGGCAGTCAAAGCGGTTGCAGGCCTGCACCAGAGTTGGTTTAGGTTGTTTGCAGAAGTCATCTCCTAAGACCACAGTTTCATTTGTCTCTCGTGACAACAGATGTGAACAAAATACATCTCTGGTTTGTAATCCCACTCCACAAGTCAAGCTGCAGGAGCTCCAGTTTCCAACTTCCCATCTGGTTAGGAGACAAAAATTCACAATCAAATATTACCAACTAAATGTTTTCATATATGTATTGTCCATAGGCTAGTTCAAAGGACTGACATAGACAACTAAAGGGGTATTCCAGCCAATAAAAACTCTCTGGCAGCTCCATAGAGAATAAAGGGAGCATGCACCAATCCACTGCTCCATTCAGTAAGGGTGGAATAAGGTTTCAAATTCTCAGGATATTGGGGCCCCAAAAGTTGGACCCCATGTGATCAAATTAGGATAGGGTATATGTTTTTAGTGGCTTGAACAACCCTTTAAGAAACTGTAATCGTAATAATGAAAGACAACTCACGGCTTATTAAAGTACTGTAGGTACATGTGTACAGTAAGTCTGTAAAGAGTGATAACATGCTTATGCAGATGATGGTTGTTTGCCCTACCCTGGATCTAAACTGAAGGATATTAGGCTCCTTTCACACTATGAATTTCTCCGTTTAGGAACTTTTGTCAGAAGTTCCGTCACTACAGCATGCAGTAATTTTTCCGCCACGATGTCCCGTCACTGTATAATGCCCGTAATGAATTACGGGCATATACGGGTGCAAACGGGCAGTTACAAAACCCCATAGGCTGCAATGCAATTTAGTCACGGCCGTCAGGGGTTTTGTAATGGTCGTGTTTCGCAGCTGTAGTGACGGAACATGTGACGGAAGTTTGTAAACGGAGAAATTCATAGTGTGAAAGGAGCCTTAGATTGATGCATGTCTTTTTTAACCTTTTTAAAATCAGGAAACGGGTGAATAGATAGGCGCAGTTCTCCCAATACAGATAAGGAAATGGAATGACCACAGAATGGAATGACCCCTCTCCCTGTTTTTCTGTGTTATTTATAGGCTTCGCAAAGGTGATGCTTGGGAAAAGTTCTTCTTGTGTCATAATATATATACAGGAATGGTCGTTCGGGATTGCTATATTTCCTCCTCAAGGTACCTATAGTATGTGGATACTAGGTTTCAGGAAGCCCATATCTCATGCAGCAGAAGCAAGGTGAGATATGAGGAAACCAGAAATAGTTGGTAAAGGGGTATTCCGCCAAAGACATCTTATTCCCTTATCCAAAGGATTGGGGATAAGATATTTGATCATGGGGGGCCCGCCGCTGGGACCCTCTGTGATCTCCGTGCAGCACCTGCATTCTATATGGGGCTGCTGCTCCAGTCTCGGAAACCTCTGGCGTCATGCGTCATGCCACGCCCCCTCCTTATGTCACGCCAAGCCCCCTCCATTCATGTCTATGGGAGGGGGCATGACGGCGGGCCTCCCACGATCAGACATCTTATCCCCTTTCCTTTGGATAGGGGATAAGATGTCTTTGGCCAAAATACCCCTTATTTATTTGGAATGAAAGGCAGGTTTGGTAGTAGGGTCTTTCATTCCTTATCTGGGCCACTCCACATTTTCAGACTAGCCCAGATCAGCACAGGTGCTAAAGTCAGATGGTCACTGAGCTTTAAAAGAGTCAGTCTGCAAAAATGGCCCTGAAGAACCTGCGCCATCGTAACAGTTCAAAACCAAAGGTTTGCAGAGTAAAAACAGATGAAGGCCTCTTTAAACTTCACTTGCTTTACCCGGTCTCTGACAGCTATTTGTGGTGATTTGCTTGGCCCTATTGAGCAAATCTCTCTCTCCCTCTTATAGGTGTGTACATATATATATATATATATATATATATATATACATATATATATATATATATATATATATATATACACACACACACCTATACTAATAACATTTTACTTATAAATATATTTTAATTTATTTCACTTAACATAAAATGTAAAAGATAATAGTACAACCAATTCCTAAAAAAAGAATATTTTCAACCCACAATGAAAAGAATGAGTTAATATTGCTCCAGATTAATGTAAACAGAAAATGTTACACCCCATATATCATAGTCATTCCTAAGTATACCCAATTATAAAGCAATTTGTTCATTGACTTCCATGGAATAACTGAGGCTAGGAAACAGATAGTCGCGGTATTATATAAACTGGTGGTCATGACTTTTATGACAGGTCTAATTTTTATCACTGCCAGCTATACATTCCATATCAATGAGAAATTCTCTTTCTAGAAAGAAATGCTTAGCAGAATAATCATAGCTTGCCTTATCACCCAAAGTTTGCATCACATTTGGGGGGTCCACGAATGAGAGGATATAGTAAAATTGAGCTGTATTCATGCCTAATAATCTCTCACATATGTGCGTACTAGTGAACTTAGCACCATTTTCTCGACACTGTTCATTTAGGTGACTGGGAACATGTGTAGAGAATGAGTAAACATAAGGACTAAAGTGGAGGAAATTGCAACCAATTGTACAAATGGATTGCAGAAATTCACAATATAATGGTGATGAGATGACAGTGCGCACTGAAATGTATAATGAAATAAAGATAATGCTAGTAAAAAAGCAAATCTGTGATCTCATGCTTACATGTAGATTAGGTAATGGAATTGTGAAGGGTTAGTGCATTGTAAAAGGAGATTATTTGAGATAAAGAGCACCATTTATAACTCCAGTTCCCGTCCCGGGAGGCTATTTACAATTCATTGTGGAGAAGTTTATTCTGTCACACAATCGCAATAAAAGGGGATCCATGTCATATTGGGCAACTTTACCAAATGTACCTCTACAAAGAGGGTGAGGATGATCCTCAAAGAAGAAAACATTAAAAAAAAGGAAACATTGAAAAAAACATTTATAATATCATAATTCACAAAACAATAATGTACTACAGGTATCCATACTCATATAACAATTCTCATATAGCATGTTATGTAGTTCATCCAACAATTCGCCTATATGTGGTGTTGGAATGTCCTCCATAATATGGTGCTTAAAGGGGTACTCCGGTGGAAAACTTTTTTTTATTTTTTTATCAATTGGTGCCAGAAAGTTAAACAGATTTGTAAATAACTTATTTTCAAAAATCTTATTACTCTTCCAGTACTTATTAGCTTCTGAATACTACAGAGGATATTCTTTTCTTTTTGGAACACAGTGCTCTCTGCAGACATCATGACCACAGTGCTCTCTGCTGACATCTCTGTTCATTTTAGAAACTGTCCAGAGCATCATATGTTTGCTATGGGGATTTCCTTTTACTCTGGACAGTTCCTAAAATGGACAGAGATGTCAGCAGAGAGCACTGTGCTCGTGATGTCAGTAGAGAGCTCTGTGTTCCAAAAAGAAAATAATTTCCTCTGCAGTATTCAGCAGCTGATAAGTACTGGAAGGATTACGATTTTTTTAATAGAAGTAATTTACAACTCTGTTTAACTTTCTGGCACCAGTTGATTAAAAAAAAAAAAAAGTTTTCCACCGGAGTACCCCTTTATCAAAATGTGAGAGTAGTAAATGCGGAAGTTAGAGAATATTTTTTTGACTAGAAATGACTGAAAATCTTTATGACCATAAACAAGTTTAAGGGGATACTGCACTGGAAAACATTTTTGTTTAATCAACCGGTGCCAGAAAGTTAAACAGATTTGTAAATTACTTCTATTTAAAAATCT